>NC_137681.1:12758029-12900529 GCF_963989245.1 Nansenia antarctica | reverse complement strand
ACCAGTTTAGTTTCACCACATGACGTAACTTTTACTTAGAGCACTCGTATGTGGAAGGTGATCGTGAGGGTTAGGGTTAGACCGACGACCTGATTGCGAGTTGATAACTGACCTGGGTCAGGGTCACTCAGACCTGCCCGACATGTCAGGCCTGACTTTGAGTCCAGTCCAGATCAGATAGATCCTCTGTGGGCTGCTTCATCAAACCAAACATGGCAGCTCTCTGTGGCTTCAATCATGTTATATTATAGTGTGGAAGATTGTGATAATTTATCATCCGATTATAAATGCTATATTCATACTTTCAAATAATAATATGATATATTGGATACTGATCATTTGACCTTTATACATACATAAATATGTATAATAAACTTTTGACTTGAGACTCATGTCGACTTTTTCTGGCTAACTGTTGTTGCAATAACACATTCCTGAGCATATGTAGAGGTGAAAGATTATCTATGATTTGCATAATGTAGGGGTGACAGGTTACCTCTTCTGAGTATATGGATAGGTGAAAGGTTACATCTGGTTTACAGATAGAGAGGCGAAAAGATGGAAACAAAGAGGGGAATTAAAAGGCTGCCAACAGAGGAGATCTTTACATGTTTCTCTGCCCTGAGTCATGTGCAGAGTATCCGCTTGCTATATCAAAACATTACACAACACACGACAGCGACACATGTATTGTGTAATGTTTTGGTATAGTAAGCTGATCCAGATGTGGTGCAGATAAAGGGAGGTAGACGAGTAGGTAGCGGTACCAAACACTAAAAAGAGCACATGGTTCCATAGTGTCGTGGTTATCACGTCTGGGTCCGAGCCTCAGTGGAACCATGCCTTTGGGCAGCAGGTAGCCTAGGGGTTAGAGAGGCCGGCCAGCAAACGGTAAGTCGCTGAGGAGGGTTGCTTGAAAGGTGCCTACCACTACCGATGTGCCCTTGAGCAAGGCACTTAAGAATAAATGTTGGTTTCTTGATTACAGAATATGTAGTATGCTAGATTGTGACTAACCGTAAGACCTCAGGTTTGGAGGGTTTTCCCTGCACAACAGCCCCACCTGCAGTTTATTATATACTGTAGACATTATTCTTTAGTAATAACCTAGGTAATGCCATTTTCCACCTCTGTAAATATAGACTATACTAAGCCCTATTATAATGCAAAATGATGGTCTTAAAATACCTTGTTGATTCTCCAAATATATGGTGTTCTCCTGCGTAAGGCATGCATGATGATAACTGAAGAGATGTCGCTCCCTGATGATGTAATGATGAGGTCAGTGTGGGACTCGTACTTGATTCTGTTAATTGGTTCCTGGTGAATCGCGGGGATGTGCTGGTAGGACAGTAGGCGGCTGTGGTCACCAATATCCTGTTATGTGGAATAGAACCAATAGAACAATGTCAGTGAAACAATACAGTAGTGTACTATCATACTAGGGTATATTAGTATCATCTAATCTTTGTGGTGAAGGAGGATAGGATCCTTACTTTGCTTATATATAGTATAATATATGCCATTTGGCTGACACTTTTATCCAAAGCAGTGCATAAATGTTTCAGTATATTGTATATGGTCCCAGCAGGAATTGAACCCACAACCTAAGCGTTGTTAGCGTGCTCTACCAACTAAGCCACAGAGGAGATGGTTAAGGTGATGATGCCTACCTGCATGTAGATTCTCTGGGGACCGTTCTCCTCACTAAAGGGGCTCTCAAACAGCCCTGTGTGGGGGTGCAGGAACCACAGGAGATGGACCCCACCCCTCTCATCACCCCACAGCAGCAAAGACTGCCCCCCTGGAGACTGGGAGGAATAACAACAGCCACAGACAGAAGGGGACATTAAGAAAATAAATCAAAATATAACGGTTTGAACTGGAAATCATTCTCGGGGTGGTTTTGAAGTGACACTGGCAGTCAGTCAGTATACTATGCAGTTATTTTGCAACGGGAAGTTTACACTAGAAGTTATAAAAGTCCAGCGAATTTTACTGATGATGAGGAGAAGGTACCTACCTTTGTGTCATGCCAGTAGCAAAGACAGGTTGGGACAGTACTAAACCCTGAAAATGTAAGAAACATATGAAAACAAGCTGCAGCCTAGTAACCAATAAGAATAATTTGTCAGCTTGAAAGTGAATAAAGAATAAAAAAACAAACATTTAAGCGTTTAACCCTGTCCAAATTAACCATAAAGTAATTGTACCATACAAATGAACGTCTTCAAAGTAGGTGGGCGTGGAAACATCCACAAAGTGGATGTCCCTGCAGCTGGTTGATATGGCAACCTTGTGGACGTTAGGCATGTAGACGGCATCAGTGGTCCAACCTCTGAACTTCCTCCTGTTAACCCCTTCCTCCGCAGGGTCCCCTGCCAACTGGGGGGAGCAGGGCATTATTGTGTGTGCGTGTGCGTGTGTGTGTGTGCGCGTGTGTTTAGCAACAGCTCACTCACTTCCAGAGTCTTCAGGATATGTACACGGCTGTTCCACACTGTGAGCAGACCCCCCCTACTGACACTAATATAGCGCAGGGGTGGAGGGTGGAGCACGGCCACAACACAGACAGTGGGCTCTTGCTGCAAGGGAGAGAAGGAGGGGGGGGGGGGGGGTGAGAAAGAGAGGGACAGAGGAAACCCAACAGGGTGGGGGATGAGGGTGGGATCTCACACCTTGTTGTACGAGCAGTGTCTGATGAGTGGTTCAGAGTCCTGTAGCGCGTCTCCAGGTTTGGAGGTGAGGTCTCTCTCCCTGCACTGCTGCAGCAGGTAGGAGCACAGGTCCTCCCAGTCCACATGGCCAGCACAGGTGACATCTACCTGTTGATGGATAGGTGGAGAAGGATGGAGGATGAAGTTTGACTGTAAAGATCTGACTTAAGCAGCAAACAGTGGCACTATCTTCTCTTTACCTCATTAAAGATCCTCTCCATCCATCCGGCCTGGCTATCTGGGCCAACCACTGAGGTCAGAGCACACTGGAACTCCTCCAGACTCATCCCATTTCCTCCTCCTTCCTCTCTCTGTACACCTCTACCACTCCACCCACTCCGTCTGGCTTCCAGGGTGCGTGAACTTGCTCCCCACCGGTACCCTGTGTCCGAGGGTGTGCGCCGGTTAAATGCATCCCTCAGAAGCAGCAGGTGTTCCAATCTCAGTTCCTTCTGAACACAGAGGCTCTGGACTGGATAACTATAGAGTGGAAGATGTTTATGAACACAATGCAAGTACTCTCAAATTGTAATACAATACAGGCAGTAATGGGAAATTATAATTGTTTATATGCATGTACTGTATGTGTATGTGGGCAAATATAATATACCTTACCACTGAATGATAAATAGCTGTGCAGTAAGTAGAAGTATAGTTCTTAATTTATTTTCATTTTCTCCAAGAATGGAACTAGAAATTATGCAAGCAATGCTATCTGACGGGAAATGGATTATATCTACTGGATTCAAAGCTGGATCTACGACTACAAAAGAATTGTAATACATACACTAAAATGTCACAAATACATATGGTCATACAGGAGATCTTCCATGTTTTGTGAGCAGGGATTACAGCACTC
Source organism: Nansenia antarctica (assembly GCF_963989245.1). Classification (NCBI taxonomy): domain Eukaryota; kingdom Metazoa; phylum Chordata; class Actinopteri; order Argentiniformes; family Microstomatidae; genus Nansenia; species Nansenia antarctica. Next base: position 12,896,953 of record NC_137681.1, on the reverse strand, counting down.
CCAAGTGGCAGCAATGAGACTGAATATCTAATACAAATACCAAGGACCCACAACTGTATCCAACTCAGTAAACCACTCCTGTGCTCTTAGTTTGATGTGGGTGGCTCTGTTTGAAATTGCTTGGAAAGTGATAGACACAATGTCTCCTGTGTTCTGAGGTTTTGCTGTATTGAGATCTTGGTGGTCTGGTTGTCAGGGGAAGGGAAGGCTGGCTGCTAGGCTTAAGGGACACACATCATCATCACAAGCATCTGCCTTGTGTCCCCGTTGCCTCGGGTAACCACGGGGTGATCAGTCACATGTCTCAACATTCTATGCTCTTTGCTCATCACAAGGAATATGAAAAGACATTCCTGGGTTAATCAGGATATGCATGAGAGCTCCTTTAGATCAGAGTAATACCCGCAATAAACTCCCATGTGAATTATTCATGCAGTCAGTTTTATGTGTAAAAGGAAATACATAGGGAACAACCACTACTTCATATGCAGTATATATGCAGTGTATATATATATACATGTTCCTATTTGAAAACATTTAGTGCTTTGATCCAGAATTAACATGAATGTGTTTTACTTGTTTTTATAGAAAAACATCTTTAAAAAACGATACATTTTTAATACTAAGCGATGTCTCTATGGATCAACTACAGACGCACCATTGGAAGAACTCACCAAGAGCTTCTGCTGGGTATCTCTGTCTCATAGACCTCCCATGGATTCTGACTGTCACCCAAGGCATCCATACTATCAAGCCTAACCCAGCTGTACAGATAGCTGGTAGTTAGTGAATAGCAGATGGGCTTTCAAAATGTGAAGCTTGTCCCTACTTCGGTGATACTATTTTGATGAACAAGGTACAAGCTCAGTTCTCTGTGGACACTGCCTACAGGTGCTCCCAGGTATAGAGCCCAGTGAAGGCACTCCTAGTCGGACTGGTAGTGATCTCAGTTCCTCTGTAGTCGTGTATGTGTGTGTGTGCGTGTGTGTGTGTGTGTGTGTGTGTGTGTCTGTGTGTGTGTGTGTGCGTGTGTGTGTGTGTGTGTGTCTGTGTGTGTGTGTGTGCGTGTATGTGTGTGTGTGTGTGTGTGTGTGTGTGTGTGTGTGTGTGTGTGTGTGTGAGAGAGAGAGTCTGTATGTGTGAGTGACTAAGAGTGATGCTGAAACACAAACTGAACTCCTGACAATAGCAAACACACAATCTGAGACCTCACTGCCCTCCGCTGAGTTTAAATAGGGGCCTTTGTTGCCACCTCCCCTCTCTTTTGAGACAAACCAAATTTCCTCAAACAAAGCCCCTTTTCAGACAGAGATGGAATGCTCAGGTCCACCGATCAATAATCCATTTGTCAAACCGACCATTTGTCAAGACGAGCACACAGAGCTAGAGTCAACACATTTATCTTTGGTAAAAAAAAGAAAAGAAAAAAGAACCATGGAAACAAGGATATCCATCATATTTGCAGCGGCTACTATGTCTTGGTGTATTAAACACGTTTTCCATAAGTAGAAGTCAACTGTCTCGACTGACGAAAGTGATCAAAATGCATCCATGTGTGGTAGAAAAAAAATCATTCAGGTCCATCAAGTCCCAAAGTCCCAAAGGTCCATCAAGTCCCACACCTACGACCTCATCCAGTCCTGGGAGGGTTGTTCCATTTATACCTGTAAGTGACTCGACCCTGTCCGCTGTCTCAATAACGTTGTTCTCTCAGATGTTTGTATCCAAGTGTGAGTGTGTGCCCATTCCCTCTGGTGTGTAGGTTTACAGGTGTCTGTCTGAGAACTGTTGGAACACTCTCTGGGACAGTGGGACAGGCCGCTCTGGCTAATGATAGACCAGTAATGGACAAGAGAGGCCAGCACAGGGCCACTGACCAAAGCAACAGAGGGGAACCCTGGGAACTTTATGATTAACTACCCCACTGAGACTAGCATTGTGTGTGTGCGTGTGTGCGTGCTGTGGACTAGAACATACAGTACATCTAGGGCCGGTTTCACAGACATGGCTTAAGCCTAGTCCTGGACTCAATCACACTTTCAATGTATAACCTCCATTGAAGATGCTTTTCAGTCTGTAGCCATGTCTGTGAAACTGGCCCCTAGAATGCAATGGATGTGACTACACTTCATGACTACACTTCCCGACATGCCGTTCGCTATTTGTACTTTGGGACTACTTCCTGGTTACCTTCGTGCTAACTGTCATCCACTGTACCCACAGCTGTGAGCAACCAAACAACCAGGTTCTGAGTTGACGGACTCGGCGATGTGATCTTCACTGTAAGCTGTGTTTCTCTCCGCTTGATTTTGCATTCTGAAGTTAGCAAGCAATGTTGGGTTATTGTCCAGGGAGGATCTTTGGTTAACACACAGCTAATTTGCTAACTAGTGGCTAAATAAGGGAGCCAGGCTAATCCGACTGTTTACAAACACAACAATGTGACAGCTAGCAGCTTGTCTGAGTTTGTATGTGTGTGGCTGGCTAGGTGATTGAGTTAAGCCTACAAGCCATTACCTTTCTTTTACTTTTGTTGTACAACCTTGCGATGCATTATGAATAATCATAATGCATCGCTGCAACAACGCTTGAAATGAATTGAATGAATTATTTCGACTACTAAACTTGGTGGTGCCTTGCACGGTCTGTCCAGCCTCTCATCAGCGGTGGTCTCAAGGGCCATCGTCTCTGATTGGGAAAGTGGACCGGCTTGCTTCCTCTTCAGCCATGTATTGTCTTCCAAATCGCACATCATGTTCTACCCGTTGGTGATGAGTGGTGAACATTAGGCATGTAGGATTCAGCTCCAGCTGTCATGTAGGCTAATTAAAGCCGAGGTTGTGCTGCAATTAGCCCACAATGTTGATGATTATAATAGCTAGTAGCCATATTCTGTTCCCTTGCGTTCACTGCCTGCTGCCGCCTAGCAGGCCTAAATGACTGGCGTGTAAAAGCCCTTGAGATGATGTGTTCAAGATGCCAGCCCCAGAGAAGATTAGGACAAAAAATAATTAAACACATGCTGAGGAGAAGCCTTTTTTGTAAGGGCAGACAGATGGATGCAGACAGACTGCACTCCATCCCTGCCTGGATATGACAGTGTCAACACCCTAGCAGAGTGGACTGTCCTGGATGAATATACATTGTTCTTTTTCTGGTCTCCCATCATTCAGTCGACCTCTTCGTTAGGACGGAGGCTGGGGAGCAGCACCGGAGGAGAGGAAGGAAGGAAGGAAGGACGGAGATAAAGAAGTGGTGCTACTGAGGGAGGGAGGATGGAGGATTTCAGACGGACGTATCTGCGGCTGTGTAAGGAGGCCAGTGTGGAGCCGCAGGAGTCTGTGCTGGTCCAGCTCCAGGAGACCCGGGGGGGATCAGGGGGCTCGAGGTTGGACCTCAGGGGACACAGCCTGTCTGCAGACACCTGCTCCGTGTTGGGGAGGGTCCTCCACAAAGACACAGTCTTCACAGAGCTGGCTCTCAGTGACTGTATGCTCAGCGAGGAAGGTAGGAAGGTGTATCTGTGTCTGTGGTGTGTCTGTGTGTCTGCGTGTGTGTGTGTGTGTGTGTGTGCGTGCGTGCATGCGCGTGTACGTGTCTGTGTGATGTATTTCATATGAGGATTGATGGTACTGCATTTTCCAGATAGGCTTCTATGGACATTAGTAACACTTGCTCCTGTCCTGCCACTCTTCTTTGTCACGTCCAGGTGCCAAGTTGCTCCTGAATGGGCTGTGTGCCAACACGACCGTTAGAGTCCTAGATCTGAAGGTAGGATCAGAGAAACCCAATGGGCTTCAGCTTGTCTTGATTTTCATGAAACGTAATAGCATCAATCGTTCAAAACTTCAATTGTGTGTCAACTCAGTAATGCAAAACGATGTGGTTGTTTTTTCAGGGAAATAACATGAGATCAACAGGGGCTGAGGCTTTGGGAAAGCTGTTGGTGAGAAACAAGACACTGCGCAGGTGAGGGATTGACACATTTCGTGAGACTGTGAGAACATCCTGGAAACAAACGACACCCTGGGATGTTTCAGTTGTCAGATTTTTGTCACAACATATTGCTTTGCCCTAATTTAAAGTTGTGTGTGTGTGTGTGTGTGTGTGTGTGTGTGTGTCTCTCTCTCTCTCTCTCTCTCTCTCTCTCTCTCTCTCTCTCTCTCTCTCTCTCTTGCAGATTGGTGTTGGAGTGGAATGCGCTGGGAATGTGGGACGAGGCGTTCTCTGTGTTCTGTGAGGGGTTGGCCTCCAACGGCAGCCTCACTCAGCTGGACCTGCGCAATAACCAGATCAACCACAAGGGGGCCTCAGAGCTTTCCCTGGCACTCAAGAGGAACAGCACCCTGCAGGAACTGGGTGAGTGAAGCTGCCAAAAAAACACATTTCATTGTCTCCACCCCTATAAAATCAGTCAAATGGAGTCATTGAGGGCTGAGGGGAGATTAAACGTCCTCAATACCGTCAAGGCCACAGAGGGAGAATATAATAAGGTAGATTCAACCAGGCCATGCAGTACTACACCCAGACCATGCAGTCATACGTCTTATTTCTCTCTCCTCTGGTTCTAGATCTGAGGTGGAACAATATTGGGCTGCTGGGCGGCCGGTCCTTCCTGGAGGCCCTGCAGCAGAACCGCACCCTGGTCCAGCTGGAGATGGCAGGGAACAACATCCCCAGTGACACACTCAAAGCGCTTGGTAAGGGCTATCATTCCCCTCCCATCCCTGTCCTAATTTGCCCTGTACACACCCCAGCCCTGTAAACGGTAAATGGACTGCACTTATATAGCGCCTTATTCCAAAGCGCTTTACAATGCGCCTCTCATTCAGCCATTCACACACACATACACACACCAATGGTGGCAAGTTACCATGCAAGGCGCCGGCCTGCTCATTGGGAGCAATTTGGGGTTCAGTGTCTTGCCCAAGGACACCTGGCCAGCTGGGGATCGAACCACAGACCTTGTGATCATTGGACGCCAGCTCTACCTCCTGAGCCACAGCCGCCCCGAAGGGTTATCATTCCTTCCCATCCCTGTCCTAATTTGCTATGTACACACCACAGCTCTCCCCTCCCTATCTAACCACCCCCGCCCCCTTGGCTCATCCCTCTCCAGAGCAGACAATGGGACACAACTCAGATAGACAGTCCACCATGAGGGAGAGCCGCAGCCGCACCCAGGTCCTCAGCAAGGAGATCCAGATACTGAAGGACGAGAAGGGACGCCAGGTGGGGTTGGAGACGTTCATGTTGACAAATGTGTGCTATTAAAGATGAAAGAAGTAGTTCAGAACTCGGTTTGTTGGAGGATGAGGTTGGTAAGCTGTCAGAGTTCATCCCACAGCCGTGTAGTCTTGAATGTACAGTGTGTGTTAACTGCAAGGCAAAGGGGGTAGAAGCATCTAATAAAAGTGTGTCATTTCGACAAGCTGTTACACAGCCAGTGATGTCGCCTCTCTCCTCTATCTCTTCAGGCTACACTTTAACTGTCCCTCCTACGACCTCCTCAGCCCCTCTACTGTAAATAAATAAATAAATATTCTTCTTCTAGCATTGATTGTAGCTACCAATGGCCCCTGGACCTAGCATAGATTACTCTTTTTTTTACGATGACTACTGATGGATAGATGATTCACTTACTTAGACAAATGTATTTGTAAGTTGCTTTAGATAAAGGCTAATCTGCTAAATGCCAATAAATGTAAATGTAACTCGCTAACTTCCACAGCCAGTGATGTGATGTTGCCTCTCTCCTCTGGTCTCCCTCCAGTTCCTGAACCTGATGGACACCATAGATAAACAGAGGGATGAGATGGGCCGATCCGGCAGGTCAGCGTGAATGGAAGACTATGAGGGACCTGGGCTTGGTACGGTGCCTAATAGGACCTGCGTCTGGAGGAGGATACAGGATATTCACAGCCGCTGTGTTGTTTTTCTCCTACAGGACGACCTCTATCCATGTAGGCCAACTACAGGAAGCTCTGAACGAGAGGAAGTCAGCGGTTAACTCTGTCACTGCCAAGTAAGGGACTCTGACTACTCTTTTTGTATTTGATCAGACGTCCAAATATGAACCGTCTTTTGAGCCCCCCATCCCCCCCCCCAAGTAGGCAACGTCCCACACTATATAGAGTAGACAATATATGTTCGTTTTTGGATATCGGAAGACGTGATTACTTCACCATCCATTTGTAAAGCTTCATCCCCACTTTACCTCAACGAGAGAATCACCCATAGACACTGCAACCATGATGAATTTTTAAACAGGCGTCTAGAGAGACGGCTATTTTTAACTGGGTTCTCAGGTAGAGGACCCGTGCAGGGGGCTATATATACCCACTATGACCCACTTAGTCCCCTCTCCCTCAGGGCCAGTCTGTAGCACTGCTGGACAGACCGTAGGGAGGCAGGGTCTCCTCTCATTGTCTTAGATGTAGTAGGGATAATAGTAGGAATGGATCACTGAGCGTGGTAGATTCTAACCGTCATGGCGGAACAGTTTATCATCATACTGTACAATCAGCTAATGCTAAAATGTCTTACTGTATCCTACTCTCACACACACACACACACACACACACACACACACACACACACACACACCACACCTGTCCAGACTGCAGATGACAGAGGCAGCTCTGACCCTCTCGGAGCAGAAGAACCATAACCTTGGAGAGCTGCTGACCCGCGTGAAGACGGAAAAGGACGAGCAGAGGGAACGACAGAGCAAGGAGAGGAAGAGAGAGCAGGAGGTACAGATGGGGGGAGGAGAAGGATTTTGATTATGCTTTAAAACAGGCTGATATGAATAAGTGAGCACAGCTGAAACCCTGTGGTGTGTGTGTGTGTGTGTGTGTGTGTGTGTGTGTGTGTGTGTTTATTGTGTCCTGCAGGAAAGTGTGCTGAGAGAGGGAAAACTGCTCAGAGAGGTGCACAGTATGACAGAGGACAACCTGCAGCTCAAGAATAAGGTGTGTGTGTGTGTGTGTGTGTGTGTGTGTGTCTGTGTGTCTGTGTGTGTGTGTGTGTGTCAATCTCTTCTGTGATGCAGTATGTGCCAAATTGTTGACTGTGCCCAATTCCATCCCTCTGTGTGTGTTTGTGTGCATGCATGCGTGCCTGCGTGTGTCTGCATATTTTTTTAGGTTGATGAGATGGAGCGCAGGTGTAAGTCCCAGCAGGAGCAGATCTTTGAGCTGAAGCAGGAACTCACAAACAGCACAGCAGAACTAAAACTACGGCTAGCACAGGCAGAGGGTAACATACTACACACACACACACACACACACACACACACACACAGGCAAAGACTTGCATCCGTTTGAAGACTACAGAATGATGATATTCCCCTTATCTCCCTCCTTCAGAGCGTTTGGACATTGAGAAGAAGAGAGCCAAACAGTCCCTAGAGGACATGGACAACCTTCGACAGAAAGAGGTAGAGGAGAACAGCAGTCCACCCATTATACAATGTCTATCTCTCTCTCTCTCTCTCACTCTATCTCTCTCTCTCTCTCTCTCTCTCTCTCTCCCCAGTAAAAAATACTAAATGAACATTCTTCTACTCTTTGCATGTGTCTGTGTCTCTGCGTGTGCCTGCCTGCTTGCGTGTGTAGGTGGACCATGTCAATCGCCACCTGGAGGGAAGTGAAAGAGCCCTGCAGGAGCGCATCCTAAAACTGGAAGGACAGCGCATCCAACTGGAGGAGGTCAGCCACTCTTGCAGGACACGCTCCCCCTTCACTGCTTTTGCCTCCAGTAAACTAGGCCGTAGACAAACTGACAGTTGGCAAGGCTCTACTGTCTGTCATGACAACACTGTGATGTTGAGCTGTGTGTGTCTGTCGGTGGCAGGATGTGAGCCGGGCCAAGGCGCTGTGTGTGACTGAGAGGGCTCAGGCAGAGGAGGAACTGGCCAAGGTGCGCGTTCAAGTTCGCCTGGAAGAGGTATGTTATATACACGTGTGTGTGTGTGTGTGTGTGTGTGTGTGTGTGTGTGTGTGTGTGTGTGTGTGTGCGTGCATGTTTTTTAGGTTGATATGTTGGAGCGCAGGTGTAAGTCCCAGCACAAACAGGTCTTTGAGCTGAAGCAGGAACTCACAAACAGCACAGCAGAACTAAAACGACGGCTAGCACAGGCAGAGGGTAACATACTACACACTCGGTCATTGGAAGACATTGATTAAGCATTGTTTCTCTTTCCCGCCCCTCTCTCCGTGGAGTAGCAGCAGCGCGTGAGTGGCCTGGAGGAGAAGTTACGAGGGTTGCGTCTGTCTCGTGACGAGTCCCAGTCCCACTGCGCCCAGCAGAAACAGACCATCGCAGAGTTGCAGGCGCGCAACGGCCAGCAGAGCATCGAGATGGATGGACTCAGACGCAGGATAGAGGAGCTGCAGCAGGTCAGAGCCAACAGGCACAAAATGGCCACCGATACAATAATAATACCTCTTACCTGAGGCGTCTGTTTTGGTGAAGAGAAATAAAGTGGTGTCCTCGATTTCTTATCTGACTGTCAAAGCAGTAATTATCTCGAGGAAGGTCACTAAATGTGCCACGGTAAGAAACGTGGGCGAAAAAAAAGGCTAAAAGGCATTGAGGACTTTCGTAGAGTGTATGTTTTTATTTCCAGGCCAATGCCACAGCGCTTTTGCTCTCTCAGTGAAGTGTGGTGTTTGACATAGTTTGTTCCTCCTGCTCCAGGAGCTGTCCGGTAAGGACCAGGAGAAGGTGGCAGAGGTGAGTCGTGTGAGAGTGGAGCTCCAAGAGCAGATAGGACACCTGCAGGCTGAGAGGACCGCACAGGGAGGCCTCAAAGAGAAGATAGCCGCCCTGGAGAGAGAGATGAAAGGTACCCACTCAGTATCTCTTTTTCCTCTCTCCAACCTCTCTTTTGTTCTCTCTCTCTCTCTCTCTCTCTCATATATACTGTATATATATCCCTCTTTTACCCTTTGTTTTACAATACCATCCCATTTTCCGATTTGAGCATGAAATTAGGCCGAAACAAATTGCCTCACCAATGCCCTGTGTGTTGTTTCGGCGTTGTTTGTGAGACTATCCTAGCAAGATGATATCCCGGTCTAACTCTGTGGGGTGTAATCTGCTTCCTGCAGCGTTGGCCAGTAACCACAGAGAGGCCATCCTGGACAAGGAGAGTGAGGTCACGTCTCTGTTTGAGAGACTGAAACTGAGAGAGGCTGAGATCCACAGGCAGAGGGAGGACGAGGCCCAGAGAGCCGGCTTCCTGCAGAACGCCATCCTCACCTACGTCCAGGGCTCACCTCTAGGACACTACAGCCCCAAGAAATAACACTTAACCCCTTAGCACATTCCAGCCCACCCTCCCAATCATTCCAATCATTCCCACTTCCCACCTTGCAGACTCGTGACATCTTGTTTACAAACAACAACTCCAATGTTGAAGCACTTCAGCACAGATATTCCATCTTGTCGACAGTTCCCAGTTACACTTTCACGTTCAGACTCAGATCAAGCACATTCCTTTCCTGTCGGAGAAAGCAATAAACTGTTGTGTTCACCAACAACTTCGAGGTGTTATATGCATTTATGTCAAAAAAACACGCTTCAAGAAGAATTCACAGATCAATGACTGATATGATTAAACAGCATATGTGTGGGTGTACATGAAAATCAAGTTCAATGAGATTAGCATTTGCGTGATGAATGATTTTGTAATGTGTGTATGTATTCTTTTGCACTATTTGGCTTGTGTTTTTCTATCAATAAATTGTGTTGGATTTTAAAAATATCGAGTCATTCGAAAGAGTCATTATTTAGGGTTAGGGTTAGATTTTATTCGTTTTGTTATTTTGTTAATCAGCAAGCTTCCTTTTTTTAAACGAGTGCTAAAAACAATTAAAACGTAAACCAAAAGTCCAGCTGGGAAGGGGCATGGGCGGATGGGGTGAGGTAACCGGTCGGCTGGCCCTTTAAATACGTTCGGTCTTTTCCGTCATTTTCCGACGAAGGTCGTCATCAACCCCTTTCACTGCGGCTCACACGCTGAGCGGACTGGCCCGCTTCTATCATCCCAATTGCTTCGGTCATTGTGAATCTAAAAAACCACTACTGTCGGCTCTGAGACAGCGCTAAGTCCTTTGCAAATGCAAGCTATAAAATGCGTGGTGGTCGGCGACGGGTAAGAAAGAACCTCTTTCATAGATCCACCGATGTTTGTTCATGTGTGGCTCAGTGGTGCGTCCATGGATGGGAGGATGCTGGAGGAGAAGGGGCTGGGGCGCTGCGATGTGACGGGTGGTCTTCTCAATCTCCCTGTGTTCGTTTGTCCTAGATCTAGGCCTACGGCTGCATGCATGTTTAGTGTTCACTTCGATGTATTTGGGAAAATAGGATTATTTCACGCGTTTTGACACGTGGGATTTGTATGATTGCTTTTATTGCACGGCGAGGCGAGGGGAACGCCTATGGATGTGGAGTGGGAAACACCTACTCGCCTTGTAGGCCGTCGGGATCGGGGGTCTGTCTGCTGCTACGGTGCGGATTCAGGCTAAGGAATCTATAGCGCTCTCAAATGAGATTCTCAATGGGCGATTAATGCAGTTTCTTCCCATTTCTTCCAAACTCTTCATTGTGCAGGTTGTTATGTCCCATCATGTGTCCCCGATTTCGTTTTTTTCCCCCTGATCCCCTGATAAATGATCAGGCTGTTAACTTAACGCTAGTAATTGTATTTAACGGCGACCGTCTGGAATGGCAAATGGGGTAAGGCCTATTAGGCTACTGTTGATATTTTTCAGTGATTCCAAAGCCCTGTGGGGGGATGCTGAATCTAGGGTAATCAATCAATCATTGCCACGAGCACATTAGCATAATGTATTAATATTGCATCTGATAATGTATCATTCCCTCAGCAACTGCAAAGTGGCATTTTTAATGCCCTGATCTCATGAAACCCTCTGCTACTCCACCTTCCCCTCCCCTCTCCTCACTCCCAGCCAAACCCAATGACCCCAAATCGGTCTCATAGCACTCACGTTCACCATGCCCTCCATCAACACACACTAACACTTACTCACTCCAGCCCAGTCTCCCCATGCCTGTAACCCTCTTTCACCCCATGTCACTATCAATCTGCCCCCTGTCCTTTTGACACACACACACACACACACACTCACACACCCAGTCACTGTACACCAGTATATGTTGTTTGTATGCGTCAATAATTGAAAAGGGGGGGGGGGGGGGGGGGTGAGAGGCGTGAGGGGTAGTAGTAGAGGGGCAGGAGGGGGGGGGACTGTATTGTATATCCCGCAGGCAATGTGAATGTAGGCCACTGTCTGTGAGTGTGACACTCTTACCGAGAGGGAGAGAGAAAGGCAGGCTGACACGCACGTACACACACACACACACACACACACACACACACACACACACCTAGAAAGAGAGAGTATTAGCCAGCCTACCTCAGCAGGTTTGTGAGTGTCTCTGTATTGGGCTTATTTATTTCTGAATCATTTAGTGGGACGCCATCCTACAGTGGGCATACGTGACAGTGTGTCCACCAGAAGAGGGTGTGTCAAAAGCTTTTCATCAACCCTCTGTCTTTCTCTCTTTTGATCTATTTCTTCATCCCCTCTCAGGGCCGTGGGTAAGACCTGTCTGCTGATCAGCTATACCACCAATGCCTTCCCCGGAGAGTACATACCCACTGTGTGAGTACACGCACACGCACACACACATACACACACACACGCACTCTCTTGTGTATTGAAATTGTATGTTTTTTTTTAAGTGTCTTTGTGTTTGTGAGTTAGCCTCTGTTGTGTGTTTTGCTAAAGTAAGAACAGACAGACAGAACAGAGTCACATCTGTCTCCTTCTCTGCAGGTTCGACAACTACTCCGCCAATGTTATGGTGGATGGGAAACCGGTGAACCTGGGCCTATGGGATACAGCAGGACAGGAGGACTACGACAGACTCAGACCACTGTCTTACCCACAGACGGTATCTGTATACACATCTCATTCACACGCACACACACACACACACACACGTATACACCCAAATACTACTTATTAAGGATTTCTTTTTAGTGGCCACGATGGCCTTGTTTCTGTTCCTCCACGTTCCTTTTCCGTTCTACCATGCCCTCTCTCTGGTTCTCCTCAGGATGTGTTCTTGATATGCTTCTCCCTGGTCAGCCCGGCCTCCTTTGAGAACGTCCGAGCTAAGGTCAGTGTGCTCACTGAACCTGCGTGCCCACAGTTACACACACAGAGGACCTGCCGAGTCTGACCTAAGGAGGCACATCTACAGCGCCCCCTGGCTTCATGCTGCCGTCATGCAGACGGAGAGAGCTTGGCCACTGTGGTTTCGATCCAAAAGCACCACGGTGCTCTTGGCGGATAGATCACACCTTTTTATGGGCTAAACTCTCTCTGTGTATGACACTGGCTCAATGTGGTGATCAACAGTACCATCTAAGCCTGTAGAAAGCCGATTCATTTCTATGGCTCAGCACAGCCACTCTGATATTCCATTCAGTTTTTCTCTCTCCCACGTTAACTTGTTTTGCTCCCTGTGTGTGTGGTGTTGTCAGTGGTATCCAGAGGTGAGGCACCACTGCCCCAACACTCCCATCATCCTGGTGGGGACCAAGCTGGATCTGAGAGACGACAAGGACACCATCGAGCGGCTGAGGGACAAGAAGCTCTCCCCTATCACCTACCCTCAGGGCCTGGCCATGGCACGCGAGATAGGTGTGTGTGTGTGTGTGTGTGTGCTCGCGCGCGTGCGGGTGCGCGCATGTTTAACCAGGCTTCCTCAAGTGCAGGTCTGTGGTGTGTTAGTAAAACATTTAAAATGATTTATGTTTATATATTGTTGTTCTTTATGTCCTATGCACCAACCTCACCAAGTCAATTTCCTGTATATGCAAATATTTGACCAAATAAAATCATTCTGATTCTAGATACTGTATAGACGTATACATGATGATTTGTGGTTGTGGTTGTTATTGCCAGGTGCTGTGAAGTATCTGGAGTGCTCTGCCCTGACCCAGCGAGGGTTAAAGACGGTGTTCGACGAGGCCATCCGTGCCGTGCTGTGCCCCCCACCCGTCAAAAAGAGGGGCAAGAGGTGCACCGTGTTCTGAGGGGCCCCCTTGGCAAGAACATCCAACATGGCGACGGTCGTCATGGCAAATCTGATACTACCACACAACATCCCCCATAAAAACCACTAATTCTCTGAAAGAGAGAGCGAGAAAGAAATAGAGAGTGAGTGAGAGAGAGAGAGAGAGATACAGCACTACTGGACTTATATGTTGGTACATTACATATTCAGGACACAAATACCGGACTCTTTTCACGTTATTCAGTCGTTTTACTTCGCCATGATGGAAACAGTTTGGTCAGGTTTCAAGACACACATCGCCATTGTTTATATGCAGAGGAAACCATTCCATTGTGAACCGTAAACGTGTCTATCTATTCTCATTAACACAACATTATTTTCTCTCAGCCCTGCTTGCCTGAGGTGCTACAGTGTTGGCTAAAAGAGCCATGAGAGTGTACTGTGAATATGGCTCAGGGTAGAAGTTGCCCTTAGTAACAGATCCCGAATCATTTCTCTGGGCCCACAGGTCCATTAGGGAGACAAACACAGCACTGACCTTGGATCCGTGTCTAGGGGCAACTTCATCCTATTCCGTGATATGTGACAGTCAGACAAGCATGCCAAACAAGGGAGCTGTTCAACCTTCGCTGCCTGAGTAATTCTTCTGGGATGGAGGAGCTTGCATGGTTTCCTAATAATTTGTCTTAATTTCTCCCATTGTTTAGATTAACATATGTCCTTTGTAAATGTCTATTTGCATTTGTGTGTGTGTGTGTGCGCGTGTGTGCGTGTGTACTACGCACGTGTGTGTATGTGCGTGAGTATGTATGGAAACGAGAAAGAGAATAATGTTTCAAGCAGTGTCAAGTTTTTGGTACTATTTCATATTGTATTGTAGTGATACACAAAACTTAACAACAAAAAGTCAACTCAAAAAAGAAAAAGAAAGGAACATTGACAAAGTCAAGTGATGTACAGAATTACCTTTAGAGAAGGAATGCAATTATGGATATACACTATCTATTTATATGTAGGCTACCTGAATATTTAGCTCTTTAATTCTAAACAATTAAAAAATAAAAGGATAGTAGTCACTCACTTTGAATTTAGAGGTGTTGCTAAATAATGTAAGTAAAGGGTTAATCTGTTAAAAGTCACGTGTGGCAAATGTATGGATTGCACCTTTAATTAACAGTTGCATTTCTTTGTGGTTGTAGACCAACAGTGACTATGTCTCCCTCCTGTGGTGAGATGCAGCACTGCGGTCTTTGTCATGCTGTTTTTGGTTGGCATAGCAACTGTGTGGTTCAATATGTGTGATGATCCTGCCCAAGTGTCAATACTGTAGACCTGAAATGCTACAAAATACTGCATGGATATGAACTGGTGATTTGACACACTGTAATTCTTAGGAAAGGTCTTATGAAATGCATTGGCAATGTATGTACTGTAAGATGACTTGTATAATTGTTCAACTGTTTGTCTTATTTTTTATGACTTCACATGTCAGTGTTGTGAAATATTTCAATTTTGTATAATAAATACAAATGTATATGTAAGAGAGATTTAGGGTGCACATCATTTATATCACACAAACAAACATGAGACAACCGCAAGCCTAACAAAACAGCAACATTTTGCTACACTGGGGATGTAATCAGTAACATCAAACAAACCCTGTGAGGTTTATACACATTATAAATCTGTGAAATCAGATCAAATTAAATCAAAACAAGTTTATATCTCATATGCACAGGATACAGCTGTAAACGTACAATGACATGCCTAAAGATTGCCATGCTAAAGTGGACATATATACACTAGCCAGGACTGAACAATAAATTGATCATAAACGGTCAGAGAGATGATGACTGGGCAAGTCAATAGCGAGACAGAGCCTGGAGGTCAGGTCAGCAGGCCAGGAAGCCACCGTCCACGGGCAGTGTGACCCCGTTGATCATGGCGCTCTTATCACTGAGCAGGAACAGGATGGAGTTCACCACATCCTCCACCTCTGTGTAAACACACACACATTACAAGACAGTGAGGTTCCAACCACACTGTTGGGGGCAGACATACATTACTTTACCAACATTACCAATAGACATGTATAGGGATGAGAGAATACAATGACTTTCAAACTTCTTCAAAAACCATTGGTGGATCAAGGAGATAATATGGTCCATATGTTCCTCTACTGTCCTAGCCTAGCCACCTACTGGCAGAGGGTTCCTAACAACTGAGAAAAGCCAGATGACGACAACAGTACCAGACTAGGCTAATGCAGCACTCGACCTGAATGTCTGACCTGCGAATCTGCCCAGTGGGATGCGTGAGGTCATGGTCTTGGCCTTCTCAGGGTCGCTCCAGCCCAGCCTCCCCATCTCAGTCATCACCACCGTGGGGTTAACAGAGTTCACCCGGATCTGACAAGAGACCATGGGGGGAGGGGGGGGCATCTCAATAGTGTTAAAGTGGCTAGTGTGTGCTTGTGTTCCGTTCTTGGCCACAAACATTCGTTCCTGAAAACATCTATCTTTGGTTTCAGCGGTGGGTTCCATCCTGTACCTGATAGGGTCCCAGTTCTAGAGCCATCACCTTAGTCAGCATGTCCAGAGCTCCTTTAGTGGCACCTGCACACGCGCATGCGTGGGTACACACACACACACACACACACACACACACACACACACACACACACAATTAATATTATATAATCCTGGGGGTAAACATGTGTTATGGTAAAACACCCAATAGACCCCAATGTTTTCCTGACACTTAATGGAATGGACTTTATTGTCATTGCTACAGTACAGGTACCAAACAACGAAATTTAGGAGGGGTGGCTCCCCTGGTGTTAGGAAAGGGGGAAAAAAATAAACATTTTAGAAAAAGCATAGATGCATAAAATCACAAGAAGGTAAGGAGCTGGTTTACATCAATAAAGGCTATGTACACAATCCACTGTACTATACTGCACAGATAATTCAGACCTTGAGAAAGGATATACCGGTAGCCTATAGTTACTATAAGGTAACTATAAGGATTCATAGTGGGGCGGATAGAGCAAGAATTGTGCCCTTCTTGTTAAAGAATGTGGAAAATTTGTTAAAGCACCATCACAGATTTGATATAGTCTTATATATACCGTATTTTCCGGACTATAAGTCGCACCCGAGTATAAGTCGCAGCAGGCCAAAAATGGGTCATGAAGAGGAAAAAACCACATATAAGTCGCACTGGACTATAAGTCGCATGGTTCAAGGGAACGGGCTTGGCGGAATCAGCGGGGAAAGAAGACCCTGTTGAGCTTGACTCTAGTCTGGCACTGTGAAGAGACATGAGAGGATTTGTAAGCCCAGGAAGGACATAATTCACGTTGAAACTTCTTCTGAAAGGTTAAGGAATACTTGTATTATCGAGTGTAAAGTCCGCTAGCTAGCGCGGGGCTAACAACATGGCGTCGCGGAGGAAAAATGAAACTTTGAACAGCCTCTAAAAGGTAATAAATGACTTAACATCGTGTATAACGTTCATAATAGCGTGTATAACGTTGATAATATAGTGCTTAATGTCCACATTGTCGAGTGTAACGACTATTTATCGTGTATGAGGCCATGACAAAGATAGCTTGGTGAAAACGAAAGTAGTCAGGATGCTACAAACAATGCAACATTGAACAGCCTCTAAAAGGTAATAAATGACTTTAATATCGTGTATAACATTCATAATAGGATTTGTAAACCCAGGAAGGACATAATTCACGTTAAAACTTTTTTCTGAAAGGTTAAGGAATACTTGTATTATCGAGTGTAAAGTCCGCTAGCTAGCGCGGGGCTAGCGGAGGCTAGCAACATGGCGTCGCGAGAGAAAATGAAACTTTGAACAGCCTCTAAAAGGTAATAAATGACTTTAATATCGTGTATAACGTTGATAATATAGTGCTTAATGTCCACATTGTCGAGTGTAACGACTATTTATCGTGTATAAGGCCATGACAAAGATAGCTTTGTGAAAACGAAAGTAGTCAGGATGCTACAAACAATGCAACATTGAACAGCCTCTGAAAGGTAATAAATGACTTTAATATCGTTTATAACGTCCATAACATTGTGTATAAGGTCCATAACATCATGTTTAATGTCCACATTGTCGTGTTTAATGTCCACATTGTCAAGTATAATGGCTATTCTATCGTGTATGAGGCGCTAGCGGAAGTTACTCCTTGGTTCATGTCAGTCAGAGATTACCTTATGTCAGTTCATGTCAGTCAGAGATTATGAATTATTGATATATAAGTCGCACCTGACTATAAGTCGCAGGACCAGCCAAAGTATGAAAAAAACCGCGACTTATAGTCCGGAAAATACGGTAAGAGCTTTTTAGTGAGATAGAAGTCTTGTATTTTTGTCTATCAATAGACTGTCTGTCAGTGACTCACAGTAGACGGCGTGGTCCCTGAGAGCACACTGGGACGCCTGGCTGGAGATGTTCACTATGGATCCTCCAGTTCCTCTGGCCTTCATACCACGAGCCACTATCTGTAACCAGACACCACACACAGAGAAGACTGTTCACACTGAGCAAGAAGACATACACCAGGGCCTGTCGTTTAAAGGCATCGGACAGTTTCTAAAGGCATCGTCCCTTTAACATTACTGGAAGCAGCCTGTTACCTGGGAGACATGGAGCGCAGACTTCACATTGATGTTGAATGATCTGGAAATAGGATATTGGATTACAAATATTCAATAAAATCTTCAAGTTGTGATATTACTGTTTAAAAGGTTGCTTATTACTTACTACCTGATTGATGGGGGTTACTTTAACATATGCATCGATGATACAAGTTGAATACTATAGACCAGCCCGTACATAATAATAATAATAACAACAAAACACAGAGGCGCTTTACTTGTCAAACTGGTCAGGGGTGACCTCTAGAAAAGCCTGCAGCATCGCGCATGCAGCATTGTTCACCAGGAGATCCACGGGACCGGCATCCCGCAGCGCTGCGTCCGTGGCCTCCCAGTCCGTGAGATCCACACACACCGGAGTGATGGACGGACACTGCGGGAACAACCGACACCAGACACTGTAACGAATCACTGAGGGGATCTCTCATCTCTCTCTTGACAAGGAGGGGAGTAGAAACAATGGATACAGAGATGAAAAGAGCAGCGGGGAAAACTATCGGCTGTGATGATATTATGCGCAGGGATGGATACCACAGGGGGTGGGTTACAATAGCCCGGTGGGGGTGGGTAGGGTAGGGGATACGATTGGGCCCCTGAACGGGGGACACGAGAGCGCACAAGGGGGGTGCAGTGAGTACCTCCAGGAGCAGACTGTCCAGGTCAGCCTGCGTGCGCGTGACAGCCGTGACCTTTGCCCCACAGCCTACCAGCGCGAGTACCGTGGCCCTCCCGATCCCTGAGAAATATACATAGACACAAAAAGCCATTATACCCTTGAGTTATCAGTGTGACACGAGGGCTGACACACACATTCCGATCATGTTTCAGGGTCTACGACATTATGACAGCGAGGTCTTCATCTGCATTTGTTCTTAGGGTTGGAGCTCCAAAAGGGAGATAAGAATGATGCTTTCTACTTTAATAATAATAATAAAAAGCTTACTTCGACTTCTATGCGATTAAACTTTAAAACTATAAAGTAAACCAGAAGGTGTCACTGTGTGCCTTTGAACATTATCGTTGTTTTACCCTTTCCTGCTCCCGTGACCAAGGCCCGTTTGCCTGCGAAAGAAATCTCCATGATGGCTCACCGAGCAACTGCTTTGAAACGACAAAAGTAATTCACGGGGTGAATTGGTGCATGGCCTACTTCAACATTGTTGAAGACATTGCAAGAAAAGACATGTCCGCGTACATTGGCAGCAAGGACGCAGCGCTTTATAATTCTCGCAATCAAATCATTAGAGATACTGCAACTGCATTCAAAGTGATCTAAGTCTGAATGGAATGGTTGTGTGAAATGTAAATTAGGGAGATAATCAAAAGCTATTTACCCTGCGTCCTCGCGGATATGGTGCAGGGGCTGAGAGTGAACCCTGCGGAGTGGAGAGAGCGAAGTTCAGTTCGCCCAACGAGTGCGCAACGGAACAGAAAAAGCACAGAAAGTTAATGGACAAAAGTTGTGCTGCTCTGACTCTGAATGTACTGTGGGCAGAATAATATTCAACGAATGTCTAACTTGCATGTCTACCTCTCTCTAGTCGAGGTATGGTAGGGACAATTAAAGCGGTGTCCAAGCATGACCCAGTTCAAAAAGCGGTATAAAAACATGGTTTTCACCAGGTACGAGGAGGAAGAAGGGCTTTGATAGTCACCAGTTGTTTTCACAGATTATTTGTTTATTTACATTATCTGTTTTCTATTGTTGGTAAATATGTAAATACGTAAATACATTTGATTTAATAAAATAAAAAAATTATATTAATATTGAAGTTAACTGCAGATTATTAATTATTAATCTCTGAGTATTGGAGAAGGGGTAGGATTAAATAAGTTTATGCTTCTTCCTACTCCTTTTCGGACATGTTAAGTAAATAGTGTTTTTGTTTTGTTTTTTCTTGTTTTTGTTTTGTTTTTTGTTGTTATAACTATTTCTTTTTTCACATGTTCGAAATAAAGCTTTCATTCATTCATTCATTCATTCAATATTATAATCCTGAAATCATTCTATTAGTTTTTTGTATTTCATAACGTAGTGTCGTGCATCTCATTGTTGAGATGTGTCAGTGGGCTACAGTAACATTGGATGCAACTTCCTGATGCAAGGCAAGGCAATGGTGGCAATGCACACACATTGGCTCTTTCTTGTTCTGGTTGCATATCCATCCCTTATCGATGTCCACCCAAGAGACAACTAATGAACCTCTGTCTCGCTCTCAGACATAAATCAACTAACTCCCAATTCCCCCCAGTTAGGGAGAAATCACCCAAATGCAACTGAGCAATTACCTCACTGAGTTATCCTCCTCCAAACAGGTTTAAATTGATCACAGACCGAGAAAAGAAGGGTTTAATGTATTACAGCCCGAGAAAGGGAGGAGGGTTTCAATTGATTACAGACTGACATAATGGGCATGGGGTACATGAGACAGGCAGACATAAATCGGAGGGACTCTGTGCCAATTAATACGCAAACATGCATTTGCTCACTAAACTTCAGAGCCAAGCACGTACTGTAGTTTGTCCAGCGGTGCCAACGCAAGCTGATGCGGTCAGTTTGAGCAGTTCAAACTCCAGTAAAATTCGACTGTGCATATCTATCTGTGAGTCAAGGATGAAACTGTAAAGCAAAAAAAGACCAGAATAATATTGTGTTGTTTGGTAATGCTGCAAACATGCTTTATTCATCAGGAAACAAAATAATACACCAACGGTAAAAATAGGACAGATTAACCACACGAGAGAAATCCCATCCTGACTCAAAGAGAGTTCTCCTCTTCCCTCCAGCACTGGCCTGCAGTGGGGATAGACAGCTTCTGTATTTGGATCCTAGGGGTTTTTGTGCAAAAAGGAAGAATCCGAGGCCTGGAAAAATACACAGGTGCTTCCAACTCACTTATAACAATAACACTGGAACTGGAAAAACACAGCAGAAACTGAGTTGAGTGCAAAACCAAAGGTAGGTCTGTAAGTGTTTTTGACAGAAATAACATGTAACATGATGCATTCAGGGGGAGACGGAGGCACACACATAGTGATAAACCATTTGTGGAAGTGTACCTGGTTGCTGGAGGTGTGTGTGTGTGTGTGTGTGTGTATGTGTGTGTGTGTGTGTGTGTGTGTGTGTGTGTGTGTGTGTGTGTGTGTGAAGGTGGTTCATGCCAACACTGGCTCTTTCCTTTCTTTAATAAGTTCTTAGTCTTGGATCTACAGTGCTCATCCTACACATTTTCAAAGTGAAAATGAAGCATAAGGCCTTTGGCTAGGATTTGTTCTATATATTCACACATATTTCCAAGCTTAAACTGTTCTTGCCTACAATTTGCTTCAGTGTTGTGTCTGTTCCCGAGCCTCCGGTAACACTGATATCATTATCTCTGACTGACCCCTCTCTTGTGTCAAATCAGTCCAGCAAATACCCCGCATCTAAAAAATAAATTAAGTTAAATTTCACCCTGTTCAGCCTCTGAAGGTACCTTTAACAGTCATGTATGTACCTTGACTCTCCTTCAGAAGATACATCTCTGGACCACAATGTAAGTTTACAATTTGGGATTAACAACAACAACAACAACAACAACAACAATAATGAACAACAACAAAGAGTGATACATCGCCATGGCAACAGCCAAAGACAACTTTCTGTGTAGGAGTGCAGAGATACGATGGTAGTAGAAGTAGTAGTGGGAGATTTGAAGCTCTTCAACTCAAGTCTACTTCAACTGATATCCAAACCCACATGGAGTGGAGACACCAGATAGAGCTGAGCTGAGCTCCTGTAAGTGGTACAGTTGGATAGAGACATAGTAATGTAGTGGCCTAGTACCGTCAATGGTGACCCTTACTGGGACACCACTCTGTCTCTGGGTAGAGGAGGCAGTGGACTGTCTTAAACCTAGAGAGAGAGAGAGAGAGAGAGAGAGAGAGAGAGAGAGAGAGAGAGAGAGAGAGAGAGAGAGAGAGAGAGAGAGAGAGAGAGAGAGAGAGAAAAGAGAACCGTTTCATTCAGTCGGGACACTTCCGTCGTTAACATGACAATAATGTAATGACAATGGTAATACATTAATACATTAGGTTTGGCATAAATGGATGGTCTGATATTCCAGTTTGAAATAATCCAACACTGCCTAATCAAGTGTCTATTGTACAAGATGTTGACATGCTTTAGCTTTGTTTTAGTACAGTATGCACAAAGGCTTAACCAGGCCTCAAGAATGTCAGGCTGTTTGCCCATGCGTGATTGCTGGACGTTGAGTCAACATTGGATTCAGGTTGGGTTAATGTTTGTCTGTTTACCTTGATGGGTCATCAGCCAGGGAGAAGGCTCCTCCAATGCTGACCACATTCCTCCTGTTCTCAAAACCCCCGTAGCTGAGAGTGACCTAGAGAAACATACACAGTTTTTTTGGGATTGCTGAAAACAATGGTGGCTATTGTATTCAACACAGACAAGAGACAAATAACTTTTTTTCATCTCATCTCTCTCTCTCTCTCTCACACACACACACACACACACACACACACACACACACACACACACACACACACACACCTGTTCTAGCACAGTGTCAATGGGAAGTCTCTGCAGATTCTCCAGGTGGGAATGAAACAGGTGTGTGTGGGTCAGTGTGACCTCCAGCAACGCCTCGATGATGTAACCGATGGTGCAGTCGTCAGGGAGACGGATCTTCTCCGCTGTGCTAATGAAGTTCCCCAGACTGGAGGACAGGAGGAGGACAGGAGGAGGACAGGTAAAAGAGGGAAGATGGGTGAGATGAGACATGAGTTGAATGCTGCAGTTACTGTATAACAACCCTCTGTGTTCCACCTCGTCATCTCAACATGTCTCCATGAACTCCTCCATAGACACCTCTCTGGTTGATAACCTGACCAGGCACAATAAGTATCTAGGAGGTTGCAGGGACCACAAACTTAAAACTGAATTGGGATTACAATGAGCTCAAACTCACCTAGCCCATGGACTCATTTTCAGCGCCAGACCACGGCTAATACAGAAGCCAGCTCCACCCGTGGCAAACCAGAACTTCACAGACATCTGAGGGAGGGAGTGAAGACCATCGCATCATCAAAGACAGCCACAGACAGACAGACAGACACAGACAGGAGTATGGCGGGAAAATTGTCAGTGACTATAATACCATGAGAGATTTTCAGAGAGAGAGAGGACAGGAGATTGAGGGGGAGAAACAAGAGGGAAAGAATGAGATAAGAGGAGAGGAGATGGATGGGTTCCACTCACAGATCCGTCACTCTTGACCCTCTCTGCGGCCTCTATGGGGTGGTCGAGGCTGGGCCGGCCCAGGTACACATCCTGGCTGTGGTGGTAGGAGGAGAGCAGCCGCAGCAGACTGGGTAGGATCACATAGTTGTCATCATCCAGATGGCAGAACCATCTAGAACGAGAGGGAGGGAGGAAGAGAGAGAGAGGGTGAGAGGAGAAGGGAGAGTGAGAGTGAGAGGAGGGGGGAGAGAGAGGGTGAGAGGAGGGGGGAGGGAGAGAGAGAGAGAGGGTGAGAGGAGGGGGGAGGGAGAGGGAGAGTGAGAGGGGGAGGGAGAGGAGAGGGAGAGTGAGAGGGGGAGGGAGAGGAGAGAGAGGGAGAGAGGGGGGGGAGGGAAAGAGGGGAGACATACAGAACATGCTGTTACAGCATTAAAAATACACACGTACAGTATGTTAAGTTCAAGACCAATGTGTTGCTACAATCTGTCCTTGGCGTAGATGTGTGAGGACACCTCGTACCATCTCCATCTGTTGACCTCCTTAACCAAACCAATGACACAATTAACACTAAAGTGCGAGTCTCTCCTCTCCTATGTGTTCCCTTAGAAGACCCAATGTAGAACATACGCCATATAGCCCACTAAGGCACATCACATCAATCCCTATCCCCACCAGTAGGGGGGTCCTATCCCCAACTGCCCCTTTGACCAAGGTCAGAGAAATGAACACTCACTTCCTCTGGGACTCGATGAACTTGTCGTACTCCACAGACATCTTACAGCACAGGGCCTGGCGGGTGTGTGCCGCAGAGCAGTTAGTGTTGATGACGTTAGCTCCTACATGGGGAAAATAGATGTAAACTCTAAATTAGTGTAGTACTAGCATATCTATTGGCGATGCATTGAATTATTAGTCACACTGGTAAATATAGCAGTCAGATTATAACACATTGAAGATGAAATTAATGTAAAAATTCACACAAATGTATTCTTTTCGAAAGGAAAATAGAAACAAAATGGCTGCCATCCTCCTCAGTAGGTCTGTTGTCTCACCTGCTCTCTTCCTCAGCTCCTTATCCTCCCCATCAGTGAATATGAAGGTCTAGAAAAGACAAAGGGACACCGTGTTAACAGAGATTACGTCTGGAGAAAAGAGGCTCTCACACACACACACGCACACACACACACACACACACACACACACACACCAGACATGCACACACACAGTTTTACAGTAGCCAAGTCAGGAGCACAATAAACCAGTCAGGGTAGAATTGTGAGGGTGTGCAGAACGTTTACTGAAAGGCAGGTTGGGGTTTGTGACAGGCGAAAGAGACAGAAACACGGAGATAAATTAGAGAGAGAGAGAGAGAGACATGGGCAGGAAAGAGAGAGAGAGAGAGAGAGAAAGACAAAGAGAGGGAGAGAGAAATCTGGCCAGCAAAACCAGCTGATCCTTGTCGAAGACTGCTGATTCATTAAGTGGTTGGATAAAACAATAACAGGACTATACTAAATCTGGTCAGCAAACGGCACTGGGCCTTTCTCCATGGCCCTCTCTCACCTTACCCCTCCCTCCCCCTCCACTTCCTCTTTACTCTCCCCCCCCTCTTCCAAATAGGCTGCCATCTCTCTCCTTTTAATCTCAGCCTCATCTATCCATTTTCCCCAGGTGGTTATTTGGTATTCTTCACTGTCCCTGTCAACCTCCCCTCCCCCTCCCTCACCCTCTCTTTTCCCTTTCCTTTATCCATCCATCTCTTCTACTCTGCCCGCCTGACTCGTGCCCAGTGGCGTATCCTCCCTTTCCTGTGAGCACTGGGAGATGCCAGGCATCTGTGCCAGGCTTGGCAAAAAGACACCACAGGCATGAGTGCAAGCGAACGTGTACACACACACACACACACACACACACACACACACACACACCGAGCTGTGCCGAGGGGCCAAGAGAGAAAAGGAGCCCACCCTGATCAAACACAGTCCAACTGCCCCCGCCCGTAATGGTCGAGCCCTCGCCAGAAGGGCATAAATGGCCTGGCTGGCATGGCTGTCAGCGCTGCCCTGGATCTGGGGCCCAGCAGTTGAGGTCTAGGTTTAGACAGATCAAATTCCTCCACGGTTACGTCAGCCTGGCTGGCTCACTGTGGGGAAATGTATGCTGTGCCGTAGCCTACATCTCTCTGACAAGGCTGATATGATGCAAAAACACTAGACTCGTGTATCAATGCCTATTTCACAAAGAGACAGATAGTTGAATACTGTATACATTTCATATTCACTTAATCTCTCCCTCATTTTCCACTAGTGCTAATATGCTACGATTCCAGGAAAAGTTTCCACTTTTCCACAGAGACTGAACTGTGACTCAACTGTGACTCAAGTTTTGTTTCTCTATAAAAAAAAAATACCTAGAATTAGCCATTGCTAGGCAGAATGCTCTCATGTAGGTTTTTAGAAGGCCCAATAAAACTCAGCAGGTGTTCTTTTAAAAACTACGTATCTATAAAATGAGCATCACAGACTGTCACAACTCATTAGCCGGACACATCCACACTCTACAGAAATCACCTGTATAACTTAAGCCTAGTCAGTGGCAGCTCTTAAACGATGCTCGTAAAAGTCCTAAGAGTGTCTGCACCTCGTTGACCTGAAGCCCCTAGTAAAAACTGTACCCGTCTGACCCAATAGCCAGATAGTTGGCCACTCAGTCGACACGCATCACAATCACATTGGGCACAATGGAGTCTTTTAATGTCCCCTCCTGGAGCATGTGATAGGATCTTTGGTGTGTAAGCACAAATGGAACTGGTTTGACTGTGATCCAATGGCGCTGATGTTCCTGGGCAAATTGGAGCAGAGTGTGTCTCCTGTTAAATCTGAAGCTGAACACTGAGGCTCTTTGTGTGAGAGACTTGCTGCTAATCTGTTTTATGGACCGAAAACAGAATTTGGGTACATAGCAGTCATTTCTTGCCACTCCCAGTCCTTAAACATCTGAGGTTGAGCAACTTGCACCAAAGCTGTGTACACAAGCACTGTGAAGATGTCCCTGCTGTGTAAAATAGCAACAGGCTTCAATAATATCATGTGCTGGGTACGGGGTGGGGGATGAAATGGAAAATTGTAAGTCATAAACATGAGGCAATCCTACATTTTCCCTTTCTGGAATTACAGCCTGAAATATAGGCCTACGCCAACACCATAGGATTCTATATGACAAGACTGGAGTGTACACCCTTTTCAGCCCTACTACTCATGATTCTTCGCTACACCCTTCTATCCCACACAAGATCCACACCAACCCCAACCCTATCCTATATAACGTCTGACCCAGCCTCTCTGTTTGCCTGTCTTCTCCCCCACCCATGAATCTCATACACCCTACCCTCCTCCCATTCCTCTTTGCCCCCCTCTACTCCCTGTGGCCCCCTAGTCTCCTAAACGGGGGTGGGGTGGGGGTGGGGATGGGGGATGGGTTTGGGGGGGGGGGGGGGGCGAGGGATTCCTGCAACGAAAGCAAACATAGCAGAGTGTTCCAGCACATATGTGTCTCCCAATCTCGGGTTGCTAAGGAGCTTCCTCCCTGTAGGCCCTGGGCTCCCGTGACAGGACTCTGTACATGCACCACCCATCGCATACTGGCACACAGAGCAGCTGCCATTCCTTTCTACCCTGCCTTCTCTCTCTCTGTCTCTCTCTCTCTCACACACACACACACACACACACACACTTCAGACCCTGGGGCCAGAGTGAGATACCATTCAGCAGCATAAGTTCAGAGGACATCAGTTACGCCCTCATCCTATCCCCTTCTGCCCTAGTGTCTGTACAACACAAAGAGTCCTTGACTCAAACCTTTGCGTAAGTAATGCATTGATGTTCATTTAATATCTGTGCGCAAATTAGAGTTACTGGTCTGAAAGTTGGGATGAGGCCCAGAGTGGCTGAGGTGTGGTGTGGACATGAAGTTCTCGATAAATCATTAGTGGAGGAATGTCGGGGAACACCCAATTAAACAGACCAAAGAAACAGTGCAAACTCATCAAGCTGCAAATGATACTTGTGGTCCGTTAGAATCATTACACAAGCACACAACCCATTCAGTCAATGGGTTCCAAACAGATCTGGAGGCTGTTTGCATTTCTCTTCTCCACAGAACCCGGTGCTTATGGCTTGGAAGGGAATTTGTTTATCTAACATTTGAGATGTTTTACAGTGCCAAGTTGTTACAGTGTCAAGTGTTGTATTATGTCAAAAAGCTGAACGGATATCCTTATTGACAAATGACAGCTTTTTAAGGGCCAGCGGTGACGCCCCCATTACCCCTGCGGTGTAAACAAGAACTAGCTCAACCAGGATCGACAGTAAACACTCTAGTACAATCACACACAAAAAGCTATCTATAGGTAGGATATAGATTTGAGAGAAACAAAACTTGGCAGAGGTTCATATGCAACCAATTGCCCTTGAATGGTGTTTGATGAGGGTGTTGGTTAGCCTATATACACACACAGATGGTCCAAGGTTATGTTGTGTCTGAGGGGGAGATCCTTTCCTTTGTCTTGCACTGTTACTACAACTGCTTTGAAAACTGAAAATAAGGAAGGAGTGTCTGTGTTACACATTAGATAGGATACACACCAGACTAGTCTGGACCCCCAATTGTGCACATACTGTATGCCGGTTCCATTTCAACTTGAATGCCAGACCAGTCCTGGTCCAGGAGGTCCACAGTGTGCCATATTATCCAGCCTTGTGCAAGCAAACACTCATGATTAATATTATCAACAGGCTCCTCCTACCTGTTCTTTGGCTCTTGACACCCAGGTCTGGAAGAGGAGCTCCAGCCTGGATTTGTGGTACTTCCTGGTGGTCTTCACTGCAATGAAAATGTCCTTCAGCTCCAGAGGGTCCCTGGATCGAGACCCGGCAGCTCTGCTGTGGGAGTCCCTCTCCGGCCCTTGGTGTGAGGCTGCGCCTCGACCGACAGTATGCAACCGGTCACCACTCCTGGTTATCTTAGTCTCTCTGGGTCTAACCTGCCCCACAGAGCTCCCATTATGTCCCACTGTCACTATGCCCCCTCCCTGGAGAGGGACCCCCAGACCTCCAGGGTTCCGGAGGGAGTTGGCAGCACCGTTGCCTACTCGGGCAGGCCTTGCATGAGGCCGGGGCTGGGGCAGGTCTCCCTGTCGCTGGGGGGGCTGGAGGGCAGGGATGAGGAGCAGCAGGGCACAGAGGGCTAGGGAGAACAGGAAGCAGAGCTTGTTGACTCCCACGGAGGCAAAGTTCATCCTGATTGGCCAGTGGAAGGCCTATCAGCCTCCGGAGTTGCCTTCACTCCCCACACCGCCGCGTCCCATCTTCATGATATCACACAGAAACCTGCAGGAACATGATACACATCCATGTCAGTATGGCTAACAAGCTGGGTATACTCCATCCTTAACGCTGATCTCTTTCTGCTATCGTCCACTTGTTGTCAATGTCTCTTTTTGAAGAGACAACTATAACAATGAATAGTTGAATGGAAAGAACAGTCAGGTACCAATACTTTTTTTGGTGATTGAGATATGACACCTGTAGGGTTGCAGGGTTTGCTGTGCAATCCTCTGGGTATTCAACAAGAGGCAGACTTAGTTCTAAAACCACTAACTTTTGCTGAATTGGCAACTCCAGACTCTGGAAGGTCTCCTGTTGGCTGTTCATCAGTCACACCCTGCAATTTGCCAGGGAGTTTATATGTGTCACATTTCATTGCCAGACTTACCTACAGTGTGTGAGCAATTTCCTGTTTGCTGCTATTTTCAGAGGAGCAATGACACCTCAACCGGTAACAGATGTCGTTGTAGGAAGCGGAGGGCTGAAATTAAATCCCTTTTCATTACTAAAATTAGCCCCTTATAAAATATGATATCGGTATACAGGACATACTAGCATGCCATTTGTTTTGTGAATGATCACTGTCATTCACAAAATGAAAAATGTTTCACTAGAGATTAGGCTATAATGTACATTTTAAATGAGATTAACTGTTTATGAAATCTGTGCACATACAACAGGCCATGATCCAACGCATACCATCGATTGCCAAAACATTATTGGCTTTTAAATGTCACTTTAAAGTTTGTTGGTTTTTTTCTGTCTGCACATGCGGGACCCCTCGATAAACAAAGAGGGGCGCGCGAGATCTCTGCCCTGGGTCACATTGTTTTGAATGAGCAAACTTCTTTCTGAACTACTTTAAATGCAACTTCCTACTTACGTTTCAAAATAATATTGATTGTGCAATACTTCCAACTTTGCTCGTATGAACAGATTAATGCATTTTCGGTAATCATGTCGACTGATGTTTCGCTATAAAAGTAGTTGCATGCATTGGAGGAATATCTGCCGATACAACTGTTAAAGTGTTACTCTACTTACAATTTAAACGCATTGTTCGGTTCCTCGCGACGTGCCTCATCCGAGAAATTGCAAGAAAGCCCCGGAAACTTGTAACAAATGGTGTTAAAAGCGAATGGTGTGTTAGTAGAGTAATAGAAAGATCAAGGTTTGCCAAGCTGAATCCTGGTCATGGTCATCTCTTTTTGTTTCGACTTCACTTGGATCCAGGCTCTGACTTTGGCTATTCAGCTGCAGTTCCCCCCCCTCTTTCTCTTAAACTCAATGGCGAGACAGATCTGGTACTCGAAAGGCAAGTGCAGCTGAGTCAAACATCATCTGTTCCATAAACAATCTCTGTTTCTCAGATTCAGATTCAGACCGCTCGCCGAGATCAGCCCCCGTGATCCTTCCAAGCCCTCTGAGCGCCCTCTGCCTGATGTGACACCGATCTCACAGTCTCCACCAGAGTAACCCTAACCCTGACTACAGCCGATGGCTCTGGTGGCAACTTACCTCATTTTAACTACAATATTAAGCTAATTGTAGCAAAACATATGTTTATTTTAGGGCAGTAAACTTACGAAACTCCATTAATTATCCATTATCATTGTGTCTTAATTTCCTCATATCTCACATATCACCAACATTATTAGCTAGCTAAAAAAAATCTCACTCTGTTGTAGTGTATAACACACTACTCAACATTAGACTGGGTTGTAAATGAAAGTGAAAAATATTTGTAGTATTATTAATAATATTTTTCTTGGATCAGTCAGAGAGAGAATGCACATCTGGAGCAGCAGCGCACGTCATCACGTTCAGATCGCTGTCAGTGAACCCGTGCGTGCCCCGGATGTGGTAGCCAAGCTAGCCGTTGGTTTGTTGCTGCAGCGCGTCAGTCAGGTAACTGAGGGAAGATGCCTTTGCCCGTGCAAGTCTTCAACTTTCAGGTAATTATTCATCGATTATCGGGTATGTTTGCACGGCGAAAAGTGTCGCAGAGGTGCACACTGCAGAATGGCCGTGGTTGTGAACGAAAAAATAAGCAAAAATAAACACGAAAGGTTTCGATGTTGCCAAGCCACCCCGGGCCGCTACAGGCTAGCTAGCATACTGAGAAGCTAGGCTAGCTAACTTTCACAAGTCCAACGTTCGAGTCACCGTTAGTCTGTGCCAGCTGCCTCTTATATAGAGTTATTTGCTTATTTTCTAAAATACCAAGTCGCACTCGATCTCGTTGTCGGTAGTAGTTTTGATTCCATTCCAGCGTAGTAAATAATGAGGCTAGCTACGTTATTGTAGCCACATTGACAGTCATGCTAGCCTGTCACGTCCAGGTTCCACACCGATGCTAGCTAACTAGCTAGCTACCTTATACCAAATAATACTTGCATCGTTGTGAATTATTTAGCCAGGAAGTTTCTACGCCCTACCTAACTAGGCTGCTCCTCTGGTAATAGTGTCAGATGGGTCTATCTGCACTCGCCACACTGACCACCTTGCTAATTGCAGCTGAGCTGAGCTGGCTGGCCCACTCTGGATCAGGCACTGAAGCCAACACTATGGCAGCAGTCTAGACTCTAGAGTCTAGATCATTAACAACCTTGCTCACCAAACTGAATGAAAACAACTCTAAAACTCGTGTGAATTCTGACTCTGAATGACACCGACACACCCGGGTTGAGACGATCCCCTCTGAAGCCATGTGTGTTTGTTTTCTTTTCAAGGGGGCTGTTGAGCCCATGCAAATAGATGCTGATCCACAAGAGGACCAGCAGAATGCTCCAGATGCCAACTATGTGGTGGAAAACCCAACGCTGGTATGAACCTGTCTAAACCTCACCTCAACTCAATGGGTTCCTAAATCATGGTGGTCTTGGAAGGTAGAGGGATGTACAGGCATTTATTCCAGCCCCACCCTTAAATGCAATGTATCATCCGACTCTCAAGCAGTAGAACTGGGTCTTCAAGACCAGGGTTGCAGAACATTGTCCTTGGGTACAATAATCCATCTAAGCAACCACTGAGGCCTGTCTTGAGTGTTCACCGGTGTGCGTGTGTCCGTAGGACTTGGAGCAGTATGCGTCCAGCTACAGTGGGCTGATGCGGATTGAGAGGCTGCAGTTCATCGCGGAGCACTGCCCCCAGCTCCGTGCTGAGGCCCTGAAGATGGCCCTGTCCTTCGTCCAGAGGACCTTCAATGTAGATGTTTATGAGGAGATCCACCGCAAACTCACAGAGGCCACACGGTACTGTGTTTATTTCATTATTATTATTATTATTATTTTTAATTATGTTTGTCTGGTAGCCAGGGCTGTCTTGCACAAGAGACTGCTGTTAAATAGAAAAAAGAAGAAAAAAAAACAAAGCACTGTCTAGATTCTGCCATCTAGATCCTACGCCTAGGCATAGGGTGTCTTTGTGCAAGTGCTATTCATAGTTTCCTTTCTCCAAACACTTTCTATGTGTGTTTCCAGGTTTACACATTTTTTATATGCCCTCCTTTTTGCCCACTCCAACCTTGTATGTGTGTGTGTTCAGAGAGGTCCAGGTTTTTTCAAATGTATTTATATGCCCTCTTTTTTTGCCCACTCCAACCTATGTTCTATGTATGTATGTGTGTGTCTTCAGAGAGGTCCAGGGAGCTCCAGACGCCGTAGTGGAGGCAGGCGCTGCAGACCCCCCTCCCCTGGACACGGCTTGGGCCGAGTCTACGCGGAAAAAGGCCCTGCTTAAACTGGAGAAACTAGACACAGATCTTAAGAACTACAAAGGCAACTCCATCAAAGAGAGCATCAGGTGGGAGTGTCAAGCTATTGGGTCTTGTATGAATTAAGGGCTTGCATGTGTAGCTGCTGAGGTCATAGACTGTTTTTCCACCCTCGTCTCCTCTTCTGTGCTCACCTCCTCTTCTCCTCTGTATGTTCTTCAGGAGGGGTCATGATGACCTTGGGGATCACTACTTGGACTGCGGTGACCTCAGCAACGCCCTCAAGTGCTACTCGCGTGCCCGAGACTACTGCACTAGCGCCAAGCATGTCATCAACATGTGTCTTAATGTTATCAAGGTACGCCTTCAAATCGTACTGATTTGAATACATGGTCCTAGCTATTTGCGCAATTGTTCAGTATAAAGAATAAAGCCGTAGAGATCTCTCCCTCTCTCTGAGATGTAATTGTCCTCAAGGGCAAACACTAGAGGGCAGGCTTTATGTCGATTTTATCATTATAGTTTCCTCTGACTGACTCCTCTCTGTGTTTCATTGATTAGGTTAGTGTCTACCTCCAGAATTGGTCCCACGTCCTTAGTTATGTCAGCAAAGCAGAATCCACACCAGAGATAGCAGAGGTAAGTGAATGGTTCATTTGAGAGGGGGAAAAAAGCTTGGGAAGTTTCTCCTGAAACTGAAGTGTCAACCCTAATACTGATCATTGTCTCCATTGTTCCAGCAACGAGGGGAGAGAGATTGTCAGAGTCAAGCTGTTCTCACCAAATTAAAATGTGCAGCAGGTAAGTTACTAATATATTTTTTAAAATAAAATGACTAATCAAGTGTGTACACTAACAAACAAATGCACTTGAATGTATACAGCATAGACAACAACAAAACATTGTTTTTACATAACTGTGCATGGGTGTAGACAATAATGCAAATGTGGTTTTAAGAAAAATGGGTTTAGCTTTTGCCTCGCTGTGGTGGGGTGTGTGACTACTAGATTGCAGAGTTCTCTTCCCAACACCGACGCTCTCCCCTCTGACATTGATCTGCTGGCTCCTTCTCTCTCCTCCAGGCCTCGCCGAGCTGGCCTCCAGAAAGTACAAACAAGCAGCCAAGTGCTTCCTGCTTGCCTCCTTTGACCACTGTGATTTCCCTGAGGTGAGCCTGTCTGTCTCTTCAACTGTCTGTCTGTCTGTCTCTTCAACACCGAGGACAATCACAGTGTGTAGAAGTCCAACTGATTAAAATTAGATTAGGCCATTAGAACTACAGATTTTATGCACAGATGGGATTTTCAGTTTTCATTTTCAGAGGAAAATATAAGCATAATAATATTGTCTTATGTCTTAGTTTCAACTTTCAACCCTAAAGTCATCAATGTGTGTAATGTGTGTATGTTTGATGTAATTGACACTGCTGTATTGAGCTTTTCCATCTGTACCGACAACAAATTCTACCGACCTAGGTCGTGTGGTCATTAAACCATTCATTCATTCATTCATTCATTCATCACTTTGAGTAGCAACGGTTGGTGAGGCCTCTAAACAGGGGAGAGGTGGCAAGGCAAGGCAAGGAAAGGCATGGCCAGGCAAGTTTATTTGTATAGCACATTTCATACAACAGGGGAAATTCAAAGTGCTTTACATGCATTATTTAAAAATACAGCAAGAGGAACATAAGTAAATAAAAATTACAATGAATAAAAGCAGATATAAGAAGTAAATAGATAGGTTAAGGGTTTGGGCCTGTTTGATTTCTTCAGGGAGTTTGTTCCAGGAGCATGCAGCAGCGTGACTGAAAGCTGCTGCACCGTGTTTTGTTTTTACTCTTGGAATTATTAGCTGATTTGTCTCAGCTGACCTTAGGGACCTTGCGGGAATATAGGGTGGGAGGAGATCTGATATGTATTTTGGTCCAAGACCATTTTGTGATTTGTATGTAATTAGGAGGATTTTGAATTCAATTCTCTGAGAGACTGGTAGCCAGTGCAGGGATCTCAGGATTGGTGTAATGTGTTCAAATTTCAGCGGCGTTTTGGATGAGCTGCAATTTACGAACAGCTCCTTTAGATAGGCCTGTTAGTAGACCATTACAATAATCAAGTCTACTCGAAACAAATGCATGGATGAGTTTTTCAAGGTCTTGCTTGGACATGAAACCTCTCATTCTTGTTATGTTTTTCAGGTGATAGTAGGCTGATTTAGTTATCGAGTTTATGTGGCTGTTGAAGTTTAGATCGGAGTCTAGAATTACACCAAGATTTCTGACCTGTTTTTTAGTGTGAAGAGAGAGAGAATCAAGTTTTGCACTGACTTTCGATCTTTTGTCAGGTGCACCGAATACAATTATCTCTGTTTTGTCCTTGTTTAGTTGGAGGAAGTTTTGTGTCATCCAGGCGTTTATTTGCTCAATGCAATTACAGAGATTGTCAATGGGACTATAGTCGTTCGGTGAGAGGGCTATGTAGATTTGAGTGTCATCCGCATAGTTGTGGTAGGGGGGGTAATCATTTGTTTGCTTTCTGTGTGCGTGTTTACTTGTCTTATAATGCGATGGAAATTTGATTACCCTCCTGTATTGTGGTATTGATGTTGGTGTGTGTCTGTGTGTGTGTTCCTGTCCAGCTCCTCTCCCCCAGTAATGTAGCTGTGTACGGAGGAATGTGTGCCCTGGCCACCTTTGAC
The DNA here is from genome assembly GCF_963989245.1 of Nansenia antarctica. NCBI lineage: Eukaryota > Metazoa > Chordata > Actinopteri > Argentiniformes > Microstomatidae > Nansenia > Nansenia antarctica. The sequence continues at coordinate 12,862,120 of NC_137681.1, read as the reverse complement.
AGACAGGAGCTACAGAAGAACGTCATCTCCAGCAGGTAGGTGTGTGGTCGGGTGTATGAGCACACGTATGTGACAGCTGCTGGTGAAAGGGGTGACATGTCGGCAGCCTGTTTAATGTTCAGACTTTTATTTTGAAAAATGTAAATACATTCCAGCGAAGTTGAGAATCAATGACACACTCGTTACCGACTAACACAGCTTGATTTGTGAGCCTGCTAACAATGTAAAGTAGTGTTATAGTCAACTACCGTATTTTCCGGAGTATAAGTCGCACCAGTCAAAATATGCGACATTAAGAGGAAAAAAACATATATAAGTCGCACTGGACTATAAGTTGCATTTATTTAGAAATATATTTCACAAAATCCAAGACCAAGAACAGACATTTAATCTGGAAAGGCAAGTTTATTCAACTACACAATAGCACACAGAACAACAGGCTGAATAGAAGTCCGGTATGTTAACATAACACATTAACAGTTATTCAACAACACAATAGCATAAAGAACATACCTGGGAGGCTGAATAGGCTAAATGAACATAACAAGCCAGCGAGTCCAACAAGCAAGTTACCAGTAAGCAAGTTCACCAAGCTACCGTTTGCTTAGCTTCAACAAGCTAATGTTTTAGATCATTTCTTCAGGGGTATAGGAGCAGCATATAGTTGTCACAAGCCCAGAGCGGCCCAGAGCGCCCTCTGTCGGCTGTAGACGGTAATGTTTACTCCTTGGTTCATGTCAGTCAGTATGAAATGATATATATATATTGATATATAAGTCGCCAAACTATGAAAAAAAGCGCGACTTATAGTCCGGAAAATACGGTAGGTAGCAGTGGGGATCACTCACCGAATCCATTGCATTGCAATATTTTGGCTTGACTACCGAGTGCGTGTTGTGATTTTCAACAACGTTGAAATGTATTTCTGTTTTTCAAAATAAAAGCAAAAATGCTAAAATAAAATGTTGACTGGTTGCCGACTTGTTCCCCCTTTCAACCAGCCGCGCTGTCACATGATTAGGTGTGTGTTAAGGTGTATGAGCACACATATGATTTGGTGTGTGTGGGTGTATGAGCGCATACATGATTAGGTGTGTGTTTGGGTGTATGAGCATGTATGATTGATGTAATGACAAATAAACTTGAACATGTATGTGTGTCTGTAATGTATGTGTGCTCATCTTGTATTTGCGTGTGGTGTTTGAGTGTATAAGAGGAGTAATTATTACACTGTCCACCAACCATAACACATTTGTTTTTCTCTCTGTTTTTGAATCTCTCAGCTCCTTTAAATTATTCTTAGAGTTGGAACCTCAGGTGCGGGACATCATCTTCAAGTTCTACGAGTCAAAGTACGCTTCCTGCCTCAAAATGCTGGACGAAATAAAGGTGAGGAGTGTGCTAACGACCAACGACTAGAAGTCTCTCAATGAACCAATGCCAGACATGATCGACAATTCAATTAAAAACTGGTACCATATTTTCAAAGGTTTGAAAGCATGAGTGCGCTTTTTGGGGTCTTAGAAGAACGCAGTGTAAATCTGATATGTCGTTAATACCATTATGTTTTAGACCAGTGATGTGCAACACCATAGGGATATCCGTCCAAAATACACATTGCATTTTCTCTTGTATACCTCTCCAGGACAACCTGCTGTTGGACATGTACCTGGCCCCCCATGTACGAACCCTCTACACACAGATCAGAAACAGAGCCCTCATACAGGTGAGTGCCGGGGAGGCTGGTGGAACTAGAAATCGGTGGACGGGCTCAATCTTAGCACTCTTAATTTGTATTCGTAAGAGTAGAGGGTATGTCCGCAGGGCATGGGCTTATGTGTGCACTGTAGGCCATGGTGCTAGACCACTGGACCACCCCAGGCCACATCAGTGAATACATATATTACTATCCAGTTGTAACAAGGGAACCATATCCAGCATCAGCACCGAGTCTAGGAATGACTCAGCTTATATACTCTAGAATGCTATATAGGTAATACAATTAACATTTTGTTGCATGTGATTGCTTGATTGATTGCATGGTACACTCTGTCCAGGCTGCTTGCTAAGCTAGTCCATATATGGCTAATTCCTTTGTAGATAGTGCTTCATGCTGATGGACAAGTCATTTCCTGACATCCGATTGCATTAACCTATCTTTATCAGACATTTTAGGAATTTTAGAATTTTCCTTTGCGCCAAGTGATTTTTCTCAGCCTATAAAGGAGGTACATTTACATTATTCTGACACTGGTTCTTGGGACTTAGCTAGACTTGTCCAGATGCACTTTTCTTTTTCTTTTCTTTTTTATCTTGTCATTTTGATTTTTATCTCTAAACCTATGCAAAAATAAGCATCTGTCATAGTGTTTTAAAAAAATAAATCCATGAAATTACAATGGTTGTAAACTGTTCTGAGTAAGTCTGACCATTGGGTGAGTTAACACAACAACAACAACAACAACAAAATAATAATAATAATCTGACTTGAATCAATATGTTGAAAAATGTATTCCCATGAAATGCCATTTAATGAGGGGCTGCCTATTTTTTGTTTATAACCAACTGTTTATAACAATAACTTGTAATATAAGATATTTATGTATTTGTGTATGCTTTCAACTGGTAAAGTTGTATTCTGATAGGGTATGGTGCCAGGCCTGGAACCCCAGGGCCCTACCCTGAGGCATGTTGAGATCTGAAAGGACTTCTCAGGTTCCTATGACAACCTGGAGATATTACCTATTAACCATCCTTTCCTTCCAGATCTATAAGCAGTAGCTTAGTGTTAATGATCCACTGTCACTACAGTTAAACAAAGGGACTGTCTGTCACCCACGACCACAACCCCCCTGAGGTTTCTTCACTAAACCTGAAATAACAAATCCACTACACTAAACCCTAAACATTATTCTCCAAACGCTTTTCACAGGAGAGATCAATAGTTGCAATGTGAGGACGTGCTTCTGACCTTAGGGGTCAGTGTCTAAGCATTGTTAACTGTAGCATCAGGTGATGAATGGCACATTTTAAAGGTAGTTTTGAAGTATTAATCAATTTGAAGCTCTAAATTGGACTAAAATAGTACCGCAATGCCATTGTTTCGGCATCTGTCTTAACATTATTTTAAAGATTAAATCCTCTGTGTGTGTGTGTGTGTGTGTGTGTGTGTGTGTTGCAGTACTTCAGCCCATACGTGTCAGCAGACATGACTAAGATGGCTCAGGCCTTTAACACCACGGTGGGAGCTCTGGAGGACGAGCTCACCCAGCTCATACTGGAGGGCCTCATCAACGCACGCATCGACTCCCACAGCAAGGTAGGGAACGCACACTTCTGCCCGAGCAAAGCGCCACGAGCTGTCTCTCTGCCTAGTCATGTGTGCTTCCTTCACTCCCGTCTGGTTCTCTCTCCGTCCTCTCCCACTCTCTCTCTCCTCTCCCTCCCTCTCTCTCTCCCCTCCCCTTCCCTTCCCTTTCCGTCACACCTTTTCCAGCATTTTATTGCTCATAATACTCAGTCAAACCTGGATTCAACAGCAAAACCTCTTTTGGGTCACAGTGAGAAATAAGCATTCTAGATTGTGTGCAAACAAGTGGCCTAGAGCTGTGTCACCCGGCACAGCCTGCCTCTTGCCCCTCCCCTCCCCCCTCTCTGATATGCAAAGCACATCCCTGGCCAATAGACGGCATAGTATACACGACCTCCCTGTAGACTTAGAGTGTCTCTGCCGCCCTCTGCTCTCAGATCCTGTACGCCAGGGACGTGGACCAGAGGAGCACCACGTTTGAGAAGTCTATACAGATGGGCAAGGAGTTCCAGAGACGAGCCAAAGCTATGATCCTACGAGCCGCCGTGCTGCGCAACCAGATACACGTCAAGGTAACGGGGTCTCCATGGGAACAGCGCAGGGGTCAGGTCTAGGTGTAGGGAAGGGGGTGGGGGGGAACGCCACTATGGAAAGCAATTACTGATGGCATTTTGTTTTTCTCTTGGTGGTTGCCTTTTCCCCTCTGGAATATGTGACCTCGCTCAGAACGTTGATTTGTGTTTGATTTCCCTGCCTCGTTTGCCCTCACTCTCTATGGCTGTGATGACACAGTTCTAGCCTTTTTTTCCTCTTTTGTTTACTGTCTTCCTTTCATGTTTGCCCTCTGTTGTCCTTCCTCCCCCAAGGACGTCCATCCTCGCCGTCCATAAGACTTGTATAGAGCGTTGCTATCCAGCTATGTCACTATCAACCTCCCCACCAGAGCTAGTAGTCAGGGGTGGTTTGGTTCTGACATTTCCCGAGAAGGGAATGACTGTCTTTTTCCCGCTTCAGTCTCATCCATGTCATTACCAGAGAACTGGATCAGAAAGATTTTATTTAGATGTATTTTGCTTGGAGAAGGGCCAACTCAATCTATCTCTCTCTCTCTCCACCCCCCCCCCCCCTCTCTCTCTCTCTCTCCAGTCTCCTCCCAGAGAGGGCAGCCAAGGCGAGCTCAACTCTGCTAACAGCCAATCAAGAATGAGTACCAACATGTGAAAGCTCCCATGATGCCCCATACAGGAAATCACCATCCCTGGGGGCCGCCAGGGGGACATCACGCCCCCACCACCATCACACCTCCAATCTCTTGAGGACCCAACAACCCCCTCCCCACTTTACTCAGAGAGCAATCTCTTCCCTGCTGAAAGAAGAAGAAGAAAAAATAAAAATAAAAAAATTAATAAAGATGTCACCATCTGTAGGACTCATGTGGGAAGTGAACGGTGGCGGTCTGCGTGTGTGTAGACTAAAGACACTTGATGAAAAAGCTGAGTGTTACTGTAGTGGGGGGGAGAATGTGTGTGTGTGTGTGTGTGTGTGTGTGTGTGTGTGTGTGTGTGTGTGTGTGTGTGTGCGCGCGTGTGTGATTGTGTAAAAAGAGCCGCGTGCTCTGGCGCTTCACATTACTGTCCTCTTTTCCTTTGTATAAGATGCACTTTCTCTCTCGTTCTCCCTCTATTTCCCCCATTTCTCTCTCTCTCTCTCCTCCCCCCCTTTCTTTCTCATGATGACAGACTTTGAATGCACCCACTGGAGTAAGCATAACACACCTCAGAACCAATGTCCACAGGATCTGATTTTAAAATAAATGTGTATGAAAATCAGAAACCTGGTGAGCACTTTTGTTGTCTATTTACATGTCTTAATTTCTCTCTAGTCATCCTGATACCCTCTAGTCGCCCTGATTCTAGCGATACGACTAGTCACTTCAGACTACCGAACCACAGAATACTTTTACCAACTCTTCTATTGTCAAGAAAGATTCTGTTTAAATCTCAAAGCAATCTTATAGTGCGCTTTCTTTCATTTCTAAGTCATTTGAATTCAGTTGAGAGTAAGTAGAGGATGAAAGCAAGTAGGAGGATTGCATTGATGTGGAAAAAGCCCCTCTAATTTTCTTGTTCTGGGTTTGATTTTCACTGGCTGCCTGTTCAGGCTTATCGTGCGGAATAACTGATGTGATCGGATAACCTCCAAGACTTGTAATGATTTGAATGGGTGAGAGGACAGGGAAGAATTTGGGAGTATAACAGAAGTCATGAGGGAAATTAGAGAGAGAAAGAGAGAGAACAGATGATAGAGGATATTAAAAGAAAGGTACCCTTAGAGATGCTGAATGCAGCTTCAGAGAAACATGCTGTATGTGCATGTGTGCAAGGTTGCATTTAGCCAATACATCACCCAAATAAAACATGACTTGGAGTGTCTGGAGTTTTACTGTCTTGTTTTCAACCAAAAGCTCAATACTATGAAATGTTGAAGCATCATAGGGACTGTGTACACCGACCTTGTCAGAACTGCTGATCCAGGAGATGTTTTTAAATGCTACTTTGTTTTGCTTCACCTGGGAATTTAATGTATTGATTTCCATTCGAATTGTATGGACTGCTCCCATCCGAGTGTCGTATTTATGGTTTATTTATGGTTTAAGAACTATTCACCCTTCAAAGGAGAGGTCAAAAGATTTATCTGATTGTCAGAATGCTTCATAAAAGGATTTACATCAGATATTGGCTATGAGATGTAAAACACAAGCAGATGAAATAACATGAAGGTTGTCTAATCGTTCCTGAATTAGGGGATGGGTTCGCACACAAGAAAACTGCAAAATCTTCCTTTTGCTCTTTGAATCCATGTTTCCATCCTCGCAGCAGCAAGAGGAACAAGTGCACACAACAACGTTTTCTTTCCTGCAATTTCTTAATTTGATTCGTTTTTTAATTATTATTCTACATCTCAAGCTAGCCTGGATGCTAGTCTGTCAGTGTTTAGACTACAGGATCAGCAAGTTGAGGCAGTCATTGCATGCAGTAAAAATCTAATAACCTTGGCAGCACAGTTTTCATTGAAATTCATAAATGACCTGTATTATATATTATTTAGAACTCCCTAGGCAGCTCAGTTTCCACAGTGTATCACACCTATAATAGGCTTCCATAGGTCTTGATTAGATTAAACTGCCTTGACCACTGGACCAACTGTCTGATCCATCTCAACAGCTTGGTTTAAAGTTAGTTGTTGGATTTTATTTGGATGTGTTAAACATGCTCTTAGTCTGGTTTATAGATGGAATGTCATTATGGGGATTTTAATTATTCCCATAACAACAAGGACCAAGCCAAGCAAGTTATGACATGTAACTATGTAGATCATAATGTGTTGTGATTGAACCTATTCTGTTAATGTTAATGTTAATTTTATTTATAATGCGCCCCCCATCCAACTTTTACATCGGCCCGGGGCGCAGCCCGGGTAAAGGAACAGATAAAGACAAGGACAAGGACAAGGAACACAGAAAGCAAACAGACACAGACTACTTAAACGAACATCTCAAGGGATACAATTTACAACAAATAGGGAGTAGACTTAGGGAACATCATTGACGAAGAGGTGGGTTTTTAACTTGGCTCTAAAGGAGTCCAGAGTGGGGGCAGACTTGATGGCGGAAGGGAGCGCGTTCCACAGGGTCGGTGCTATCACCGCAAAGGCACGGTCACCCTTCCTCTTGAGGTTGGTGCGGGGGACCCTCAGGCTGAGTTGGGCGTCGGACCTGAGCCTGGGCCTTGAGGTGGAAGACAGGTCCAGGAGGTATCGGGTTCGTTTGAAGAACACTGACATAGTAAAACGTAGTAAAACGAACAGTAAAAAACAATGACAGGTAGAAAGTGGCCGGCTGCTCTCGGGCGTAGCGCCGCCATCTGTTATGTTGTTATGTTGTTATGTTGTTATTCTGGCTTGCTTTATTCTGGCTTGCTTTGACAATAAATCATTAGCAATTACAGCCCACCTGCCCACATTGAGATCTGTTTGTTTTACCCAAAGCTCTGAAGTGAATATTTGACTTCAACACAGTGGATGATTATTATCTAGATAATGGGAGTTTTGGAATCAGAACAATATGCAGATCCACGATTGGAAAGGAGACAGCACCAGCAGCATAGTGATACAGAATGTTTGATTGTTATCACTGAACAAAAACACATTGTGAACATTGTGTTGCAACTCCCACGTTTACCTATTTCTTTGTCTTACTGATTTGCAAATGGAGCCAGTATCTCTGCAAACACTATGCAGTCAAAGAAAGAATGAAAGACAGGTATGAGATGGTGAAGTAAGTTGCAGCAGGATGGAGAGAGAGCAGTCTACTGTCTGATAGTGGTGAGGAAGGCAATACTATTTGATGGAGAGACAGAGACTGACAGGAAGACAAGAAGCAAAAGGAGAGGGAAAGAGAAACTATATATACTGTCATCTCATTTTCTCTTAACTCTAAACACAAATCCACAAACTCACACACAAAACTCCACAAATCTCTTGCAAAAGCAAACACTGCATTCAAAATAATGTTATGTCTTCTCAAAATGAAATGTTGTCGTCAAATGACACACACACACACACACACACACACACACACACACACACACACACACACACACACACCATCAAATGAATAGTCGGTTACAACAGACAGAATAGACACATACAACCACTTGAACACTGATGTGCTCGATGGAAAAAAATATGATCAGAGGAAAACACTATTATGATAAGATCAGTAGGACTTTTGCATTTTCAGTGTTACACTACATACTAGCCTGTTATAAACTGTTATGTTTTCATACTCAAATATAAAACACACAAATACAAGAATAGAATATTTTTTATTCTGAAATACTGTACACATCTCAGCATGTAAAGCAATGTAGAGAATTGTGTGTAGTGTTTTGCAAAAACTGTGGTTTAGGACTGCAACATGAGTGAAAGCAGGAAATGGGTTTGTATTTGTGCAGAATTGGTCTGAGATAAGTTCCACAAGTTTCAGGTTTTGGTCATTGTGTCTCAAGTTCTCATGTTAGTGTGAAAGCGATTGAGAAAAACTGTCGTAACAATCTTTTTAAATGCTGGACGAGCGTTCTCCACCCCTGGCATGCGTCTGTGTGGATGTCGTCAAACGCTTCCTCCATTGCCAGAAAGGTATACATTACAGTATACAATATGGGCTACACATATCATAACTGTAAGCCAAAACAACATTACACTATACATTTCTCTAACCACTGTAGATATCCATAGAAACCATAACGTTGCATTAATATAATTAGATAGAAGTATAGAAGACTACTGAAGTGGTTACCTACCTATTCTCATCTCTAAATGCCCAGATAGCTGAGGCTACAGTGAAGCGCAAATTCAGCTGGACTCGCTGCCCAGCTTCGGTCATTGTTAGGCCATGATTGAGTACATGGTCAATCAAAGTTGCATGGATTTCATTAGACATATTGGCTTGCTTTCCTCTTCCTTCTCCTCCTCTTCCTGCTCTCACTCTTCCTCTCTCTACTCCATGCTGCTCCATTTTCCCCCCCTACACAGTAACACATCTTTTATGCTCTGACACATGATTGTGTTTTGCCAATTGAGTTTGAACAGGTGAGAAGTGAGTGAGACCATTTGGTAATTAGGGTGTGGCATTTTGAAGGCCAGTGTTTTCCAGTTGAACAAAGTGTGCTAAATTATGAGATTTGTGCTTTAAGTTTTTTGCAAAAATGTGATTTATAATTTCTATTTCAGTGAAAAGTTTTGCTCTTTTGCTTAGAGTTTAGCAGTCTGGAGTCTTCTTGTTGATACATGAGCTTCAAGTTTCCAGACTGCATACTTCTATTTCTTGTGTGTATATAATGGAGAAAAACTGTAAAACAGATTACGCTAGCGAGTTTGTAATAACTGCAGCCTATACTGTATGTCTTGAAGTGTAATGTTATGCTAAGCTAAATGAAAAACACACTGGTCCGGTTTTCCAGACAAGGCTTAAGCCGAGTCCAGGATTAACTCACACATGCAATGGAAAATCTCCATTGAGGATCCTTTAGTCTAGGATTAGTCTTAATCTACGTGCATGAAACTGGCTCATTGTGTGTGTTGCCCAAGGCTGCAGTAGTTAGAATCTATTATCAATAGACACAGAGGTCATGACGCTTGAGGTTCGCTAAGGGTCCTTAATTCCAGCTGTGCTCCATCTCCTTCTCATGCCTCCATCAACACCAATTACAGGCAATTAGCTGGAATTTCATTCAGAGTGGCTGGATGGATGGAAGCACCATAGCAACAGGCTGTATCAATTCATTCCCAGACAAACATCAGCATTAAGCCAGTCATTATGTTCGTCTATTATGTGCCATTTGGAATGGTAACAGTATTCTGTTCATTGGGTTCTATATTTTAGTCCATATAATGACTAGTGAGATTAGTGAGCATAACGCATTGTAGCTGAAGTGTTTACACCACTCAACAAACCCCAGTTTGGGACCTATATTTCACTGTTGTCGTCAAACCACTAACATTTGACTTTTTAGGTGTTTATTCCATATGCATAGCCTATACTGGATATTTGAGATTCATGGAATATTGCAATCAATCAACATTTCCCTCCAAAAGTATTTTTTTGTTTTTTCTTCCAAAAAGCTTTTTTTGTGCCAGCTCACTCAGAGCGCACTGCTTGCTGAGCCCGAATAAATCAGCCCTCATTTCAGATGGCAAGAGGTTGATTTTTCTCCCAGTGTCTCTATTTATGCGGCATCATTGGTGGAGGGCGGCGGGTAGCCACAGAACTTGGAACAGGCCTTCTCAGCATTACTATAAATCCGGGCATCAGCTCCCAGGTCTCGGTTGCTAGCGGAGCCAATTTCTCACTCCGCACGGTAACATAGAGGAACGGTCTGTCTTCCAAAAGATGCACGTCACAGCTTTTGAGTATTAAGTTTACCCGTCCCGTACCCGATCAAACTGGGCCTAGGCCAAATAATGAAACATTGAAAATGTACAATTGCTCAGGGATCATTCATGGTATTTCATAGGCTATCAATTGATATTGAATTTCATTTTAAATTCTGCGTCTAATTTCATTTGAATGTGTAGAAATAGGTTGTAGTTGAAATTATTTATTTTTTTAAATATAGGGAGATTATATGTGTCATTGCTACCACCAAACGTCTGTGGAGTGGCTTCTTTTGAAAAATCACGATTTTAAAGACAAATACTTATCCACACATTTTAATGAGAACCACATCATTATTTTACACTTCATGAACAACATAAAATAGCCTGACGATTTTTAAATAGAAATAGAAATAAGTGAAAATTGGCTACTCATCATCATAGGTCTAGGACTTCATGCTCAATATTTACAGAACACATTTGATCAACAATCTTGAACCCCTAATAGGCCACAATTCAATAGTCTAACCTTCGTGTAGCAAATAGGACAAACATACCCAACAACATATCGAAAGTGACGGAATGATTTTTACTTTTCCATGCGATTGCAGTATGACATTCGTCCTGTAATGGGTAGCCTACATTCAACATGTTAATCGAATACTGTCTCACACACTGTCACCGAAGACAGGCTCTTGCTTTTGGTTAACCTGGTTCCTAAACTGGCATACCCTCTGGACACGCGTGGCTCGGCGCCGAGCCTCTCCGATTGCGCGCGGCTGGACACGGGGACAGAGCTGGACATGGGGACAGAGCTCTCCATAGACGACTGTTGAAGCGACAAGCTGAACACCGACGATAGCTTCTCCCTGTAGCTTCTTCGAAACCTTTTCGCTGACCTGTACAAATTTCCCACAAAACAATAACAGAGCGGGTTGAGAGCCGAGTTGGTCAAACCCAGCCATTGCGCAAAGGGTCTCCCTTGGAGAATCCACTCGTGTTGGACGTGGTTCAAGTCGTCCTCCTCTTTCTCTAACGTATCGGGCATGTTGAAGTCGATCCAGATGTCCACGACATACAGGGGTAACCAGGACAGGGTAAAAAGCACCACAAGTGACAGCACCATTTTGGCAATCCTTTTACGCACTTTCAGGCGATAAACCGATTGCGTAATGGCCGGTTTATTGGACTCCTTCAGTCTGTCATCTTTCCCCCACAGCTTCCACCCGGTCAGCAGGCTGATGACCAGATTAAACAGGACAGGGAATCCGTACAGAGCGCAGAAGAGGAGAAAGTTGTACCCCTGTCGCAGGTTGAATTTGCCCCAGCTCTCCACGCACACGGTGACAGTAGTCGTGTCAGCAGACCCGTCCAGCAGAGACAGAGTCCGGGTCGCGTTCATGAATATCAGCGGCATGCAGAGCCCCGACGACACGGTCCACACCACACAGATCATACAGAGGATCCGCCTCCCGGTGAAGAAGGACCGGGCGTGGAGAGGGTTGTGCACGCTGTAATACCGGTTCATACTGATCACGGCCAGGCTTAACACGCTGGCCGACACGGACACCGCCTGAACGAACGGCACAGCCCGGCACATGAAGTCCCCGAACACCCAGGCATTGTACACCTGGTGGCCCAGGTTCACCGGCATGCAGACGCACACCACCAGCATGTCACACACCGCCAGGTTGACCAGAAGTCTGCGGGTCGCCGAGACACCCGCCAAACGGTTCCTCTTTCGGGTGAGGACCAGGAGCGCCATGATGTTCCCCCCCAGGCCGGCGACGAAGGAGAGGGTGTACATGACCACCAACACGATGGTGCCCGGTTCGTGTCCCGAAAATAAAAAGTCCACCGCGAAGGGATTTGTGTCAAGGAAACTCCAGTTGTGGTGGCGGTCATGGTGAGATCCCCAAAGTGACAAATTCCTTGAGAACAAATGTCCAAATTTGGAGTGAAAATGTGTTAGATTCATCTCCCGCTGCGACTCACATCGTTTATACCGTGCGCTATATACTCATATCCAGGGTTCGAGTTATAAGCTGAACTCTGTGGGGGTCTCCAAAATAACAGTGCGAAATGTTCTCATGCACGCGCGAATCATGCCCACACAGCGATGGAACTTACAAGTTTTAATTAGCTATAGGCAGTAGCGGATTAAGGTGGTCAGTGACCCTAGGCTACTCCTTTGTGTGAGGACCCCCCGCCCCCATACACAAGCCTCCCCCCTCCCCAAAATATACAACTCACGAGCACCCTGCACACACACACCACTCATAATGCTTTACCATAAAACACTTAAACACTTTAATAACACAATAACACAACAGTGTTAATAATGCAAAGAATTAAAAAAAGGTTCAGTGCATTCAGTTCTGTCTCTATTGCTCTCCTCTCCCGTTGTCTCTCTGTTACTGTCCTGTTGTCTGTCTCTCTGTTGCTGTCCTGTTGTCCGTCTCTCTGTTGCTCCCCTCAGCTCTAAATGACAGAAATGAATTAGCTAATTAGTTGGCATGTAAACATATAGTTAGGGTTGGGTACAGTTTGGGTTTTATTCGATACCGGTGACAAATCAATACTTTAAAAACGGTACCGGTACCGAAACATCATCCTCATCCTCAAATCCCAACATATCCTGACGCTACAGCTGCAGGCTACTCATTTCACCACATCAACAGCCCCACATGAAACAACAGCTATAAAAGCGATAGTCACACATGTATCTCGGCCAATAATTGTGTTATTTTTGCTATACAGAAGGAGCGAAAAATACATTAGGTTAGTACACTAGGTTAGTAAAAAGTAAAAGCCACCTTACCTTTACGGAGACAAGATAGACCAAAGTGGTCTGTTTTCAGTAGGCTGCGGTCGCGGTCCTGGAACCCATGATGCTGACGTCCGATGTCCTTTCTTTATCCAAGATTGGATGAACGGGAGAGGGTCAAATTTGTCTTTGATAAAAACCCGAAATGTTCTAGGCTTGATGACCCGGTCGGCAGCAGTGGCCTTTTTTTGGGCGGCATGGTAGCTACTACTGTATGTATACCCAGTGCGCACCAGACGTCTGTGGACGTCTTTTTTACAGCGAAATAAGGTCCGTCCGTCTGGCCCTTATTTAGACTGAATATAGCCGTTCTATTGATTGGACCGGTATGTCCCCCACATATGAGCGAACGTGTAGTTGTGAAAATGTAAATGAAACATGCATGTAATATCAGTACTGCACTTCTGGTTGAATACTAAACTGCATTTTGTTGTATATAGTTGAATAAAAGTGAATCTAATCTAATTAGTTCGTCAGAGATCTGTCCACGTTTGTTTGCGCTATTATTCCAATACAGCAGGTGGCACTGTTGCAATTCTTCTTGTGTTCAAATTCTCCTCAAAATACTCCTGTATAGCTAATGAATGAATGTTTGCTTCTCAATAATAGGCTAGGTGCACGATCTCACTACTTCCTGAAAGGCAACTGGTGTCTCACTCTATTGGTTTAATTGATTAATCAGCTGTGCACTGTGTGTTCCAACGGTTTACCGCACAGCTGATTAATCAACCTTTTGCTGTTGCACAATATTCTACTGCGCCCCATGGTGTCTTGGTGGTGAAGTGCAGGCAGTCAAAGGCATACAGTACTGTCATTCACAGGAGATTAATGGTGCGCGTAGTTCTTTTGGAAAACGTGTTTATTTTACAATATTTATAATATAAATTAAATAATATTCATTACATTGACATTTTGATCAAATAATAGTTGTGGTAATGTATTATTAGCGACCCCCACAGATTTTTGATTTTACTGCCTTCATGGGAGCTCAGAGAGCCTCAGACCATCTCTATGGGAGCTCAGCTCCCATTGGCTCCCACATAACTCGAACCCTGCTCATATCGTTTATACCGTGCGAAGTGTCAGTTGCACACGTGGGTCACCCAGACCCGGAGCGATGCGCGTCGCTTCTGATCAGCATCAAGGATGCTAAGAATTCCACATTCGTTCAAGTGGACACCAAGTTTAAGGGAAGTAATTATTGTTGATCTTATAACACGGTCCGTAACCAATATCTGTAACGAGCTGCGGTGGCAGTCCTCTGCGAAAAACCTGCTTCTGTATAAGCTCGCACTCACTCCGAAGAGCTGTATGTATACTGTTTCAAACGTCCTCATCTTCCGTCTGACTTCCTTCACTCGTGGGCCTGAGGATGGGTGACAAAGAATGTGGGAGAAACAAGGTGGAGGTGGAGCTATATGACAACTTCTCAGGCCTCTCAGGCCGCCGGGCAAACGGACTGGAGGGGGGTCAAAACCGAGGATGGAATGGAATGCAAGGGAATGATACCAAGGGTATCATCATTCATCAACCACTGTTAATTACAGCAAATGTCAATGATATCCCCTCAAGCCTACTCTGAAAGTGCCATGAGTAGGCCTATCTGTCAGCATAATCATCACCATATCATTCTTTCTCTCTTTGCTCCTGTTTGACACGTGTTAAGAACATTATTATTATACACGCTCCCTCAAAACTTGTGGCATTGTGCTGTGTGATGAAACCGCACATTTTAGAGTGGCCTTTTATTGTGACCAGCCTAAGGCACACCTGTGCATTAATCATGCTGTCTAATCAGCATCTGGATATGCCACAGCTGTCAGGTAGATGGATTATCTCTGCAAGAGAAGTGCTCACTAACACAGATTTAAACAAAGTTGTGAACACAATTTGAGAGAAATAGGCCTTTTGTGTACATAAAAAAAAGTCTTACGTCTTTGATTTCAACAAAAGTGTTGCATTTATATTTTGGTTCAGTGTAGTAATCTTTCCCATTCTCCCTGAGTCTGACATTTAAATGCCATTATAGGCTGCCTCAAAAGAGGAGAACACAGCAGCAAGGCCACGTCAGTCAAGAAAAGAGCCATTATTTGATTTATCTTTGGGTTTCTTTTATGTGATTGGCATTTTTAAAATACCACTTGACCTGTCTCTTTGTGAGGCACTGCGTGTGTGTGTGTGTGTGTGTGTGTGTGTGTGTGTGTGTGTGTGTGTGTGTGTGTGCGTGCGTGCGTGCGTGCGTGCGTGCGTGCGTGTGTGCGTGCGCAATGCAGGGGTTAGACATGGCACGAATAACCATCATCTTCATTTTTTTTTTTTTTTTTTTGTAATCAATTATTTATTGCAAAACAGTACACATGAAAAACTCACATTAATACACCAAACAAAATAAGTGTCTGCCCTGATTTTCCCCCCCTTATCTTAACCCCCCCCCCCCCCTCCCACACTATAAACACATGAGTAACCCCCCCCCCCCCCCATGGCGATAACATCCCTTCCACCCCCCCCCCCCCCCCCCATAGTTCTTCATTACACTATATTTGGTATATCATACAATCATAATAATACAACAATTACAGGTTAACTTCACATACAACACAGCCTACAACACAGTCACTAAATCAACTCTTTTATCCTATGTATTGCAGAGGTCCATGTTTGAATTGTCCTTTCTTTAGCTCCATGTATTCTGGCTATAGATTGTTCCATGTATAGTATGTCCAGGAAAGACAGCAGCCATTGTTTACGCGTAAGAGTATGTGGAGGATTCCATCGTAATGCTAACATCTTTTTGGCTGCGGTAAGACCAGCAAATAAAACACGAAACATGGAAGCTGACAGATCTAACGATGAAGTATCATTCAAGATCAATAATCTCGGACAACAAGGTATATGGATCCCCAATAGATTAGATAAAGTGGAAGATATTAGTTTCCAAAATGCCGCCACCCCAGGACATTCCCAGTACATGTGTAAAAAGGAGCCCACATGACCGAGTGAACACAGATCACAAATTGAGGAGGGTATGATTTTCATGAGGTGGCGTCTTCTCGGAGTGAGGTATAACCTGTGTAAGAAGTTAAAGTGAATAAGCTTATGATTAGGATTTTTAGATGTGATATCCAGATTGTCCCAAACAGTCATCCAATCAATATCCCCATCAGAAAAATCAAGGTCTCTCTCCCATACCTGGTGAACAGCAAGAGGTTTACAGGAAGCTTCTAGTAAATTAGTGTATAATTTAGAGACTAAACCCCTTGTCTGTACTCCCACATCTAACATTGTGTGAAGCTCATGGGTATATAGAGATTGTCCCCAGGGAACACCATATGCACGCATGGAAGATCTAAGTTGCAGGTAAAGAAAAAATGAGAACCCTGGTAAATTGTAGGTCATACGCAGATCATTAAACATTCTAAGACCCTCATCATTAGAAATGTCAGAAAGAACATGTATACCTTTATCACTCCATTGGGGATATGAAAAGGGAACTTTTCCGGTTAGAAGAGCGAAATTGTGGAAGATAGGAGTATGGGTGTGCCACTTTAACTGAGAGTGAGTTGCCTTCTCGACAGCCAGCCATACTGATAAAAGAGAGGACATTATAGGGCCCAGCTTAGATTTGGATTGTTTAGTAGATAGACTTGAGTACACTAAGTCCTGTAAGCGGTGAGGGGAAGCCAAATTTTCCTCTATCGCTCGCCATGAAACCGATGCATTACAATCTAACCAGGTTGATAAAGGGCGCAGCACATACGCCCAAAAATACATTTTAAAATTGGGGACAGCTAGACCTCCATCCTGTCTGCTGCGCTGTAGAGTGGATAGTTTTAAGCGAGGGCGCTTGCCTTTCCAAATAAATTTTGATATAAGACTATGGATCTTGTCCCAGTAACCCTTGGGAGGTGAGATTGGCAACATATTGGAATAAAAATTTACCCTGGGAAGCACATCCATTTTGACAATGGAGACACGTGCTTGTAGGGAGTGTGGATGAAGTGACCATCTATTCATGTCTGCCTCCACTCTGCTTAAGATGCCTTGGAAGTTTTTGGTTACAACTGAATACAGAGAGGGAAAGATATCTACCCAGAGGTATTTAAAAGACTTAACGACTGGAATGTGAGATGGTAGGGTAGATGGATCAAGAGAAGTACTGAGAGGCATTAATGAAGACTTGGACCAATTGATCTTGTAGCCTGACAGAGTGCCAAACTCCTCAAAAGTGTCCAACACTCTGGGAATGGATGCTGGAGCCTTATCCATATATAACAGAATATCGTCGGCGAATAATGAAATGTGGTGTGATGTATTACAAAACTTGATAGAGAAGATAAGAGGGTGTTGCCGAATCTTTTGAGCTAATGGCTCGAGTGAGAGACAGAATAGGATTGGTGAGAGCGGACATCCCTGCCTAGAGCCCCTTGAAATTTTAAAAGAAGGTGAAATTATATTTCCTGTAGAGACCATAGCTGAGGGGTTTGAATACAAAACTTTGATCAATTTAGTGAAGTCTGAACCTAAGCCAAATTTGTCTAGTACCAGCCACAGATAGTCCCATTCCAGCCTGTCAAAAGCTTTTTCAGCGTCTAATGATAGGACTGCACATGGAGACTTAATATCCTGAGAGAAGTGGAGTACATGGAGCAATCTACGAATATTGTCCGCAGCTTGGCGAGTTTTTATGAAGCCTGTTTGGTCATGATGAACGAGTTTGGTCATATGCACGTCAAGTCTAGAGGCCAGCACCCAAAGTATTGTTTGTTGAGACATGGTTGCGACAATTCCACCTATTACACAGTACTACTAGAGTATTACTCTGTACAAAGCAAAATGTTTTGTTTTCTTCTTTCAGACAGGCAGGGTATGGTGCACGAGGCAAGAGAGGCAGGGAGGGACCAAACAACTCTTAAAGGTCCGGTATGTAACAGTCAAGCTTTCTAAAAGCTTCCTAACAGTTGTAATGTCTGTGTTTATTCAGGGGATGAGATCCCTTGACAGGAATATTTTGTTTTACGAACGTTGTTTTGGTCCGGAAAAAGTTTGCATCTAAACATGTTGTTACTGCCAGGGGTCTTCTAGGGGAGTGGACTCACAGATCTGTGCTTTTCCGTCTCTGGTGGCTGACTCTTTGAATTGTGCACGAATGCAGAAACACAACAGCTAATGTCTGAAACTGCAAATACATTTCTGCGGTTTATATTATTATTAGGGAGGATGTTTTTATTTTATTTCACCATTGGTAGCCAGAGATGGCAAACTTCCGTCAAACTTTGGCCCTGCTCCTTTAAGGCACCTGCACGCTGTTGATGACCAATGAATGTGTCCCTGCCCGTTCTCTAGGGCTTCGTTCACACGGCAGTGAAATGTGACCCACACATTTTTTTTAATCCGACCTGGGTCGCGTTCAGAGGTGGTATTATATCGGATACATATCTGTAACGCAGGGATTAAAGCAAAAAAAAATCTCCTGACTGAAAATTTGTTCAAGCCAAGTCATATTCTCATTTTAACCTCCACTATATGTTTGTATTTTATAACGTTAGCGTTTTAAGGGAAGAAGATTCTTTTGAACAGCTTTTCTATTGCCAGTTTGCTTTTATGTGATACGCTCGGCGGAGAGGGTGATTGGCTGCCCTTTGCCCCCCCTTGAGGCCCTGTTTAAAAGTAGGGCTTTGGGGAGGGCCAGGAAGATCATGGCTGACCCCGCACACCCAGGACACGGTCTCTTCGCCCCGCTCCCCTCAGGCAGGAGGGTGCGGTCCCTAAAAACTGTGAAGGCCCGACATACAAACAGCTTTTCCCCACAGCCATCCGGCTCCTAAATGCCGCTGCCCCCCCCCCCCCCCCTGACCTGACCCCCTATCTATCTATCTACCCTCCCTCCACCCCCACTGGACTGTCTGGATATGAACACTTGAACACTTGATCTCTGCACTTTATATTTATATTAATTATGACTCTTGCACTTCGATGTTGGTTTGCACTGTCTTGTCCTGTCTTGCACCTGTCCTGCTGTAAACCGTGCTCCATTGTTCCAAACCAAATTCCTAACATGTTTACATGTCATGGCAATAAAAGTCTTCTGATTCTGATTTATGTGATATCAATGCTGTTTTCAATTCATGAAATAAAATTGATACTTATTGCAAGGGTTGACTCTGACATACAAATAATCAGATAATGGGTGTGGCTTAGACAATTAGGGGGAGTGGCTTGTATGAAAGTGGGTGTGGCCTGTCGGTGGGGCCGAGCCGATTCGTAAAATATCTGAACCGTGTCTGTGGCACTTGTGGTTGCTGAGCTAAAGTCCTTTAACCTTCCTTTAACCACTAGGCCGGAAAAGCCTTCATTAAAGTGGGTGGCTGCTGCTGGCGTACGTTTGGGCCCAGGGAACGGGCATGGAAAGAGTCACAGTCACCAAACTCTACACACTCCTTGATTGTATCCCTACATTGTACCAAATCAACTTTCAGAGTCCTAGGCCATTCCTGGGAGGCCTTGCACGCGAGCTAGCGGGAACCTGTAGGGAGCTCTAATGCTTGATGTGAAGTGCCTAGTGTAAAAAGACATGTTCTCACACGTACAGGGGTACAGGGAGTACAACATGTTGCATTTTCATGCCATTAGGGTTAGGGCTTCCTAGGGTTTCCTAGGGTTAGAGATGCATTTGGACTTCTGGAGTACCTCCACTACTTTCAATGGGTTCTGAAGGTCTGAGAGCAAAGGGCTTTCTACCAGGGGTAACTAACCCTGGGTAGAACCTTGGGTTCAAATCTGGAGTGTGTGGGACCAAATGTGTAGATGTGGTGAGCTAATGAAGCTCTTTGAGATTGAGATGAGAAAAGGGCGCTTGTCTCTTTAAGGCCAGGAGGGAGTTAGCGATTAGCGATGTTAGCTTAGCGCCAGTTTAACAGAAGTAACTTCACTTTTAACATGACTTCCCGTGGTCGTAGCGGGCTGGTTGACGGCTTAAAATGACCGTGGAGACCTGTAGACCTTATCCAGCCATAGTCTTGTGTTTCTACCCCGGGGCATAGCCGGTGTTATTCACGGACAAACACTCCGTAGTAGAGTGGTTCTAGTACACTGGACAATTGACGGAAATCCGTCGCGACTTGGAAAAAATTGACGGAAATCCGTCGTAGCGACGGAGAACTTTAATCCCTGCACTGTAACGCCCCCGGATACATATCTAGTAACGCCCCCGCCGTCTGGACTTTGTCTGGCCTTTCAAGTCGCGACTTTTACGTCACTCTAGCAGGGTTGCCAGATGGGATTGACAATTTACAGCCTAACCAGTCCATAACCGCTAAATCCAGTAGCCCATTCGGCGGTAACCCGCCCCATCTGGCAACCCTGCACTCTAGACGCAAGTATACTGTAGAAGCGAGTGCTCTACAAAAAGCCATAGCTAAGCATTTGGCTCTCTTTTTCCTCATCCTTCTTCTTTTGACCACTTGCTCATATCTTTGCCGGCTTCCGCTGACGTGGAATGTTCACATGAGTCAATGTAGGTCAAATATAGGTCACATTTTAAAAGTAATGTGAACTGGCAAAAAAAAAATCGGATCTGTGTAAAAAATCGGAATTGAGCATCAAGACATGCGTGTGAATTAAGCCTAGGTGTTGCTGCAGAATCAGCATGCGGTGGAAAATCACTTGAGGGGTGAAATTAATTTTCCAGTTCATTTGAATTTACAACTTATATAACTACCGAGTGAAATCTAATAATTTCTACAATTCAATTTGAGATCCAATTTTGCTGGACACACAAGGCCATTTCCGAATGTCACCAACCATCTGCTGTTACTGTATAACTAATGTTCCCTCTGTGAAACCAGTCAGGTGCCTCAGTAAGGCACTATACATACAATACTACGTCACTAACAAGTAGTATTTATACAGTCAGACACAGTCAGACACAGTCAGACAAGTCAGACACAGTCAGACACAGTCAGACACAGCCAGTGTCTCAGTTTGAGGAGTTCTCAAATTCAGTTTGGGTGCCAAAACCTCTCTGGGTGGGATTCTGAAAACAAATTATTATAATTCGGTTGCTATATCAACAGGTTTAAAGTGTAGCAAAAATGTCAAGACAATCAATAGTTAAAATTCAAATTATGGAACAGTTTGTGCCAACAGTTGAACTCGGAACATTTGGTTATCCGATTAAAGTGAAATACAACTTCAGAGAGCGAACGGTTAGTAAATATGTCCCAATAGCATGATTAAAGAGCGGAGACCAGCTCTCCCATATAGTGTCACAGGTAGTGATGAATCGCAAGACAGCTGGAGGAAAATGGGTGGAAAACACACACGTGCACACACATGCATGCACACACGCATACACACACACACACACACACACACACACACACACACACACACACACACACAGAACAAAGCCCCCATTAGTGCCCTGCCCTGCCCCCATCTAGGTATTTGAGCTGAACAGTGACATCATCAGCCTTCTCTGGCGAAGTGTGTATAATAACACATGATTAATCCCCTCACAGCTTAGACCAAGCCCACCCACGATTATTGGATTTTAATTTCATACACAAATCTCTTTTTAATATAATTTGCTTATTCTTCATACCCTATGGCTGAAATGTGAATGTTTTAACAGTCCAGAATGTCAGAACATTACTTATCACAGGCACTTTGCCCTTTAGGTAGAATTGAAATGATTGCTCTTGACCTGAAAGATTCAATTTAATCTAATTAAGTATATATATTTATGGGATGATTTTTTCTTTAAATGTCAGTTCTGAAAGCTGCTTTAGACACAGAGAGCTAAACATAGGTTGACAGTAAAGAAGTCCAGACACTAGAATTTCCATCCCATCTCCATTTCAAAGCCAATATTTACACTTTGAATAAGACCTTTTCTGGATTTTGGGTAAGATCTACAGTAACTTAACATTTTGAACAATGACAGCCACAATCCTGTGCTGTGATGGAAATAAGAAGCCACAAGAATTTCTCGAGAATTCTCCTCAGAACCTTTCTTCAATAGGGTTTATCGTCTCCCAGCAAATGGCTGTGGATGAAGTGCAGTGGACTGGTGCTATCTGTTGTCATTCAGGGAGTCAGGGACTTACATTCACATGCTAATTCACATGCATGTTAGTGATAAAAGTCAACGACAACATATACTGAATGAGGTGACCTTGTCTATGAAAGGCAGGACAGACTTGTGCAGCAGCCCTCACAAACGGCACCAGCAGTGTCCTTACATTTCTATGTGCTCAATCAGTCATCACCTAAGAAAGCCTTTAAACCACCTTTGATCTGCTCTGATGGAGAGTACAAGCTATGGAAAAACCTATATAGCGCAGATTACAATTAATTGGGTTCCAAATCATTTCAGTTAAGTCCATTTTGTTGATTCTATTCCACTTTATTGCCTTCATTTGAAGATTGGAATAGGATTTTTGAGAGGGAAATGAGCAATGGATTATATCAGAGCTACCATCCCACATATGAGTACATTTATAACATACTGTCGGTTACTCATTGATTAAGCAGTTGTGCTGGTCAGGGATATTGAGATCCCATACTATGTATACCTCCATAAAAATCTTTAGCCAATGTAGGTATCATCCTGTTTGTGTGTGCGTGTGCACGTGTGTGTGTGTGTGTGTGTACTTGCATCCATGAATGTCTCAGTGAGTGCTCACAATTTACTAGATAAGAATATCGGAATCTTCTCCACTCCTCTCCTCCGTTATCAACGCCCCCCCCATATATATACCTGACTAACATCTAGCCAAAGCCTCTGGTGCAACACGGAACACACATATGTAACTCATGAAACCTGTGACATACGGTGGAAGATACACATGTTGGTGAAAAAAACACACTTCTGAGAAAAACACACTCCGGCCTTTTGACAGCAGATTGGTTAATGTACGGCCAGAACACTCTGCCGTAAGAACGACTCTCACCTCTTCTTTCCCTTCTGCATGAGAGGACAGAGTGGGCGCCAGCTCCAGGAAGGGACATTGCACGTTTACATACGGCCAGGCAGGCACTAATACTGAACACACTGACGGAGAGAGAAAGAGAGGGGGAGGGAGGGAGGGAGAAAGAGAGAGGGAGCGAGAGAGAGAGAGAGGAGAAAGAAAGAGAGAGAGAGGGAGAGAAGAACATTGTGTAAGTGAAAGAAAAGAGAGAATCAATGTTAACACATCAGCCTAGATGACCAGAGAGTCTCCTTCACATCGTGAGACACGTCTGCGCTCCTGGCCCAGAATCATTTCTAGCAACGGTGAAAGAAATGTGTCTTTTAGACAAACAAGAGAAACAGTAACCTGTTCCTCTGTGACCGTGACGAAGTGATGGCGCTACCCAGGGTTACCCAGGGCTCAGAAACAGCAGGAACTGGAGATGTATCAGAGAGGGAGAGAGAGAGAGAGAGAGAGAGAGATAGAGAGAGAGGGATGACAATGATGACAACAACATATAACGCCAATAACGTGATGGTCTATGATTTAAAAAGGGCTATTTAACAGACCCTGGCTCCCTCAGAAACAGCAGGAGGTGGAGATGTATTAGACTCAGTATGAGTCGTCTTTCAGGAAAAAATAGGATAACCACGTGTCCTGTCTCAAGTGGATGGCTACTACGTATATGTAATCTCCTTCATTTCAGAGAACATAGGAGAGTCAGAGGCAGCAGAAATAATGAGTCGAAGTGGCCCTTATTTCACCACTATTGTGAGAGAGAGTGAGAAGAAAACAGTGACATGTTTCCCTGCAGACAAATGAGCAGGTGTGTGTGTGTGTGTGTGTGTGTGTGTGTGTATGTGTGTGTTTGGGGATAGCAATCAATTCAATGGAAATTAGCTTTCGGCCAAGTGCTCGAAAAAGAGGAAGTCAGGTTTAAGGAGCTGAGAGGGAGGAAAACCAGATGTGAAAGTAGTGCATGTGTCTATTCGTGGTAGAGAGGGTGTGCCAAATGAGCTTGGAAGCCCAGGGCGCACACTGTGTCCTCCAATTCACACACACTTTGTCCTCCAATTCACACACACTGTGTCCTCCAATTCACACACACTGTGTCCTTCAATTCACACACACTGTGTCCTCCAATTCACACACACTTTGTCCTCCAATTCACACACACTGTTTGGTCGACTAGTTCTTTGAAAACCTCACCTGAAGAAGTTCATGATCAAGCTCAAATCTATATTGCATTACATTATGCTCATTTTGACGTGCTATGTCATCATATGAAATGTCAACCTTTCCATGTCTTCAAAATATCAACAGACATGTAGACCTAACAAAATAATCAGTGTCAACTACACTCACTGAACACTTTATTAGGAACACCTGTATACCTTCTCATTCATTCAGGTGGTGTAATGGTGTGGGGGATGTTTTTTTTTTGGCACACTTTGGGCCCGTTAATACCAATCAGTCATTTCTTGAATGCCATAGCCTATTTGAAAATTGTTGCTGACCATGTGCATCCCTTCATGGCCACAATGTACCCATCTTCTAATGGCTACTTCCAGTGTGATAATGCACCATAATGCAAAAGTCGTCTCAGTGTCTCTTCAGTGTTCTTCAGTGGCCTTCCCAGTCACCAGATCTGAATCCATTAGAACACCTTTAGGATGTGGTAGAACGGGAGATTCACAGCTTGAAAGTACTCTACAGGAATCTGCAGGAATTTTGTGATGCAATCATTTCATCATGGACCAGAATCTCAAAGGAATGTTTCCAAAATCTTGTGGAATCAATGCCAGCAAGAATGTAGGCTGTTTTGAGAGCAAAGAGAGGCCCTACCCAGTATTAGTGTTCTTAATAAATTGTTCGGTGAGTGTACATCTAATGGAAAAAAAATACAAACTTACAAAAATACTTATGTTTCTCTCTGTGGATCGAAATGCAGCGCCCACAAAAACGTAATGTTCCTGCATTTGCTGTCTCGCGTATGGGATTTGATACCAATTTCATTAAACTGGAATTTGGGGATTTAAAGCAAAACAAGCATTTGTATATAGAAGCAGCTCTATGGTGCATTATTAACTGTCACAAGGCAGACTGAGGATTACAGCGATCCAGCTCTCCTCCAGGATGTTTGGTATGTTCATTTCCTTCTCATAAATCTCCAGTATACTGTCTATACCTCTCCCCAAAGACACATGCGCACACCCACATGCACACACGCACACACAACAATATGCACGTATCTATGAGCAAACACACACAAAAACACACACACACACACGCCCGCACATGCACATGCACACACACACACACACACACACACACACACACACACACACACACATATTGATTAATGTTGAGTGATGCTCCTCAAACCCTCAAAGTTGAGCGCCACTCCGCTGATGACGCCAGTCTCTTGCCCCTTTGGCCCAAAGCCCTAAACCAAAACTCCTCTCCGACTTACACACCCTTCAGTTCTGACAGGAGGGGATGAGTTATAATCATGCTTCTGGATGTTGACCTTAATTCGTTTTCCACTGGCTCTACACGGCCACTTTGAGGTTACCACTCACAAATGAAAACCTTTCCTCTAGGACAAGGGGAGGAGTGGGGAACAGGGGGGAGGGCAGGAGGGAAAGGGCAGTTTTTCAGAGAGAAAAATCCCAGGTCTCAGTAGAGTAGAGTGGTGCTTCATTTTCGCTTTGTGTCACAGTTTAAGATGAAAGTAATTTACCCTTCCCCATTGACACCCAGGACTTGACAGATCCATTATGAAAGGATTATGAAGACAGAAGTATTATCACAGATCCCTTTAACCCTACAAGAACAGAGGAACAAATGAGAAGACTTTCAAGAGGATTCTTGAAGGAGTGGAGGAAGATGAAACCAAAGAAAGAGAAAGTGGCTAGGGATTCACAGAAGGATGGAGAGAGCAATTGAGAGATAGAGAGAGAGCAAGAGAGAGAGAGAGAGAGATGTATGAGGATTGGTAGGAGATACAGGGGGACAGTTGGGATCATGCACTTGAAAGGGTTAACTCCCAAAAGCACAGTCCTGCCAGGAGCCATGCCACATGTTCTGATGCAATAATCTCATGAGGCAACCCACACACTCCCAGGTGTGTGGAAGCGGCTGCAGATGAGTGCCATGATCAATCAGGTTCTTGATCTTCTCCTGTCTACAGTACACCAGGTATGGCCTGTTTGGGCCTGTGTTGTCAGGGGATGAGTCACTCTGCAGGTCCCCAGCTGGGACCAGAATCTCCTAAATCCTCATACATTGTACATATCTGGTTCTGGAAAATGACCAATAAAAGCCACATAGTGTTTGTGGCCATGAAAAGAGGTTGTTTTTGGTCATAGCTCTTCATGACATCAGTGGAGAACAAGTCAACTGTTTTCTTACAGCCCTGTTGCCAAACGAGGATAGCTGTCAGATCGATAAAAGATAGAAAAATTAAAAAAAAGACTGTACCTTTTAAATCTACAGTCCTTTTTTCATGGGTTGTTCCAATGATGACTCCTACACAGCAGTGGCATGTACTGTAGCCGTGGCAACATTGAGAAACATAAAAGAAGGAAAGATATAAGGCGCCTTATTTTCTTTTGTACTAGGGAAATTTCCCAAGTGCATTAGTAACTTTAACCTTGTTATCCCACAATACAGGGCTTATTGGCTGCACTGAGACGATGAACAGGGTAACAATGAGCATCGCTGCATTATTTAGAAGTATGATCCATGTATCTGTCGCCTGGGGCGACGCATCAACAGGCATCTCTGGCTCTGTAAGAATTAATAACGTAATGAATGACGCACATGGGGTAGCCATCACACACATGGGGTAGCCATCAGACACAGAGCAAAAGAGAAAGAAAAAAATAATTAAAATGGTGAAAAGGAATCACATTTGACCGTAGTGGAACATGAGTGAAAGAGGAGGATGAATTCAATCCACCTAGTAAGTCTCTCATTTTCATTTACAATGGCAGCCGGCCTCCTACAGAACAAAGAGACAGAAGTCCTTCATCTGCAGAAGTCCTTCACCTGCAGAAGACCGAATGGAATATATTATTATTATTATTATTATTATTAACTCCAGAAGACCTTCACCTGCCAGCAATCAAATCAAATCTCTGTCTTCTGGACTCGAATATTCTTTTGTATGAGGACTAAATGATTAAAGCTGTGTGAGAATGTGTGTCATTTTGCCAGTGTTTGTTTTTCTGCTCAGCTGAAAGCATTAGCCTGAGTCTCCATAGCCCACAGTCAATAGATTCTTCTTCACAGCTCCCGGCCAGATCACTCTATCCTCGCCACTTAAGACTGCATTATGGCAGTCAAAAATCTACAAAGGCTTGCAGCCATCCCAAAGAGTGATGCTATCCATTATGCTCACACACTGGTACACACACTAGGACACGCAGTGGTTAGGCACACACACACACACACACACACATACACACACACATACATGCAGATGGAACCCACACACACACACACACACACACACACACACACACACGCATGCATGCACAGGCACCCACACGCGCGCGCACACACACACACACACACACACACACACACACACACACACACACACACACACACACACACACACACACACACACACACACACACACACACACACACACACACACACACACACACACACACACACACACACACACACACACACACACACACACACACACACACACACACACACACACACACACACACACACACACACACACACACACACACACACACACACACACACACACACACATCGTTAGTGGTCTTTTTTCACAATGGTGAAATAAAAGAATGGTTTAACACTGGGGGAGGTTGTGATGAGGGAGCAGGCTGAGCGTGTGTCCAGCAGCCTGCTCTGGTCTGTACTGAAGATAGACATCAGATAATTGGCCTGTGGTGCAACTCTCTAATGGAATAAATAGGATTTATGAGGGCAGGTCTGAGGGAGATAACAGATAGAGAGGGAGAGAGGGGGGGGGGAGGTAGATAGATAGAGGGGGTGGGGACAGAGAGAGGGACCTGTGAGTGATCTGCTATGAGACAAGGTCTGATGCTGCCCCTTCCTATAATCTGTAGAACATCATTACCTTGTCCACTGCGCATTCACTCCAATACTGATATCATCACAGTAGCCTATACAGATCATTAATCCTCATTTATGAAGACCAGTGCTAATGTGGCCAGTATATTGTGGACTTGTCCTGGTTTGAACTCCTGTAGTTGATAGAAGCACATGAGTTTCTGCATGTGCAAAACTTGTTTAGCTAAGGGCTCAAATTATGGAATTTATTTTCATATACAATGACGTCAGGGTAGATAGAGTAAATGAAGCATTGATTTGATGGAATGTTGTGCACACATTACAAGGCTTTAAAAGAGATAGACTGCAGTTCATTAATGTTTTATTTGGACAGTATGAGGTGTGAGGTAGACCATTTGCAATTTAAGGCAAGACGCGGCAGGTGAATAGTGGAAAAAAAGTACTAATAGATATCACTATGAAACCTCCCCAGTTAATCACTTACATTAAGACTACTCTTTTTTGTATTACACGTTTTCTGAAATGTTATGTTTAAATATTCAAATGAGGCATTATCTAATGAAATATGCACATGTTTGAACTCATTCAAGAACAAATCTGAACATTGGATAAAGCCTGGTTAAAAATTCTTGTTTCATCTTGTTGACATATAAGAGTCAAAGGGTTTTGCACAGGGGATTTTGCATATCTCTTTTTATCACTCCATAAATCAGAAAATACTGTCAACAACCATAAAAAGTAAATTTTCGCCATGTTTTTAGGAATAAATGTTACATAAATCAGGCTATGAATTATATATTAACAAACCCCTGTAGAAAACCCTTCATAATATAGAATAAAACTGGAACGTTTGGTGTATGTAAGTAGTACTGAAGTGGAGATTTCTGGCTCAGAGCCTTTGAAAATAGCCTTTATAATTGGTGAATTTAGGAGAATATACAGACTAAAATAGACAAAGTATAGTAAAATAAACACCTAAATGTGTGAAAGAAGAATAAACACCCACTAGTGTGAAAGAAGACATGTTATGGAAGGAATATAGCACAAAATCTCAAAATTAATTGAGATAAAAATATTGCCTGATATATATATATATATTCTGGGTCAGACATCGGGGTAGAGTAAATGAAGCATTGATTTGATGGAATGTTGTGCACACATTACAAGGCTTTAAAAGAGATAGACTGCAGTTCATTAATGTTTTATTTGGACTGTACACACAAAGATGTGTGAGGTAGACCGTTTGCAATTTAATGATTATTTAAAAAAAGAAAAAAATCTGTCTGTGCATCATCTTAACAGCAGTCTTTGAACATCAAAGGCTGCGATTTAATCTCGGTCTCCCAGGGTGGAGAAAACGGCCTGTTGCTCTTTAATGAAAGAACCTGGCTGTTTTCTCCCAGCGTTAGATAGCCCCCTGCTGGTCTCAAAGGTCACTACATCAGACAGTGTCCCTGATCCGTCCTTATCTCCGTCACAGCATCCTCACTAACCACAGAGAAAGCGGCCTCTGGTTGAACCTGGCCAGTCTGATAACACTCTCTGAGATCTACTTCTGTGGCTGAGGAGTTCGCTGATGACTGATCAGCTCACACAACCTTGGAGACTTGTGTGCAGGGGGAACATTTAACTACAAGTATAGCCTACTGCACATTCGCAGACAGTGCATCAGATAAATTGGATGGCACAACACTTCCTACAGCTAAATGAAACCAAAACTGAAGTGGTTGTTTTCGGCTGCCCCGACTCCATATGATCAACAACAGCCTAGGCAATCTGGCTACATTTTTTAGTGTTCAGTTTTTTGTCAGATTGACAGCATTCTTACACATAGGGCACATCAATCAGTATATTGCCAAATGATCGACACCACTCAACAGTAGGGGTGGGAATCGCAAGGTAACTCACGTACACAGAAAAATCACCAGTGTTAAATTAACTCTGAGTGTTAAATGTAACACTAGAAAAGTGTTTATATGCGTCCACTCTTTTTAGTGTTGAATTAACACTTTTGAAAGTGTTAATGTTTTTACACTCATCAAGAGTTATTTCAACACTGTAAGGAGTTGAAAATTAACACTGGCTAACACTTTAGTAGTGTCAATAGTACTCTACACTAGTGTCAGTGTTAGAAAATCAACACTACCAGACTACACTTGACTCCAATATATTAACACTAATGGGTGTAACAATTGACTGATGGTGTAGAATATAATTAACTCGAGGGTGTAGAATATTATGGACAACCAATGCCCAATCTAGCAACTGTACCCACCACAACCACCCCACATACCGATTATTTATTTAAAAAAATACAAGACAACAACTTGCTCCGAAATAATATTTTATTCACAGGCTACACCACATTTCACAACAATGAACTGCATGGATTCATACATAGTTACAGTATGGGACAATGTACACTTGGTCATCAGTGTCGTATGAAAATTGCCTATCACAAGGTCTGTAGTACGCCAGGTCATCTACACAGATCACTGTGAAAACATCCGTTTTCTCCTCAATACCAAATTTACATTTACATTTACATTTTTGGCATTTAGCAGACGCCTTATTCCAAAGCGACTTACAATCAATACATTTGAATACTAAGCATGCGAATCAGCAGTCCACTATTCAAATGCATTTCAATTTCAATTGCCCTAAATTGAAAAGGTTTTGGGAGGCAGTTCAAGTAAAATTAAAAAATACATTTACCTTACAAAATCCTATACATCCAGTCAATATTATTCTCGGCCTTATTCCATTAGATATACACAGGGAGGGAGATAAATATTTGTACACCATATTACGTATCGCGGCTTTAAAGCAAATCACACGTAAATGGTTGGACTTAAACCCACCATCTGTTAATAATTGGAAAAAAACTGTTGAAGAGATAAAAGAAATGGAAAGAATTACTTATAAAATGGGAAACCGTGAAGAGCAATTCACTATGAACTGGAGTAAATGGACCGAATAAATGAGTAGGAAGGAAGCCCCCCCCCCCCGATCCCACCCCTCCTTTTATCTCTATCTCTATAATTTCTCTCTTCTTTTTCTGTATTTTCTCTCTATTCTTTATTCTTTATTTCTTTATTTTTTGTTTTCTTTATAAAAAAAATAAAAAATAAAACAATTAAAAAAAATGATGCAGGATGAACTTAAACAAGTGAAGAAAACTTGTAAAGTGTATGAAATGAACTTGTGAAATGTAATGTACAGACCTGCAATAAAGTAAATATTAAAAAAATCAAAACAAATGCATTTAAGTGATCCAAAAAAATGGTTGAGACTTCACAAATTAAAAGATAGGCATTGTCATCTCTAACTATTATACTGTCAATCCTGTTGAACAAAGGCATCTCATTTTCAACTGCAGAACATACAAACATCCCAACCTGATACTCCGTGCCATAGCTTTTGACCCAGGAAGTGGTGGAAACAGACGACACATCAAAAGTTTCATTCAGCGCCTCACTGCCCTCTAAACTGCTGACCAAGACTTCAGTAATGGGACCAAACTGGAATCTTTTAAAATAAAAGTTCTCAAAATGAAAAGCTAACTGCCTCTGGTGTTTCTTAACCAGTGTTTTTGCAATGTTTTTAACGTTTTTTACAGACTTTTTGAAGAAGTTGTGCTTTCCTTCAAATCTCATGCACCACATGTGTATGAGTGGCCCAATTTTCCTAATACAGCTTGGGTAATGGATCATTAGGTGATGTTTTGGAATCAAATTGCGCTCTGGAAAGAGAGATTTAAAAAGCTTGTGATGATCAAAAATTAGATGTTTCAAATAGCAAGTCATACCATGGGTTACAGTAGGTGAAAACACAATGTTGACAATTTGAATTAAGAGGAGTAACAAGTTCCAACAGCTATCATTCCTATCAACCAAATCTCCAAATATCAATGGGGTATTCCGTAAGAGGCACCATGACTGGACAGCATTAAGGCCAAGATCTTTGCTTTTGTCCTCCAGTTTAAGCCCACTTGGCCTGTTTTTTCTCTGTGTATATCCATCACTGAAGCTCATAATTCTCTCAGACAATGCACTCAAGGATATGGAATTCTTCATCAAATACTGACACAGAAGCTTTAGCTCATACTGCACCACTCCTTCTAGCAGATCATGCATTATATCTACAGCGTAGTTGTCTGAAGTATGGAACAACTGGAGGGAATTAAGCCAACAGGCTCGTTTGACACCAAATGTTGAGGTCAAAGCAGCATTTAGTTGAATGGCAAGGAGGTGTTCTGCATGAAGGTCTTTTGAACGTAGAGTTAAACCTGGATGATCTTCACTATAAACTGACTGCAACTCTCTCTTATCAGTTAAACAAAATCTACAGCAATAACAGAGCTGCCAAGTCTCACGCAATCGGCGTGAGACTCACGCATTTCAACCAGTTCTCACGCTCTCACGCCGCATCTCTATTTCTCACGGCGAGAAATAACAATTGTTTTACAGGACTTTTATTTTTTGAAATTCCTTGAAAGAAAGCTACCGGACATGAGTTTCGTGGCATCTTTCTGCACGCGCGTTAACGTGAGTCTGCAGTCGAAGCGGGAGGCGAGCGCTGATGGAAGAACCTGTGTTCACGCGAGCTGCAAGAACGTAGCAAGCAGTGTTGCCAGATTGGGCTACTTTTGGTCACACTGGACGGGTGGATTCGGCAGCTTTTAGACCGGTTGGGCTGGAGATTGTCAATTCCGTCTGGCAACCGTGGTAGCAAAATATGTGCATACATTACAACATCGTATCTGGTAGCCTACTGGACTGGGTTGCACCAATTTGGCGTAAGTCATTACTAAATGCAGGCATTTAGTAGTTACTAAACCCCTAGTTGTTACTAGCTAGTTTCAAACTAGTTTACTAATTTCGGTTGCACCAATCTTAGCTAGTAAATACTCCGTTTTGGTAACTGTTTTTTGTTTCTCTACTGTAGTTTTCTTGTAGTCATGGAAACCAGGAAGTGCGGAGCAAGAAGCAGCATTAAACAAAACACCACTAGATGGCCTAGGCGAAAGACTCTAAAGATAAAACAACTATGCCTCCTAGTGGCAGAAGGACTCAAAAAATACATGGAAACTGTTCCATTACAACATAACTACACATAATTAGATGATCAAACAAAACCCTTGCTTTTGAACAACACGTCCCAAAACGAAAGTAACGAAGTAGCTAATGTCTCCCATATCAGTAGCCTACACTAGACCAACCCACCCTGGGTACGAACACTTTGCCCGGCTGCCCTCGAAAAGGCGGTACAGGACCATGGCCGCAAGGACAAACAGACTGAAGCACAGCTTCTACCCCAGGGCCATCCAGGCCCTGAACACAGCAAAGACCTAGGTTCTGGGCCCTGGACAGTCTGGACGGATTGATGGCAGCTGCTGGACTGAAAAAATCAGGTGTAATGCTGAGGCACAAATATGTACATGTCAAGCCTGCAAACTGCGACACTTTAAATGAATGTGCAATAACACTATGTGCAATATGACAACCCTAGTCGTCTATCTGTACAGTATAGTATAGTGGATAGTGTACATAGCCTTTATTTATGTAAACCAGCTCCTTCCCTTCTTTTTTTTTTTTTTCTTTCCTAGCACCAGGGGAGCCACCCCTCCTAAATGTCGTTGTTTGGTACCTGTACTATAGCAATGACAATAAATAAAGACCATTCATTCAGACCATTCATACAGCAAACGAGAATAGTGAATCCAATCTACAAAGTATTTAGTGATCGTGAAACTGTTCTGTATCAGCCCTTTGAAAATATCTGCATTGATGAAGGAATGATGCAGTGGCGTGGCCGCCTATCATTTAAAGTGTATAACCCTCAGAAGCCGGTGAAGTATGGAATTAAATCCTACATACTGTGTGACTCTTATACTGGGTATTGTTTTAACATGAAGCCTTATGTTGGCCAGCATAACACACTCCCAGACACAGTGTTCTCCCTCCTTGACCGTCTCACAGGACACGGATACACACTGTACATGGACAACTTTTATAACTCTGTTCAACTGTGTGAGCAGTTGATCAAAGCCAACACCAACGTCTGCGGAACACTGCGAAAAAACAGGGGGGAACCGCAGATCATAAGGGAGCCGACAAAGACCGACTTGGGTGTGGAGGGGAGGCTGGTGCGGCACAATGGCAGGGTGCTGGTTATGGCATGGCAGGACAAGCGTCTGGTGAGGATGGTGACAACCTGCCACCATGACAGCATGCAGAGGGTGGAGGTGTGGCAGAAGGGGCAGAAGGAGAAGGTGGGTCAGCTCAAACCGGAGTGTGTTGTGGCATACAATGCCTGCATGAATGGGGTGGACAAGAACAACTTGACGAGAACATTGCATACTACCCATTCATTAGGAAAACACTCAACTGGTCAAAAAAGTTTGTGGCGTACTTGTTTCAGCTTTGTGTGTTCAATGCCTATGTGCTGTACAAGGCCAGGAACCCGGGGAAGTGCAAAACACACTTGGAGTTCATGAGGAGGGTGGCGAGGTCGTGGACTGAAAAAACCTATGTAGAGGAGGAGGAGGAGGAGGAGAGAGGGAGGAAGAGGAGGAGAGAGGAAGAAGGGGAGGAGGGGGAGAGAGGAGGAGGAGGAGGAGGTCCGACAAACCAGGGCAGCAAGACAGAGAGACCCAGACAGCAGGCTGGATGGCCGGATGGCCGTAGACTTCAAGCAATATGTACGACCAATGACAGACTACGAGTGGACTAACTTCCAGAGAGATGAAAGAGCCTACAGGGGGACACTGGACACAAAACTGCTCCAATTGCCGTTACTCCCGGAGGCGCAGAGAAGTGGGGCAGACTGGTGTCAATCCTTATCAGCGCTTTTTTCCATAAAGGAATATTCTCCGCGACGCAAGGAAACGCGCGTCCATACGGATTCAAGCTTCTGAAATATGTCGCCAGAATCCTGAAGAAATTCCCACCCTCTGTCGATTTCACGGTGGACCTTACACCTGACTCGCTGACAGCTTGGATAGAAACGCAGCTTTGCTTCATCCGTGAGAGAATACAACCAGCGTTGCGGGCCTCCGGGACAGAGACACATCGACAACAAAGGCAAGTTTCCAGGAACAAGCTGGCATACCTCTGGCAACATCGCAAATCAAAGGCAATCGATATCATTTTGAATAGCAGCTGTTTTCCTGAAACCCCGCCCACTGTTAGTGATACAGCCAATGTGTATAACTATTATAAATCTAAGTGTCAAACT
The DNA here is from genome assembly GCF_963989245.1 of Nansenia antarctica. Lineage (NCBI taxonomy): Eukaryota > Metazoa > Chordata > Actinopteri > Argentiniformes > Microstomatidae > Nansenia > Nansenia antarctica. The sequence goes on along the minus strand of NC_137681.1, from coordinate 12,826,769 downwards.
GTACCAAGCGCTGCCACTCCCCTGGCCACGCCCCCTTGGTACAACTCCATTGACCAAATAGAGCCAGGCTATTTCCCAGATACCCATGATTTCACAACAGAAGAGGTAGATGCAGTTCTAGCTTCTCTTCCCAATAACAAGGCTAGTGGATCTGACGGGGTCATCTATGAGACGCTGAGAGCTACCAGGCCCACGTCAACACAGACACTCACACATATCTTCAATGCCTGCCTGATCAATGAGAAGGTACCTGATTCGTGGAAAGGGGCCCTCATCCATAGGATACCAAAAAAAGAAAATGTCCCAGATGATCCCTCCACTTGGCGTGACATTTCACTATTGCCCATCATATATAAAGTCTTTATGAAATGCTTACTCACCCGCATCTTACCCTGGCTGGTGGACACATTACATCATTACAACTGGATCTGTGAGAGAGAGCGTGAATGATAACCTGCCGCTCAAAGTATCGCGTGGTTACATTTTGAACACGTGCATGTGCTCTCTCTTTCTCTTCCATTTGTGGTACAGTCATACTAGTCATCTGTTGGCAGTTATGAATAGGCTGAAGATCATCATTTGGGTGAAATAATCAATCACATATGGCGTCTTTAGTTTTTTTTTCGGGGGTGGCCATATTGAAGTCTTATACACCTGGTGTGTGAATTTCAGACACCAGGTGTCCGAACTGTTCCGAGGGCCGAGGATGTCTCATTCGCATGGCAAGCTGCTAAAGTTTTCACTGTCAAATATACCGTCCAAACACAGTCCGGTAGGTGGCGGTAATGCGCCTCAAGTTGGTCGCAAACCCCCATTCAAACTGAGAAGAAGAAGAAGAAGATGATTGGACATTAGTGTCAGTCACGCGGGCGCTCTCGAAGATAACGGCCGCTACCAAACTACTCCTGTCTTCTCAACTATCAGCTGCAACTCATTACATCAGACAAGAATCGATCACTTCCACTTAGATGCCCTTGGTGTTGGAAGACTCCAAATAAGTCTAATTTGGGGCAACATCAAGACACAATTGCAACTGTTCGTATCCAATCTGATTGTTGCAATTGACAGACCACACTGGCTCAAGCAGCTCCCAGATGTTCATCACTTGGCATGTGCCACTGGCTGTGAGGTACTCCATCTCATTCAGATCAGATGTGGCCCATCATAGCCAGAGATGTCATGTGTTGCCCTGAGGCATTTACAGCAGCCTCTGTTGAATACATTGGCCGCAACACCTGCCGACAAGTGACTAAAGCCAACCTCTTGCTGAGTGGATACTTGGCTTTGAGTGATGCCAGATTAAACAGCAGGGCGTGTTAAGTTAATGGATAAGTTTAATGTTTAATGTCCAAGTATTGTTGTCATGAATTGTATTAATTATTAAATGTTCTCTTTTGTTTCAGGTTAAGCCTGAACTATTTGGCTTGTTGAAACTAATGTAGGTCAGGTCGAGATATGTGACCACCACAAACTTTTCGAGAGGGGAGCCTATTGTCAACTGGCCCGGGGACTACAGCTGGAAATTAGCCATGTAGGCTAAAGCTGCTCCATTTACTGTTGTTACAGTTAATTAATGGGGACTGTCCACGACATCATAAACTAATAAACACTGCGAAAAAACAGGGGGGAACCGCAGATCATAAGGGAGCCGACAAAGACCGACTTGGGTGTGGAGGGGAGGCTGGTGCGGCACAATGGCAGGGTGCTGGTTATGGCATGGCAGGACAAGCGTCTGGTGAGGATGGTGACAACCTGCCACCATGACAGCATGCAGAGGGTGGAGGTGTGGCAGAAGGAGAAGGTGGGTCAGCTCAAACCGGAGTGTGTTGTGGCATACAATGCCTGCATGAATGGGGTGGACAAACTTGACGAGAACATTGCATACTACCCATTCATTAGGAAAACACTCAACTGGTCAAAAAAGTTTGTGGCGTACTTGTTTCAGCTTTGTGTGTTCAATGCCTATGTGCTGTACAAGGCCAGGAACCCGGGGAAGTGCAAAACACACTTGGAGTTCATGAGGAGGGTGGCGAGGTCGTGGACTGAAAAAACCTATGTAGAGGAGGAGGAGGAGGAGAGGGAGGAAGAGGAGGAGAGAGGAAGAAGGGGAGGAGGGGGAGAGAGGAGGAGGAGGTCCGACAAACCAGGGCAGCAAGACAGAGAGACCCAGACAGCAGGCTGGATGGCCGGATGGCCAGGCATGAGTTGGAACGCTTAAGGCCCACCAGCAATAACACACAGCCAGCAAGAAAATGTAGGGTCTGCATTCGAAGGGGTAAAAGGAGCGAGACCAGAATGTGGTGCAGGTCCTGCCATGTACCCCTGCACTCAGGAGAGTGCTTCACAGCCTACCACACAGAAAAAAAATATGATTGAGTGCATAGAGCAGCGCTGCGGCCCTGGAGAGCCACGTCAGCCTCCACACAGGACGGAGACCCTTCGCCTGCACCGCCTGTGCCAGGACCTTCCCCGACCTCAAGGGCCTGAACCGGCATGCCCGGCATGCCCGGGTTCACCGCACCGAGCGGGGCCACCAGTGCACGCAGTGTGGCAAGAGCTTTGTGTACCGCTTCGGCCTCACCAAGCACATGCAGGTGGTACACAACGGGGTTAGGCCCTTCGCTTGCAAGATCTGCAGTAAGAGGTTTGTCAGCAGGAGGGACCTGGAGACCCACTACAGGATGCACACTGGGGAGAAACCGTTCCGGTGCTCCCTGTGCGTGAAGAGTTTCAAGAGGCCGGTGGAGTTGAATGTTCACATGCGCTGGCACAATGGGGAGAAGAGGCACTGGTGTCCCCATTGTGGGAAGGGCTTCCTGGACTAACAACCTGAAGTGGCACAAACTCATCCACACAGGGGAGAAACCTTACTCCTGCCCTCAGTGCACCAAACACTTCAGACAGTCGGGCCACCTGAAGAAGCATTTGACAAACGTGCACAAAGTGAGATGAGTGTAATCTCAAATGACACCCTACTTCCTATGTGGTGCAGTACTTTTTGGCCTGAGGCACACAAGTACACTACATATTGGAATAGGTTGTCATTTGAGACATAGGTACAGTGATATGAGAAAGTATTGAGCTCTCAGTTTGAAAGCGTGGTAACTTGGGGATCTCAAATCAACTCTCAGGATGGTTGTCATTAGGGCTGCATGATACATCGTTTCAGCATCGCCATGGTTATGTGCGCATGTGCGATGTTTCGATTCCAAAACGAAAAGCAACATCAGTTGTTTGGAATTATTTCAGCTACAGAAAACATGATGTTGACCAAAAACAGGTAATTTGTTGACAGTGCCTTGCAATTGTTGCCACATTACGAAGCAACACGACTAGGCCTAATTTATTTGACCATTTAAATCGGCCCCACAAAGCTCTGTAAGACGAGTGCCAAGCCAGATCTGAATGCCATCTAAAGCTGAAGCAAAAAACTATTTTGGATGCCTTTGCCAGTGTTGCACCATATGAGAAAGCTTCCAAACGGCAGAGAGAAATCACTGATGCGATAACTTTTCACCTCGCGAAAGACATGGCACTAATTTACACAGTTACCAAAGACTGTTTTAGAAACAGTTTTATTTTATTATTAAACTATCATTTAAAATGCCTGTATTCCTTCATATCGCAATATATATTGCAGAAAAAATAAATATTTTTCTTCCAATATCGTGCAGCCCTAGTTGTGAGGAAGTTGTTCTTTTAGGTTTGTTTTTGCTTTTAAATTTGTAAATATATATTTTTAGGGCATCTCTGCTTTTATTGGTAAGATAGAGACAGTAGAGATTGACAGGAAGGATTGCGTTATGGTATGTGTGTATGTGTACTAAGTACCCCAGAGATTTTGATCTTTCATGTTGAAATGATTGAAATGTTGTGTGTTTTAATTGAGGGGCTTGGTATGTATGTACTACTCAAATAGACTTAATAGTTATTTCATGTCATTTCATTATTAATAATGTTCAAATCATTTTTTTTTGCAGTTGCATTTAGTGCAGTGTTAATTTTGGCAGACTATTTTATATTTATTCTTAGTGTTTAGACGAGTGTTTAAACTAAGAAGGATCAAAATGATTAAATGTGACTAAAACTAATGTGTATCTTTGTCTAAAGACTAAGACTAAATGTAAAATAGCCTGCCAAAATTAACACTAATTTAATGAATTTTAACAGGATATTTATTAGATGCTTCCTGTGTTTTCCTTGATCTGCATAATAATAGGAATGTTTTTCTTTTCTTTTTTAGGAAGTTTTAAATTGATTATAAGCTCAGTCTATTCAGTCCGTCTGAATGTTGTAAATCTGCAAATATATATTTTTGTATTTTTCTGAGCCCACAAAAGGATGCAGCATTGAGAAGAATAGCTGATTCCATGATTAATTGTTAATTAGCGGCTAGATGTGTTTTGTCTGCTTCCTTCTCCCCATGTGTTCAGTTTCACCCCATGTGTTCAGTTCCTTCATCTCACCTCAATTTGAATAAACTGTCACCAGTGTTTCCTCTACATGCATTTATTCGTGGCGGGCCGCCACAATTGAATTTCCTCCGCCACCATTCAGATTTCTAAAAAAAAAAAAAGGCCGCTTTTCAGACCTTCACAGCGCTAGACACACCCACAAGCGCGAAGCGACGCGCTTGCAAAACTGTTTTGTGATTGGTCGAATACATCTAGGCTGCGTCTAGTCTACAAACTACTTCAAATGTTACAATCCATTACAGATTGATTAGCAACACTGCATCAGCACGACGGTGGGTTATTGCATTCTATGGTTCGTGTTCTTATACCAGTGCTCAGTATACAAGTATTTTAAATGAACATTCGTAATGTAGTCTGATGTTCATGGTCAACTAAATCAGGCTATTTTGTGAAACAATTATGTTTCCGCTACCTTAGAACTACTTAAAGTAATTGCCAGAAATGTTAGCTAGCAATGTTAGCTAGCTATGTGTTCATAAATTCCTGGTTCCATTTTCAGATGAGTTTGTTAAAGTATGTCAAACGAAAAGTACCAGAAGATGAGGAAGATGGTCAGGTAACCACACATAGTGAAAAATATGATAAATACGATGTAATAATATGATGAGACGGTATGATATGGCACGTGTGTGGTGGTCTTGCGGCCTGTCTCGTTCCAGCGAGTCAACTCGTATACATTGTGCGCTCTGCGCTGCGGGCTAACGATCTTGTAACTTCGCAAACAATAGCAGCATTTAAAATGTTTTAAAAATAAGTTTAGTTTATGTTCAACTGGAAAAGGTAGTGAGCACAGAATTTCGTGTTTTGAATCTGCTAAAATTGCCTTTAACAAAAGCCTGGAGCAGGAGAGAAGAGTGGAGCAGCAGAGAAAAGACTTGACGTGATTATTGTGATGATGGTATTGTTGTGATTATGTACCTTGCTGCAAAGCTAATGTTGAAGAACCACAGCCAAAGATTTGTATTATTGTGTACTGTAAAATAAATTCTGATTCTGATTCAAGATTTTTTTGTATCATTAAAATAATAATAGTTACAACAACCATAAAGCCTCCATAATGATAATGAAAAGAAGGGGAGACGATTTTCTTATTGACAACGGAATTACATGCTGGAAAAACATGCAGACACAGACAATAAGAGACACACGGGAGAAGTACGGGAAAACATTTTATTTTTTTGGGCCATCCTCGAGTTTTGGCTGAAATTACGTCGTTGTTTTGAGCGCGCATGCGCGTGCACGCGAAAAAATCGCGATCAGCGCTACCCGCCACCATTGTAAAAATTCCTGGAGGAAACACTGAATTCTGAGAATCTCTTTCATATTCAAGCAAAAAATGTATAGTTTAACTAGATCGAATCGGAATCGAATCGAATCGAATCGTGAGCTCACTGAGCTGGTGAATCGGAATCGAATCGTTTTGGGAAATCAGTGGCGATACCCAGCCCTATTCTTTACCTTTTGTTAACGTGACAATGTGACAATTTGGTTTCACAGTACGGTATATTACTTGAAATATAAATGTTTGGATATGTAAACAGGTGATGTTCGATTACCCTACAGCAATGACATTGCAAAACATAATAATAAAAAACAATGTTCAGAAGATGTGGAGATGTTTCTAATGGAGAGAGTGATATGGGAGTAGTTTATAGGAGGACCTTGTAATGGGAGAGGAGATTCCCGTTTGTTAGGGTTGATTTATTACGCCAATGATTCAACCTACTGTTCATTCATTAAAGTTTTATTGTTGTTTCATTCAACCTACTGTTCATTCATTAAAGTTTTATTGTTGTTTGAGTACTGTTTGGTTTTTGTTTGGCACTGGTTTGGGCTCTGCAGCACTTTGATGTTTATGTGGGAGGGGGGGGTCCCATCCAGTGGTCATTTGTTCAGATCATAACCCCCTGACCTTTTTGCATTCTTTGCAGAGTCCGAGCCAGCGCCTTACCAGGTGAATCCTTGCTGCCGGTCTAAAACTCTTGTCCTAAATCTCTCTTTCTCTTGCTCCTCCCTCCTTAAATAGAGCTTTTCCCCAGGTACCAGGAATTGCTGGAGGGTGGGCAGGTTGTAGGGCAGGTTGGGATTTGACGATTAGGCTGTGTGGCGGAGATCACCGTTTTCTTTGTGCCGGTTGGTCAGATTGGCATAAATTATTGTTATAATTTGTATTTTTGATTAATCTAGTTTTTAAGTTAGGTTGTAATCTGGGAAACAGAATTTGCAGAGACCTTTTTAGTAGGCCTCTGTTTTAAGGGGGGGGATGTGACGATCCACACTTGAACCAATAGTGGGCGCTATACATCTGTTGTCCTGTTGACCGTCTCTCTTGGTTCCAGATGGGCACAGGTGGGGGTGATCATCCTAATTGTCCCAGGAACCATAAGAGTGGGTCAAATTGATGGACTCGCTCTCTTCCTTTGTCGACCAGCAGACGTTTTTGGTTGTCGTTACTATTTTCTTTATCATTATTTCCATTTAAACATTATATTCTTTAATAAATCTCCTATTATTGTTATCCATGTGTCGTCTCCCTTTTTGTCACCTTGTCAAGAGCCAGGCAACCGTAACAGTGAGACATTCTCATATTCGCTATATTAGCTATATTATGCTCCTCTCGTGAATCCGTTATTCCTCCCCGATTTTTTGCACGGTGAGCAGAACATTTTTCCTTCCCCATCTAAACGCAGCCAGGGGAAATGTTCTTTCCATTTAACTCTGAACCCTCGAGACGCCTCCATCTCTTTAGAGTCAGACTCATTGTAGCTTGGTTTCATGAAGTAATTGTTAAGCTTACTTTGTCTTGCCATGTTTACCTCTCGCTCGCTATGGTGCACTTTGAGCTGCAACGTTTGCAGGTTAAAAGCGCTAGCCTATACAAATAAAAGTTATTATTATGGTGGCCCGCTGCGCAGGGTTGCCAGATGGGCCGGGTTATCACCGAATGGGCTACTGGGTTTAGCGGTAATAGACTGGTTAGGCTGTATTGTCAATCCCATCTGGCAACCCTGCCACCGCTGTTTCGCATAGGCAGCCGCTAGCCTACACATTAGGAGTCATCATCATGCCGGCGTCAAATCATATCATAATAAAAGAAATATATAGCCTATATATTCGTCTTTTTTAATATAGAAGGAATCAGAATGTGAACTTTAGCGAATTGTATTCAAATTGTGCTTAGAGGGAATTATTTTCACCGGACATTATGACCGAAGAGGTTTAAATTTGTCGGACTTCAACAAATTTTACCGGACAAAGACCGGTAATTACCGGTTAACGGAAACCCTGATCTGGTAGCCTACTGGACTGGGTTGCACCAATTTGGCGTAAGTCATAAACCCCTAGTTGTTACTAGCTAGTTTCAAACTAGTTGTTTACTAATTTCGGTTGCACCACGCCAATCTTTTGCCAATCTTAGCTAGTAAATACTCAGTTTTGGTAACTGTTTTTTGTTTCTCTACTGTAACATAACCAGGTACATTAATAATAATAATAATAATAATAATTACAATTTACAATACAAATACAACAATTGGGGGTCCCTCAAAAAAATGTGTACTGTATAACATGATAGCCATCTATGAGCAATGCACTGTATATAAGATGATGACCAAGGGTCTTTCTGCTGCAGACCATGAGTCCTGTTGATGGAGCCCAATTTTCTTTTAGAGTCTGTAGGCTACTGTATTTGTTTAAAATATGATATATTGTCTGGATTTTTGTCTTTTATAAAATGTAAATTATTTTAATTTCTTGTGCTGGTTTATTATGAACAACATGTAAAATTGCAGGAAACTAGTACAAATAATTGGGTGGGAGAGAGGGGCCCCCGCTTTCCCGATTCTGAATCGATCTTCATTGAATGAGCGATTATCGATTAGTAAATCCTGAGATCGATCTTTCATGGTTTTTTTTTTTTCTGCTTGCAGCTTCAACCTGCAACGAGATCTCGTGGCCAGATCTCACGCTACAAGAATTTATCATATCTCACGCAACGACCAGGCTTAAAGGCAGATGTCTGGGTGCATTTTGGATGTAAAAATGATGACGATAGAGATGAGCAGGACAAAAGCAAAGCCATATGCAAGCTGTGCGCAGTGGAGGTTAAATTTAGTGGAAACACCACAAATCTACGGAACCACTTATTGAGGCATCACCCTGACGTGAAACATGGAAAAGCGGATCCGAAACAAGCCTCGCTGATAAAGACGTTTGGTTGCAAATTACAATCAAATTCTCTGCGTGCCCAACAAATTACTACAGCGTCGTCAGTGTCCTAGAACCACGCTACGTGTGACCGACACGCAAACAGTTGAGTGAAGTGATAGTCCCAGACATGTCCGCGCAGGTGAAACGTGACATCGCAACTTCACTCCAGCCAGCAGAGAGAGTTGCCATAACGTGTGACAGCTGGACATCCAGAGCAATGGACTCGTACCAGACAATCACTTGCCACTTTATCAGCGAGGCTTGTTTCGGATCCTCTTTTCCATGTTTCACGTCAGGGTGATGCCTCAATAAGTGGTTCCGTAGATTTGTGGTGTTTCCAGTATACAACGTGTTACTGTATACTACAGTATTTTAATAATCATTGTTTTTCCAATTATGTTTATTCCTGAATAAAATCTTCCAATCTCCAAAAAGTGAGAAAGCAGTAATGAAGGGCTTTAGTTTCATGGACATCATGGTTTACAATGTGTTTTTTTGTTCCCCAAAATAACCCTCTTCTATTGCACTATTTTCATTCGAGTTTTGCACATTTTTATTTTGTATATATATAGATTATGCAAATAAGCTATTTGAGACAGTCCTGAGGGATATGTGATGTCTTGTTTACCGATAGGCTATGTTTGTAGCCCCTTTATTTACACTGGCTGCAGTAAAGCACGTTAAAAAGCACTTTTTGTAGTGTCTGATTTAGCAAAATGTTGGTCAATGATGTTCATTTATGTTCCAATAAGAAGTACATTCATGTAACTGCTTTGGAGTCAATTCTTAATGTAAACATTGATATGTTTAACAATGCTACATGTTATAGGGTTCCTTGAACCATTTATAGCATTAGTTCTGAGAATCACTTCATATTCAAGGAAAATTGATATTGTAACTAAATCGAATCGGAATCGAAAGCTGTGAATCGGAATCGAATCGTTTTGGGAAATCAGTGGCAATACCCAGCCCTACCAAAACGTGTACAGTTTTGGGTCGCTCCACCGCTAAAAAATCTCACTCCAAACTTTTGGTGAAACTTGGCAGCCCTGGCAATAATTTGCACTAAATGATTCAACGAAACCAAGAAGACCATGCATAGCTAAATTGTCTCCAGTAACCTGAAAAACTGAACCCTTCACAGGCGTGGCTGAAAAGGGCACCTGCATTCCTTGAGTCTCTAAAATCTTGAGATCATCAATAAGTGGCTTTAGAATGGGCTCAAACCCATATTTCTTCAAGTCCACTGAGTGAAAGAGCGCTACAAGATGAATGTTCATTAACACAGAATTGAGCTTTGGTGGCAAATTTCTCAGAATAAAAGAAATACATCCCAGTTTGTGCACTCCCTTTTTTGAGCCTAATGGATTAGCAGTTTCAAAATCGTCATAGTAGAGCTGGATCTGAAGAGCATGTTCTTGTTGGGAAAATAAACTATGATTCCTAAAGTAGAGGCCATCACTTATATCTCTGTAAAAACCCTCCTGGTGTGGTTTTGCTTTTTGGAAACTGTTAGAGTTCACTGTTCCTAAACATAGATGAAAGAGACCCCATGTAGGGCACATACATAAACTTATCATTGACCGGAACTTGCCTATATGTGCCTGTTGTTCTATCTCTGCGCATATCAAAACGTACGCCAAGGACATGCTCTACAGGTTCTACTATTTTCCATTTTTCCTCAAAATGCCTCATCCTTTTAGATTCTGTGTTAAGACATGAAAATGGATTTTCAAGTTGATCAAAACAATCCTCAACTTTCTCTAAGGTTTCTCTAGATGCATCAGAAGACAAACAATTAACAACAGCTTCTTTTGCATGAGCATGGATGTCATTAACCAGTTCCTCCATTGAGCCAACTAGACACTGCACAGTACTTTCAGGAACACCTGAGGCTTGAACTTGAGCAATAACAGAGCTGCAGGTCAAATATGTTTCTTTTTTCAACAGGCACATATAGGCAAGTTCCGGTCAATGAACTTGTTACTCCTCTTAATTCAAATTGTCAACATTGTGTTTTCACCTACTGTAACCCATGGTATGACTTGTTATTTGAAACATCACATTTTTGATCATCACAAGCTTTTTAAATCTCTTCAAATTGCACTGTTACGAACCCTTGCTCTGATTTCCTTGACCCGAGGACTCTCCTTCACATTGCCAACATCGATGCCATACACGGTGGTCTGCATGAATGTGTAGAAGCTGGACAGCGCCTCATCATAGGACACGGCAAAAGCAAAATGTGCCTTGAAGAGCTCGTCAAAGGCAGCAACTGCGTCATGCAGGGAATGACATTCTGGTCCAGGACGATGTAGAAATCCTGGATGGGGTTGCTTCTTTCTCCGACACACAGGAGAAAGGGCTGAGCGGGGCCGGTTTCCTTGAGGAAGGTCTCCATGCTTCTCCCCACCTGAGAGAGAGAGAGAGTATTAATCACATGAAATAACATTTGGAATTTGGTGTTGAGTACCAGCACTGCTGCCTAGAATTAAAAGAAAATGTTTGACTCCCAAGCACAATTTTATGAACACAAAGCTGCTCCTGTGTTGAAACACCATGCCTGTCTGGAGGGGAAAGAAGACCCCTTGCCATCTTGGCCCTTGAAAACCTCACATCAGTTGACATCTTAAGTGCAATGAACAGTTCTGAGAACATACTTTCATGAACTTAATCAGGTGGCCAGCAGCATCCAATGCGCTCATCTTTCCAGTCTTCTTGCCCTTGCATGTTGGAGGTAAGAGGTGAAGCAGAAGGATGGCAGCCACCTCACAGCCCCACGCTACAGAATGAGAATTAACACCATAGCAATTACTTAACAGAAGTTTTTTTTTTCATGTATTTTCCAAATCACACTATGGGTTTTTAGATAAAAATGGTCAGCAGTAATGTACAGCATATGTGATTTGTAGTAAAGGGACCAAAACATGAAAGAACAACTGGTCCAATGATGTGTTGTGTTGACTTCCCAGAGAATACAGTGAACATTCTAAAGGCATGTGAAATCTACTGTCCAATTTACACTTACCACCATCATCAGACTCCTGTTGTGCAGACAAAAGTAGCTCATCCACACGTGCACTTTGAGGTAGATTTTTGCAATCCGCGATGACCCTTGGTTTGAAGAATGTTGGCCATTTTGCAAGGAATTTACCAGACACTTCCTCACCAAAGAGCATTGTGAAGTCTTGGTCAATCTTAAACACAAAACATAACAGACACATTAGACAGCAAACTAATAAAGCAACCAAGCTGTCAACAATTACAATTTATGTCTTACCAAGCCAGATGTATCCAGGAATCTTGGAAAAAGGTCTAGGACAGTGGAGGCTGTGGCTGGGTCTTGAACCACCTGTTGTCTGTGCTGAAATGTTGCCTTCATTTTGTCTTTGACAAGGGCCATGTCACTTGAGTGCCTCATCACCGACATAGCTTCCTTGCATTCATCACCTGCCAACTGCCTTACAATTGAACGCATGTTGCGAGGAGTCTTGGGGCCATCTTGAAAACTGGACTTGGATTTCTTGATTTCTTGAGCAGAGTTGCGCTGAACAGTTTTCAACCTCCATGCCAGGTAACCGGAACCACTCTGGTGATCATAGAAATGTTCCTGTTGATTAAAAGAAAAAAAAGGTAAAACACAAGCCTGTTTTTTTTTCCTGCTCAAAATGATATGCCTACAATGAATAGAATATCTCCACAACCACAACGGCCATTATATGTTACTGTGTCTGAACAAATAGAGCTAGGAAGTGCAATCAAAAATTCAATCATAGCCTAAAAAAATAAATAAACAGCTTTTAGAGTGAATATCAGCTTGGAAATATGAGACAGTAGGCCAAAACAACTTTGAATCATTATCCTAATGTATGATCAGTACTTCTGCAAAGTTAGATGATTGTAATGGGTGCCAGTGCCATTCTAGAGACCTTTTATTGTAGCTATGTCTATGCAGAACTCCAAATTGTGCCATCTGGAGACCCTCTGGGATCAAGATGAGTGCTATTTGACCTCATGTACAACACTATAAAACTAATTATATTTCACTGACATATCACTATAGGTATAGATTCCATCCAAATTGTGAAATAGAGCAATATATCAATTCCCTGGCCCATATTCATGCCATACTGGGAATTCAGTTCGTTGCCCTACAGGTCAAAAAGCTCCACCCTGTGGACAACTCAGTATATTACAGTGAGTGGAATATCCCACTCATAGGGCTTTCACACCGGCAGTTCCGAACGCCCGTTCCGAACGCCCCCTCAGAACGTTGGCGCTGTCTGGCGAACGAGCCCGCGTTCATACCAGTGTATCGTTCGCCAGACAGCGCCAACGTTCGGAGGTTTCCAAACGCGAACCGGCGGTCGGAACTGCCGGTGTGAAAGCCCCATCAGTGGCTGTATTCCAGTGAGATAGTAACAGTCACAAAATCTATACCAGTCATAAATCTATACCAGTCATATGGCAGTCACCAAATCTACCATTCAGTCCAATCAAAGACTTATGGAGCTAACGGAGCTATTCTAAGTCTTTGGGGTTTGTGGCGGGTTTATAAAAGTGCTTGCCATGTAAGCTGTGTTTACCAGAGATAAAAACTTTTCTTTGGGGCGTTTTAGCTAAAAACATTCTCGTGCGATTCGTGTCCATTTTGATGTAGGTTGTTTGTTCTATACTCCAGTGCATGCCGGGGGGACCCGTCTAGAACCTGGGGTTGTAGAGGATGTCAATACTCACATAGCCATTCTTTGAATCTGGGTCCTTCAAGTTTGGGAACAGGCTTGTAATGCCAAGTGCGTAGAGAATGCGGACATTCACTGGAGGGCTTCTCCTGAAAAGAGACAGATGTATCATTCACCCAAAAACAACAACTTTCATAACTTTCAATTCCCCCCATATACAATGAATGGGATTCTGTTTTAATTCGCGGCTCCGACCCGTGATTCGGAGCCGCTCCAAAATGTATCCGATTTGTCCGTGCCCCATGCTACACTCCTTCACCAATTTTTGTGCAAATCAGGCTGATTGTTTTTGCGTAATCCGTAATCCTGCTAACAGACACACACGGGTGAAAATATAACCTTCCGCCCTTGCGGCCTTCTGGCATCCGGAGGAAAAAAACATGAGTAAAAACTGTTATTTTAAGGGCATATTCACTTACCCATGACTGTCTACCATATCTGCCACAAGTATGTTCACCATATTTCTTCTTGTAACATCACAAATGCCGTTTGTTTTCTCGTATTCTTTGAATATTTGGTCACCCCCGGGCTTTAAATACAGGGCTGCTTTGACGGTCTGAAACAACAATTACATGACATTCATGCAGTGCACCTTCAGGGAAGACAAACATTCAGGCTGACATACCTACTGTACTTGCAGTAGGGATGGACTGTTTTTCGGTTATACCGAAAACCGGGGTTTATAAAAATAGAAACGGTTTTTTATCAAAACCGTCTGAAACCGGATTTTTTTATTTTTTTATTATATATATATATATATTTATTTTTTTACATTTTATCAAAATATCATAGATTGCTATATAATACATGCCTAGAGTGTGTACAAGAGTGTGTGGTTGAAGATGCTATAAAAGTGATTTTGTAAACACTATAACTTTGTTATAACTTGTCAAATAAATGACATGTCTAAAAAGACGGGTCACGTGACAGCTTCTCTTCAGAGCAGAGAGTGAGGAGAAAAAAAACAATGGCTAGCGTGAACGAGTTGGTGTTCAAGAAAAACACGACTTCTGTTGTATGGACTCATTTTGGTTTCGTACCAAATGACACAGGTGAGCCAGCAAACGTGGACGAGGCAGTGTGTCGACACTGCATGAATAAGGTGGTAGCCAAAGATGGCAATACTTCGAATTTACGTTGCCATCTAAAAACAAAATCACCCGCTTATTGCCGCAAGGATGGTCTCGTGTTCACAGGCCGACGCTGCTCAAGCAGGCCCATCCACGCGACCTACCACTTCACTGGTACAGCCAAAAATAATGGGTGCGTTCGCAGGGAAAGGCAAATATAAAAAGGACAGTATGCGATGGAAAACCTGCACTGTTGCTGTGACCAGGTATTTGGCTAAAGAAATGGTCTCTTTTCAGACGGTGGATAAGACATCGTTTAAGGCCATGATACAAACTCTGGACCCCCAGTACGAGCTGCCTGGACGGAAATATTTTTCTAAAACGGCCATTCCGGAGCTTTATAATAAAGTTAAGCAGGAGGTTCACGTGCTGCTGTCGGGGGCAGACAGTTATTCATTGACGACAGATATGTGGTCGTCAGTCAACATGACACCATATATGTCGTTGACGTATCATACAATTACACCTGAGTGGAAACTGGAGTCGAAATGCCTTCAGACCACGTACTTTCCCGAGAGCCACACAGCGGTCAATCTTGCTGACGCGCTCGGAGACGCACTTCGGGAATGGCAACTGGACGAGAACAAACTCTCGGCAATAACCACGGACAATGCTGCCAACATTGCTGCCGCAATCAGGTCCCTGCATTGGCCGTGGCTTAACTGTTTCGGCCACAACCTTAACCTGGCTGTGACAAACGCAGTGCAGGACCAAAGACGGACGACAAACCGTGCCCTTGGACTCTGCCGGGAAATCAACGGGGCATTTTCACACAGCTGGCACCGTAAGAAAGAGCTGCACAAAAAACAGCTGGAATTAGGACTCCCAGAGCATAGTCTCATAACGGTAAGCCAGCATACACCAATTTATTACAGGCCTAATGTGGTGCAGAATGACTAATAAATAATCTTACAGGTTAATACAGTGCATGATGTTTGTTGTTCATTATTGCCTACTTCTTAAATCATTGTAATTAATTATGTAATGAATTAATTTTAAAATGTTTTTTTAATCGACAGGATTGCGCTACTCGCTGGGGTTCTAAACTCGCAATGGTTGAGCGCATCCTGGAGCAAGCACAGGTGATCAGGCACGTCCTGTCTGATGACAGAAGGTGCCACCTCCAACTTTCATGGCAGGACACTGATGTCCTGCAGGCTGTGCAGGCTGCTCTCAAGCCAGTCAGTTGACAAAGTCCATAAAGGCTGGAATTCTTATTAAGCTTCAGGCCAGGTATGAAGGTGATGCGGTGCGCGAGCTGATGCGCAAATGCACCTTCCTTGACGCTCGGTACCGTGGAGGATACGAGAGGGATGACACTGCTCTGGGTGAGACAAAGTCCGCGTTAGAGACCGAGATGGTGAGACTGGAGAGGCAAGGAGGTGCAGCAGCCGGTTCAGTGGCCATCAGAGTGGAGGAGGAAGAAGGAGAGAGAGATGCGCAGCCTGTACCCCCAAAAAAGAAGACTTTGGGCAGTCTGCTGCAAAAGAAAGTTCGGGCTGCGGCAGGTCCCCACGTCACCACAGAGGAGCGAGCAGAAGCAGAGATGAATGCCTATTGTCGCGAGCCTGTGGTTGACGGGGACGAAGACCCTCTTCTGTGGTGGCAATCAAATGGAGCCCGCCGTTTTCCACTGATGTCGCGGGTGGCCCGAAAATATTTGTGCGTGTGTGCCACAAGTTCACCTTCAGAGCGGGTGTTCAGCGCAGCAGGCAAAATTGTACGTCCGTTCCGAGCGCAGCTGAATCCTGAAAAGGTGAACATGCTCGTGTTTCTTGCGAAGAACCTCGATTAACGGACTATTTAATAGCCTTTAATAGCATTTTTTGTTACTGACGGTTTTTGTTATTTAGTTATTAGCCATAGGTTGTGAATTAGAATGAATGTGATCAGTGATATCTTTGCACAATTGTTTTACCTGCTTGCACTCAATTTGCACTCGTTTGTATTTATATTTATAGATGTTGTTATTTACGTTTGCTATTCTATTCTATATTATTATTATTATTTAATAAGCCGTTGTGAATTAGAATTAATGTGATCCGTGATGTCTTTGCACAATTGTTTTACCTGCTTGCACTCAATTTGCACTCGTTTGTATTTATATTTATAGATGTTTTTGTTTACGTTTTCTATTCTATTGTATATTCTATGTTGTTCAAAGAATAAAACTGGAACATGTCACATGTTTGTCGTGTGTGAAAATAACAATGATACAGTCTGAATCTGCCGCGCAATGAGTGAGAGGTTTGGTCAGTTGTGAAGAATAACTGAGGATTAATATCTAATTGGGATTATATTTAAGGGTAACGAATCACTCTATGGGAAAGATAGTTGCCTTCAGTTATTGGTAGATAGGAAAGGTTTTTTACAATTACTCGCTTACATTTAATAAGATCATTTTCGCTGCTCTGTAAAGCGCATTGGGTCACTTTTGTGAGAAATGCGCTATAGAAATAAAATGTGATTTGATATCAATCAATCAATCAAACTTTATTTATGTTCTATAGCACAAATCATGCATTGAATGTAACTCCAAGTGCAGTATTTACTAAACCACAATATAATAAAACAAGAGCTATACGGATCAAGAGTGTTTGTGCACAGCGCCACTGTGTGTGAAGGCGCTACTGAAAGTGATGACAGATATCCCGGCTCGCCAGATCCAGATAATGGCCGAGGCACACGGGAAGCGGCATATTGGCCGGCCGCTTCCGAGGGGGGGTATAGGAGTATTTCTGGACTAGGATCCGTCGCGCAACACCGCCCCCTGGGGTGCCGGAATAACGGTACTGGGCTCGAGGAGCCAGTCAGCCTAGTCTGCCTGGCGCCCTCCTCTGGGACTGCCGGCCACGGGGTCGGGCGGCGGATCCAATGCAATAGGCAGGGGATAATTGGATGCTAAGTTGGGTTAAATTGGCTACCAAATTGGGTGAAAAAGGGATAAAATCTGAAAAACAAATAAAAAAAAAAAGAAAAAGAAAGTGATGACAGAACGCATGTCTCAGAAGATACGCGGTCACTTAGTGACGCAAAGGTAGTTCTGTATTTATCTCTATCTGTATTAGTACATTTATTTTGAAAGCTCTATTTTGACAGCTCTACCATGGGCACTTTTATTTTGATGGGGCATTCTTTGTTGATTGACTTACGACAGTTCAGGACGAGTCAGTCTCGCGGCATGTGTTTTTTATGAAAAGCTTTAAGTATGTTCACTGCATAATTCTAAGTCTAATATTTCAGTGATTATTGAGCAGTATTCAAATATTTAAATACATTGAGCAGCAGCTGAAACTTTGTCTAAGAACCAAGATATTGAGAAAGCAGTTCATTCAATGAAGACGCTGTTCCAAGAGATGATCTTCCGTGCAGGCGTGCACCCTGGATCAGCGGAGCTGGTGTGTTAAGTGTTCATGTGTTTTCATGTATGGTGTAGCTTACAAAAGTCTGCCTTTCCACTTATATTTGTGAAACTAAGTAGCCTAAATGTGTTGCGACTGTGCTTACGGTGTTCGACATGAGTGTATTGTAGCAGTAGGGCTCAATTATTTGAAATTGGCGCTCTTTTTTCTTTTTTTTCCGGTTAACCGGAAAACCCCGGTTTTAGTCTTTGACGGTTTTTCGGTTTCAATAATTGGAAACCGTCCATCCCTAACCTGCAGTACTGAAGTAACTATTGTGTCAATAATATTTTCACGTAGGGTTAGACCAATACACCAGGGTCCTTTTAGGAATATCAGATATTGGTGTCCATGTCTTTCCTCACTGGCTGGTTGCATCATGAGATGTATTCTTTTTTTTGTAATTTAAAAATTTAAAAGATATTATAATATGTATAATATTTAATATTGGTATAAAATATCAGCTACTGACAGCTTCAGAAAACATATCAGACCCTAGTTTAAAGATCACTTACATCTCTTGCAACGTTGCCATCAGGTGGTCCTTCAACCAGCATTCTTTTACGCGCTTTGGTAGATTCCAGTATTACTGTTGAGTCTGAACCTGATGATGACCCTTGGGATGCATGTGATGGTGACCACTCTGATAAAGATGAGCCCGCTGAAGACTCTTCCTCAACACTGTTGCCTAAGAACACAAACACAGCCTTGTATTGTAAAATTCATTTTACAAGATAAATAACAGAGCTGCATTCTCTAAATTATTACATTAAACAAGTTTGAGCCTGCAATTTCTTACCATTACACTCTTCTGCCTTGAAAGACACCCCAGATGACTTCAAAAGTGTGTCAAATATGTCTGAATCCACTTCCACTCCAGAAGCATCCTTCAGGATCACAAGGAGTACAACCTGGCAAATTGAATTTTGCCAGCACTAAGAGAAAAATAAAAGAACTCCACTGAGTCATACATAACATGATTTTAAGTTAAACATACGCAAACAGTGAAAAACCTGAAGGCATGAATAAACATGACACTCAGTGGTGGTCTAGTGGATAGTGTGTTCGTTGGACTTCCGATCGGAAGGTTGTGAGTTCAAATCCCGCCTGAAACCACACCACTACTAGTGTGCCCTTGAGTAAGGCACTTAGCCCTCAGTTACTCCAGGGG
Source organism: Nansenia antarctica (assembly GCF_963989245.1). Classification (NCBI taxonomy): domain Eukaryota; kingdom Metazoa; phylum Chordata; class Actinopteri; order Argentiniformes; family Microstomatidae; genus Nansenia; species Nansenia antarctica. The sequence goes on along the minus strand of NC_137681.1, from coordinate 12,807,641 downwards.
GACCGTCCCTGTAATTCGTAATTGTAAGTCGCTTTGGATAAAAGCGTCTGCTAAATGGCAAAATTAAATTAATTATTCAAATTACCTCCTTGTAAAAACTGGGAGTAATTGTAGTCATCCTCTGTCTGTGGTACCCTGACCCATTTGCTCACTCCCTTATACTCTACACAGGAACCAGCATATCACTTCAAAGGGAAGAATGGCAGAACACAACACAATCTCTATGGAACGCCCGCTCCGCTAAAATGGACTCGCGTATCATAGCCAATGAGGGACCTTGAATCAAGGCACTCATACATATTAATGAGGAGTTTCGCGTCATTGCTGTCGACAACAGCGTAGGGGGTACGTTTCGCTACGTATGGAAGGCCACACCCTGCAGGCGAGCCGATTTGAAAACTTCTCGCGGGGGAGTAAAGTTTCACAAGCAGACCAACTTCGTGCGAGCCGATTTGAAAACTTCTCGCGGGGGAGTAAAATTGAAAACTTCTCGCGGGGGAGTAAAATTTCACAAGCAGACCAACTTCGTGAGGATGGCATTGCCGATTTGAAAACTTCTCGCGGGGGAGTAAAGTTAAGTTACTTCGTGAGGATGGCATTGCGGGCTTTTCTTTCGAATTGCAACCGCACATTTAGTGAATGTGTGAGACTAGCAATGTCGGACGATGAGGAAGTAGTCCGAGCAGCTTTGGCAAGGTAAGATCAATCCTAGCTTTATGCATAGGTACATAGGATATGATACAGTGGCTGGTCTGAATCTTATAGCCTGTTGTTTTACTGTGTTTATTTAACCTAGAATGGAGACAATGGAAACAAGTCTCCGATGGGCTAGAGGAAGGCTTGTTGAATCGGATTTTGTTGATCAGTTGTTGGGGTTCATCGATGAATTTCGTCAGGAGATTGGGCAAGAGCAACAACGGCCTCGTAAGTTCCTTCAATTTGCTTTTATACAACAGTTATACAGCCATGTATTAGTTAACAGTAATACATGACAACAGATTATGAATAGTTTGTTTATTTAATCATAAAAATAAACAAAAAAATATTTCCACAACTGAACTTCAACTGGACTGTTGCCTAGTAACGTGAACACAAACATGTAGTCTAATTAACATGTAGTCTAGTTAACGTTCATTTAGTAGAACATCTGTGTGGCGGAGTGATACATATAGTTAAAAGTCCCAGTGCTGTTATACTGTATATCAGCACTCATGGAATGCCTCTTGTCCAATCGAGATCCAAGATGTCGGAACTAACTGTTGTATAAATGTATATATAAATTGAGTTGTCCGCATGGCATATAAGATTACCTGAGTACCTTTGTATCAAATTAAACTTACAAAATGTATCAACAACGCAATTTATCTAAATAAACTACAATATTAAACTATTCAAATATATTATATAGTACCATTTATTCACTAGCACATAGCCCAATCTAATATTAGAATATCAATAATTATTATTACACTAAAGTAATATGATTTATTTTGTTTTTACCATGAAGAGATTTCGTTACCACACCTCCTCAAGTTAAGGCCTCTTTTACAATACAATGCAGGCCTCTAGTCAATTGCAAATTAGCACAGGACACACTGGTGTTCACAGGTCTAGAGGAAGGTGGGACAGAAGTACTTCCACTCAACTCAATTAACATGGGTACAATGGATAACTAGACGCTGTCTGGAGGCCTGTTTTACAATACAATGCAGGCCTTTTGGCCTCTAGTAAATTGCAAATGACCACAGGACACATGGTGTTCACAGGTCTAGAGGAACGTGAGACAGAAGTACTCAACTCAATTAACAATAGACAGGCAGAGTGGGAGATGTTGTGGATTAAAGTATGTAAAATAGCAGTGTTACTGAACCGAATGTACACTTTTTGTTCTAATAAACCTTTTTGTTGTTTTTGTTGTTTCACCACTGCAGTGTCCCAAGGATATCGTGCTCCCCGAATTAGGGGACAGGCTGGACGGCCACGTTATTTGATCACCCAAGAGCAACTCGTGTTTTTATTATCTTTTAATTTTACCGTACGCCAGATCGCAGACATACTGGGTGTCTCAAGACGCACTGTTGAGCAACGTCTCAGGTAATTATTGATGCATTTAACCTGAGCTGTGTATAGTTGCACAGAGCCATTAGTTAATGTCAAAATGAGTGACTAATTTGCTCTCTTTTATTTTATTTTATTAAAGACTGTTTAATATCTCCATACGGCATCGCTACTCAACCATGACCGACGCAGAGTTGGATCAAAGAGTCATTGACCTGGTACAAGGAAACGATGAAATTGGCCCAGAAGCTGTGCGTGCACGTCTTTTTGGAGAGGGCGTTGTTGTGCAAAGGAGGCGTGTTCGACAAAGTCTGCTCAGGACAGACCCAGGCGGGGCTGCTCTTAGAGCTATGTCTAATAGACTGCACAGGCGTACATACAGAGTGGCTGGGCCAAACTCCTTGTGGCATCTGGATGGAAACCACAAGCTCATCAGGTCAGTAACTATATACCCCATGTGTAATAAAAGTGCAGTGCAAATGTATTTGCCCCTTCCTGATTTCTGGTTACATATTAGTCTTTCTAAATAATTTCTAAATAATTCACTACATGTTTATAAGCTCACAGTATATATTTATCCATCTCTGTATATCTGATCCACCATTGTATATATGTTTATATGCTTACCTATCTATAACCAGTACTCATGATGTAGTGTTACAATAATAATAATATGCTATTTCTTTTCAAGGTGGAGAATCGTTATACATGGAGGAATCGATGGCTTCAGTCGAATGATCGTGTTCCTCCAAGCTTCACAAAACAATAGAAGCAGCACTGTGATGGAGCAGTTTGTTCAGGCGGTTGACAGATTTGGTGTCCCCTCTCGAGTGAGATGTGATCATGGTGGAGAGAATAATGCTGTTTGCCTCTTCATGGACGTCTTTCGAGGGTCAGCCAGGGGAAGTGCATTGAGAGGAAGGAGCACTCACAACCAAAGGATTGAAAGATTGTGGAGAGACGTTTGGAATGGCGTCTCTAATGTATACCACTCCCTCTTCACAATGCTGGAGCACGATGGAACACTGGACTGCAACAATGAGATGCACCTTTGGGCTCTACACTACGTGTACTTGCCAAGAATTAACCGAGACATGGGTCTCTTTGTGAACCAGTGGAACCGCCATGGGCTCAGGACTGAACGGTACATGTCCCCGTATCAACTCTTTGTGCGGGGATGTCTTCGACTACAAGCAGGAAACCTCACAGGTGTTCAAGGGGTTTTCGGTGCAGATGAGCAGCCAGCAGAGGGAGTACAGAGACAACCAGCACCTGCTTTCAACTGGCCAGAGAGGGTTGCTGTTCCCTCTAATCGGTTTGTTCTTGAGCCTGGTCGCCTTCAAGAACTCCAGCAGCGAGTCGACCCTTTGGCAGGTCCAAGAGAGAGTATTGGAGTCGATCTTCTGGAGGAAGTGCTTAGCTTTCTGTCATCATAAGCTGACACTGTGTGTCCTACTATAGTTTGCTACTGTGTGTTCTTCTATAGTATAGTTCTGTGTGATTGGTTCTGGTTAGCGCAAGCTACCACCATAGGGTGCTATGGTGGGTTGCTATTACATGTAGTGTGTTTTTGACTCCTTGCAGAGGGAGTGTGTGTTTGTCATTAAGTTAATTGTTTCACACTTGTTTAATTGTTAACTGTTTAATACTTGCATAGCTTTCTAATTTACTTTATTCTTTATTACTATATGATATCCATTTGCTCTTCATTCTATAGTCGTTTTTAGTTAAAGAGTTTCACGGAAACCTGTTTTCTTGTCCTTTTAAAATAAATCTTATTTTATTTTTATTCTCCCATCTCTCCTGATTCTTGTTATAAAATTGTTACCCCCATATCCTAGACCATATATGGGGTCGTAACAATAGCAGACTCAGCAATATCTCAAAAAAGTACTGGATGTACAGGCACATGGCCTCAGAAGCAGGAACAGCCATGATATGTGTTTAGCTTACATGCATAGTGATAATTATGTATGAAATATACTACAATGGCTATGGAACAATTTACTTCTGTAGTATATTATAAGTGAAGAAATACTTAATCAAGGTCTGATGTTAATTGAACAATGACTTTATTATCAAGAAACCAAAGTGCTTTACAACGGCCAACTTTGTTATGGTTATGGTGGAATCAAAGAATAAGTGAGCAGTCAAATTCAGAATTCTCATACCTTACAGATAACCTAACCCAGATATAAATGAGTATAAATTATAACACATCAGTGTATATGTGACTATTTCTCCCAACCCTAGATTACAATCGAGCTCAAAGACAACTGTAATGTCTGGTCACACCAATATCGGTCCCATCTAGAACAAACAGTAATTAATAATGTCATAAAACATGTCAAGACATGTGGCCAGCCGAGGCTCGAACCGCCGATCTGCAGACCTTGAGACAGACTGCCTCTTATGCCACCCCAAAGGTGACGGCACAGCCAATTCCTGTCTCCATGGCCCCCTTGAATGCGCTGTATGTTGTACATACAGGGAGCCGGAGAATGAGGGCACAGGTGTTGGCCGTGGGGAACATGGCTGGTCCATCACTTGGGTGGAGAAACTCCAGCTCAGGAGGGGATGGAAACCCCATAGCTGGGATCTTCTCCAGGCCAGTGGCAAATATTAGCACTTCTTCCAGGGTCAGCGGGGTTTCTCCACCTGTAAAAAAATAAATAAATAATTGTAATCAATGAACTTGAGGGCTAAATGATGTAAAGACAATAAACAGTTATTTTGCTCTTTAAATTCTAATAATAAAATAAAAGAGGGATTATGTTGCACACTTGAATAGACTATACTACTGATTTTGGTGGGCCGAACAACTCCAGCACATAGTAGCTTCTTGTGCACGCACAAAATGCACAAAACATTTGTGTACATTGTACAGTATTAATAGTTAAGGGGTCTGCTGCTGTATGTGCCTAAATAAATGCTGGCCCGAATAATGATTTACCAGGAAACAATAAACAGTAAACAATGAATTAACAGTAAGCATAACCACGGTACAAGGTACAACAGAAAACAGTTTAGGTGTCCCTTTTTTTTAACGAACACTTCACATAAACAATTAAAATGTCTTTCTATTTGGCACTTTCTTACCCTCCACCTCCAGGAGCCAGTCCCTCCAGTACACATTGGTCCTGGTCTCATCCCTCCTCCTGTTGGACCCAAGCAGGGATAAGCCCAACGGCTTAAACGCTGCCACCACATTGTCTGCAACCAATGGTCTTAGGTCCTCGAGAAAGAGGGGTTCAAAGGCCTTGTAGTGGGCCTTCATTGCCTCCAAGAGGCCAAAGACACTGAGGCCTTCTCTAAATCTGTAAATGTAAGAAGTTAAAGAAGAGACATCAATCTAAATGTGTCAGCTGCTCTGAGATAAGCACTGTAACGACTTGACTGCTTCCATTGTACAGCGTGTGAACATTATGAATATTTTGTGCAGATAAATATTATTATGAAATCAATTATGATTTGAAAGTGAAGTCTTTTTAACTGAATAACTGTTTAAGAAAGTTTTTTCTTTATCATTTCCCCAAGCTTACTGTCTCAGTCCATCAGTAGTCATTTAAATGATGAACATTGCTATACTTACTGTTGGAGGGGAGCATGGATGCGTCCCTCTGCATAAAGATAAAGAGCGGCACTGACCAATTGGTCTCGCTCCTCTAGTGACCTGAGGTACCGCAGGGAGCCCAGGAGTGACAGGTGCACCGATGCCTCCTTTACTGCTTCTCTGGCCTCCTCCAGAGATTTAGCAGTGTGGATCTAAGTCATAATATTTGGAAAACAAAAATATTTGATTACATTCTGCTTCAATAGTCATAATTCTGAGTTTTCAACACCTATAAGATTGCAAAACATGAATGTAAATGTACATAAATAGTTTACTTGCCTTCTGAAGCTTTTCTTTCAGAGTGTGGTCCATCACCTCTTCCATACTTACAGGAAGAGGTGATGAACCACAAAGCTGGTTAAAAAGCCGGGTTGATAAGAAGTGTGGGGACACTCCTCCTTGCACGAGGCAAACAGCCATCATTTGGCCCACTGTTTTGTAGACCCCATTTTGCAAAGCTAAAGGGAGAAAATAAATAAGTATTACATAAAATAATATCAGTGTTTCCTGTGGAACAAGAGGTTTGCCGTGGGGGCAATGTGAACACGGGGGGGGGGTCACACTGAATATCATAGTCAAATATTTTCCAAAAGTTAAAAAAGCTGAAATGTTTTCAGATATAATTTAGGTGTGCAGATGATGAGAACTTAGAATGTATGTTATAATATACATATTCCAACGCATTTCATTACATGTAATCTTACCAAAACTATCCAGGGCCAAGGTCCGTCTCTCCAAGGGGCCGTCAAAAATGTGGTGGCTCTGAAGTTGTTTCGCCAGAAGGCGACAAAACTCCCTTCTGGGACCCCCATCATCCACAGCCCCCTCTCCTACTCCAACTTCATCAACAAACACCACATCCAGTTTTGTTTCAGGGTCAAATCTCCTCCTCTTGAAGGCTCGCAACGCACAATCTAATTCTTCCCCACGTGCCACATTTATCAGGTTTGGGAACGTGGGTGACCTTTCTTTTATTTGGCGTCGGAGCCCTTCAAGAACGAGTGAAACACAGCTGGAAAAAATATATAAGGAACAGTCTTACATGTTGCATCTTACAAGGGAATAATGCAATTAGCAAGATTTGGTGGTAAACTGTTGTATTAATGTTAGATATTGAAGCTCAGCTCTTCTGTTTGAATCCAAAGGTGTTTAGTGTATTTAGTTCTTATCAATCATAGTAACTGTTCTTAGCATATTAATTATTAAAGCCACAACATCCCTCTCAATCCTTCTTAATTATCTATGTAAAGCCAATAGTCATTACTCACAGACTGGGAGGTGGTGTTAGACTGTGAGGTGGAGGAGGAGGAGGAGGAGGAGGAGGAGATGGACTGTGAGGAGGAGGAGGAGGACTGGGAGGTGGAGATGGACTGGGAGGAGGAGATGGACTGGCAGGTGGTGATGCCAGCAACTCCTGAAAATTATGAGTTCAAGAGATCTACTGATTTGAGACTCCAGAACGTGTGTATGTGTGCATAACATTTATTATACACAATCATATAGCTGTATACAGATTATGAACACTTAAAGTTCAGGGCATTGCCTTACCTGGACTTGATTGCTCGACAGCCACGAGACATATATGGTGCAGGGACCAGCGATGCCATGGTCCATGAGATCCCCTCTGCAGCTGCTGGAGATGGCTGTCGATGTCATTGCCAGCTGCAGAGTGAATATCTCGGATGCCATGGCATCGCTCCCCGCAAAGGCAACGAGATGCTGCAGGAAAATATCGGATTATTTTTCCTTCACAATGAAAGAAAAGTTAATGATTATTGGATGACTACAAATAAAAATTACCTGGAATGGCTGAGACAGTTGAAATGTCCTTGTTGCCAATCTCCCATCAGGATATAAAATGTTAATGGCAACGCCATCATTGGTTTCCTCGAGGCTTCCCAATACCGCCATTCTGTCATTTATTGCCTTAACATGGTGATGGAAAGGTTAAAATTACATACAATTTCATGAATGACGTTCACTATAAATGACTTTTGTAACTAATCATCACAGTATGTACCCTTCTCCGGCGCTGCTCCCCATCCATCATATGCAAAAAAATATCACAGCTTCATTACATTAGTAAAGTTTGTTAGTAACTACAAATGTAAACGTGTACCATAATTCCTGCCAAGTAAATTAATGTTCTTACCATCGCTCGATCAATTGAGTCCTGCTCTTCTCTCCAACCCTGCAAATTCTATAAATATAAAATGTATTATTTTTCTAAACCACCCGGTGGTATTTACACTTATAGGTTATATGGAGAATATGGTAATTAATGTATTTCATACAAATGTCTAATAATAATAACATCAATACATTTTCGATCAGATCTATCTTCATCGACCCTTTACTGACTTTGCCATAACATTTCTCATTTCTTTATTAATACCTAATAACTAGAATTTCACATAGATAAGCACAATTCTTTATCCAGTAACACTACCCCCAAAAAACTATAATATATGGTACAGTGTGGAAACTGATGTAAAACATTTCATAGCATATTTACATTGATCAACTCAACAGCTCTGGCTCTGGCTGAAGGCTGAGGCTCTTTCTGAGGCTCTTCCTGTAAAATGTGGAAGTCAATTGACTGAGGGTTAGGGTTAGTCAACATATCTGTTATAGGAGCACAGTCTAATACTGAGCTACTGAGATGCTAACCCACGGAATGTCCGGTTGATGCGCTGTGCGTTCTAGTGTAAGTGTTGCTGCTTTCTATACAGGATCCCTAGTCGTTGATTTGCAGTATAGTAAACATTTATTGCTTTAAAATACACCACATACGCTTACTCACTTGTACAGAATTAACAATAATCAAACGCAGCGCCAAAGCGTTCAAAACCTATTTGCCCAACAACAGTACTACCTTACGGTATATACCTGCCTCAGGTAATGTGTACAGTGAATTGTATATACATATCACAGGACCATATCTGGCCCCTACAATATCATTACACCAGTCATTAGACTCCACTTCAATACATGTATAGCAAACAGAGGTCAAATCATGTTTTGTGTAGTTTACCCCTTGAAGGTAAGGACTTACGTTTTGAGCAACATCTGCAAGGACTTCCTGTAAAATGCAGAGGATGACATATTACATTTGTGTGATTTTCTCATAAAATTCTGAGGGGAAATAGTAGTTTTCTACCTGATATATTTTTTAAGTATTTTTTTCAGAGTGGGACAGTACCCACTCTTATTTTTATTGCAGGATACATGCAGGATATGTCCCCGGCCGGAATCGAACTGGGAACCCTGCGGTTACATGGTCAACGCTTAACCCGCTACGCCACCTAAGCGTCCCACGAGTGACAGGTTTTGAGTGTGCATATGTGTGTGTGGGCCTCTGTGGGCCTGTGGGCTCTGTAGGCAAAATAATTTACATGCACAATTTTCACAAAAAACGAAACTTAAAAATAAATTTAAAAATAAATAAATGGCGTCCTCTGTGGACCTGTAGGCAAAATAATTTATTGGAAATATGTGAGTGGAGCCTGTGGTGCATCTGACAACCCATGAGCTTGGAATACAGGCCCAGTGTTTCCTCTACATGCATTTCATCGTGGCGGTCCGCCACGATGGAATTTCCTCCGCCACCATGCAGATTTCTCAACCCAAAAAAAAAAAAAAAATTTAGGCCGCTTTTCAGACCTTCACAGCGCTAGACACACCCACAAGCGCGAAGCGACGCGCTTGCAAAACTGTTTTGTGATTCCTCATTTAAATTACGTTGTACCTGTTACAATGACAATAAAGATCATTCATCTTCATCAAGATGAGAGATGGAGCGATCCGCTCACACAGCTGTCCCGCATCCGCTAATCAGCGCAGCACCGAACCGCCGGGCTCGTTGAGCGGATGCGAGGCAGCTGTGCCCGGGACCGGCCACTTCACATAAAGGAAGGAAGGAAGGAAGGAAAGAAAGAAAGCAGTGCACAAACGAGAGCTAAGTCAGACCGGGACGCTGCCAGTATGTGTGAGAGCCGGACTGCCGGCGTGAACATTTGAACCGTGTCATTTTATTTAATGGACCATTTCGTTGTCTGGTACCTGTACTGTAGCAATGACAAATAAAGTCCATTCCATTCCATTCCAGAGAGGGACGGACGGACGGACTACCCTTGTTTTTAATTTACAGGAAAACATTTTATTTTCGAGTTTTGGCTGAAATGACGTCGTTGTTTTGAGCGCGCGTGCGCGTTTCATGTCAGCACTACCCGCCACCATGGTAAAAATTCCTGAAGGAAACACTGCAGGCCCACTGTATTATGTTAGGTACGGACGTTACTGACCAACCCTAGGGAGAGCTGGGGATAAATCAGCATTGGAACCCCTGACAGAGGGGGTTGGTGGCCTAGGTTTGCCTTCCATAATCAATTGTGTCATGTTTGTTGTGCAATAGCCCACACTTTATCATAGAGAAACAATCTGTAGAGACCCAGTGTCCCAAGCCTACAAAAACCACAGCACTGTCACACAACAATGTTCAAAATAAATGTACATTCCATTTTCTAGGTTCTCATCCCATATAGCCTATATTTATTGAAAAATTAAATGACCTCAGTGTGCACTGCTATCGACAATACCAACCCCAGCAACAGGGTATTCACCCTGCTGCAATCTGTCTGTCTGAATGCTCTATCACCCTGGGTCTTCAGTCTGGCACGGGAGACAACCAGCAAACCCTGGTCAGAGGACCTGAGAGACCTGCTGGGGCTGTAAGGACCTGAGACCTACTGGGGCTGTAGGCTCAGAGACAGCTTCTTCCATCAAGCTATCAGACTACTGAACTCTGGCCACTAGCCTAGCTAGCCACTAGGGGTGTAACGGATCACCTAACTCACGGATCGGATCGTGTCACGGATTTTGAGTCACGGATCGGATCATTTTTCGGATCAGCACAAAACATTTTTTTTTTTTATAAAAACAACATTTTCCTTGAATTCTGTAAAAACACCACTTTTAATGTGTGAAACAAAAAAACAACATTCAAGATGTCAAAACTGATATATATATCACATATATATAACATCTATATATAACAACATATATATAACAACATATATATATATAACATCACTGCTGCAATCTGGTTGCCAAGTGAAACCTAACTTTACCTAAATAATAAAGTGAAATCCTTTAAACATGGTAAGAAAAAAAAGTAAATAAAGCAAAGCAGCCTCAAGCTTATAACTTCATATTCATTTTTAAAAAGATGAGGATGTCCACATTGTCTGGGGAGAGGGCAGACCCGTCAGTCACTATGTCTCCTGCTGTGGAGAACACCCTCTCGCTAGGAACTGAAGTAGCCGGCACAGCCAGGTAGCGTCTTGCCATCATGGCAACGTGAGGGTACACACCGTAACTTTCTTATCGACCTCCCTCCTTCCATCATTATTATAAGTAACAGGGAAGCCAAAGTGCTCCCATACATGTGATTTCAATGACGAGGGAGGCCTTTCCAGTTCGCCAACGTAGCACTCGCCATGATACTTGTTGCTGTGGATTCCCAGCTTCACGTGGAGTGAGTATGTAACAGAGTACTTTTTTTGTGTGTTTACACAATCACCCAGGCTGCTTAGCGGGTGATATGACGTGATATAAGTGGGACAGAGATGAGTGAATGAATGTTGTTGTCAACTCAGTACGCATGCAGAGAGTGAGAATAAAGCGCACATGATTGTTTTTCTACAGGTTACATTTGAATGAATGAATGGTCTTTATTGTCATTGCTACAGTACAGGTACCAAACAACGAAATTTAGGAGGGGTGGCTCCCCTGGTGTTAGGAAAGAAAAAAATTAAAAAATTTAAAAAAAAAAAAAAAAAAAAAAAACGATTTTGCTATTGATCCGCGGTACACATGCGTTCCGAACCGTGGAGGGCGATCCGAACGGATCACGGATTATCCGTGATCCGTTACACCCCTACTAGCCACTGCCAATATTGCACACTATCTCATTTAGTATTTTCTTTTTTAATTTAAAATATTATTTCTTTGCACTATGTTGTTGTCTGGTGCTGATGTAGAACGGAGCACGGACACACACACACACACACACACACACACACACACACACACACACACACACACACACACACACACACCTGAGACCTACTGGGGCTGTAAGGCCTGAGACCTACTGGGGCTGTAAGGACCTGAGACCTACTGGGACTGTAAGGACTATATTTTGCATCTCATTGTGCATCCCTGTGTTATAGAATGCCAATAAATGAACCTTGTACCTTGTTGTTGTTACTAAGAGTCAGGGGATAAGATAAGAGAAAGGGGATAAGATATCAGAATGTGTATTACTCAGGCAAGACCAAATTTGTTTTGCACTGAACATCCGCCACCATGTAACATGACTATGAGTTTGTTTACCTTAGTTGATACCAAAATGTCAAGCAAAGTGATGTCCCCTTGCCAAAATAAATTATTAAATAAACAAACAAATCATAATCTGTTCTCGCTTATTACTGTTAAGTAATAAATGGCGCTGTAGAACCGCGGCCTCGTACCCATCACAGCCGTGCTGATATTAAGTATAACAGCACTCCCTCTCGTGTGATATTGCTTAGATGTTCATATGCCAATGGGCCATAATGTTGTCTTTCAATGTCATCCTCCCCTACTTTTCACCCCTTCATATCAATCGCTGGACAGACATTTGCTGATCTAATCTAATCTACTAATTAGTCAAATCTATATGAGCCCCAGGAAATAGGGGACAATAGAAAAATCAAATTTTCTTTTCTTTGTCTTACATGTGTAAACATACATGCTCTGTGTATATGTTTTCGATGTACTTATTGTTTTAAGACTGTAATTTCAACGTTAGTATTGAAGCAGTATTGAAATGACATTAAACTAAGACAATAAGATGGTTATCATAATTTTTCAAATCTTTATTTGTTTGGACCATTGTTTTTGTCATACAATTCTCTATGTATTATCTATCTCTCCTTTAATCTAAAGTGAAAGCAAAATTATATGTGTATATACATGAGAATATACATTATATATGGCATAGTGACGCCTAGTGGTAGGACTGGTAACATTACAAACATACATAGATTTCGAAATCTATGTCTGCTTTTAATGTTACCAGTCCTCGTTGCTTCTTCTTCTTCTTTTGTTGTTTAAACAGCATCATCGTTCTAAAGGTAACTATTATAAAGTTAACTGGTAATGCACCTAAAAGCTGTTTGCCATACACCCAGACATCAGTAGAATGGAAACACCCAGACATCAGTAGAATGGAACAGCCCGTTGAAATCGACGTGTCTACGTAGACACGTTAAAAAAATCGACGTGTGGAATTGACGCCTAGAGGAGACGTGTGGAGACGTGCCGTAAATGTGATCATGGCCTTCCATACAATCTACTCACAAAACGTCTTGCACACGTGTCTACTATACTGCAATAGCATACCGGTCTCTTTCTCTCAATAATAACATAGGCCTTAATTACTTGAGTATAAATGAACACATCTAAACCGCTATCACTGGTTATTTTTGTGGAAATTCAATGAAAATTCAAAACCAGATTGATATTAACACACAAATACAGCAGCCTACTAATCTCCCACTAGATGCTACCGCTGCATCGCAGCTACATGACACGTGATGTGACTGACAGTTCCAACAGCCATCCTTCATTAATTTAAAACATCGTTGCAAAAATATTCAAGAATTTTACAGATTAACCTTGGATTGTGTCAGATGGTGTCAACTAGATAGATAGCTTTTTCGACCTCATGGTAGCTAATGCTAGATAATGGGGACCAGTCACGGATTCCTTAGACAAAATGGAGTCGCACGTCATCCATTTTCTTTATTTGCGAGCATGCACCGTACACCGGTTACAACGTTAGCTGTTCCCGCTTGTTAGCTTAGCTTCCCCACCCTGCTCTCACTGACGGGGACCCAATCAAATGGTGTGGCATAATTAGCTAGCCGTTCTAGCTCAAACACAAACACGTAACCCTTAACTAACACAACAGAACATTTTTTTACGGACATTATGACCTTGGCGGTGTTTTTGGACGATTATTAGCTGGCCCGAACACGGCCGAACTGGGAAATGCAGGGGAATGTGCAGATTAGCGACGGCACAGCCTGCCATTGTCCTGGCTAACTAGGGAACCAGGGCCCGTGTTCGCTACACTATTAATAAACCTGCTACTACACAGTGACACCACTGCCTAAAACCTGGACAAGTTGCCAGGAGTTATGTATGTTTTAACGTGACTCAGAAAATTGTTAAAAATGAGCACCTTTCTCTCATCACTGTAGCTGCTACTTCTCCTGTTGGGCTCCAACGTGCTGATCTCTAATCGACCAGTTCCACAAAAACACGTTTTGATATGGGATTTAAAGATCAAATATTTTCATACAAATGCAATTCTGTTCAGACTTGATGGTAATACTTATGCTAATATCACCCTGAAACTACATTTTATCGACAAAAACTCACCGCAGCAGGAGGAAACATGGCGACGGGCGAACGCAGATTGACTGTCGAGGGCGCTTCTTCACCGGGATTGAAGGTGTGGTCAATTTAACACTCAGAGTGCCAAAATCCACGCCTACCCGGAAACACGTCACGATTTAACAAGCGGACACTTTCAAGAACTGACTCAAGTGTTAGTTTTAGAAGATAATTTCAGTGTTAAAATAACACTGACCTCTGTTAATTTACACTAACACTGGACAATTAACACCGGCAGTTTTGCTGTGTATATATATATATGAAATAAAAGGAACATATTTTTGCTATTCCTTCTAAATTGCTGACCTTTGTATTTTGTTTGTATATGGGTTTATATGCTTACCTGGTTTACAATTACAATTACATACACTTATCTGATTTGTTTGTAAGCAAGAAGAGAGTTACAGTAAATTTGAAAGTGTTAAATCAACACTTTAAGTGTTACATTTAACACTGACATCGTGTACATATGGTCCCACCCTACACAGTGTAAAAAGTACACTGATCAAAGTGTTAAATGTCTAGTGTTGATTTAACACCAAATAGTGCTAAAAATGAACACCGCACTACACTGGCCAGTGTTCATCACATTTAACACTAAGGGGTAATCAACACTTTAGAGTGTTATATTGACACTCACTAGTGCTGATCTGAGGTGACTCTTAGTGTAAAATGGGTTTTCACTCTGTCCAGTGTTAATGTAATTACTCACTAGTGCTGATCTGGGGCGACTCTTATTAGTGTAAACATGTGTTTTAACTCTGTCCAGTGTTGTAAATTACAATGTAATTACTATCTCCCTTGTAAATGGAAATCAAGGCACTAGGAATTCACAATACATTCAAGAAAAATGTTTAAAACATTAAAATATGTTCTTAAAATGTTTATTTAAGAACAAACAATTCAAACATAACATTTGACCTATAGGCAAATAAGGTCACTACACACCACTATCTATAGATTTTGACCTATAGACAAATCGCACCGAGCAATTTAAAAGTAAATAAAATAACAATTTTGGTTTCTATGGACAGACAAAAAAAGAAAGAAAAAGAAAGAATTTGTCCATAGTAGACCTACAGCTTTTAGCCAGGGCTGAAACTCAGGATGTCCACCTTTTACTTAAACTGTTATCAACTGACAGTAGGGGACAATGTAGTCAAAAGAATCCCTTGCTCCATATGACATGAGCAGATCAAAAGGTTTGTGGTACATGATGTCACTCACATGAAATACCTTGCATGGTGGACTTTGCTTCAAAACAACTTTAAATGCATGCATATGATCATCAAAACATATGGTTTCAAGAGCTGACCCAACCAAAAAAACAGTCTCCTCTTTCACAACAATATCCGTAATTTTGTAAAATACTGGCATTTCACTGACAAATTCACCACATATGACCAAATCAAGACGATATTCTGTACCATGGTACTTCACCCATTTAACTGACAAAACATGTGTTTTGAGAACTGAGACATTCAACTCATTGACCCTTGACATCTTTCCTGGACCTATAGTTAATCTATCCTGGCTGAATGTTTCCCAATTATATGCCATGTCATTTTGGTGTTTGTTGGCTAAGGTCATAGTGACATTCTTAAAACTCTTCAGTTGCTTTTTAAAGAAATAGTGTTTAGCCTCATAGCGCATACACCATGAGTGAAGAATGGGCCCAATATTCGGTATACAACGAGGATAATGTATCATGAAGTGGTGTTTCGGTAAGAGATTTCTATCAGGAAACAAATACTTGAAAAGCCTATGATGTTCAGCTATTAAGTGTTTAAGATAGATAGTCATACCCTCTGTTAGAACAGGAGAAAACACAATATTTACTATCTGTAGTAGTAAGAGAAGCAGCTGCCAATATTTATCACCTTCCTGTACCAGATCCCCAAATATCAATGGCAAATTACGGAGAAGACACCAAGTCTGAGTAGCATTTAGGCCCAAATCATTGCTCCCATCATCCAATTTGACTGCAGGTGGACGATTCCTCCTCTCTGTGTACCCAGAGTTAAATGAATGAATTCTACTGTACACCTCTTTTGCAGTTACAAAGTTGGCTTGTATATACTGTAACACAAGTTTTACCTCAAATTGCGCAACTCCTTCTAAAATGTCATGCATTATATCAACCGAAAAATTTGCAGTAGTATTGAAATACTGCAGAGTTCAGTAAGAACTGGTTGTTCTCCAGGTCAAATGGACCACGCAGGGATGTCCCGTCTAACATGCACAGTCTGTGCACAGCGCCAGTGCGCAGGTGTACCCTCTCAGTCACCATGGCCAACACACTTTCCCAGTTTGTAAGAGTATACTTTGGTATCAGTATCCGAGCTGGAGCAACCAAGACATCTCCATTGGTAAAAACATTGATGGTGCATGACTCATTGATAATTTTCCTCCAGCGGGCAGAAACTACTATTGTGCTGTGGACAACAGGTCGTATCTGTTTACTCTTCTTTTTCTGTGGCTTCTTTGTTGTTATGTGGTTATAATCCAGGTGTTTGAACCGCTCTCCTCCGGCTGCCACGTATCTCTCTCCGTGCTGCAGGTGGTCGAGGTCCAGGACCCTGTGCCCTTCTCTCGGGGTGTAAACGTTCCTCACCGCCCCGAAAGGAGCCTCGACCACGCGGGTGACCGAGCTGAGAAAGCTGTCAAAAGTTGACACCTGACGCTGGTTGAGTACACTTACTTGAGTGAACACAATAATGTGTGACTTTTATTTGTGATGGTGAGATTGTCATGCATGGGAAAAAAGTAAATGAAACCAAATGTTAGTGATAGCTCTTTATTTGCACTAGTACAATAAATACTTGAAAAACTACAGAGGAGCAAACCATCAATTCCTCCTCCTTTTCACTGCAACCAATCACCAAGCTCACACAGAGTCACCTGACTCTTCATAGACTTGATTAGAAGTCTCAGAGGTCAGATTGGTCTGTTGCATTCTGGGATTGGACCCCTGATTGTGGAGGACCGTCAGTGGTCAGTAAAGGTCATGGGAGTCAAAAACAGCTGAAGGTGGATGTTACTCCCGAAACACAGATCTAGGATCAGATCACTATACACCCCCCACCCCTCCCCAACTTCACCTGATCATCGGTTAGGGGCAACTTCTACCTACTCCTCAAAAAGAAGGTCCGTTCTTCAGATCAATGATTCCACACCCGACGGTACCCTTAAATCCGACGACACAAACAAAATTTAAGCTTGGACAAATAACTACTTGACTTTCAGTGAGACATGAACCTGGCACTACTCCAATACCGTACCAATGCTCTGTTTCCATTCATAAAAGTGCCTACGTGTTTTGAAGTATTTGCAAGTTGACATCTGATAATATTCAAAATATTCAAAACATTAGTCTTATGTAATAATATTTCAGGAATGTTGGGAAATATCTTCACATTGAAGAAGAGAAAACTGAATAACAAAAGGGTTAATTTTGTAATATTAGTACATAATCCATTGCGGTGGTTACATAGAACAACATTTTAAAACAGCAGCAATTTAGATTTCTTTTTGTCAAAATAAGCGTTCATTATAGAAATTTGACCAGTAGAGTTCCAATCAGTGTTCCTAAAGTTAGACACACAGTTTCACAAGCTCCCAAGTCGTATTTCCATGTGCTGTATATGTCCACCCCAGTGAACTTGTGTAACAATACTACTACAGTCACTGCATCTCTGCAAGGCAACAAACAAACAAACAAATATAAAAATCAACACAAATATGGATCATAACTTATGACCAAATGGTAAACAAACCCTTATTTGCAAAAAACAAAAAAAACAACAGAAATAAAATTCCAAAGACGACCACTTTAACTGCTGTTCTCCTAACAGACATTGTAAAAGGTAGAGAGCTGGGACAGGTGTTACACAGGTGAGAGTACAGCAGCTTTGTACAGGTGACACACACCACGTCTGCATCATTAGGGCTCTGCTAAGGTTTGGCATAAGATGGGACATGCACAGACTCACACACACACACACACACACACACACAGACACACACAGACACACACAGACACACACACACACACACACACACACACACACACACACACACACACACACACACACACACACACACACAGAGAGTGTGTACTGTAAGTACATGGTCTGGGTCCACACTCACACAAACATACATACACACATCTTTCTCAATAATATCAGTAAGCACCCTTTAGCAGACTGGCTGGGTTGAGTAGTACAGCATCATATCAGAACAGCTACAGCAGGTTATCTAGGCACTAGTCTTGCTGGCAAGGTAGCCAAGCTCTCATGCTAGGCTAAGTATAGGTTTGAGCGTGTTTCCAGTTGCATTAGGATGATAGGTCAGGTGAGATATAGATATCTAACATTACCCTACAATTCCAAACATGATAGGATACAGAATTTTTAAAAAGTAACACGTAAAAGAGAATCCAGAAGACCTTACTGGTAGAGCACAAGCATACAGCATGTTGTTCCCACGGGAACATACCCTGTGGCAGCCAGCTAAGAGCTTTGATAGGTTGGGGTTTCTGCCCGTTACAGGGATTGACCAATGGGATTTGGGGTGGGGGAAGGTGCATTTGGGGGTATGGGGTTGGGCCTGTTCAGTGTGGTAGAACCTTTCAGATAGAAATATAATGCATAGAGCGGACATGATTCCTTGTTCTATACAAAACAGAGAAGCATATCTGTTCTACACGGTGTATCTCTATCTGAACAGTCGGTACATAACATCCTACTGAAAAGTAAGAGACTGGGGAGGGTCTAACCCTCCCTGGGACTGACACGGGGCTCAGCCAATGAGCTGTGGATGATGCTGCTGATCGACTCCACCCCCTCTCCCTCTAGGAAGGAGCGATGGTCTCCCTCGATGATGTGGACCGACACCTTACCATCACACACCTGGCAGGTAGAACACAGTGAGAGGGGGGGGGGGGGTCAGTGGGGCACACTTATTCAGCTTTGTCTGTCTGTGCAAGAGTATGCCTGCATATGTGCTTACATGTACATAGAGAGAGTATTATTATTTGTGTTAGCAAGTGAGAGGGCACATGTTTGTTTTGTATGTGTGTGTATTTCTGGGTGTGTATGTGTGTGTGTGTGTGTGTGTACACTCACTTCACTCAGTTTGTAGTCAGCGCCCAGGTTGTCGCCGTAATCGCTGCTGGCCTTGGCTCGGAGCAGGGTGACGTTGCCGTGGTATTTGGTTGCCGGGACGTAACCGTCGGCGGCCTTGAGTTTGTAGTAGAAGGTGGCGGCGGCGAAGCGCAAGGCGTCCCGGCTCACGTCCTTGTGGCTGGAGGTGATGAGATCTACGGCCACGTTGACACGAGCTGACAGGTCTGACAGGGGGAGCAGGGTCTCCAACAACTAGGGGAGGGGGAGGAGAGAGAGAGAGGGAGGGAGAGAGAGAGAGAGAGAGAGAGAGAGAAAGAGAGAGAAGGGGGGAGAGAGAGAAAGAAAGAAAGGGGAGAAAGGGTAGACAAGTAGTGAGAGAGAGAGAGAGAGAGAGAGAGAGTTAAAAGAGAAGGAAAGACATGAGTACCGGACATCAGCTCTGTATTTGAATGACAGCTGAGCGGATGGTTGTGTTCCTACTGAGGTACACGTGTTCCTACTGAGGTACACGTGTTCCTACTGAGGTACACGTGTTCCTACTGAGGTACAGGTGTTTCTACTGAGGTACAGGTGTCAGGTGTTTACCTTGTTGTACTCGATGCCAGTGAACTGTTGGATGAAGGCACAGAGAGCTTCAGTCTCTGCCTCCGACTCCTTCCCTGGGGTCAGCTTAGCTCTGTAGCTCTGGGAAGGAAGGGTTCAAAAACACTTCATTGGATGGCGTGTGTGTGACAACATGTTAGTGGAGAGGAGAGGGTTGACTGAGAATTATACACTGTGGGTGAATAGTCTACATCTATGTCTTTTTATTTTTTTATTCTTATTTTTTATTGTCAATGGTCATTGGTTACAACAATCGTCATTACATTCAACATATCACAATCAACTCAGTTCCTATGACCAAAGTCTTTTTTTCTTTTTTATATTAAGTAATAAGTCAAACAAAAACAAAACAAAAACAAACAAAGAAAAAAGAAAAAGAAATAGCGAGTGAACTTGGGGAGCTTTCGTCTTACATATGACAGATTAGAATAGAAAATGATTCAAGAAAAATAAACAAAATGACATCACCCTCTCATGTTCTTTTAACAGTTCAACAGAAATCTGACCGTACAGGTTTAACATATCCCGTCCATTTCGTCCAGATCCGATAAGTGTACATCTATGTCTATGTGCGTGTGTGTGTGTGTGTGTGTGTGTGTACGTGAGAGTGTGTGTGTCTATATACACACACGTCTGTGTAAGTTCTCACCTGTGTGTAAGCAGCCACGTACGAGTGGGAGCCGTCGAACAGGAAGAGGTACTCTACTGGCTGTCTCAGGACCTGCAGCTGGGAGCACATCTCAAACGCCACGCAGGCGCCGAAGGAGTAGCCGGCGATCCGGTACGGCCCCTCCGGCTGCACCTCCCGCACACACTCCACATAGTAGGTGGCCAGGGCCTGGATACTCTCCAGAGGAGCAGCTGAAGAGAGGGAGGGAGGGAGGGAGGAATGAGGTAGGCATTTTAGCTCTCTTAAAATCCAAGTTTATCGATGACTATAAATTGCGATAATATAAAATCGGGGCTTACTCAGCGGATCTGGAATGACTGTCTGTGTGTGTGTGTGTGTGTGTGTGTGTGTGTGTGCGTACCTTTAGTGCACTGCAGACCGTAGCAGGGTACACTGAGCTTGCCCGTCAGAGTGTGGAAGGCGGCCGTGGAGCCCTCTATGGGGTGGACCAGGAACAGCGGGCGCTCCTCACTCTGCACCTCGTTGAGACGCGTGATGGTGGGGCCGTCTGGGTTGACCAGCAGCAGGCTCAGGTCTGACTCCAGCAGGGAGCGCACTCCTCCCTTCTTACCAGGGGACTGGCCAGACTCTGGAGGGAGAGAGACACACACACACACTTCAGTCCATGACACACACACAAAGTAAACATGTGCAGACACTTGATCACACAAATAGTAACACACACACACACACACACACACACAGTAACTCTCACTTACACAACGCACACTGGTCATGGCCTACCACACCCCAACAACTAAAACGTTCACTCCCCCTCCCCCCCCCCCCCCACACACACACACACACCTTCCGTGCCAGCTGGTTTGCTGGACAACTCTCGGAGCTTGTTGATGGTGAGCTGTCTGATCTCCCTCATTGCCATGACGATATCGTAGTCGCGCTCCAGCGTCTGACGCACCTCCACGCCCATCAGGGAGTCCAGCCCCAAATCGGCCAATGAGGAGTCAGCGTTCAGGCTGCTGACATCGCGCACACCTGAGCAGGAGGGAAGGAAACATGTCAGCAACGGTCACCTTTGAATGTACAGGACTGTTCATGGGCATCAATCAACAAATCCACTTGAAAATGATCTCCATATGGCACCAGTGAGTGTGTGTCTCTCTCCCTCTCCCCCCCTCCCTCTCTCCATCTCTCTCTCTCTCCCTCCCTCCCTCCCTCTCTCCCTCTCTCACCCAGGATGTGAGCCACGGCCTCCACCAGGTCTCTCTTCCCCGTGCCCTCGCTCTTCACCACACTCCTCTCCGGCAGCACGAAGCTGGACATCACGGGCCGCCGCTCGCACAGGAAGCGGTCCAGCACTTCCAGGCAGGAGGCGATGCGCTGCGGCAGCGTGCCGCCGATCACCGCGTCGTTCCCGCCCATGGTCTCCAGGACCACGCCCACGTCGCCGATGGCGCCCCACTGGACGGCCAAGCCGGGGAGGTCGTCGCGGCGCCTCTTCTCGCACACGCGCTCCATGGCCGAGTTGGCGTAGCCGTAGTTGCTCTGGCCGGCGTTGCCGCGGCCGCAGCTGACAGAGGAGAACGCCACGAAGTAGCTGAGGTCTGGGCAGAGGCGCCGGGTCACCCTGGGGGATGAGGAGACAGAGAGGACGGACGTGATGCCTCCTTCGGTCCATTCCCCCCCAATACAATACACACTCCACCTGTGTGTGTGTATGTGTGTGTGTGTGTGTGTGTCTTACTTGTCCAGGTGAAGGGTACCATCGTATTTGGGTTTGTTGACCTCCAGGAACATCTGAGGCGTCAGGTTCTCCAGCATACCGTCCTTCAACACCTGACACAGAGGAGAGACACGCTATAGACAGAGAGGTAGCAGGGGGGTTGATGTGTCTGTGTGTGTGTGTGTGTGTATGTATGTATGGATGTTTGCAGGGAGTTGCATTACCATGGCGAGGTGGAAGACTCCTCCCACAGGCCCCAGTTTGCAGGCCTCGTTGATGAGTTTCTCCGCCCCCTCCAGAGTGCTGACGTCACTGGTGGAGACCAGCACCTGCACGCCCATCCCCTGCCACTCGCGCACACGCTTCGCCTGGTAACCTGGCAACCGACAACACAGGGTGATCATGGGACCGCCCACAACAACACAGCGTCTACAGTCTCTACGTTTCTAATCGGAGCGAAACCACCCTTTTCAAGAGGAGCATGCGTTGGTTGTTTGCTCCGGGAGCGACTTAGAATGCGCGTTCTCACAGCTCCAAACACCGCAGAGCAAAGCAAATTTTATCCTAAACTCCGAATCCAAGTGAAGCAAATGTTCTAGTGAGAACACACCCTTAATCTCTGTGATTTGGTTTCTCTTACCATTGCGGATGCCTGACCTGGAGGTGAGCACCAGTTTGCGGGCGCCCCTCTCTGTCAGCCAATGGGCGAGTTCCAAACCGAAGCCGCCCAACCCTCCGGTGATGATGTAAGAGTGGGAGGCGGGGCAGAAGGTACGACAGATCGCTGGGAGGGAGAGTCCGATCGCCTGAGTTCCCGACCCCTGCTCCTCAGAACGTACCTAGAGAGAGAGAGAGAGAGAGAGAGAGAGAGAGGGATGAGACACAAGCCACAGAGAAGTCAGTGTAGTAAGAGGGTAATAACCTTGTTATACCAAATAACACAAATAACTTTGTAATAGGACTGTCGTAACAATGTCTAGAGGTCTGTTGGTGAAGTAAAGAACAACCAAATAAGGAAGGAGGAGATGACCAACTGACCTGTAGGAGAACCTTGCCGATGTGCTTGCCCTGGGCCATGTATCTGAACGCATCCTCCACCTGGTCCCTCTCAAACACCGTGGTCCTCAGGGGCTTCACTACACCTCCCACAATCCCCTCCTTCAGCAGCTGGGACACTTCCTCCCACTCGCGGTTCCCCTCCTCAAACAGGGCGTCCAATAGGATGCCGTGGAACGCCACGTTCTTCAAGAAGAGAGCCATACCTGGAGGAAAACAGGCAAGCACGTCCAACATTAGGGCTTACAAAAAAAAACAAAAAAAAAACAGGGCAATGTTCCAACTCTTCACAAGACACATTTGTTCCATCAGACACAAAATGGATCGGACACAAAATGGCTGCCGGTGGGAGAGCAGTTGCAGGGATGTACCACTGACCCAGGGGGGAGTTGTTGGACAGGTCGTATTTGCCGATCTCCAGGAAGCGTCCGTGTCGAGCCAGACAGCGCAGACTGGCCTGCAGCTTTTCCTCAGCCAGGGAGTTCAGCACCATGTCCACACCTGAGACAGTCACACACACACACACACACACACACACACACACACACACACACACAGACACAGACAGACACCAAATTGAGTAAATATGCGTGAGAGAGTGTATATGAGTGAGTGAGTATATGGGTGTGACTGGGTTTGATGATTCATCGGCGAACAGGAGTGTGAATGTGTCTGTGGGAGTACATAAGTGTTTTACCTTTGCCCTGTGTGTGTGACAGGATGTGCTGTTCGAAGGAAGCGTCTCTGGAGTTGGCGAACGAGTCGGCGGTGAGCTGAGGGAAACGTTCTTGCAGGTATGTCCGCTTCTCCGCAGAGCCTAGAAGAGGGAGGTCACTATGGTTACAGAGCCTAGGAGAGGGAGGTCACCATGGTTACAGAGCCTAGGAGAGGGAGGTCACTATGGTTACAGACACGGACCTGCTGAGCAGCTCAGTGGAGAAAATACACTGCAATATTATTATGGTATTACTATCAATGAGTGTGTGTGTGTGTGTCTGTGTGTGTGTGTGTGTGTGTGTGTGTCTACTCACCCACGGTCGTGAAGACTCTGCAGTGTTGGCTCAACGCTATGGCGATGGCCGCTTGGCCGACGCCCCCTGATCCTGAGTGGATGAGAACGCTCTCCCCTGAGCGGAGCCTGCCTCTCACCACCAGGGAGTAGTACGCCGTGGCGTAGACCACGGGCACAGACGCTGCCTGCTCCAGAGTCCTATAGGCAGAGAGAGGGAGAGAGAGAAGGGAGAGAGACAGAGGCAGAGAGAGAGAGGAGAGAGAGAGAGAAAGGGGAGAAGGGAGAGAGACAGAGAGAGAGAGAGGAGAGAAGAGAGAGAAAAAGATAGAAAGAGACAGTGGGTTCAGTTGTTCGGTCATTAGTTCAGTCTTTTTTCTTTTTTGCCCAATAAATTCAGTGTCTGGATATGACCTGGTGGGGTCGGTAGTGAGGTAGAGAGTAGGGTTCTACTGTACGTTACCGAGGGCAACCCGAGGGCTGTGACTCACCAGCTGGAGGGGACGTCCCAGAGGAAGCGTGTGTCCGCGTCCACGCAGGTGGCCAGCCCCTTGGCGGGGAGCAGCCCCATCACGCGCCTGCCGCTGGGGTCACGACCCGAGAACTCCATACCCAGCATGCACTGCTGCAGCGCCAGGTCTCCTACAGAGGGAGAGAAAGTCAGGTGTGTATATCTATGTCGTGTTTTATACCTAAAACAGCTTCCAGGGTAATTTTCCCACCAGCCGGTGTGCTGCTGCTGTGTGTGTGTGTGTGTGTATGTGTGTGTGTGTGTGTACCCGGTATAGCGTCCGGTGGCAGTTTCCCCGTGGCCAGCATGATGTCTCTGAAGTTGAGGGAGCTGTAGTAGACGTTGCACAGCTGCACGTCAGGGTTGGTTGGCACAAAATGGCGGAGGGGGGAGGCGATCCAGCGCAGGGAGGAGAGGTCGCCGCGGGTCAGCACGTTGACGTATGCCTGCTCCGTCGCCTCCTCGCTCAGATCTGGAGGGGGAATGAGACAGACACACACACACAGACATCACCACCATTCCTTTACAGGTCAGAGCCATGTCGGGGGCCAATTTTAAACATTCTATTTCATTTGAGACATTTTAGCGTGGGACAGGAGGCGGGCCGGAGTGGCGCGGTGGTTCTGTACTGTGATTGGTCGGCCGTACCCTGGGAGATGAGCTGGTGTCTGAACACGCCCCAGCGTCCGTCGCGGAACACGTTCATACACAGATCCCCCTCCAGGGCCGAGCGCATGGACTTGTGGGTAGGCTGCAGGGTGGGCGCCTCGGAGGACTCTGTCAGGTTGGTCACAAATGCACACCTGGAAAAGAAAGACAGAGAGAGAGAGAGAGAGAGAGAGAGAGAGAGAGAGAGAGAGAGAGAGAGAGAGAGAGAGAGAGAGAGAGAGAGGGGAGGTGGGGGGGGGGGGGGGTAGGGAGAGAGGGAGCCAAGAGCACAGAGTGAGTATTATTATGTAAGGCCACTATTACATTTTAAAAGCTATACATTGGCCAGTCCCACAGTATTAGAAGATAACCAGTGTGATTGTGGAGGAGGTTAGGGCTGAGGGAGGCAGACTGGGAAGGTGAGGGCTGAGGGAGGCAGACTGGGAAGGTTAGGGCTGAGGGAGGCAGACTGGGCCCTACCGGATGCGGTTGCCGCCGGGCTCCTGGCGCAGGCAGTTGACCATGCCCACGATGCCAGTCTGGGCCTGGGTCGCTGTCAGCCACACCGGAGACTCTGAGGCCTCGGCCAGCGTGGCCTGGAGAGAAGACAGGAACAGTTAGGAAAGGAGTATAAGCACGTCACGGACATGGAAAACAGCTACGAGGTCCGTCAAGGCAACATGCTACGTTCAGTATTGTTCACCTTGAGGGTTTCCACCCACTGGTAGTCCATGTTGTCCACTGGCAGGAAGATGGGCTCTTTTCGGGGTAACCGACGGCGACACATGAAGAGGGCAGAGCCATAAAAGGACTTCCTGACCGCCACGAGGTTGAGAGAGGCCTCAGAGAAGACCTTCTCCCACTCGGCCTAGAGAGGACAACAACAACACTCAGAGACATGACAATGACAGCGTCCGGGCGGGGCAACAACAATGTAACACATTGGGCCGGTTTCACAGACAAGGCTCAAGCCTAATCCTGGACTAAAATCACACTTTCAATGTCAAATCTCCATTGAAGATGCTTTTCAGTCTAGGATTAGATTTAAGCCTCGTCTGTGGAGCCGGCCCATTGAAGACTGACCCTAAGCCTTTAGTCAACGCAATGTTGTTGTGTGACCGACCTGAGTCAGCAGGCTCGGCTTGTTGTTCTGGTTCTGAGAGGAGGTGAGGAATGCCACTGTCTCCCCCAGCGTCTCCCCCTTCAGCAGGGTGTGGATCAGCACGAAGCCCCCCTCCTTGGCCCCGGAGGCCAGGTTCCCCACCACGGTCTCGGCGGCGCTGGCCCCTAGGGGGCCCCAGGCGTGGTTACACATCACCAGATCGGCACCCCCGAGTCCCCCGGCTGGGCCCTGCATGGGGTCCCACTGGGCGGGCGTGATCCCCAGCTCCTCCAGGGCGGCCTGGTGGGGGGCCAGGAGGTCCAGGGAGGCGGCCGTGGCCGTGTAGTCCAGCCGCAGCATGGGCTGGATGGTGAGGAGAGAGACGGCGCGGGAGAAGAGGTGGCCGTCGCTGGACAGGGCCTGCAGGGAGAGAGGAGGGGGGGGGTCAGCGTTACTGAAATGGAATACTTCCTAAACATTGACATCATTAGCATCATCATCATCAACACCACCATCATCATAATCATCATCATCATCATCATAATAATGTAATGTTTAAGCGTCTGGACGGTGAGATCAGTGTTACTTTGGACATCCAGCACCATTGCATAAATGGAACACTTCATAAATGTAACACTTCGTAACACTTCATAACCATTGACTTGATGATGATTATCAACACCACCATCATAATCCTGTCATCGCTGTCAAAGAAGAGATTTGGTGAGGCTGCATTCTCATTTTATGCACCGAAATTGTGGAATGCACTGCCAGTTTAAATTAGGGATGCAACCTCAGTAAATATGTTCAAGTCAAGACTAAAAACCCATCTTTTTAATATTGCCTTTAAATGACTAAATAATTAAATTATGATTATATAATGATTGGAGCACTTTGAGCTGCAACGTTTGCAGGAAAAGCACTAATAATAAAGTTAATATTATTATTATTATTATATTATTGTTCACCCCCACACTATCAATGCAAAACTGTATAACCATTGACTTAATCATCATCAACACCACCATCATCATCATCATCATAGACATTCATGTGTAAGCGCCCGCCGCTCACCTCCAGGACTTTGATTCTCCCAGGGGTGCTGTTCTCCAGGGCCGTGTCCAGGCAGTGCCTCAGGGCGGGGGAGTCCAGCAGGCCGTTCAGCAGGGGGTCCTGGAGCAGGCAGCCCCTCTCCTTCTGCACCGTCTGCTCCAGCTCAGACTGCAGGTTCCCGTTCAGCTCCAGCCCACACAGCAGGGAGAGCAGCCGCAGCAAGCCCAGGTCGGAGGGCTCGGGGCTGGGGAGAGGAGAGTCACACGCCCCCTCCAGACCCGGGATGGAGAGCTTGACACCCTGCGGGGCCAGCTTACGCTGGAGCTTGTGGACCAGACCTAGAAACACATCAATTAAGAATTCAACCCTACATTAAAAAAGACTGCAACTTGAATGGATCTGACCTGCGCAAGACTAGTTAGATGGATGGATGGATGGATAAGAGATAGGTACTTTATTGATCCTCGAGGGGAAATGAAGGCGTTACAGCAGCTCATACCACAAACAACAACAAAATAAAGGGACAACTGAATAATAGAATAAAAATAAAGAAATGTTATTAAATAAAATAAATAGCTATTCTATTTAATATGTATTTCTTGTATTTAACCAAGTAAGTGGAGATCTACCATAATAAAAATGAAGAAAATCAAAATGGTAAAAAGGTTAATCAGAGAGTACACAGATAGGTGTACCTTTGCAGTGCCTGAGCTGGTCTCCCAGCTTCTCATTGGCCGAGAGGCACTCTGTCTCCAGGTAGGGCACAAAGACAAACTCCTCCAGGGTGGGTGGCCTCTGTTGCTGTTGACGACGAGGCGCCACTGTGGCGTGCAGGCCGGAGATCTGAACGCCTCCCGCCACGATGTTGTCAAGGCAACGGTTGACATGGACATCCACAGCTGGAGGACGGGCAGAAACAGTCAGGAAAAAAACCAAACAGTAATCTTAACTCCCCCTGAGTAGAGCGACAGATGATTCAGAAGAAGATGAGAGGGTCTGTGAATGTTTGGTGTTTGTGTGTGTGAAAGAGGCACAGAGAGAAATAGAAAGAAATAGAGACATAATGTGTGTGTGTGTGTGTGTATACTCCCTCACCCTTCTTTCCCTCAGCGTACTCCGCAGCCTTCTCCTGGTGCAGGGCGGGGTCCACACACACTGAGCGGATGCGGGTTGGCAGACGGAGGCTGCGTCCTGGTAGGCCCACCACAATCATCTGCAGCATGGTGTCCAGCAGGGTCACCCAGTTACCTGTCCACTCCAGCTTCCCACTGTCCCCTACAGCAGCCAATCAGAGAGAGAGAGAGAGAGAGAGAGAGAGAGAGAGAGAGAGAGGAACAGAGCAGGGGAGTCAGTCGTCATCAGCCAATCAGAGAAAAGCAGCAGAGGTACAGAGGGATTTCGAAACCGCAGACACACACACACACACACACACACACACACACACACACACACACACCTGCGTTGTTGGACTCCAGGATGCCCTGGAAGGTCTTGCCGTAGTCGTAGCCGCGGAGACGGAGCTCCTTGTAGATGTCGCTGGCGGTCAGCCGCAGTTTGGGGTCGCCGTCGTCCTTGGCGACGGGCTGGCTGATCTGAGAGCGGAACGAGTCCAGCGCGGCGTCCTCCAGGAGACTGACCTTCCCGCTGACGGCCAGGTTACCGTTCTCCGACACCTCGAACCTGCTGGTGGCCGGCATGAGACGCACCTCCAACTGGACTGAACCTGAGAGGGCAGACAGAGAGAGAGAGAGAGAGAGAGACAGAGAGAGAGAGAGACCAACATTGACAGTTTAGATTGGAACTATATTCAACACTCTCAAATACAAAAAACTGATCAAATTCTTCCACTCCACTCCTCCCTCCCTGTCTTCCTCCCTCACCAGTCTTGGGTAAGATGGTGGCCCGGTGGATGGTGACGTCCTCAAAGGCCACTGGGGTCGTATCCATAACAACGCCCAGGCTCCTCATGAGGGTCCTCCAGGCCAGCACCAGGTAACCGGTGGCTGGGTAGAGGACACGGCCATCGATGCAGTGGCCAATCATGTAGTAGTCTGGTGACTCAGGGTTCATGTCTGTGTGGAAGGGATAAAACATTTGCTAGCATCTGACAGAGAGTGTGTGTGTGAGTGTGTGTGTGTGTCTGTATGCCCAATATGAATGTGTCTCACCAATGTTATAGATGGTGGCTGAGGTGGAGCCCCCTGCGCCTGCAGGGAAGTCCTCTGCCTTGGGCACGTCCCAGGTCTGGGTGTGGTCCCACTGGATTATCGGGGAAATGAGAGGGGTGCCAGAGGGCACAGGGTACTGCACAGACGGGTACAGCTGGTTACTGTCCACATTGATCCTGCAGAGAGAGAGAAAGAGAGAAAGAGAGAGAGAGAGAAAATACACCTGTTAGCGCCATCTGAACATCCACCATATTGCTTTTACCTATCCAGTCTTTTCAGATCAGTGAAAAAAACATAGATGTAGCAGAGGAGAGCCACCGCAGGCAATTGAGATGCGTCCGTCTCATGTTGATGACATCACAGTGGTCCGTACTGACCCGTTCATGTAGACCTTGCCGATGTGGGAGAGGAAGAATTCCAGGTTGTTGACGTGTCCTCTCTTCATCAGAGGAAGGATGGAGCAGGTGGGCTTCAGGCTGCGCTTCAGGATGGCCTGCAGGGGGCGCAGAGAGCACACAACACTTTACACACAAAACTGACCATCTACAAACACAGACAAACACAATGAGCAAATTCATGAATATAGCTCAAAATCCCCCGCCAAAAAAGAGATAATGTTAACGTATTCAGGCTAATGTGGGTGCAAGAGGTGTGCGTGTGTGAGTGTGTGTGTACGTACCTGTAGCAGGGCGTGCGGGGCTATCTCCACCACCACAGCGTTGTCTGGCACCAGGCTCAGGCCCTCCTGGAAGAGCACGGGGCTGACCAGGTTGTTGACGTGGTACTCGGCTGAGGAGTACAGGGCCAGGGGACTCTCCCAGTCCTCCTGAGGGATACTGGTGCTGATCCAGCGGGCCGAACGCGGCTTAGGACTCTTTATCACCTACACAGAGAGGCAGGGTGATAGAGGTTAGGGTGCTTACAGACAGGTCGGTTAAATCAAATTCAGATTCAGAAAGTTGGATTTAAGTAGACATTTTCCAACTGAAAAAGACTGGAGTTATGAATTTAAAAGGCAATTTTTAGGACCATCTCTTGCACTAGGTGGGGTGAAAACTTCTAAATCTATTTTTGGTATCAGTGAATGTAGTACAACAGTCTGTCCAGTAGGTGTCACTGTGGCACAGTGGAGGTGTATTTCTCAAAGCAGCGTACCCTCTTCAGAGCAGCGAGCAGCGCCGGGGCGATGGAGGCCATGTAGTAAGAGTGGAAGGCCACTCCGGCGCTACGGACCTCCTTGGCAAACACGCCGCTCTCCTTCAGCTCAGCCACGAACTTAGTCACTGCCTCCTACACACACACACACACACACACACACACACACACACACACACACACACACACACACACACACACACACACACACACACACACACACAGACACACAGACACAGACAGAGATCTTAAAATGAGAGGTATTGATACAACACACACAAATATCAGCTACTGTTGGATTGTGGTATGTCTCATGGTTCCATTGTGTGGAGATACACAGAGTGAGTGGTATGCTAAAGCTCAGCCCTGATTGGTTACCTGAGGGCCAGAGATTGTGACAGTGTCCTCGGCGTTATGACATGCTGGAACGACCCCCTGAGGACACTGAGCCTTACACTCCGCCCAAGTCAGCCCTGAGAGAGAGAGAGAGAGAGAGGTGAGCAGGTGCAAGCTCTTTCCATATCATTACACAATGCATGCACACATACACAGCCTTCACTGTCCATCCAGCTGTCTGAATATCATCACACTGGTACAGGCTATGTATATCTCTCTCTGTCTCTTTCTCTCACACACACACACACACACACACACACACACACACACACACACACACACACGCACACACACACGCACACGCGCCCTTACCCACTGCAGCCATGCCCCCTGGAGGTAGGTTAGCCTCCTTGATGGAGCGCCCCCTCCAGTAAGCAGCTAGGATGGCCTCCTGGTGGCTGAGGGAGCCGTCTGCGTAGCCGCAGGCCAGCTCGCCCACAGAGTGGCCCACGATACCGTCAGGCTGCAGCCCCAGCTTCTGGAGCAGGTCGATCTGAGCGATCTGACACAGGGATGGGGACAGGGTAGAAGCTTGGTTTGAACTGGAACTGATTTGTTGACAATACTATCAGTATGATGTTGACAATGCTATCAGTATGATGTTGACAATACTATCAGTATGATGTTGACAATACTATCAGTATGATGTTGACAATGCTATCAGTATGATGTTGACAACGCTATCAGTATGATGTTGACAATACTATCTTCATGATGCGATTTAATTCCTGCACGGGCCACAAATACTGTTGCTTTTGATGAAGTTCAAGGCTGAATGAGTGTAAATGTCTGGGATAAGATGGCCGTTCCCCTCCTGTACCTGTATGGCGGCGAGGCCGACAAAGGCGTGAACGGTGTCCTCAAAGGTGCTCTCGTCCGCCTCCATCAGCAGGCTGGACACCACCAGGCCCGTGTCCTTCAGCGCCGTGTCTGAACGCAGGATGGACTTCCGGAACTCTGGCAGCTCCATCAGGCTGCGACCCATTCCTGCCCACTGGGTGCCCATACCTGACACACACACACACACACACGTTACTTCAAACTGCAATGTAACAGAGCCTCAAACCGTATAAAAACGTCATAGTTTGATTCAATCTGTCCGAATACCCCAAGGCCCCTCCCTCCACCCCGAACCCCTCCCACCACAAACCCCTGGTCTCTCACCTGAGCAGACAAACCACAGAGGCCTGGCCGTGGCCTGAATCTGCTGCACCTCAATGACATCACTGGGCGTGCCGACCAGAGCGTAGCCCCTGTAGGGCATACCCGCCGTGGGCATCCCCGACACCTCGTTGAGCAGAGACAGGAAGTGGTCGTCACTCTCGTGTTCTTTCCCCTTACTGAGCACCGCTTTGACCGCTTCCTCTGTGCGCCCGCAGGCCTGGAGGAGTCTGGGTACGGCTTTGGGCGTGGGCGGGGCCGTAGGGGGTACTTTGAGAGATTTGCTGGTGTCGGCGGGGGGGCGCAGGATCACGTGGACGTTGGACCCCCCGAAACCGAAGGAGTTGATGCCGACGATTCCGCCGCGGACGGGGATGGGCTGGTCGACCACGCGGAGGCGCCCGTCACTGAGGGCAGGGATGTCTGTGTTGGGGCTGTTGAAGTGGATGTTAGGAGCCCACACGCCCCGCTCCAGAGACAGCACCACCTAGAGGACGAGGCAGGTAGGACATGGAGAGTGTAAGTTCAGGAGATATATTAGATTCAACTTCATTGTCATTGCAGAGTACAAGTCCAGACAACGACACGCAGTATAGATAGATAGATAGATAGATACTTTATTGATCCCTGAGGGGAAATTCAGGTGTTACAGCAGCTCACACCACAATCAACAATAACAAAATAAAGTGACAATTCCAGTCTCACCTTCGCAAGGGCGGACAGGCCGGAGGCAGGCTCCGGGTGGCCCATGTTGGATTTGGTGGAGCCAATGAGCAGCGGCTCCCGCTTTGATTGACAGAACACACTGACGATGCCGTTCACTTCCTGTGGGTCACCGACCTACAAAGAGGAAAACAACCGACGTCGTACACATGATTTATCAAGGGGGGGGGGGGGGGAGGAGGGGGAGGAATGTGAGAGAGCACACTACAGTACACGGAACATTCTTAGCGTTATTAGGTGTTGGGTGTGACTGCGTCTCTGACATTGTGAGTATGTGTGTGCTTGTGTGCGTGCTCACCTTGGTCCCTGTGCCGTGGGCCTCAATGTACTCCACCTGCTCAGGTGTAACGTTGGCCTCCTCGTAGAGCGAGCGCACCAGCCTGGCCTGCATCTCACCTGACGGGAACGTCACACCTGAGGGGCGGAGGGAGGGGGGGGGATAGTTACATTACCAGGATAGAAATAGAATCTTGTCAACAGTGAGGGAATTTGGAGATGCAAATGCTTGTGCTTTGACCAACTAAATATCTTTGAATTGCCAAGACGTGTCTAGACAGTCTTTCGGAGAACCCAATGCAGATGTGTTTAGCTTTACGTAACAGAGGTCATTCAATCGCTGGATGTCTAAGGGGAGTCGGTGGGCACAGGCTGGGCTGGTGTTGTGACTGGTATGTGGAGTGTGTGGCACACAGAGGGAGGTCATCCTACAACAACCACACCACACTGCTTTCCTGGCCTTTGTCCTACTTGGAGCACGGTCCCCACCAGAGCTGTTGGGAGTGATGTGTGTGCGTCTGTGTGTGTGTGTGTGTGTGTGCGTGTGCGTGCGAGTGTGTGTATTTCGGTGTCACACTCCTGAGAATAGCCAAGTCTGTTTATAAACACGGGCCTTCTGCGATAAGTGTGAGGGGTGACTGGGGGAAAGGTCAGCGTGTGACTCCAGCTCCGGTCTCACTACCCCTCTTACACGGCACACACTGGTCTGTATTTCAAAGGGCTGGCGCCGGGGCTGCCTGGGTATTAGCACGGGAGATTACACTGCAACATTTGAATGGGATTTTTAAAAAAGTGGAACGAGGTGATGCTCGTTTCATAACGGGTCAACAAAAATAACAGTGATACAGCGGAACCGGGTGTCATGTGTCAGGTCCTTGAACCCGAAACCCTTCACATGATACTCCTTACGAGCCAGAAGAAAAGGGTCGATTTCACACTGGGCAGATACCATCACCGGTTAGAGGCAGTACATCTAATAAATAAACTAGCAGGTAAACAAGTGTCTCACCCTGCTCCTTGTATCCGTCCGTGTTGTTGCCGGCGTTGAGCACGGTGGCGTACACCCTCTTAGCCATGGACCGCCTCGTCAGCAGCACCGCCACTGCAGCCTCCGAACGACAGTACCCATTTCCTGGGGGAGGGGGAGGGGGTTGAAATAGACAGTCGGACCACGATATAAGGAGAGTTAGCAAAATGGCAAATCTTGGATTTCATTATTCTTTGATAGGGGTGTTTAGTGTAGTAGTGGTGGTGTCTAGGAAGTGTAGGGAGCTGTGGGGGAGAGAGAGGGGTTTCAGCCCGAGCGTCTTTCTGTCCTAACCTGAGGAGTCGAAGGACTTGCACGTCCCTTCCGGACTGAGCATGCCCAGCTTCATGAACTGCACCGAGGTGTTCGGTTTGAGCAGCAAGTTGACCCCCCCCACCAGGGCCGAGTCGCAGTGTCCGTGGCGGATGGCGTTGAAGGCGTTCTCCAGAGCCAGTAGGCTGGAGGAGCAGGCCGTGTCGATGGCTGTGCTGGGGCCTGGCGGACAGAGACACACACACACACACACGTGTGAGGGGAGAAGCAACAGGTTCTGCAACTTAACTGCTACTCCAGTTGGATTGTTCCTATTATTGGAGAGAAAACATCTCCCTCGAAAATCACCCTAATCTACTCTGGTGATTACAGTGGTGAAACCATGGTGACGTACCGTTGAAGTCGAAGAAGTAGGAGAGCCGGTTGGCAAACATGGCGCGCTGGCACCCGGTCATGCTGTATCCTAGCAACTCCTCGGGGTCTCTGCTGAAGGCCTCGCCAGCCTCCGAGCCGCTCACCCCGATGTACACGCCTGTCTTGCTGCCACGCAGGGCCATCGGGTTCAGACCTGACCAGACACACACACACATTACACACACACACACACACACACACACACACACACACACACACTCTCTCTCTCTCTCCTCTCCTCACCTCCATCAACAATAGCTTCATAGGAGATCTCCAGCATGAGACGGAGTTGGGGGTCCATGGTGTGGGCCTGTTTGGGGTGGACCCCAAAAAACGCTGCGTCGAACCGGCTGATGTCCTTCAGCTTCCCGTTCCTCTTGGGAAGTCCGTAAAGACCTGGGAATAACAGGGAATGTCAGAAGGGAATATTGAGGGAATACACTGGAAACAGGATTTTTATTTTCCCCACACAGGGTTTTATCAGTCGTCCCTGCTGACGTGACAGCCATAAATCCACGACTTTCATTAACTAATCACTTTTGGCTCACGAGCGGGCCAGTTCATTCTCTCCTCTCTCTCCATCTCTATGCAGAGGGTGTCCCAGGCCCTCTACACCCTCTCCTCCCCTCCTCTCTCTCCCCCACTCCACCATGTTCCCTTCTCTTCCTCACTCCTCCATTTTCTTCTCTTCCCCCACCCCTCCATTTCCCCCCTCTCCTCTCCTCTCCTGTGGTGTGTTGTCTGAGGGGTGTCGGCTGCCTGGGCCCTTTTAGCACATGAATGTGAGCTTTAGCTGGTTGCCAGGCACCGGGAGATGAGAGGTGCTATTGAGAGGAGAGAGACGGAAAGAGAGACACAGCAGCCTCAGAGAGAGAGAGTGAGAGAGAGAGAGAGAGAGAGAGAGAGAGAGAGAGAGAGAGAGAGAGAGAGAGGGAGAGAGAAGACACAGTACAGGAGAGAGAGAAGAAAGAAGAAAGAGTGAGACAGAGAAGGAGAGAGTGCAAGAGAGAGAGCCGAGGGGAGGACAGAAAGAGAGCCGGAAAGAAGTCTTACAGAACTGTTGCCAACAACTCCACAGCCAGGTGGCCCAACGCGGTGGTGGCAGACACAAGACGCCAGAGACTACAGAAAAAGCTCTCACTGAGCCTCACGCACGAAAGAGCGCTAACAGCTAGCGAGCTGATATACGAGAGCAGCAGCGAGGGTTCACGTGGACTCGCTCATGTAGCAGTAGACTGAGTTAACCAGGAAGGTTAACCATAAAAAATGACAGTAAAAAGCACAAGTAGTAGTACGGGTAAAAGTACAGAAATTCACCGGAGGATGGATATTTCCTGTCATGTCTTCAAACGTGTAATATATTCCATGGTGAGACTACAGGGTAACCATTGATACGACACACGTGTCTATATGATCCATGTCTATATGACACATGTCTATATGAGCCATGTCCATAAACACGTGTCTCACTACCAAGCAGTGAAATGTGCAGCTATGACTACGTGCACTGTCACTGAGACTGCCAATGGCCCCGGGCCTGAGCTAGATGACTCTTCCTGCTACGACTGGTGGATTGATGATTCACTTGCTTAGCCAAATGTATTGATTGTAAGTCGCTTTGGAATGCGTCGCTTTGGAAGGCGTCTGCTAAATGCCAAAAATGTAAATGTAAATGTAAAATGTGCACGTTCAGTTGTGTTAACATGTTAAGCATGTAAGTCTGGACAACAGCCTGGGATATTATCAGGCTCGTAGTAACACACTACAACCGGTTTCGAGCCGCCACAACAACAACATCGTCGACTGTGCTGCTGGCGTACTACGTGTTGACAAATCAGTGAGGCGACAGTGACTGTGACGACACACTGGGACACCGGAAAAAGGTCACCTGCTCCTCACCTGGCTTCCACCGCCTGTCGTCCTCTGTTACCATGTCGACCCCGTTGAAGAGATTCTCCCAGAATTCCTCCAGGTTGTTGGACTCCGGGAGCCGGCCCGATATCCCTGCTATGACGATCTCGTCCATCTTGGGAAGGCTTACTGTGGGAAGAGAGAGAGAGAGAAAGTGAGTGAGGGAGAGGGGGGGGGGGGAAAGTGGAGAGAAAGGGGGGGGGGGGTGAGGGAAGGGGAAAAGAGGAAGAAGGACAATATAAAAGAAAAGAGAAAAGTCTAGACAAAAACACCCCTGGGGTTATTTCATCCCCTGCTAGGACTGTAACAAGAGTCTCACGTGGAGAACAATAGACTTTGCATGCTTGACCAGGCAGAGGAGAGCACATCAATGTCGATACTCTGTTGATACACACGCCATGTTCAGATCAGCGTAATAAAGGTGCTTTTTTAGGTCAACCAGTTCACCGTAGGCTACAGCGGTCTATCTGAGGCAACGCACAATTCAGATGGGTCCATGTACTGTACATGAGGGAGACAGTGTGTGTATGGGTGTGTCTACTATGGTGGAGAGTCAGTGTGTGTGTGTGTGTGTGTAGCATTGTGTGACAAGCAGGGAATCTGTGAGAGCATGATGTGTGTGTGTGTGTGTGGGCATGCATGCATATAGGTCTGAATGTGACCACGCATGAGTGAGAGAGAGAGAGAGAGAGAGAGAGAGAGAGAGAGAGAGAGAGAGAGAGAGAGAGAGAGAGAGAGAGAGAGAGAGAGAGAGAGAGAGAGAGAGAGAGCATGTGCATGGGTCCAAGAGAGAGAGAGAGAGGGTCCGGTTAGGAACCTTTGTTCCTGGTTTCTGGGCCAAGTCATTCCGTGCTTGCCAGCCAGCTTACACTGACCAATGAGATGGCAGGGGCGGGGCCGGCGGTGGCTGTGCAATCACTTAGTAATGCAGTGGAGCGCTGCTGCTCGCCCGAACACAGAAGCCCCTCTGTTAGGCCTTCCTCACGCCGGGGCCACCAACACAACAAAAGAGTCGAGGGAGAGACAGAGATAAGCTCTACACTCTTCCTTTCAACCCTGTTGTATGACGGATCCCCTTACAGTAGGGTGGCCTCTCAATGCATCTCCATCTATAGGTGGAGAGAGGAGACCATCCACTATCTCCATCAAGTGTCGCCGCCGTAAGTGAACCAGACAGGAGGGGGAAGCCTCGCCCCCCTCGTCCTCCATATTGTTTGCAGTTCAGTGCAGATGAATGAGAGGAGCTGGAGAGGAGGAGGCTTGGAGCCACGGTTAACCTTGTTAAACAAACGCCACAGTGAGAGATAAACAAT
The DNA here is from genome assembly GCF_963989245.1 of Nansenia antarctica. Classification (NCBI taxonomy): domain Eukaryota; kingdom Metazoa; phylum Chordata; class Actinopteri; order Argentiniformes; family Microstomatidae; genus Nansenia; species Nansenia antarctica. The sequence goes on along the minus strand of NC_137681.1, from coordinate 12,769,186 downwards.
CAAGAGGGGTGGTGATGATACTGCACTGGACAGTGGACACCCAGCACCGTGGCAAAGGGACAGCACGATATGTTCTTTTACAATGGCAGATTGGCTACTCTTGTCTGTTTGCAGCATCCGAAAGTGCACCATGCAGCGAGCCAGGCAGTGAGTGTGTGTGTGAGTGTGTCCACTCAAGCATTTTAACATTCCCCTGATAACTCAAATGGAATGGCAAAGACTGCCCTGCCCAATAACCTCACGTCACGTCACTCAGTACAAGGCCCACAGTGACTCATTACAAGTGTCTGGGATCTGCTAACAGCCTCGGGAATGAATACCGGCAATCAATTCTGAAGGCAAAACTTGAGAACCAACCAGCCAAACCAGAACGCATGAGGTATGAGCCAATTTCTGTTTGAAGTGTCAAACCTAAGGGAGAAAGGGGCAGTATAGGCCAGCTTATGATGTCCTCTAGGGGTTTACTGGAGATAAATCTGTTGTGATTGCTTCAGGTTGTTTGAACTGTTCTTCCTGGAAGCGTTCTAAAATCCCAACCCTCGAAAGGCTGCTGCAGTGCCGATTAAAAATAAACTCTCTCTCTCTCTCTCACACACACACACACACACACACACACACACACACACACACACACACGAGATGCATTGAACAGGAAACATATCCAGCACTTGCCAAGTCACTACATCCCCAACTCTCACCCCTCTAACAAAGAACCTTGTCAGAATATGGAAGGACTAAAGTGAAGGGAAAGATTAGGCTATGACAACAGAGGATAGGACTGAAAGACGATGAGCAGGAGAATGACAGTTGCAAAATGAGGAAAGATTGCCCGTATCATTAAGATAAGATAGCCTGTCTGGTCAGGGTCAAGTTCAGGGTTAATCTGCTCCTGTTACAGTACGTATGTACCCTGGTGACAAGAGCTTTAATGCTAAAACACCTAGATTATGAGACAGACAGCTTTTTATGGTATCCTCCAATAGTCTCTGAAAGTGGTTTGTATTCACTATTCAGACAGGTGTGGACACGCCATGAACCAACGTGTGTCACACCACACACCTCACTGCACTCACCCCTCCCCTCGGTTCAGGAACAGCAAGGAAGGATGACTCAAGCACAACCCACAGACACACACACACACGATCCCATAATGCACTGTGCCAGGCGTCGACAGCCATTGCAATAATAAGCTCCAACGTGCATCTGCCAGGCATGTGCAGGCTCATTATAAGAGTCTTATCCGATCACCTTTAATAGCCACAGAGAACGTATCCATCACAATATCACAATAGACAACAATTATGCTCAAGAACTGTGTGCGTGTGGGTTGGGAAAACCCATAGTCATCTAGACTCATATCTTAAACAAGACATGTTGTGGGTGAACTGTCCAGTAACTGACATATATCTTGAACTGTAAGTGTGATACCAACAACATATCTTGCTTCGCAAAGTAGCCTAAAGGGATTTGAAGAGGGTGCAGTGGAGATTATCATCAAGCTGACCCAGATCAGTGAGAGGGCTTTCTGCGTGCAACACCTCTAACATTTTCTTAAACCGGATGAGTGACTGCTGCAATACAACTGTAACATCCACAGTGGAACGCCTGGAAGATGGCATTGCTTTCTGCTGTCTCTCAGTGCCCACCTCTCTCTCTGTGTCTCATTGCATCTGCCAATCTCTTATCTTTTTACCCTAGTCCTTTTCAGATAATGTTTGAGACATGTAATTAATGTAATCCAACAGAATGTTCTTAGTGCAGGTCTACTGAACTGACAACACATACCAGAGTAAAACAGTTCCACCAGTTTCACCTGGTCCTAGATTCCAGACCATATTTGTCTCAACTTGTCGCCCTATTGAAAAGCACCTGGAGGGTAACAGAGTGTCAACATGACATACGACAGATTCCTTTGCTGTGACACGACAGACAGCATGCATCTTAAGATGCCAGAACAATCCAGTTCCCAAATAACTTGTGAACAAGAACATCCAAACCAAGGCACGCAAAGATTATGTAAGTGCTAGGTAATGGTAACCTGTTTGAGAACCTCCTGAACCTGCTGGAGGGTAGGAAGGACAAAGCACATTGGTGATTTGTCCAGTTTTGCTACACACTCACCCAGAACATGGCACATTCCTCACCCAGGCTTCAGAAAGGGCCTTTTCTCCTCTCACAACCCTGCTCATTTTACTCAAAGAATCACTGCAAAGAGGACTGAGGAACAGACTAGGAGTGGGGTACCTGATCATTCCCATGTTAGCAAGACATTGGCATGACATCATTGGTCATGTGTAGGGCTTATTGTAGAGGAGAGATTAGGAGTCAAGTCCAGCAGGGGACAGTGGTCAAAGGCTTTTTTCGGGGAGACAGCCATGCATTCTGCAATGACAACTCATCAGATGACTCGTGAGATGGAGGTAACAGCAGCACTAGGACCTAGATGCCAATGAATCCAAAACGTCTAATGGATACACAACACAAGCCTAATTCAATAAATGAAATACAAATACGTCAGAGTGGTTAATAATAATAATCACCACATCATAGGTGATCAAAAGGCTTCAGTTTAGTAGGGCTGGACAACTAGGTAAGGCTATCCTACGCAGAGAGAGGCCAAGCAAGGCCTTTTATTTTATTTTATTATCATCTCGTGTAAGCTGCTCCCAATGTTAGAACCCAGTTGAAGGCCAGCCCAAAAAGAAGATCCAAAGCTCGAGGCACTGCTGTCCCCAAACATAAACAACCGAACCAATAATAACAACATAACCAGAGGATATACAATGAAGACATTGTGCATAATGTATATACAATACATGTTATTGGTTTAAGAAGCTAGCTGGCTACATCCATCCAGTGTGTTTCAACTGCACCCGGCGCACTCGTATGAACCATCTTCCCTGTGCCATCCTCCTTCATGCTATAGTCACGATGATGAGAAGACATTTAGGGCATGCCATCAACTTGACTTTGCACTCGGGAAAATACCTGAAATGAAACGTAGTTCAAAATGTCCTTTAAAAATAATAATAAAAAATATTTAGAACACTTACCTGCAATTACACGTAGTTCAAATGTCCTTTAAAAATAAAAAAATAAAAATGAAGAAGAGGAACAAAATATGACGTTGTAGCTTAGAATATATTCCTTTTTTTCTCCAATGTTCCGAGTGTGCTTTGGGCTGTGCGTGTGTGTGCGTGTGTGTGTCCCCTGCTAACGTTGTTGCTCGGGGAGGTAATCGCTATCTCTTCCCGTTCCCTTGCCTAGCCCTTCCGATTTCTCTCGCTTCTTTGATTCCTTCTTTCTCGGTTCAATTTAAATGTCTGACATTCTCTCCGCGGCCACACGCCACATGGGCTGACAGCTTGGCTGCGCGCCTCAGTCCAATGAGAAAGGAGGCAGGGCTGGTAGACTCAGCCAGTGATGGGGTGATTCGCTGAACGGCCTGTAGTTTCAGAGGGGAGAAAAAAAAACTGAAAACTGCAAGGTTATTGGAGTTCATTCTGTGTACCGCTTGGATGGAAGGGTCCTCTGTGTGGGTGGGTGTGCACCATCTTTGTGCACCCATCTGATAAGCTTCTCCCCACCCCGAAGTCCAAGTTCATCATTCAAGTTCAAAACGTAGAAAAGAGGTTATTGACTGAGAGACATCTTTTCCCTACCTGAGCGGTGTGTGTCAAGACTTGGTTGTATTTCGAAATGTTGCACACAGGGCAGGGCACAGCTGCAACAGTTCATGGATATTGGGACATTTTTACAATCAATTTTATGGCAGCGTGTTAATATGATCAATTTGACTGAGGCTGGTTGTGTTTCTTTTGCTTTTCATACATTAATGCATTCCCTTTGTGCAATTTGCTATTTTATGGGACGCCGATGTATCAGTAATGATGGATGCACCTTGCAGGTAATTTCATTTTATTTTCTAAATAATGTAGTGTAATCTTTATAAATTCATGTCATGTATATTTGTTATGTAACAACAATGAATATGTATTAAAAGCGTCAGTGGTTAGTACTCAACTGTATTTTAAATACTTATTTCAATATTACTGTAACCATATTGGATATGAATGGCAGGAAGTGTAATAACATAAAGTGCTCTGGTCCCTCGTGACATCCTCTGGTCGAGGGACCCAATTGTCACTAGTAATATAGTCAAGTTTGAAGAAATATAGTGACTTCATATACTTAAGTTGTGTTATGACATAGTCAAAAGGCTTATTGTGAGGCATTTATAAAGAAAACAATACTTAGGTTTTTAAAATCTGATGCTCATAGTTGGTATATGTATTATAGCTTTTGTCTATAACACAATAAGAATATAATATTTCCCCAAATGTAAACGGAGCTAAGTGTTTGTCTCACGTTATTTTTTATATACAGTAGTCGCCGGCAAACGTCTTGTCGAATGTACAGTCGGCGTTGACACCATAGACTTTTCCTTTTTGTTTTACTCCGGTTGACACGTGGTACACACCCCAAAGAGGTAGAAATGAACCAATCACAGAGCGGGGGTGTGTGGGTGTTGCTAGGATAGAAGGTGATGTGACGATATGAGGGGAGGAGCTTGTTGCCAGGACAGCAAAGATGGTGATGTAATCGGAGAGGCTCGTCTGACTGTCGGGGTTTTTCGAGTTCAGCGTCGGGAGACGTTGATGGAATGTTCTGAGTTCTGACTGAAGAACATGTTCTATTTACTCCTAGATCAGTAAAACCACAAATATAACCAGGTCAACCACTTTACCTGGACAAACGGCACACACACATATATACATATGTTTAAGTTTTACTGATCTAAGAGTAAATACATATTCTACAGTCAGAACATCTTGCAATGTTGAACTCTAGAAACCCTGACAGTCAGATGAGCCTCTCTGATTACATCACCAAATACATTTATTTTTGTAGTAAGATTTGTACAAATTATTATTTTATTTAGTCATATTTATTCAGCAAAGATCATAATCAGTTTTATTAAAACAATAAGGTACAAAACAGCACACCAGATACTTTATGATTCTGTACTAAATCCATACAGTGATGTAGAGACCTGAGAGAGCTGTTCAGCACCACAAAAACTAATATTTGTCATGATTTGAGAGATATAATACTATATCTGTAGTCGACAACTCTACCTTGTCTTGCAGCGCAGACAGACTGGCGCCCTGACAGAAGACCACCACTAACCCTATCTATTAGTCTTTCATGTTGTAGTTCCTGATCTTGGAACCCTTCCCAGCAGGCTTGGTGGGTTTCCTGGTGGTCTCAGAGGCAGGTCTGGTGGGTTTCCTCCTCTCTTGGACAGGTGCTGTGGACCCCTGCAGCCTCATCGGGCCTTCAGGGCTGGGTTCACCCAGGTCCGGTCTGGTCAACTCCACCTCATCTGCGAGTGCACAGAAACAGGGATGTGATTGGCACAACAGAGAAATAATGTAAGAAATAATTTTCTAGATTTTCCCAAAGTCTAGATATTCTGTATATTCTATTGTGGTACAGGGAGGAGAGTACCCCCAAGAACCATCACTATAGCCAATGCTTTCTTGGGCAACTGCTGTTACAAAAGGTGAAACTGATACTGTGCCTTGTGTTCCAGGTTTTAGTTCTCACAACATTTTCTAAAAGGACAGTCCTGAACAAAACAAAAGCCTTGAAAATGACCCCGCAGTTGCCCAGTGCCCAACCCCATCCAATTCAAAAGCATATTGAGGCACACCTATTTCAGTCGTTATCAAAGAGGCAATCTTATTCTCTGTCTAATAAATATCACTGACTGAATCTATTCCTGGTTTTGTTCAACTGGCAGAGACTCAGAGCAGTCAGAGTGTTTCAGTAGAGTTCCCTGCTACCCCAGTTCCATACAGCCAGTGTATAGCCGCATTCCTACAGAGAAACACTTAAGACACTCAGAGATGCCTGGTGAAGCTGTCAACGCCTTTTTTTGACCCTTTCAAGTGATACATTTAAAAGCCTGCTGGCACTGAAACCAGCCTCCCTGCAAGGTGTTTTTCAGGTTGAAAACAATAGACCAGGGGAGTTACTGAGTGTGTCTTTCTGTGTTTCCCTCAAGGCTTGACAGTGGACACAGCAGATCTTTTTGACATGGTTGGTCACGCACAGAGCACACATTGTGTCTCGACCTCTCTACAGATAGACAGAGCATCTTATCACATCCCTCTATGAGGCAACACACATCTCCTTTATTACCACACCATGGTTGTGTCTCCTGACAAGAGAGGACTATACACAGAAACAGAATGGACAGAATGAGCATAGTTCTAAAATTCACTGTACTCTCAAGAGTACATCCAAGATGGCTACTGTCTGTCCTCCTATGATGGAACACTGCTTAGAATTGGAATGTCTGTTCTAATCATTCTAATGATATGCCGATGCGCTACACATCAAACTTAAAAGAAACGTTTGCGTAAGAGCTGATATATAAAATGCACCTTTATCTTCTTCTACCATTACCCCGGAACAATACGTTGTCAAGCAGTTTAATGAGATGAGGCTATGATGATCTACCACATGCGTTACATGTGACTTGCACCCCCTGCTGCACTTTTCAACACGTGCCACTCATGTGTCTTTTTCTCAACGTGCGCTATCATTTGGAAAGCCTTGGCAGCCCACTGCTGGCTGAAGAAATGCCTGCTCTAGGTCTAATCAAATCTAAGAGATGGCCACACTATTTTTGGCAACCCTAGTCACTGTGACCTGGTGCAGTGGCCGCTATGAGGCAAGACACACACACACACACACACACACACACACACACACACACACACACACACACACACACAGCCGTGCCAGATTATCAGTCAGCACATCCTCTGGCAGGCCGTGGCTGTGTGTGCCAAGCCTGCCTGGGCTCTACAAACAACAACCAGTGTCAACAGGGACATACTGTAGCTAACCTGTTAAAACACCTGATTTATCCAAGACGTTTCAACCCCCAGTCTTCATTCAGAAGACCGAAGCCAGTGGAAGGCCGATAGTGAAACTTGTGCTGTCAGCTGTCATGAGCACATCATCTGCTGCAGTCATGGGTTTTCTAATGTCCTCTAATAGAATTTACTTTTGTTTTCCCAGGTTATTACTGTATGTCTGGTCAGCCTCATGTCTACCACAGATCTCCAGCCAGCCCCCCTTGACCTCTTCCCAGATGGCTGGATGGTTGAGAAACTGTTCTCCGGACAGTGGACCGTCACAGGGCCTTCACCCTGTCCCTCTGGGAGCCCAGCCCAGAGACAAGGCCATGCGTTGGGTAACCTCCCACGCACCAGACTGCAACTCTCACACCCTCCTCATGCCCAGACTTTAACCTTTTTGTGAAAATGTTATCAAATATTTCTTGATGCATTTTGGTTTACAGCCTAGTTAAACAGAACTGCAGTCCCAATGTAGTGTAGCAACTTGGCAGGTAAGTGTAGCCTTGGGTGTGTATTGTGACAGAGTGATACTGGCCTCAGTGGGTCTGGTAAATGGCCAACAGAATGCAGACACACCAGTTGGTTTATACAATGCTGCGACTCACAAAGCACTGTTTTACAGCTTGGATACCAAAAATGCCAATGTATAAGGTAAAGGATAACAATTGTGTTACAGAATTATATATAAGCGGACTACAAACACATGTTAATGATAATCATATTAGCATGCAATCCATCAAGTGTCTAGAGGGAGAGAAAGACAGGCAGACAGATGGCAAGCAGGTTAGGCAGACAGACAGACAGGCAGGCAGACAGGCAGACAGACAGGCAGACAGGCAGACAGAGAAGCAGGCAGGCAGGCAGGCAGACAGGCAGACAGACAGACAGGCAGGCAGACAGGCAGACAGGCAGGCAGACAGGCAGGCAGGCAGACATCCTCACCTCTCTCTGTGCTGTGTCTGGGTGTCAGTATAGAGGGGCTCAGGCCTCTGTCCAGCATCTGCCACACCTCCCTCAGTGACCCCTCTGTTGTCACGGAAGACAGGAGAGGACCGGACGGGCTTGAGGAGGGTCGCGACCCCACGTCCAGCTGCAGGGAGGCATGTGATTGGCTAAGAGGAGGAGGTGTGTTCTCCTTGCTCCTAGAGTGCTGAGGAACAGGAAAATAAACATTTGTTCTGATGACATTCCTCTACCCCTCTAGTCTAGTAAGTAGTATACGTTCATGGGCCGTGTATGTTAAAGCTAATTTCAGTAAAATAATAATAATAATAATAATAATAATAATAATAATAGTAATAATAATAATGTCACATTTCATTACCTAATGTTGACTTATTTATGGCCAGATCAACAGATGTTGATTTGTGGACAATCAGTTGAATCTGCCTATCTAGTGAATTTGAGACACCAAGCTCTTGCAGCATCAGTCCTCTGGTGATCAGGTCTGGACAGTGTGATCACCTCATGTCTGTGTGTGTCCTTGCGCCCCTGTCCCCAGGGGTTGGCAGCCCCGTGTCTGTCTCTGACCCCGCTCTCGCCCCCAGACAGGAGAGGCCGCACCACGACAGGGGACCCTGTCCTCTGTTCCCTCCGGGCGAACTGCAGCTCCTGGGGAAAAGAAAAGCACGGCTTACTCTGGTGCTCCCTCTAAGGGTCATGTAGAGAAATGCACCCCGTTGGATTATTCATTCCTCCATCATGAAGACCGACCTCACACCTTGTCACGTCTTTATAGATCAGAGCATGTGCATGGAAGGGAACACGCGGAGAAGGAACCCTTAAACACTGTTTAAGGGTCCCTGTATTGAGAGGCGAGACGGGTCACCTCACCTGTGTGGTCAGCTTGTACTGCAGCCGTTCCAGGGCAGAGAGGCGACCCTGCTGGTCCTGTGGCTCGTCTCTAGACGGGTCTCGCTCTGGCATGATTAACTCTGAGGCCAGGGAGGGTTTAGGAGCAGCCTGTGGAACTGGGAGGGAGAGAGAGAGGGGGGGGGAGGGGGGGTAGTGTTAGAAAATAACAGACAGAGAGACTGTGTGTGTGTGTGTGTGTATGTGTGACTGTCCTTGTGTGTGTGCGTGTCTGTCCCTGTGCATGTGTGTGTGTGTCTGTGTGTGTATCTATCCCTGTGTGAGTGTGTGTGTGTGAGTGTGTGTGTCTTTCCCTGTGCGTGTCTGTCCCTGTGTCCGGGGGTGTTAGTGCCTGTCCTCCGGCCCCGGGGGCCGTGTGTGAGCTCTGCTGATTCCCCTGTAATCCCCTCAGAGCAGCGGGGATCAGGGCGGTGGGGCAGAAGAGAAACACAGCAGAATAGACAGGACATTCACCACTTCCTGTCCCTGTCAACACTCCTAACACCCAATCACCCCCCTGTTTCTACTAACCCATCAAAGCCAATAAGTCCTATGTGGACTGACACTCACTATGTATGTGTGTATATACTGTATATATATATATATGTAGCTGTCAACACTCCCTAGCCAATCACGGGAGAGCAGGGAGCAAGGTGTGCGATGCTACAGATGGTCCAGACAGGTAGAAGTGGACGGTGAGGAAGAGACCTCCCTCTGTGTCGTGGCGGACCACGGTAGTGTACATAGGGAGGTGGAAGGCGAGTCTGTGTTGACTCTTGCCAGCGTACCGTCCTGTCCCGCGTGGCTGAGCTGAGCGCGGAGGCGGTTGCCCATCTCGATCAGCTGCTGCCTGTCCCTGGTCAGACGGGCGATACAGTGAGCCGCCTGCTTCAGCTTGGCCTGGAGGAGGGGGGCGCTGAGCTGACCCCCTGCCCCCTGCCCCCCCGTCCCACCAGGCCTCAGGCCCGACGCCAGCTGCTGCTGCCGCAAACACAGGTTCTCCTCCCGCAGCTGCCTCACCATCTCACTCTGGCGGAGGGGGGGGGGAGAGAGAGGGGGAGGGGGGCAGGGAGAGAGAGGGGGGGGGCAGGGAGAGAGTGGGAGGAGAGAGAGGGGGAGGGGGAGAGAGGGGGGGGGACAGAGAGAGGGAGAGAGAGAGAGAGGGAGAGAGACAGAAACAGAGATGGTGAGATAGAGAGGTGAGACAAGACTTCTCCCTCTGACATGGTGTTACATACCTCTTCACAGATGATGGGTTCTCTTCCACTGGCGATGTCCAGCTTCAGGGCAGACACCTGGTTAGGACAACACAGTGAAACACTAAATCCGATGCTTCTCTCTGGTTCGGAGTAGAATGTCTTTTAGCAGTGACGTCGGGGTGGCCTTTCAGGCAGTTACCTGGTTGCCCAGGGCGACCGTCTCCAGGTTGTTGAGGATGCTTCCTTTCTGGTACTCCTCCTTCTCCCTCCGCACCTCCTCCAGCTCCATCTCCACCGCAGCCAACCGCTGACGGAGGCCCGCCTCCTCCGACAACCAGCTCCTCTTGTGATTGGCCAGCTCCAGACGCAGCTCCTCCCCCTCCAGATTCTTTGAGTGGCTCTGTGAAGATGGAGAAAGAGAGAGAGAAAGAGGGAGGGGGAGGGAGGGAGCATGGAGAGATAAAGTGATGGAGAAACAGAGGAGGTGGGGGGTGGGGGGGACCCTCTAAGACCCCTTGTGTACTCTGAAGTGCAGCACAGTGTAACTGCCTATCATATCCAGTCAGTAACTGATGTAGAGTGTAGAGTAGCAGGACCCACAGCGGTTCTGTAGTGACGTCTATGGCTATCAGTACCTGTTGGGTAACGGTCGCTAGGGCGGACTCCAGGTGAGCCACCCTGACTTCCTGTTTCCTCAGAGCAGCCGTGATGGCCACCTTCTCCACCCGCAGACCACCTGACGACACACACCACACCCAACTCAGCAGGGCACAGGACCCAAACACACGACAGGATCACACCCGCCATGCCGGAGAAGCCTAAACAGGGAACAGTGGCTTCCTCTTCTGCTCTGTCATCTTTCCTCCGTACTCTGTATCTTTCCCTAACCGACTTTTATTCCCCCTCGGGCACTGAAGGAGGCAACGCTGTCCGACAGAGGCCTACTCCCGCTGGCCTACTTCTCTAGCCAGAGTGCCCCTCTGGGACCCTGAGCCAGCTGGGCCGGGCTGGCAGGGGGACAGGACAGGATGTAGAGAAAAGTGGAGCTAAAAACAAACGGTATTGATGCCTACCAGGAATTACATTTTCGACCAGGGCCAGTTGTACTTTGACATGAGTTCAGATGAGGGAGAGGAGACCAGAAGAGGACACCACGTCAGACAATTGAGATG
>NC_137681.1:12718029-12745529 GCF_963989245.1 Nansenia antarctica | reverse complement strand
AAGTATGTTATGTGATCTAGCTAGATAGCTCTTACTCACTCACTTAGTATTAGATGGGTACATTTGCAAACCAACTTCGCTTGTTGACTGACAGATCTCCCGCTCTTCCGTGATATGACCGGTTTCTATAGTAACCACTGTGTTGTCCGTCTGTATAATTCGTCCGTGTAGTAAACATGATTGTGCGGAACGAAAAAGATGCTTTACGCTTTCAAGAGGCTGCCACTTATGGAGGACCAAGTCTGTCAAAATGAACAATAAATATATAGATAAATAAATGAATGTATGAATAAATAAATGAATGAATGAATACACACAGCAATAAGGAAATACATAAATAAAAATAGATGTAATTAAAAATACATTTATATATTATTTTACGAGGTTCACTACAGCAAGTGGAGCTTGAGAATGGAAACAAAGAAAGCTGATGAAATAGGAAGTAATACACCTAACTGGCACAATTATGGTCACAAGTGAGAGGCCACATGCCACACCATCTCTGAACGGACGTGACTCCCATCAGGTAGCCCTACTCTACCCCCTCCTTTTGGAGAGCGCAATATTGTGCATTTCACACTCGTCTCACACACACACACACACACACACACACACACACACACACACACACACACACACACACACACACACACACACACACACACACACACCCAGCAGGTGAATCATCAGTAACTCAGGGCAGAGGGCTTTAGGATCGAGCGCTTTTCCTCAGAAAAGACAGATCTGTCAGAACAGACAGATCCCTAGAACAGACTTGAGGGAGGAGGCGGAACGCATGGTCCAGAGAGGAGAGCGCATCTCAAGGAAGACCGTTATAAGCATTACCAGGTAAGTGACTTAGGGTGAATGAATTATGAATTATGACTATTTCTGTAGTCAATCATTACATGTTTTTGAATTTGCCTACACCTTGATGCTCCATTGTCTCAGTCTTTAGATCGGGATGGCATGGCACTGTTATTTTGCGCACCTTAACAGTTTGATTTTATGCAACAGGCTTCAATGTGTATTTTCCATACTTTTATGGTATAATTATGATCCCTTAAATGAGTATAAAAGTGCTCTCTTCTCAATGGCATGCATAGTGTATTTTAACTCGGTCTTGATATGATTAGTTTTTTAACAGCGCATGTCTGACGCTCTGACACACATCAATCATCATGGACCAAAACGTCTTGACTCTTGATTAATGATATGGTTACAGTTCTAAGTTCTAATGTTTCCTAAAAGACAGTATTTTCTTTCTTTACAGTCCTGGGTGTATTATCGTCTATACTGTGAACGACTGAGCAGATCATATTGTCAGTTTGTTTATGGATGAGAAGTACATTAGTACATAATTTATCTATTTTATCAGAGTATTTTTATCATAACTTTGTAGTAGTAGGCATGTGTCCTGCTCTGTTCACGTTCCTCACGTAGGCTGGTGTTACGTGCATGAGTGACGCGCACTGGGCATTCCCTCCCTCCGATGAATAGTCAGACTCAGCATCCGTCCTATAATGTTGCAATTTGAGGAAGTGGATTTCTCATCTCACATCTCTCTCTCTCTCTCTCTCTCTCTCTCTCTCTCTCTCTCTCTCTCTCTCTCTCTCTCTCTCTCTCTCTCTCTCTCTCTCTCTCTCTCTCTCAAATACATAATGCAATCCCCATAAATGCAGTAGATTTTTTAAAGAGGATTGTTATGATGCTCAGAGTGAAAAAGAAAATACAACCGAAATATTCAGTGGTACAATTCAGGAGCATGTTAACAATAAAACCCTTAAAATCTAGATTAATCTTCTTGAGGAGTGCATTGTTCAGCTGACCTGGAAAGAAGTGTGATTAAGAATCTGGGTCAATGGATTCTTGAGAGTTTACACTATGATCCTCTCACAGCTGACCACATGTATTTCTTTATTCCAAGAGACGTTTACCACACTTAATGTAATGGGACCGACGGTACAGGGCAGGCTAGTGGAGGCAGGCTCATTGTAATGGAATGGTATCAAACAAGTGTATGATATACCGTTCCTGATTCCATTGCATCCATTACAATGAGCCCGTCCTCTGATATCTACCTCCACCAGCCCGCGCTGCTACTGTAACCTGTCTGTAACCTCCTGTAGCTGTTGTCTTTATGCAGAACAACAAAATCCAACTTAAACAGCAACTGCGGGTGTGGTGGGGGACCCAGACATTTTCTTCTCGCTAGGGTCATTGTCACGTACATTGCATTGACATAGTAAAATGTTTTGGGATTGTGCTCCTTGCTCAACAACAACAACAACAGTCAGCAACAATCAACGAGTCAACAATACAACATAAGTAATAAAGTAGTAATAAGTAGTAAGTAAGTAAGTAAATAATACGTAGTAATAAGCTTGGCACTGCTCTCATTACCCAATGGTCTACTTTGTGTGTATATGTGTGTGTGTGTGTGTGTGTGTGTGTGTGTGTGTGTGTGTGTGTGTGTCTGTGTGTGTCTGTGTGTGTGTGCCCCAACTAAAGGTTTAGATGCTTCCCGCCTCTAAAGCATGAAAGTTATCCGAGCCGTGGTCATGTGTGTGGATCATAGAGTCCTGGGATAGGAAATGTCAAGGTCTTATTTTGGGAGGGCTGATAGTGGGACTACATGTGCACATGGCATGGTTGTGGGGTCATGGTGAAGAGGGTGTGGCAAAGGGAAGTGTGTGTGAGTGAGTGACGTTTTTCTATTGGTTTGGAGCCAGGTAGTTACACAAGACACCGGAGAAGTGCATAATTTACACACACACACACACACACACACACACACACACACACAGGACCTACGATTCAGAGCGATACGGCTGCATCAAGGGTAAGTGCTCTGCTGTAGATGTAACATTGTGAAATATTATTTAATTTGACTTTATTTTGTGCATGATTATTGATCATCATCGAAGGTGGGCTAAAAGTAAAAATAGGTAGTACCTTCTATATTACGGATTAACAGTGGACTAGGGCTTGCTGAAAGTTTTGAGAAATCGGGAGTAGTTAAATAGCCTATGAATTCACTATGGACCACATTACTATGTATAGATATTTTGTCATGCATTGTGAGGGATTTGTCTCAATGGACATACTGTAGAACACTGCCATAAATACAGTATATTATTTATCTAGCTGAACTACATGTCACAAGCAGGCTATTATAGTCACTGGTTGACCAGGCAGACCTGCAGCAAGGGAGGGGACTCCAACTAAGGCATTCATAACTGGCTTCAACTCTGACATTTAATGCAATGTGTATGCAATGTATGTGAGCTGTGAGAGGTAGAGAGAATGTGGTTCAACTCTATACTGCGGCTTCTTCACACAGGAGTGAGGAATTGAATCGCCATCTGGGAGCTCTGGTGGGGTGAACCCTTATGAGCAGCATATGGGTTTGTGATCAGACCATGTAACTGGTAAAGCCATTTGAACATTTTGGAATAAGTCTTTAGACACGAAGAGAAAATCTATCCTTGAAAAGCATCTATGTCTGCTCGAGAAAAAACAAAAAACAAATATGGAAGGGTTCACCAGGCGCCAGATCAGAATCAGAATCAGAATCAGAAGACTTTTATTGCCATGACATGTAAACATGTTAGGAATTTGGTTTGGTACCATGGAGCACGGTTTACAGCAGGACAGGTGCAAGACAGGACAAGACAGTGCAAACCAACATCAAAGTGCAAGAGTCATAATTATGTAAAGATGTATAAAAATAAAGATGTCAACCATACCTGTGTGGGCTGCCCACGGGCGTAAAGCATCGAAGGCGAGACATTGGTCCCTGCTCTCTGCTCTGCCCATTCTATCAGTATTGCTATCCCAAACCGCATTCAAATCTGTGCCCAAAACCAGGCGAAAAAACTTTGTTTAATGAAAATAACTGCAAACCCTACTTGCACCCTGTGTGCTAACAAGGCCTATGGTACTTACATGCATATGGTCTGGGAGTGTCCTCCAGTGGCTAGTTTCTGGGAGATGGTGACCTCTAACCTCTCTGAGACTAATGTGCCTTTTTCGACCACTGCACTCATCCTAAACAACCTATCCAATCTGGGCTTACCTCTGATCAAGATGTGAGGCTTTCTAGCCGGGCTTACAGCAGCTAAAAAACTAATTGCCACACACTGGAAGCCTCCCCATTCACTTTCTCGCAAAGTCTGAGTCCTATAATGTACTAAGAACTATCAACAGCCTGGATGCATGGGGCGAAAGTCAACATTGGTGATGTGGAACTCAATTTCATTAAGTCTCAAAAGCCTTAGAATAACCACTTGATACAGGTTCAACCGCTCTGTGTTGCATTTGTTGTTATTGTTTGTAATGTGCTTGTTTTGTGACGAGATGTTAATAATATTTAAAAAATGTATCACAAAAAAACTCTATACTGCTGCTTAGTACTGGGCAGGACCGTACTGTATGAGCTAGCCAACTTCCCTCGTAACATTCTACAGACACGTCACATGTAATATCCTGCCTAGGAATTATTACTGTAATAAAGGAATAGATCAGAGACTTGTGAGGGACCAACCTGGCAGTGCATATTGATTTTATTTCAGAGAAGGCAGTTAGAGTATCATTTAGATTTTATAACTTAGACTAATATCAGTTGAGATGAAAAGGGCAGCTGAGTGGAAACACCATGGTATTATAGGATAGGGCTGTGTAATCCGGTGAGTGTGTGTGGAGCATGTGCTTAGAGGGGTGTTTTTGCCCACACCAAGGCAGAGCTAACAGTAAATCACCATAGAGAAACCTGTTCCCTGCAACCATGCACTTGATTAACACACGTATATACACACACACACACACACACACACACACACACACACACACACTCCTAATGCAGTAAATCAGAATACAATGTAGCGAAAATCACCAATAGCCTATTACCAGAACCCTAGAAGACAAATGAATAGACCCAGAATGCAACGCTCATTCAGATGAGAATGGAATAAATGCAAACTGTCATTCTTTTCTCAAGTTGACCCAACTCTCTTTGTATATGACAGATTAATCACAACAAAGTGTAAAGTACGACACCCCCATTGTGACGGGGAGGTGTGTGCAGTGGACCCAGGTACGGTGCAAGACAAGGAACGACAGCAGGCAGCGGTTAGCACAACTAAGGACACTTTACTAGTACAGAAACTACAACAGGAAGCCACAGAAAGAAACCCTCTTCCTAACCCCACAGGGAGAACGCTGCTCAAAACCGGTGCAATTCTGTAGGTTGGATAAACAGACGAGATACCTCCATCCTGAACAAGGGCCTACCAGAACCACAGGCTGGAGCATCACCCAACTCCCTGTGCAAGGCAGGCGAAATAACAAAACAGGAACACACTTACACTAAACAGAACCGAGAGAGATCAACCAGCAGGGAGTGCTGGGAAGTGAGGACATAAATACACAAGTGCCAAACATATACAGGTGACACACGTTAGTCCATAACGAGGGGAACAGGGAGCGTAGGAATGTCCCAGGGCCACCAGGGGCCGCCAGAGGGAGGCACCAGGGAGCCGCCGAGGAAATGGCGACTCCAACCGTAACACCAAATCCCTCGTCTCTCCTCTTTCAGTGCTGACGCTGGTTGAGCGGGTCAGAGAAGGGACGAAGAGAGGATCATGGGAGGTGTTGCTTTGGATGACGGGCCGAGCGGGGTGAAGGCGCCGGACGGTGGGTGGGGCTGGGCGGTGCTGGCGGGCTGTTTCGTCATCACGGGCTTCTCCTACGCCTTCCCCAAGGCCGTGAGTGTGTTCTTCAAGGAGCTGATCAAAGAGTTCGGTGTGGGCTACAGCGACACGGCGTGGATCTCCTCTCTACTGCTCGCCATGCTCTACGGCACAGGTGTGTTCAAAAGACACTCAATACATCCTTTTTCCTACGATAACTGATTGTATAGATGATTCACTTACTCAGACAAAATGTAATTAATTTGCTGTAAGTCGCTTTGGATAAAGGTGTCTGCTAAATGCCCAAAATGTAAAACTCCAATCCTTTATAACGCTTCATACAGTCTCTTCACACACATGTTCTACACAGCACTGGTTTCACAACCGATGATGAGATACTGTCTAAAACTGTGTGGGAGATGTTTGTAGTGTGTTCAGCGTGTCTGTGTGTCGTCTGGACAGGTCCCCTGTGCAGCGTGCTGGTGAACAAGTTCGGGTGTCGGCCCGTGATGATGGTAGGCGGGCTGTTCGCCTCCCTGGGCATGATCCTGGCGTCGTTCGCCACAAGCATCATCCACATCTACCTCTGTACTGGCGTCATCACAGGTGAGTCGTAGACACACACAGACACACACACACACACACACACACACACACACACACACACAAACTCTCCTTAATGGAACAGTGTCTAAATGTGTTTGTGTGTCTGTGCGTCTGTGTGTGTGTGTGTGTGTGCGTGCGCGTGTGTGTGTTTGCGCGCGTGTGTGTATTCCCAGGCCTGGGCCTGGCGCTGAACTTCCAGCCGTCTCTGATCATGCTGAACCGTTACTTCAGTGAGAAGCGGCCCCTGGCCAACGGCCTGGCGGCGGCGGGCAGCCCCGTGGCCCTGTGCTGCCTCTCCCCCCTGGGCCAGGTCCTCCAGCACAACTTCGGCTGGAGGGGGGGCTTCCTCATCATGGGGGGCCTGCTGCTCAACTGCTGCGCCTGCGGGGCTCTCATGAGGCCCCTGGTGGCGTGTGTGAAGCCCGCGGACCAGGAGGAGAAGACCGGGGAGGTTGTGGAGAAGGAGGAGGAGAAGAAGAACAAGCCCAAAGCCAAGTTATTGGACTTCAGTGTGTTTAAGGATCGGGGGTTCCTCATCTACACCATCGCGGCGTCCATTATGGTGCTGGGGCTGTTCGTGCCGCCGGTGTTCGTGGTGAGCTACGCCAAGGAGCTGGGCAACGAGGACACGGCGTCGGCGTTACTCCTCACCATCCTGGGCTTCGTGGACATGTTCGCCCGGCCCACCTGCGGGCTGATCGCGGGGATGAAATGGGTGCGGCCGCGGACTGTGTACCTGTTCAGCTTCGCCATGCTCTTTAACGGGATCACAGACCTGGTGGGCTCTCAGGTACGGCTTTGAATAGGCATGTGGATGGAAGAAACGAAAAACAGTTGTGTCTTTAAGAACATTCGTATAAAGAACGGGATTGCTCTATTCTGAATTGAGTTCAAACTGAAATCAGGTGCCTATGAAAGAAAGAAAAACCTGCACTCACAGTAAATGTTCTTGAAAGACTAAACTGATTTAGCCAGAAGAGATCAGAACCGTGCTGTAAGTGCAGGTTTTCTTTCCTTCTATCGTTAGAATCACACGCTGTCTGTCAGACTGTTAATACTGTAGGTGATGGAGGTTATTCTCCCCTGTCTCCCTGCAGGCGACAAACTACTCTGGGCTGGTGGTCTACTGTATCTTCTTTGGGCTCTCGTACGGGATGGTGGGAGCGCTGCAGTTTGAGGTTCTCATGGCAATCGTCGGCACGGCAAAGTTCTCCAGCGCTATCGGACTGGTGTTGCTCATGGAGGCTATAGCGGTGTTGGTGGGACCCCCTGGAGCAGGTCCGTTGTTTGTTTGTTTGTTTTCCTATAAACACAGCCCCTGTTATCCATGATAGCATGGTGAGGAATGCAGCATCACAGCAACAGCTTGTGACCACTTCTCACATTTTTATCTTTTAATCTCTCCCTCTCTCTTTTTCTCTCTCTCTCTCCCTATCTCTCTCTCTCTCTCTCTCCTCACAGGACGTCTGCTGGACGGCACCCACAACTACATGTACGTATTCCTGCTGGCAGGATGTGAGGTCACGCTGTCCGCCATCTTCCTGTGCTCCGCCAACTTCCTGTGCATCAGGAAGAAGCACGAGGAGCCCGACGCCAAGCTGGAGCTGGCGGTGAAGGCCGCGGAGATGGAGGAGCTGAACCACGCCGCCGACGACCGGGACGATGACAAACCCGAGAAAATGGCGGAGGGGGTGGAGAGGGAGAGGGAGCAGTCTGATGGTGTGAAGACAGGAGAGGTGGAGATGATAATGAAGGATGGAGCAGAGATGGACAGGCAAGTGAACTCTGAGACATGTCTGTGAGGAGAGAGGGGGGACATTCACAGAGTGAGAGACTGGTGAGCTGGAAGCACTGCCAACAAGGATGGACCTGAGGGAGGGATGGAGGGAGAGATGGATGGAGGAGGGGAGGAGAGAGGGATGAAGGTTTTCTGGAACCACACTACCACCAACACACACACAGGCGCTCGCGCACATGCGCGCACGCACGCACGCACACACACACTTATTATTGATTGTGTGACTTATTATTATTATATGAGTGTTATGTTTCAGAAGAGTTTTACATGGTAAATTGTTACATTAACTCAAAAGCATCATTCATTCATTCATCATTCATTTCTTTCCATGGACTGGAAGACAGATCAAGTCTTTTTTTTTTCCTTTTCTTTTTTTCTGGCCAGTATGCACACGTAATAGTTTCTACCTTGACAAAACACTGTGTTAAACATGTTAAACATGACACAAAAGGTCATGTCTTCAGTGTCTATTGTTAATGTATATGATGTGCCTGTTTATCTTCAATTGTAAGGATTTTATTACAACCTGAATGTACTGTATGTCTGATGACAAGTGAGGAGGATGAACCATGTTGAAATTAAGAATTTGGTAAAATATTGTGGGCATTAACTTGTTAGCTAGAAAGCTGTGTTTCAGATTCAGCGTTTGTCTACCTACTGTTCAAAAGAAGTCAACATTTAAGGGGTCTTTTCAAACAGTTTTTGTTCTTTGTTCATTACCTAGAACTTTATGGCCAGGTCTCTCTTGTAGAAGAGGTCCTCGGACCTCAGTGGGACATCCTGGTAAAATAAAGGTAAAATAAATACAAGACATTCACATCTTACATTTGTATCACATTACATTTTTGGCATTTAGCAGACACGTTTATCCAAAGCAACTTACAAAAATTCATTTGTCTAAGTAAGTGAATCATCTGTCCATCAGTCATTGCAATAAAAAGTAATTTATGCTCGGGCCAGGGGCCATTGGCAGTCATAATGCTAGAAGAAGGATCAATTATTATATATTTTTTTACTATTTACAGTAGAGGGACTGTATGTCAAGCGGTACAGTATGAATGTTGGTAGTCAACAGATGAAACACACAATCCACTACCTATTCATTGATGGTTGTGAATTAGACATGACACACTGCTATGAGAAGAAGTGAAATTATAATATGGCCATCTGTCATTAGGGGAGAAATGTATTCCACACTTAAGTCTCAATGACAATGACTACTTGTTTATGTCATCTGATGAGTAATTTACCTCACATCTTTTACTAACATTGAGACTTTACTCTGCTTCACAAATGTTAGCGTTACACCTGAAAACGGTGTGGTCTAACGGTGTTGTACAGCAGCAGTAACATTATGATCTGTCAGTGTGAAATGTTGTTTTGTTTTTGTGGTTATGTCTGTGTGAGATCTTTGTACCTATTCTATTAACAAGCTCACAGATACATGTCAACCAGCAGCCTCTGCTGGATATATATTGAATGTAAAACGTTTTAAAAATGTTTTGGCTTTACCCTATTTTTTCTGAGATACTGTACAGGCTTCTGATGTGTTGCTACCCCGACCTAATAAATATTATGTTCTGTGAAGAAATTAGTTTTGGATGATTCTTGAAATACCTGATAGGATCAATGTATCACTCCACACTCCTCTTTTTATATGCCCCGTTGTGCACATGTGCTCTCTCTCTCTCTCTCTCTCTCTCTCTCTCTCTCTCTCTCTCTCTCTCTCTCTCTCTCTCACACACACACACACACACACACACAATGGTGACTAAGCTACCCTACAATCCTCTTAGATCAGGATTTGTGTTGAATTTACAGAGTGGGAGTACTGCCCTGGCAGGACCTGGTTGATAGAGGTCCCAGACATACAGGACCTGGTTGATAGAGAAAGTCCCAGACATACAGTGCAATGGCTGAATCTCAAAAAGTGGGGATTGTGAACCAGCTTGTGGGGCTTTGTAAGTGCTACTTCTCCTGATTCATCCTTTCATCCTCAATAAACCTTCTCCCCGACTGTATCTGCATCACTGTGAATCAGTGTGTAGCAGACAGTGAGCATCAGTGAAGGCAAGGTATCAATCAAGACTGTCCTATAGCACCCTCTATGGGTCCATGAGAGCAAGCACCTTAACCTTTAGCTCCATCCTGAGCTGAAACTACATTGACACAATTTATGTTTTCCTTCCGAAACACTTAAAAAAAGACAACACACAGGGTACAAGTACTTTGTTTATTTACAGTTATTTTTTTTAAAGTACACCAACAGTGGCAAATACAAATGAGAGAGAAAGTAATCCTTACAGAGCTGGTAGCTTAGATAATTACATTAGGTGTGAATCTTTGACCAAACTGGCCACGAGTCAAAGTCTGAGGAAACATGACTAGTTAGGAATAAGGGTTAGAACTGACCCATGAACTGAACCGCATTAGAACTGACCCAGAGGGCAAGAGACATTGCAAAAGCGCACACAGCCCCCCAAAAAGTCACGTCATTTTTTTACTCAGGAGCATTAGAACTGAACTTCAATCTAAACTGGTTGTGATGGCCACTCTTACTGTCGAGAAGGACACGTGAGGAGATCAGGGTGAATATCAGAGACCACAGCCACCCTCCAGCCAGAGTGACTCATTGAATACGTCAGGGAATAGATGAAGTCATCCCCCATGAGCTAGTGCTTGTGCCACATCAGTGCTGGTCAGGAAGCTATACTTACGGGACTAAGAATATGCTCGTCAACCTTTCCCACTCAATTCAACAGTGCTTAGCTTAAAATGGCAGAAGTTTTAAAACAAAACTATTACTTGTTACGTTTTTTTTTTCTTCCTTCTTTTAAAAAATCAGTGTCTGGAGCATTCTTGTCCTCGGGTGGCTGGAGGGCGTTCCTGCCCTGACACTTTAATAAAACAATCGTGGCTCGACTTCACTGATGTGGCATATGAGGTTTCTGACGCAGCAGAGACTGGGCACTGTTGGCTGACGTGACCACAACACAAAACTGGCCCCCGACTCGACCTGACAGGGTTAATAGGCCGGTGGTCACACCTTTATGCTCATGTGATCATCCAAAAAAACTGAAAATAAAACAGAAGAGTGAAAACATTTACAGGCTATATTACAGGTATTTCACAGCTTAGAAACCATACAAATAACGAGGGGAAGAGGATGTAAATCTGTACAGCAGTGTATGGACATCTGATAAAGGCTGTGTCTCAAAATGGCACCCTACTCCCTATATAGTGCCCTTCATCGGATGGGAGCCATGTGACTCTGGTTATACAGGTAGTACACTTAAACAAGCAATAGAGCACCACCTGAGGTTTGACCAGACAGAAAACCCTTACAGGAGCAACACCTTATGTATACAACAACTCCGGGGACTTTTAACCCAAGAATCCACACCTGGAGAGCTGGAGGACTCCAGTGGCGGATGGAGTTTGAACCCGACATTTTGATTCTGACTCTGTTACATACCAGCTTGGTCAAAGGGGGGGCCCAGTGCTAAAACATGCAAGTAGTGTTTATTACAAATGGCTATAGAGTTACACAACAGGGCTGTGGAAATAAACAAAAACAACAACTAAACAAAACCTGGCTGGTGGTCAGAGAAGTCTGTAAATACAAATGAAAGCAGTACACCCTCTAAACTACCCATTTAAAACTGAGCCAGAAGCTCATTTCTGATTGCCATTAAACTGCCCAAAAAAAAAACAACTCAGGCTTATGCATCAGTGTACGGTAGGAGTATAAACGAGTGTCTTTATTGACAGAGTGCCATGGAGGAGGAGGAGAAGCCATGACAATAACAGTTCCGTTGTTGGTCGTTTCAGTCTTAAAAGGAGTCTGTTGGGTCGCCACGGCAACAAAGACCACGCACCGTCCAATCAGAAACACTTTAGGACAGCGAGATGGCGAGTGTGCACCGCCGTGCGTATGTCTCCCACAAGTAACGAGGACAGAGATAATAGTCTGCATGTCCACATGTCCTTTTTTTAATTTTTATTATTATTATCAAAATGATTTAAGTGTTTGGGGTAGGAAGTAAGAATAAGATGGAGTGAGAAAAGGAGAGGGGGAGAGGGAGAGGGAGAAGAGAGAGAGAGAGAGAGAGAGAGAGAGAGAGAGAGAGAGAGAGAGAGAGAGAGAGAGAGAGAGAGAGAGAGAGAGAGAGAGAGAGAGAGAGAGAGAGAGAGACAGACTTTGTGCCGGGTCAGGTCAGGTCAGGGGGCTGGCATCCTATGGTTGCTGTGGTAGTAGAGAGATCAGAGCTGCTGAGTGACCAGACGTGGTCCACCCCTTTGCCGTGCAGGTGCAGGGAGGGGCTCATCGAGGCGCTGCAGAGTGGAGACCCCCAGGGATCACGCCTGACACCATCTGAGAGAGGAGAGGTTACCAGGTTAGGTTACCATTCTCTACCTTACCTTTCCATCCAACCACCAATACTAATATCAACACTCAACATCTATATTCCATCAACTGACGAGACCAGAAAACCATCTGTGAGAAGAAAGCAACAGGCCATCAACGTCCCTTCAGCATTTCCGCCTTATTCATCTGACTTTGATAAGGTTCAAAGCCGAGTCATGCAAAACAGGCGAAACGATACATCTTCCTAGTGCCCTGCTCAAGCTCTCTGTCTGTGCAGTAAACCCAGGCCCACGGGAAAAAGGGGTAAAGCCATCAGCAGTGGTGAATGTTAGGACACGACCGTAGCCTGTCTGAGGGCAGAGGTCTTTAACACCAGAGTGAAAAATTAGAAAAGGTTTTTGTTTGTTTGTTTATGCCATGCCATTGATAAACTCTAACCAAAGACAAGCAGTGTGGTTTAATTTCAGGAGAGGAAAACCATGCAGCATTGAGCATAAAAACCAGGGGAAGGGAGTTTCAGTGTTCAGAGGAAAAACACACACACACACACACACACACACACACACACACACACACACACACACAAAGACAGACAGACAGGCAGACAGACAGGAACGGTAGAGTCCCTCTGTGGGGAGGACAAGGGGGGGAAAGGGCGTTATGAAGCTACATGCTGGAGGATGTCAGGCATCAACCAAACAGTGCAGCAAGCAACAAGCCACAGGCTAGGTAGGAGGAGCTGAGGAGATCTCCCAGCTGAGCGACAGGACTGGTTCCACACAGGTGAAGGGAGGGGGTCTTCTGACCAGGCTTAAATGCACTACTCCAGTTCTCCAGGGGCCGCAGCTTCGTGTGACTCGTGACTGACTCCCGACCAAAGTATGAGATCAAAGCACGATTTGACAGATGATGTCATAGAAGATCAGGAAGTATATAGGTTGGCTCTTAGGGCATAATAACATATATACTTCCTCGGGAATCTAGAACCTTCTGATATCACTGTTCAAAATCAGGCTTGAGAGTCTGAGAGACCCTGTAGAACTGGAGCGGTGCATCTGTGGTGCTTTAGGGGACCCAGCGGGACTCACCCGGTGTTTCGCCATCAAACGAGAACGTGGTGAGCGTCTACTTGGCGTGATGATCGAAGGGAATGCTATTCTGATGTTGGGGGGAGGGAGAGAGAATTCCGTTGGTCAAGTGAGGAGGGCACTCAGACACTTGCATCTGCATCGCATGCTTATCACAGACCAACGTCCCGGGGGAGGGGCAGGAAAACTACAAATCCCACCTCTAAGCGAGAGCATCGCCCCTCTGCCTAATGAGAGAGGGCTCTCCCTAAGGAGTATGGCTGTTTCAATGGGGGGTGCATCACAATATTCTCAATAGTCTCAAGTTGCTTCTTCTCCTTGGTCCTGGTTCCGCTCCTTTCCATGTGTTGGAGAACTTGGTGAAGGACTAGCTATCTTAAGACTTTAGGCCTTGGGGGGGGGGGGGGGGGTTTCAGTTTTCAGTGGAGGGTACCCACTCTCTCAGGCACAGAAACACACACCATGAAAACCTGTTCAGACATAATCATCTCTACTCACTGTTGTTTAAACATTAGGCCTAGGAAGCCCAAAGATAGTCAAGAGGCACTCCTGGTTCAGCATTGGCTACACACACGTTTATTGGTTAATTTGCGTGTTCCTTGTGGGTCAGGACGGGGGGGGAGTGTATGGGATCAGATCAGGAGGTCAAGTGAGGGTCGTCCCTTGCAGGTGGCGGGTAGAGGGCTAGCTTGTAACCTGTGCAGGTTAAGGGGAGGGGCGGGGCTTGTACCTGTGAGGTGGACATGCGGGAGGTGTCCTGGCGTCCCGTCAGGTCGGAGGAGGACACGTTGACGGGAGCGCCGCGGTGCAGCCGCATGCTGACTTTCCTCTCGCGCTCCATACCGGACACGGGCCGCGGGGATGTGTTCGCTACGGGGACGGGGGACAGGCGGTTGAGAGAGAAAGAGAGAGAGAGAGAGAGAGAGAGAGAGAGAACTAATCAACACTCAGCAACCTGGACATACAGAATGGACAGGAAGCATATCTAACACCTACAGGTATTACTGTGGGGGGGGGGGGGGGGGGGGAAGACTCACCTGTGTGTGAGGTAGGGGTGAGGGGTGCGGGTGGTGCCCCTTCCTGTGTTCCTCTGGGTCGTCCAGAGGCGGCAGGGATTCCCCTGGCCCCGGGTGTCCTGCCCTGCCTCAGCCTGTCCTCTCCGGCCCTCCGCTCGCGCTCAGCCTCCTCCGCCGCGCGATTGGCTCCCTGAAGACGTCAGGGATATGGGTTAGAGAGAGATGAGACCCAAGAACAGACCATTCTATTCCTAGGTCAGCTGAATAAGTCCACTCACAAACTTGAGCATGTTCCAGTCGAAGACGTAGTCGTAGGAGAATCCTTGTCTGTGGAACAGGTTTCTGAAGAGCTGCCTCAGGTAGGAGTAGTCGGGCTTGTCATCGAACCGCAGCGAACGGCAGAAGTTGAGGTACGTCGCAAACTCAGCTGTGATGAGCGTGAAATTAGGAACATTTAAACTCCAAAACATCACAACCAGACAATCAGAGTTGAGACGGCAAAGATACACATTATTGGTTTTGCAACCAGGATGGAGAAATTCCCCAAATCAATAATAATAATAATAACTTCAATTTATATAGCGCCTTTCATGGGACCCAAGGTTGCTTTACAGAGATACAAGAAAATAACAAAAAACAGTCAGACAGACAAACAAAACAACTAAACTAGGGGCTGAAGGCCTCAAGTTCAAGGGCTTTAATGTCCACTACTTACAGGGGTATCCCTTGCAGAGCACCTCGATGGGGGTGGACATCTTCTTCTCACTGATGCGTTCGTACTTCTGCCTCTTGGTGGCGGCCTTAAGGCCCTGCCAGGGCAGAGAACCCAGGTTGAAGTACATGAGGACGTAGCCCAGAGACTCCAGGTCATCACGCCTAGACTGCTCTGTAGAGGGAGAGGAGAGATATATGGAGGGAGGGGAGAAGGAGAACATTGTAACAAAATGTGCTATAACAAAAAAAAAAGGAAAAAAAAAGATCGCTATAAATAATTGTTTCATTAAATTCATTGCTTATCTTATTGCGGCAGTGACGTTCAGAAAAAACATCTGTTTTACAAGACGAGCCCTGGCCACTGAAACATGAAAACAGATGTGTGTGTGTATGTCTTACCTATTCCCAGGTGTGTGTTAATGGAGGCGTAGCGGGCAGTGCCAGTCAGGTTCTTGTTCTCGCGGTAGGGGATGTGCTGGTGTGTGCGTGCGTCCCGGTATTTCTTGGCCAGGCCAAAGTCGATGATGTAGACCAGGTTGCCCTTCTTGCCCAGGCCCATGAGGAAGTTGTCAGGCTTCACGTCTCTGTGGATGAAGTTCTTGGAGTGGATATACTCAATCCTGCTGATCTGGAGACAGGAAGGGTGGGGTTACACAGAGCTGTTTAGACCACATGTGAGGACCAATGCTTTTATGTGCTGTTCTCTCGGAACAGACACATCTCATACTGTACGTTTATTTTCAAATCCCAATTTGAACCTATATCCCGTTTATTTTCAAATCCCATCAAACGGGAGCACGCACCCGAGTCCTAAACCAAAGATCATTATGAAAACAAATAGCACTACTCTAACATCAGACAACCGCTGTTAGAACCACACTGATGGAGCCAGACGCCTGGTGGCGGGGCAGAACCCTGCCGTTGCCCTGCTCACCATCTGGTCAGCCAGCAGCAGCACGGTCTTCAGGCTGAACTTGCGGGAGCAGAAGTTGAAGAGGTCCTCCAGGCTTGGCCCCAGTAGCTCCATCACCATGACGTTGTAGTCCCCCTCGGCGCCACACCACTTTATGGTCGGGATGCCCACTGTGGAGAGACACGAGGGGAGATGTCACACACCACAGTGGCGTTACGGACAGCTACTGCAGGGGTATGGACATGGACGCACAGCAGGCGAAGCTGGTGGAGGCGCGAAATCGGAAGATGGTCTCACTGTAATGGATGGAATGGAAGTTGGAACCGTTCCTCATTCCATTCATTACAGTGAGCCCGTCCTCCAATGTTTATTTCCGCTGACACACACGTGCGTGGCAGACATGCCCAAACAAATGCATCATCGAATATGGGTTCTTTAATTAGTGTTGTCCCAAATGACTATTTTTCTAACGATTAATCTAGCGATTATTTCATCGATTATTATTTATCGATTATTCGATTAGTCTAACGACTAATTTATCGATAAGTCTAACGATAATTTTTGTACTGTAATTTTTTTTTTAAAAAATTTAAAAAAAAAATTGTCTCCACCTCACTGCTATGTTTAGCCAACTTGAATGCCAACATGGCCATTTAGAAGTCTGTCCATCACCACAACACATAGCTAGCTAACGTTACTCTCGCTGCTATGTTATGATTAGCTAAATTGATGCTAACGTAGCATGCGAGCTACGAGCTAGATAACGTACAGTAGGTGCTCGCACCACAATGACAATAGGCTACCGTAGCTAGCCAGCTACATAGCTAACGTTACTAACACCAGAAGACAAGACATACGAACTGTGGTGAGCTACATTGCTTGTGTAACATTAGCTAGTAGCTATCCATTTTCACTCATACACTTAATTGTCTCGCCTGGTAAAATAAAGGTAAAAAAAAAATAATAATAAAAAAAAAAAGTCTTTTTTTTTATTTGCGACTAACCGACGCATATTACGCTAACCGACGTATTGACGTAGTCGGTGACGTCGACGACGTCGAATAATCGTAACAGCCCTATCTTTAATACATGAATCTCTAATAATAATAATACAAACAGGGAAAATCTAGCTAGACCACACAATTGAGTACCAAAGAAGGAATCAACGCATTATTTCAATAGCATTCCGAGTGTGTTTAAAACCATCTCAAGTTTAATAACATCACTCGCAAATGACTTTAACCTAATCCTGACCAATAAGTTAAAACCTTTTCCCAGTTAGCGTTCAGCCAATCGTGTTAGTGCAACATGATTTCTAGTGGAGTGTGAGGCCTGTCCCACGTGAGTGCAGTCTCCGGCTGTGAGCTGATGAAACGTTCCAGTCTCTCAGGATGGGCTGGGGTGAGTTATGTGGATCACTGCCTGCCCAGCCATGTGAACACCACATTAACACGGGGGATGGGGGGGAAAGAGAGAGAGAAAGTTCGGGGGGGGGGGGGGGGGGGAGAACAGGAGAGAAGACAGAGGACGGGGTGGGTGAGGGTGATCCATGGACCCCCTGTGTCTCACCTCCTCCTTGCATCATCTTGTAGATCTTGCTCTCGATGTGGAGCTGTGGGTGCTTCGTCTTCACACATTCCAGCTTGATGGCCACCTCCTCGCCCACAGAGATATCCGTGCCTATGGAAGACGTAAGAAAAGACTTTTAGAAAAGTGGATTGAAAACACAGCCTGGGGCACTTCCGTCAAAGAGTAGGCTACAACTTGAGACCTGCCTGTAATTGAATTTCCTCCCATTGACAACATAAAACATATAAAGTCATAAGTCATAAAACCATGACTTTGGCTACAGTGATGTTATGCAAGCCTAGGGGGAAGTGAAAAAGATACGCCGGGGAAACCAACTGGACTAAGTTTGCAGTCCTGACTGTTATACTGCCGGTATGCGCGATAGGAATGTGATTATATTACGTACCCTTCCAACTGCTGTTGGAACAGAACAGTGAGCGAGCGAGCCTGGGCCCATCCCTGCGCAGCAGCAGTGAAAACACCACATGAATCCAACCCTTGACTACCACAGCTATAGGGGCCCATAGAGGTACTAGAACCCACTAACACAGGACGGTTCACATTTGGGGAAGAGGCCAAGGTGTTACATAAGTCCGAATTTACAGTTTCAACAGAAAAAAGGCACCTCTGGACTGGAGCTATTATTTCAGTACATGAGCACACTGCTTTGGACAGCTTGCAAAAATCCCCCTTCCACATGGAACTAAAGGAGGATAGCAAATTGTACATTGGAGAAGTGCACAACTGGTGCTTTCACCAAAGTAGAGAGCAGGTGGACTATTAATAGCAAACATTAATTTCATGTTTTCAAATCAAAGCACATATCCCACATACTTGACGGGTAGAACAGAGAGTCAGTTGTACAGACAAGCCATGTCATCTTCTGACAAGAACTTAACACCTGCATCCAACACATAAACACACATGTTGGATGAATCATATGTGCGGTTACATAATATGTGCGACGCTGTGCGTATTAGTCCACACAAGTGCAGAGCTAGGGGAACTATGGCTGACTGGAGCTTCCCTTCCCCTCTGTGCCATGGGTGTGCATCGTATGATGATGACTCAACACACACACACACACACACACACACACACACACACAGTATGAGGGTGGTGGCAAAACACCCCCATACTTAACCAAAATTCTGTCCCATCACAATGGACAGAAAGTCATGCACTTGCGAAAAACGTGTAGCCTTGTTGTCTCTCTCTGGCTGTTAATCAAAGGTATGGGCGTCCAAAACATGGACTGCCAAACCATAGCAATAAGCAAATGTCAGCTTATCCTCAGAATGCCTAAATGGACAGGCAACGAGGACACAGGCCCCATCAGAGCAATAATAAAATCAAGCCAGATTTCACAGTTGAACCCTTGGTGTTCCATGAGGTAGTGTCTATTGGGACACAATACACCCTTTCTGTGGTGGTGTTCAAGCAACTTGCAAAGCAAAAACAGAACATTTGGCGCTAGATTTATGAAGAGACAGCCTTAGAAAGCAATAACGATATAGGTATAAATGTATATTATAGTTTTAGGCTTTTAGGATTTTAGTTTTAGGATTTCCAAGAGCAAAACATCCAGGCCCTGAATAGGAGGACTTCAGTCTCTGGTCTGAGGGGGAGCCTGGGGAGCGGTGACTGGCCTTATCAAAAACACATGTCTTCTACTGACAGCTCTTTCAAAACATCCCTTCCTCAACCCAGCAGGAGGAATGGGTCAATTCTAATCCAATTCTTCACAGTAGAATTGAACATTTTCTCAGATGGTGGTTAGGTAACACACAACAAGTTTCTACTTAGATGAAGACCTATAATAGCTTATTTGAAACTCATGTTGAAACTCAATGTTTACAAGGTAGAACACAAACTGTCTTATTTGCTATTAGGGCAAGACCTGTTTCTGCAAACCCAGAGGCACGAAAACAAACACGTCACGTGACAATTTAAGAGTGACCTGCCTCTTAGTTTAAACAGTGTCATGTTAGTGTGAAGATCTAAGCCTTTGCATAGAATCATCCCAACACAAATGACAGAGAACAACCATTTAGGCCTACTCATTCAAAATGAGAAAGGGGTGGGGTGACAGCTACAGCCTGATACAGTATAATCTGAAGAACATCCAAGATAGACATCTAAACATTTCCATATTTAGATACCCACAGGCTGGATGTGAAACAATGACATGACTGTTGGTCACATCGCTGATGTCATCAACATGAACAATAAGCTCTTTCTGCTTTTATGCACTCCTAACTGCCATGGACAAGGGCAGTGCCAAGAATGAGAGACCAACACTGTGAAACAGGAGCTAGGCCTAGATGTTCTGTTCATTCTCACAGGACAGAGGGGCGTTGGAGTCTGGACTGAACCTAGAGTAGGCCACCTACTTCACAGTGCATTTTGTTCAAAATGACAAGATTTAAACTGACGTGTCCGTCATCCATTTGACAGGGGCTTGTGAGCTCATCCCTGGGGGTGATGATAAACATATCACAAAGGAATTTCAGTTGACAACTGACAGATGGCCCGATACCAGAAGAAAAACAGGTGAGAGAAGTTGAGAACACACCAACACACCACATAAGTGAAGTGGTTATACTGTTATGACAGTTAGGGTGGACCATCAAGAACAACAAACCAAACCTGAAATGGCAAAACCTGAAACTAGTCAAGAGTGAAGCTAGGGCAGAAGCAGCGACACAGGGGAACTGGTCCACTACGCCTCATCTGAAATACATGGGTGACTGCCCACTGCCTGAAGGACAGAGCAGGTGGAGCTGAAAAGCTCCTGCCCCTCACAGCCCTTCACATTAACTGACAGATGGCAGAACTGGAAAACAACTGGCTGGGTGGGTCACTACTAGGGTGACTGAGTTTGTCTGAACTCTGCCCATTTCCAACAATCCTTCTTCTTCGTGGCTGCCTGGGGGTTGCCTTTTAGTCACTATAAAAGATGATGTACTTTAACTTTCCAACGCAAAAAAGACAACACAACCCTAAGCTAGCCAGCTTTACACAGCAGCAACTGTACTAAATCAACTCTGTATAATGAATCGTGAGCTTAGAATGATAAGGTTCTATCTCCGTTTAGAGTAGTTCAGAGATATTGAGCGTCAAAGCTTTTACATTCCATTATGTTCTGTGAGATGGAACCTTTGTATTTGGTGAATTACTAACTCAAAAATGTCAATTTTTAAAATAACACCACACAGGCATTAATAAACACCTAATGTGACCATGGGCCAATTCCTCTGTCTGAGTTCGACTCTGGCACACTTGACATTGCCACATTATTATCGCCTGTTGTGGTAAAGGGATTAGCTAACAGTTACTAGCCAGTAGCTAGTAACAGCTAGCTAGCTTTGTTAGGTTTCAGTACCCTGACAAGCTGGTGGTGGTGGTGGTGGCTAGCTAAACTAGTTGCTGTTGACAAGGACTGCTGAGAAGAATAGTTGCTAGTAAGGCTGGTTAGCTATTACACCCCCCGCCCCCCTAGTCAGTTGAATGAAATAGAGCAAGAATACATGGAGGCCGAGTGATCTGACTCCATCATGGAAATAGCTAGCTAGCTGTTTGTCTGACAACTGGCTTCCGTATCTTCTAGCTAGCCAGGTTAGATACGGTGCTAGTTGGTTAGCTGGTGAGCTAAATAGCAAGTTAGTGGCGTTAACGTCTGCGCATAAATGAGTTTTTTGGTCACCAAATATGTTATTTTACTCACCCAAATAGATGTCTCCAAAAGATCCACTTCCAATCTTTCTGCCCAGCCTGTATCGGTTCCCTACTCTCAACTCCATTGTTGTCCAATGTTATTATTTTTTACAGCTACCCGTCCGAATTTGTAGGAGAAATAATCCACCCTGACGTTTTTTGCTCTTTTTGTTAGCTAACCACCCACTATTTCACTTTACTAAACTGGTTTAGATTAGAACACCTTTATTCACACCACCACCCTCCTCCCCCCGGATCCCAGAAGATTCAGTTCCTTCTGAAACGGTCCAACTTTCACCATCCCTTTTCTATCTTTAGGATCTTCGAAGTGCCACGATATCGATATTGTCCGAAAGCTTAGAATGTGCAGATTATGTTCGTGTCGTTTTCATAGTAATCCTTTCATTAACTTAGGAGGATGGAGACGGATTTGGATGTACAACTTCCCTTTCAAAATCGTCGTCTACGCCACTATAACATTTTCATCCGCTGAGTGTGAAGGAGGAGAGCTGTCATACATCTGTGACATCACTTCCCCTAGCAACCGTGAGAAGGTCATAAAAAGGGGCGGGGATTAGTCCATAAGACTGATACTGTATCAATATATAAACAACTCTGTCAATACTTATATTAGTCATGTCAGGGAACACAACTTGCCACTTGGAGCACTTTGAGCTGCAACGTTTGCAGGAAAAGTGCTATACAAATAAAAGTTATTATTATTATTATTATTATTATTATTGGCTGTCAAAAAAAGAGAATAGGACAGAGCATTATTCACATTACCCACACCTGAATATTATTTAGAGTAAATGTGGTTTTCTTTCCACCCTCGAAGAAAGAAATATACAAATGTGTACATTTCAAACCTGCAAACTGCGACACTTTAAATGAATGTGCAATAACACTATGTGCAATATGACAACCCTAGGGTACATAAGGTTGCAGAGAAATAGGAAATGTTAGAATAGGTATAGCATAGCATAGAGTACAGCACAGTGTTTTATCTGTACAGTATAGTATAGTGGATTGTGTACATAGCCTTTATTTATGTAAACCAGCTCTTCCCTTCTTGTTTTTTTAGTTTTTTTTTCTTTCCTAGCACCAGGGGAGCCCCCCCTCCCAAATTTCGTTGTTTGGTACCTGTACTATAGCAATGACAATAAAGACCATTCATTCATTCATTCATTCATTCATTCATTCATTCATTCATTCATTCATTCATTCATTCATTCATTCATTCATTCATTCATTCATTCATTCATTTGAGAATGTGTGGAATGATATGCATCATTGCAAAAAAAAAAAATGCAAAACCCCACAACCTGATACTATCAGCAGCCCTAAGCATAGGTATGTCACTAAGTGCAGTTGTCTGGGTTTAGTTACACAACTTTTCACACACAAAAATTAAGTAGTCTTGTTCCCCTCTAGAACTTGGACTGATCCTAGAACCTGTTCTAGCCCGTTACATTGGCTGAGGGATTACTGTTGTGTTGACCCTGCCAAATGCAGTGACGGTGCCGAATGTGAGGCTAGGTCAGGCAGGCGTAATCAACAGTAAACAATTGGCAGGGATGATTCCGAGCCAGACACACACACACAGACACACACACACACACACACACACACACACACACACACACACACACACACACACACACACACACAGACACAGACACAGACACAGACACAGACACAGACACAGACACACACACACACACACACACACACACACACACACACACACACACACACACACACACACTCAGACAGATGGACAGACGCAGACAGACAGAAGCGTTACATCAGAGATTAGTTCTGTTTTCCTGCACTCAAACTAATCTATTGGTACAGCTACTGGTCGGTAGCAACAACAACAACAGCAACAAAAATGATAAAATATAAAAATATACAGGATTATTCAATATAAAACCAGAAAATACCAAAATGAATTCGCCGAAAATATTCAGTGTTATTATTGTACTTTGAAAGCCAGTGTAAATATTTGCTCTGGGGTATTGGTTATTTCTCTAATCAGTATTTGATTTGGCAGATGTAGTATTTTTTTTTTGGGGGGGGGGTTGTCTAAATTGTATAATGTATGCTGCAGAAATATAGGTTGCTGCTAATATGTAAATGTTCATGCAGTTTCTCACTGACTTGTTTTGTATTATCTATTTTACATAGTGTGTGTGTGTGTGTGTGTGTGTGTGTGTGTGTGTGTGTGTGTGTGTGTGTGTGTGTGTGTGTGTGTGTGTGAGAGAGAGAGAGAGAGAGAGAGAGAGAGAGAGAGAGAGAGAGAGAGAGAGAGAGGGAGAGAGGGAGAGAGAGG
Source organism: Nansenia antarctica (assembly GCF_963989245.1). Lineage (NCBI taxonomy): Eukaryota > Metazoa > Chordata > Actinopteri > Argentiniformes > Microstomatidae > Nansenia > Nansenia antarctica. Next base: position 12,721,714 of record NC_137681.1, on the reverse strand, counting down.
GAGAGAGAGAAGAGAGAGAGAGAGAGAGAGAGAGAGAGAGAGAGAGAGAGAGAGAGAGAGAGAGAGAGAGAGAGAGAGAGAGAGAGAGAGAGAGAGAGAGAGAGAGAGAGAGAGAGAGAGGGGGGGGGGGGGGGACTTCATCACAGTACGGAAACTATTCAGAGAATCTTCATATACAATCCCACACAATGCTCAACATTAAAAAGTAAAAATGCAGTAAAGTAAAGATCTGGAAGTCGGAAAACATTTCATTTCACTAAAGGCCGCGCCCACGTATCTGAACGGGCTAAAAGCCATTTAGAATATTTTGATTGGTCACATATGGACCAATCCCTGAAGCTGCTTGGAAACGCTCACATGGCACCGCTGTTGTTGTTTGGGTTGCGTAATCCGAGGTGCACGTGTTTGACAACGCGTCGAGCACAAGTGGACGAGAACAAATAGGGAACATCATTCTGCCTGGTAGAAGATGATACAACACCAGAAACTTGCAATAGAGATGATTGCAGTTCTATGGGCTCTCATGCTGATGCGAATACACGTGTTTCTTTCCTGCAACTATCAGTAATTTAAATCTTTCAAAAAGAAGTAAATTGAGGCCTATGATTTGGCCTAATATGACTTCTATACATTTATGAGAGTAAAACACCTGTTGGACCTTGACAACTACTAATAACTAAATAATGACTTATTGATGTATTGTGTGTGTTTGCCCTTGAGCACTACAGTGCTATTTGCATGTTAAAATGCATTTCCCCCATTTTGTTGTTGTTGCAGAAATCACTGCAAAAGTAAATAGCTGCTCTAAGTTGCACCAACAATTGTTCCTGTAGCAGAGAACCCACCTCAACAAACACATAACCACACGTTGCTGTAGGTTACTGTAGGTTACTGTACTCTTGTTGTGAAACGAATCCATTGATCCAAGATTCAGAGATACTGGCAAAGCCCCATAAGATTAAATACTCTAGTGCAGGCAGGCACAAATAAACAACATCATTGACTGCACATTGGAGCACTGTGTAACTAACCACATCTGGCTGTAAGCCTTCCAATGTGATCTAGCTTAATCCAATCAATAGAGGGTATGCATGCTACAAGCTTTCCCTCTATCAAAACAATATGCTATCACAATGCCCTAGTAGCCTACATGTGTAAACGCTGATGGTGTGGAGTTAATAGTCTTTCATCCTCCCATGCCAACTAGATAGATGGATAGATGGATAGATAGATGGATAGATGGATAGATAGATAGATGGATAGATAGATGGATGGATAGATAGATAGATAGGTACTTTATTGATCCCCAAGGGGAAATTAAGGCGTTACAGAAGCCCACACCACAAACAGCAGCATCAAAATAAAATGACAATTGAATAATAATATAATAAAATACAAAATATAAAAAATACCAAAGCCATAAAATAGACATAAGAAATAAATGTTATAGATAGTGTCAACAGTCCAGTATGAATGAACATGAATGAACATGAGTGAACACGCCCCAGCCTGTCCCCCTGATCCAGCCAGCCGGAGGAGGAGTTGTACGATGAATAGAAACAGTACGTTCTGTTCTGCTTACCGTGGCTGTTGACTGTCCAGTGTCTACCTATCACAATCCCATTGAGGTTTGGCCTCACATATACGTTCTGTCAGCTATGTGACGTATGGCAGATTAAGTGTTAAATTGAGGCTTAAGTCATCAATTCAATTAACCGTGTATCTATTGTTGTTTTATTGTTCTTTCTTTTTGGATCAGTTGGTTTTCTGAATCCACATTTTCCTCCCTGAAGGTATGTGTTCTTCTGTAATGTGTAAAAACAATTGTTGTCTCATACAGGTGGCCAATAATGACATGTATTTAACAATAAATGGAAACAGCAAATCACTTTAGGTAGTGAATCCTGTCTGATGAGTTCCCTTTGCGTTGTACCAGAGCTGTGGGACGTACTCAGACTGCACTGCACATAAGCTGTAGGCTGATTCAGTTTAATGTAGAAGGGGAGCACAGCAGAGGCCTTGTTTGAAGGTCTAATCTCACTCGCTTGGCCTCACTCAGCTAGTGGAGACTCCATGATTACAACTAGAGAATTATAATGCATAAGTGCTCAGAACTTTGTGCTTCCCAAATGCTATTATCTGTATGCCTCAGATCTCCTCTCCAGCTGCAAGATTGACCTGCCTACATTTTAACCTGCTACATCAGATAGCTTTTGATTTAAGCCAAGGGTTTCACATTCATGGGATAGATTGACCCCATTGATATTATTGCATATGGGCATACTGTGATTTTTTATGTAATATATGATTTCAAAGAGTTGACAAATCAGTCAACTCGAGTGACTGAAGGGGAGTCATTTGAGGAGGATATTAAGAAGCAATAAACTGGACCTCTGACAAACTGATATTTGAATTTTACTCAATAATATGCCACACGTTCAAGCTCATGGGACAATGGGGACATCTAGTGGACATTTGACAGTAGTAGTTTAAAAAACCTCTGGTAATACTGTCAGAAAAAACATGAATTGTTCTTTATCATAATGTAGGTAGGCATTCACACAGGTGCTTTTGAAAGGAGTGTCTTACATATCATGAAAAGATCAATATTTTATTTATTTAACGTTATCTAATCAGTAAAAAAAAAAAAAAAAAGTCTTGTGGCTGTGTTGAATGATTATTGATGAAAACAAGTGATATATCTTGATGACATTCCTTTTGGGGGAATCTTCTAAACCCCTGTGTGGTCTCACATTAGTGGTTAAGTGCATGGCATATTTTTCTGACCCATGGACAGTGCATGTCTAAACCTAATTTAATGACACCCCTTTTGTCTGATAACACCCTTTTGCGCTCTTGAACGTCTCCTGTCTGTGTATCTCTTGAACGTCTCCTGTCTGTGTATCTCTTGAACGTCTCCTGACTGTGTATCTCTTGAACGTCTCCTGTCTGTGTATCTCTTGCTGATTAAAGTAGTGTTTGTTTACACTACTGCATCAGAGCTATGTCTAAAGGGCATGGAAATTCTTTGAAATGGAAACTGCATGTTCTTTTCCCCACAGCAGACTTTCCAGAATCTCTCTCTCCGGCACACAGACACCGACACCGGCACCAACACAGACACACACACACACACACACACACACACACACACACACACACACACACTCACACACACGCACACACACACACACAAACACACACACGCACGCACACACGCATGCACACTCACACACACACACACACACACACACACACCGACACACACACACACACACACACACACACACACACACACACACACACACACACACACACACACACACACACACACACACACTAAAGTACGAACCCCTAACCCCCATTAAGGCTGCCAGACTCTACCTTGCTGCAAGCTAACCACATAAAAGGAGGGAGAGAAGGGGTTGTGAGAGGAACAAGTAAGTGGGAGGGAGGCTTAACAATATATAAACCTACTTGACTCTCTCCCATCCCATCTCCCTGTGGTTCCTTTCTTTCAGGTATTTAATAAATCCACCCTGTTCATTATAAACTATAATAACATTGATCCTGTGGGATTTTTTTTATCACCCAGTCTAAGCCTGTAGGTGGGAATAAAGGACTCCCAGTGGGACAAACAATGTGTTAGTTGATCTCTGCTCTCTGCTGTCATGCTGTCAAGCTA
>NC_137681.1:12700529-12715529 GCF_963989245.1 Nansenia antarctica | reverse complement strand
GTGGAGGTGGAGGTGGATTTCTGTCATTAATGTCATGCCTTGACCCTAGCTAGTAAGGTGGGATCCAATGCTGTGTTCTGAAGTTTTTTTTTTTGCCACTGTCAAACGCTCGCTCGCACACACACACACACACACGCACGCACACACACACACACACACACACACACACACACACACACACACACACACACACACACACACACATACACACACAGCTTCTGTGCTTCTGCAACAATGTGACAATCCATTCCCAGATAGCAGACTGAGAATGCCCTCTATTTCATGGCCAACATCAGCAGTTTAGCATTTGACACGTGCAGGATTTTCACCTAGCAAAGTGTTTCAATGATTTATTTGTAAAGCAACACGTGGGATTAGGAACTGGAAAGTGTTATCATAGTTCTCTATTCCATGCTGCAACTGTGTGTCAACTTGTGCAGCTGGTTTATCTGCATCCAGCAGCAAGTGCATGAAACGTGCTGTAAACTTTGATTTGTTGTTGTTGAAGATTGGAGATAATGACTGCTATTGTTCTCTGGAACGTCCCTATGGATGGTTCTCCTCACCCGATCCGCTTTGACAGTTCAGTTGAACAATGAACACTTTAGGGTGATTTGTGAACAACACTGACGATGGTACCATTACAGTGCCATTATGGTGATATGATAGAACACTGAGGCTGAGTACATCTGGGTAGAGTCTAAAGACGCACGCTGCTGTGAAATCTAGGACAAGAATTCTTTGGGCATGCCATCACAAAGCCCAGCTGAAACTGCCTGAAATCCTCCGTCATGGGTTCACAAGCCTAGAGAGAGACAGAGAGAGAGAGAGAGAGAGAGAGAGAAACTTGCTCTGTGGTTTCTATGCTGTTCTTTCCCCCACTATGTCATAGAGTTTGTTTAATTGGCGTACCTCACGCTACAGGTGGAGATGCTCCTGGCATGTTATCATTAGTGTGTGTGTGTGTGTGTATGTGTGTGTGTGTGTGAGCGTGTGTGTGTGTGTGAGCGTGTGTGAGCGTGTGTGTGTGTGTGTGAGCGTGTGTTCGTGCATGTGTGTGTGTGTGCGTGCATGCCGGCGTGAGTGTGTGTGTGATGAACTAGTATGTATCTTTATTCCGCCCCCTCAGGTAATCCCATTTCATGACAGACAAGTGATTGACAGGTTATTGGAGCAGGTGAACAGAGCACACTAATGTGAGCCTGGTAGCGGGGGGTGGGGGTGGGAGGGGGTGGGATGCAATGTGTTTGACCTTCAACACCTGTCCTGCCAAAACAGAGAGACTTGCTGCTACTGGTGCCTGTTATTGAACACTCACTGAACAAACACCAAAGGATACACACACGGTCGTGTTGTTCCCTCCCCCTCCGTGCCCTCTGTACCTGCTCTTTTGTCTGTCTTCCTAAAACATTTGTGTTGGAGGAGGGGCAGTTTTGGTCCCAACAGCCTCTGGACTAGCATGGTAGCCAGCCAGATCTCTGTGCTCTAGCCAACTCCTTTGTCTTTGCCACGCCAAAGCTGGCTACAGCAGGCTAAAGCAGGCTCTCAGACACATGCACTGTTGTGGGCCAGAACCAGTAAACCAGTAGGAGGAACTGGGGCGTGAACTGGGCCGTCTGAATGGGGGCTATGCACTGAGCCATGAGGGGCCTGGAACCCTGGAGGTCTCGGCTGCACCTGGCACAGCTTTAGACAGGGAGCTTAGTTTAGGGAGCCTCCATGGCAACACTCACACACACACACACACACACACACACACACACACACACACACACACACACACACACACACAATACAGGTATGCAGGCATTTATGTAAGAAGATGCACATTCAAGTGCGTCCAGGCATGCAAGATAAGCACAAGATATCGCAAAGTTTTACTCAATCAAAGCGGCCACAAAAAAATAATAAAGAACAAGAGTAGGGGTATTCCAATCCTAACACACAGATGCACACAGGTGTGCACTCTCTTTCTGTCACACTCCCCCCCCCCACCCCCCCAACACACACACACACACACACGCTTTCTGACTTTCGGTCATCACACCATGGGCAAGTCACAGCCCGCACGCACACTTGGAGCTACATGAGAATAAATCTTTTATTGGCAACATGGTTCCTCGGTGGCCTGCGGCTATTGTATCCGTCACTAGGTGGGGTCTAGTGAAGTGTTTTCCAAGTGGTGGGCTGGGAACCACTGGTGGTCCAAGACTTAAGTATCAGAATCAGAATCAGAAACAGATTTATTGCCAAAGTTTTCACATAATCACGGAATTTGCTTTGGTCTAGTGATGCGTACAAAAGTGTGAACAATAAACAAAGTGCGAAGACAAAAACAGATAAAAACAAGTGAAAAAGAATAATAATACAATAGAGATGAAAAGTATTTATAAGAATAGTGCAATGTGACAAAACTGATAAAGATACTAGTCAGTGTCAGTGGGGCTCCCGGGCCTCCATAATGAGGCAAACTGCAGTAAGAAAGACACAGTGATCAGTGTTTAGTTAAGTGTTAAAAACAACGTTTGATTATTATCTGTAGGTCTGAAAGCAGACCCTTTAGGTGCATCACAGCCCATAGTAAGTAAGTAAAACATTATTTCTATAGCACCCTTCTCAGCACAAACGCACAGGGTGCTTTACATATCGCAGTAGCCATGGCGACATGGACAGCTTCGAGAGAACACTGCACGAAGGCAGGGTGCAACAGGGAATGAGAAAGACGCATATTTCTTTCTTCTTTTTTTTTTTTAACTTTGTTTATTGGATTTTTTCGAGAGCATACAATTGTGAAAATAGCATTTATAAAAATAGAAAGGTACATATACTCTCTATAGAAAAGACTTAAAAAAAACACATAATTAAATGACAATCACAATACTAAACAACAAAACTAACAAAGAGTGACACAACTAAAATAACACAACCACATAAAGACGCATATTTCAAAGAAACCATGGTTAGCAGTTGGATTTGGCTGGCATCCAGACCAGCTTCGGTTTCTAAGTGTGTATGTGTGTGTGTGTGTGTGTGTGTGTGTGTGTGTGTGTGTGTGTAGGTATGTGTGCACAGACAGAGGCAGCTGGACGGTTCTCTCAGGTTGCATCTCAATAGTCTTGAATGGCTTCCTCTCCTTGGCTCCTTGCCTTCTAGTCTCTCCTACGTAGAGGAAAGCTACGTGACGGATAGCTCCTGGGGAAAGCCTGCTTGGCTTTCACCAGTCCAGTTCTTTCAGATGTGTGCCAATGGACAGAAGATGGTAAGAGGAAGCAACAGCTTCAGAACATTGGGACTCACCCCTCCAGTCTCAGTCGCAGGCTCTCGCGTCTCAGCCAAGACACTGACCCAGTATCTGATACTGCCGTCTCAGATGTTTGGTCCGGAAGAACTGCTGGATGTGAATGACTCCTGGTGCACGGGTTCCCTGTAGAATGGGAGGAAGGAATAACACACACACACACACACACACACACGCACACACACACACACACACGCACACGCACAGAAACACCCACACACACGCACACACACACACAAACACACACACACACGCACACGCACACGCACACACACACGCACACACACACACACACACACACACACGCACACGCACACGCACACACACACGCACACACACACACGCGCACACACGCACACACACACATAAACACACCCACTGCTGGGTCCTTAGAGAATGGGAGAAGCAATAACACACATGGGTTACGCAATACGTTTACAGTAAGGTCAGGAGCTGTGGTTGGAGCCGTGCCTTTTCTCCAGTTCACCAAACTCGATGTTCCAAGGAATGATGTACTAATGCAGTGTAGCCTAATGTGTGTGTGTGTGTGTGTGTGTGTGTGTGTGTGTGTGTGTGTGGTTGTGTGCGCTACTGTAGTGTAAACAAACCTCTCCACAGGAAGGAGAGAGGCTCTTTAGGAAGCTATTGGATGTGGGATTGTCAACATGATAGAAGCATGAAGAGAGCTGGAGCCCAGACTAAGAGGACCTACACAGTCGTCTGGTTACCGTAAACAGTCACAACCGATTTATTTTAAATAATGGTCAACAACAAGTGAATTGGGCCACGTAAAAGTGTTTGGAACAAAAACTGAGATACAATCTTTGTAAACATCCTATAATCGTTTAGAACACGATAAACGGCACGATTTAAACCCATATACAAACATCCATGACAGCAGATTAGCCCTTCCATAATTGTCAACAAACATTTGGCTGCAAAATGCTTGGCCACAAGGGACAAGACAACCATTGGCCGAGATTCAACCATCACTGAATCATGTTCTCATTAACCAAGACTCCACAGAGTGGGATAACTGTATCATGCCATGATCCTTTGTTGTTTGAACATCGGGAATTCTGTCTGTCTTCAAAGTCCACCTGTGATCTCCATTGACCTTCTCTCATCCCATGTTGAGAGTCAGAGAGCGCACAGCAGAGCAACCAGAGGGGAAGGTCAGAGGTCATAAGAGCGAACACATCAGATTAGACAAGGATTAATGGTTGGGCCTTAGCCCAAAAGTCTTTGAACTTCGCTCGATGCAACACTAAGGTTGTCATGCTCTTCGATGAAGAGCACACACACACACACACACACACACACACACACACACACACACACACACACACACACACACACACACACACACACACACACACACACACACACACACACACACACGCACGCACGCACGCACACACACACACACACACACACACACACACACACACACACACACCTACACACAGTGGGGGTTGCACTTGCAGATTATACTGTGCCTTTGATGGTGTCTTGTCCTCTCTTGACCCATTCATAAGTTCAAATCTCTTACCATATTAGACTGTGTGAACACCCTCTCCGTCAGTGCAAACAATCCCCTCTCCACTAATAGTCTTCTCTCCGTCTAATTTACTACCACTGGTCCACAGAAATGCACAGGAACACAGGCTTTTGTTTAATGCCTAATTAGATTTGTTTCCGACATACTGTTCTTGACTTCAAAAGCACTGCTGGGTTAAAGATCGAGCTGTAGTGGGCTCCTCAAGCAGTCACCCGACAGTGACTCAGTTTGTTTTGGAAAATTGTCTCAGGCGTCACATCATGGAAAAGATATCAAACAAAGGAACAGTGACCCTGGGTTAACGACTGCTATAAGATGCTAACAATTACCTTGATACCCAGAGGGGGGAGGGCTGGGAGGTGATTGTAGCCTCAGAATGAAAGGCTTCTCCTAATAGGAGAAGGAAAAAAAACAATTAGGCACAAACATTTCGGCAGGGTTCCTGATCTCCACTGGGTTTGATTAGACAGATCAGAGGCATCTGGTACAAAGATAGACTACTTCCTTTGATAACGCAGGCCCCCTTTGATAAACGGAGGGTACTTCCTGTGTGTCGAAAGGGAAGCGATTACTTTGATTGAGAATAGCGGATATCGGCTATTTAAATCAGAGGCTATTGAATGTACTACATCCTCTCTGACCATGCTATCTAAAGTATAATTGTCATTGCACAGTACTGTATGGTATCAATATCATACATAAACTGCTTTCACGATTACTCAAAGTATGAGATTTTGGGACCAAGAAGGGCCACAGGCCATGCAAACATGTCCTTAGAAGACCAGTAGACTATGAGGATGATGATATGTTCATGTAGACTTCCTCTATTGAGCCTGATTACATCCTATCTTACACATGTCACATGACCAGTCAGATGTCTCTCTCTCTCTCTCTGTGTTTTTCATCAACCCCAGAGGGAACATTCTCATAGTACACTATGAGGATGAGAAAGTGATGACCCTTAGCTTAGCCCGAGCTTCAGGTCATCTCCAAACATAGGACCAGGACCAAGAGGAATCTAGGATATTTTAAAATCACAGGCTTTACAGCATTACTTCAGCATTCAGTCCCAGAAGACAATTAGCTCCAATTACCTCAAGAGTAGTTGTATTCTACACACATATATTTAGGTATTTTCAATAAACCTTCGAGGCTTTTAAGGGAAATTCTCCTCTGCAGAGATTGTGTCTCTGGGCTAAATATGATTCATATTATGGTCTGCAACACAGAGACTTGGATCCCGTGTACAGTAATGAAGGGTTTGTGTTGTGAGAGAACATTCCGTTGTTATAATCAGTTATTCTAGAGACTATTCCAACATTCCAAGTGAATGAAAATATGGATATGGTATATCCCATAAACACATAACAATAGGCCAAACCGTTCTGTGGAGACACCAATCCCCCCAGAGGACATCCATGTCGTAATCGTTGTAGTTAAGGGGTGATTCACAGCAAATCTGAAGGAAAAGTGAAGACATTTAAGTGAATAAGTGTATCCCAAATTTGATAACGGTAATTTGGTTAGATTACAGTAATGTAGTCAAATTTTGATTCACTGTCTCCATAAGTCTAACCATGATGGTGTCACTGACTTGAGAATTTTAATCGTCTAAAGTGGCTTGCTCTCCTCGTCCTCTCCTGAATCATCTGAATGAAAGTGAATGAAAAGACAAATATTGTCCAATTGTTTCAGAATAGAACCGAAAAAAGAGGCCTGGTCAGAAAGCCATGTTAGACCATCAAGAGGCACCCCTCAAGTTCACTGCCTCCACTGCCTGATGTGAATGACCTAATTTCCTATTTCCTATAGATGACTGTTTGTGTGAATGACCTCATTTCCTGTCTCCTATAGATGAGTTTACTGAGGGAACGGTCCTACCCAGCCTTGTGTGTGTGGGCTCTGCTGCTCCTCTGGGTGGTCCTAGTGGAACCATACCGGCCCCCCTACGACCAAGACCTGAACCAGGGCCAGAACCAGGATAAAACCGACACCAGGGGGCACCAAAGGTAAGACAGGTAACACTCTACCATCCACCCTGCCCTCCACCTTCTTACCTCTCAGAGCTAGATCAGATCAGAGCTAGACAAATACAGCATAACAAGTTGGTGGTGGGTGCCAAAAGTGCAGTTAAAAAATAAAGAAAATTCAAAGTGATCTACTGTAGGCTATTCAGTATATCCACATGAATAACACTCTCTCCCTCTCTGCGGCCTCTCCCCTGGAGTGAGGCGAGGGCTACAGCGTGTCGGCGATGCTGTGACCCAGGGGAGCAACAACCACCTCAATATGGCAACCCACAGCACCCACAACAGCACCCACAATACCAGGTGGTCCCACATATCAACATCACCATCCTCAAAGGTGGGGCGTCTACCTCTGACACACACACACACACACACACACACACACACACACACACACACACTCAACTCCCAAATGGACAGTTGGGACCCACGTGTTCTCTGAGTAACAGTTTATGACTTGGCTGTGGCTAAGGGAATCATGAGGATATTAAAAAGGTTATGGTGAGCGGCGTGGGGGGGCATAGCAATAGCAATAACGTTTGTAAACGTCTCGCTAAAGAAAGGGGACAGCAGTTTTGGGTGTGTGGCTTTGGAGCTCTCCCAGCCGCTGAAGAGACACAATACATACCAGCCATAGTTGCGTGAGTATCCTCGCCACAGGCTCCATGCCTGGCCAACTAGAGAAGGAACAGGCCTCTGCTGTTGACAGCGACACAATGAAGCTCTCTTGAATCTACCACATTCTCCTCAGAAAGAGTAAAAGTATAACCCACAAGAAAACAGAAAGGAATATTTAAGACAGCGACCTTTAAAGCCATTAAACAAATCGATAATCATATGTGACAGCAGCTGGTGAAACCAGGAACAAGTCGGCAAACCGACCATTGATTTTCAAAAACGTTGACATTTATTTACAGAATATATGTACATATTTTTTCAGAATAAAAACATCTGAACATTTAGTCGGTTGGCGACTTGTTTTTTTTCTTCTCTTCTCCCAGGTGAGAAGGGAGAGAGCGGGGAGAGAGGGCCCTACGGTAAATCAGGCAAGTCTGGTCATACCGGATCCAAGGGGCCCCTGGGCATCAAGGGCACCAAGGGGAGCATCGGCTCCCCGGGCGAACCCTGCAAGGCCTACTACGCTGCCTTCTCCGTGGGCCGCAAGAAGGGCCTGCACTCCAACACCTACTACCAGCCCATGGTGTTCGACACGGAGCTGGTCAACCTCTACGGCCACTTCAACATGTTCACCGGCAAGTTCTTCTGTTACGTGGCGGGGATCTACTACTTTAGCCTGAACGTGCACACGTGGAACCAGAAGGAGACGTACCTGCACGTGATGCACAACGAGAGAGAGGCGGTGATCCTGTACACCCAGCCCAGTGACAGGAGCATCATGCAGAGCCAGAGTCTGATGCTGGAGCTGGAGATCGGAGATCAAGTGTGGGTGAGGCTGTTTAAAGGGGAGAGGGAGAACGCCATCTTCAGCGATGATTTCGATACGTACATCACCTTCAATGGACACCTGATAAAGGCAAAGGACGAGGTGTAAGGGGCAGCTTGGCGGTGTTGAGACAGGCCGGGAAGGACAAGGAGAGGCATAGGAGCACCCCAAGAGAAGGCTAGAGCAGAGCCTTGGTTGAGGGCGACAATAACGCATTTAGTGACTTTTGTAACCGTGTAGGGTTGGTAGTGTCATGCGGGTTTGCAGCAACTTTACTGTGGCCATGGAGACACACTGATAATTGACACAATGGTTCTTTTAAAAAAATAAAATAAAACGTTTTTAGGGCATTTCTGCTCTTTTAAAACAGAGAAAGTAGAGATTGACAGGAAGGATGAGTGAGAGAGAGGAGAGATGACATGCAGGAAAGGTTGATGGCCAGAATCGAGCCAGGGACCCCGCGATAACGTGGCATGGGCCTTGGTGAGCTACGCTACCCAGGCACCCCCCCAATGGTTCTTTTTAATAAGTGTCTTGCCTTCATTTTCTTATCATCTATTTTTATGTGTATCATAATTGTATATTGTTTATCTAAAATAAGTAATTAAGTTATCTAAAATGTAATTAAGTAAACCAAGCCAAGTCATATATTTTTGGAAAATGAAAACAGAGGCACAGCAGAGTTTAGGAATGTTTTAAACTTTAACTTAACATTCAAGATGGCTGCCATTGTCTCCTTGAGTTCAAAGTGCCTTCGGGAGTGAAGTGCCGACCAATCAGTGGAGGCTGGTGGAGGTAGAAATTGGTGTCTGATATCACTCGTCATTCTGTTACATGCATTACAATGAGGCCGTCCTCCGATTTCTACCTCCATCAGCCTCCCCTGCAACACACCTCTGGCCTAGTGGCACGTAGCCATCGCATTCCTACTGCAGTCAGTTGAAGAAATGTACAGTACTGTAGAACCTCGGGGTAACAAGTTTAAACAACCACCATCTGACTTCCTACTCAGTCTGTGGATGTGTTCTGTGTGTTGTAATTCTGACCGACTTTGCCCAAAGGTTAATGTTGAAATACAGGTACGCTGATGATCACTTTGATCTTTTATCACTTACACTTAGCCTACTCTGTTAATATTCAGATCCTGACAGCACGAGAACACTTCAAACAACAGGTGCTATAAAGGCAAATGAGACTCATATGAACATCATACTCTGATGTTCATATGAACTGGACCAAACATGGCATATCACTGTATTCTCCAAAGATCTGAAAAATTCTCAAAAGATTCTGAGAAAACCTCTTTCCATCTCAAACATTGATACAGTACGGTGCTTTAAGTCACTTTTCATGGTGCAGTTTGCCAAGAGCAACAATCAATGTGTAGTTATGTTGTGCAAAGTTGATGAAATAACAAATATACAGTATTATCAAAACTATCTAAACTATCAAGAATTCCTGAAAATGTTTTATGTCCACACTATTTCATCATGATGTCACAAAACAAAAACAACGGTCCCCGGGCTAGAAACGAGCTACGAATTAAACCCAATGTTGACCCACGGGCTAGTATTCATTTCCCACCTAAACTGAGTCATTGAGAATGTGCAGTAAGGTTTCCGATCGAGGATGTTTATACGAGTTGATGACAGCCAATCAGATTACAATAGATATCCCTAGAGCACCGTGTTAGCCTCTGAGGCCAGATGACACTTCCAGGGCAACATTCCAAACCCTCACTCCCTATCCCTAGGTCCTTGCTGTTTCCTCCTTGGGAGTCCTGAATGCCAGAATATTATTGTAATATTGTAATTATCATAATACCACTAGAGCAAGAAGCGCCACCAGAACTGATGTTATTACCGTATGGTTGATGCCCATCCAATACCTTTAGATTGAGAAAGCAAAGTTCAAAGGGATTCAAGGAGCAATGCGAGTGATCAGATTGGGATCGGGCCAAGGAAATACTTTACACAGCCCAGAAATGCCTCGACAGGAAGCCTTTTTTTACTGCCTGCAGATGTACATGTTTTTATATACTGTCAGGGAGAGCCACTGCTTGACTTTGTTTGAAAGGGTTTTTGATATATACGAAGACTATGTTGCATATGAATTGCATAAGGACCATATTCGTTAAAGAAAAATAAAGAAAATAAAAATGTCCTGTGTTTGTGTGTGAGAGTGATAGGCATACTGAGAGAGGGAGAGATACAAGACACACATGCTTGCATGTTTAGTTTGTGCTTGAAGTAAATGTGTGTGTGTGTATGTGCATGACACTGCTTGTGTGTGTGAGTGGTGTGTGAGTGAGTGGCGTATGGGTGTGTCTGTGTTTCTGTTGGCGGTACTAGGGTGTGTGTACCTGCCAAGCACACACAGAGGAACAGAAGAATGTGAGAAGAGCCTTCCCAACCAGAGCTCACCCAAACCCAGACCCAACCTTAGAGACAGAGACAGCTAATATTATGCCTGTGTCTCTTGCTAACACAAACACACACACACACGCACATACACACGCACACACAGACACACGCACACACACGCACACACACACACACACACACACACACACACACACACACACACACACACACACACACCCTTGGTAAACTCATTTTATAGGACAACCTCCCTTCTGAGGTCACAGTAACTGGAGATTGATATGTTAGTACTACATTTTGTTTATATGCTCACTGTTTTATCGGTGTCAGACGGTTGGTGCAGGCCAGTCTCATGTTTCTGCAAGAGTCCAATGTTGCCCTCTTGTGGCTGTGCTTGGTAAACCTTTAATTTATTCAGTAAAGTGGATCAATCTCTCCTCCTAAACAGCACACCCCGACAGGTGTCCATGGCTGTCAGGAGGATTGTAGAGGATATGGGGTTAACGTGTTTTGGGACTTTATAGATGATGTAACCGCTCCCAAACTATTCGATTTCTTTTGTCGCCTATATATCATGGTGGAATGCCAATTGATCCCTTACTTCAATAGAAGTCAGCAAAGCTGCTGACATGTAGTATAAAGTAAAAAAAGTGTAAAGTTGATGACATCAAGCGAAAAGGGGCATGAAGAGCGTTCAATATCCTGCCTGTGTTCCGTTCGAATGCATCCGGCAAATTAAAACCAGTGCCAACAGCAGACAGTGCTCTAGCCATGCTTAGCCTTCATCAGGAGCTGATAAATGTGTGTCTCGGCCCCAACCCCAGCGAGACACCTCCTCTCTGGCTGTCAGCACAACGCAAACCCCCCCAAACCTGGACCCCAGCCATCCAACCACTAGCAGGAATGAGATCCAAATACAACTTATAAAAAAAAACCCTACAAAGAAATGACACCGGTAGTACTTTCTCCCCTTTCTCTCTCTCTTCCCCCTGATGAAGATATGTAATGTGATTTAGAAAGCTTTTATCCACAGGGACGGGGGGGGGGACGGGGGCGTATAAATAAGCCATGAGAATAGATTAGTGTGTTGGTGTAATCAGGGGAAGCGGGGTGGGGGGGGGGGGGGGGGGGGGGTGGTGGTGGAGGGGTGGAGGGGGGTGGGGGTAACTCCCCAGCGCAGCAGAAATCCACAGAGGTAAAATGGCTGAAAAGAAAAAGCATCAGCAGTCTCTGGCTCGTATTGACCGCATCACTCAGGCAGATATCACTGTCCACCACGGCCATTTTGTGCTGCTGTGTCTGAGGAACTGTTACTCGTTGGATTAATCAACCACCATTTCAGCAGGCTACATGGTCTGCTCCTGTTGACGCATTAAAGTGCAGATGTTCTGACAACTGATATTTAGTGGCAGTGCTGAGTGCCATTTTGTGCCTGGATCATGATGGTTCTGTATTCAGAGGAACTGCTTTCCATTTCAAGTGCATTTAGTTCATATAGCATGTATTTGTATGAGTAGAAAGGCCCTGGCCTGGAAGCCAGTATGTATAGCCAACATGTTGTACTGCCAGACACGACAATGATGAAACTGTTATATGCTGAGACAAGCAGGCTCCCCTGAAAAAAAACATGTTCCTCCACTCCTCACATCCCTCTCCCTGGACAATTCAATATTGTGTTGTGTCAGGCCCAAATAAAACAATATCTCTCACCCCTCCTCTGCCTCCATGACTCCCTCCAGCTGTGCCGGTTGTAATTCTAAAGAGACACCACACGGTGGCAGTGTTGTCTGTATGTGCCTTAGGTTTCACTGATTGACTGTAGTTAGTGTAATCTGGGGCTCCAGCCTCCTGCTCCCTAGGACTGAGGGAGGCTCGAGCAGTCTGAGGAGAAAACCAAGGAATTCCCAGTCAGCTTGTTGTCATGAGGACACTGAGGTCAGAGGTCACAGGATCTGTCAGAGATGAGGACAACTGACCAGAGGAAACGAAACAACCTCACACACCACCGTTACACATTACACAACACATGCGCTATCTTTCTGTCTCTGTCTCTGTCTATCTCTCTCTCTGTCTCTCTCTCTCTCTGTCTCTCTCTCTGTCTCTCTCTCTGTCTCTCTCTGTCTCTCTCTCTCTCTCTCTCTCTCTCTCTCTCTCTCTCTCTCTCTCTCTCTCTCTCTCTCTCTCTCTCTCTCTCTCTCTCTCTCTCTCTCTCTCTCTCTCTCTCTGTCTCTCTGTGTCTTTGAAACTGACATCCCCTGCTTTCCTGCTACAGGTTTGAGAAATGCTGTACCGGCAGTTTTATCTCCTCGCCTCCGTGAAATAATCATGAGGCCACAGCCGCCATGGAAACCATGAAGACGAAAATAAACAGGGATATGTACTGTAGAACCTAATGGTTAACGACTACTTACCAGGGAGGGCTGGTAAGAACGTAGAAATCAGAGGACACGCTCATTGTAATGCGCGCATGTTTGATAGCTTTCCTCATTGCATTTCCATGCATTATAATGAGCCTGTTCCCCCCTGGTACCTACTATAGAATATGCTCAGGGCCAACTCTGAGACCCACAGGGATCCTGCAAGCATGCGCTGTGTTTCTTTAATGTTACATACAGTACAGACAGACAAGAAAAGCGTTACACCATTGCGACAAAACATCTTCATTATTGCTACACTGTTATATACCCCGTGGATCATTAGAGGGGCTACAAAAAAGAATCCTGCCTATCAACCGTCGTGGAAACATACAGGTGAGGTAGGGCTAATATTTCTTGGTCATTGAAATGCATGTCTGTATAGGGGGCTGCTGCACATACCCTCAGGATCAAAGCAATTTCACAAATCATGATCAAATGTCTGTCATCTCGTACACAACCAGATACCCGCGAGAGATCTCACGTCTGCAGCCGGCCGCCAACCCCCTCGTCGTCACGTACGACCGGGAGCCCAACGGCTGGCCGTCATCTCTCCTCCCCGGGGGGACCGTGCGCTCGTGAAGTACGGCCATCAATGCGTCAGATACGCCATTCTATATGTGAGGGCCACAAGCAATATCAATTTTTAATTCGGGGCACACTTTGAATAGTCTACACACATCCTGGTGTGGGCTATTTATTAGCATATGCCGATACATAGCCTACTAAATAATCAACCTCCGAGGGCTGGCGTCACAACATTAATATTTCATACGAAATGTACCTCAATATATCGCTGCATTTTTAAACATATATTCTGGTGGGTTTAATTTTCATGATGGTTTATTATGTATTAAACATTGAACACCTGTTCGCCTCCCTTCAGAATGGGGATGACAGCAGTCAAAGGCCACTATAGTCTCTCTCATTTAGTTGATATAGACATGTGAGCATGGTAGGCAGCCTCTACTGACTAACCATGAGAGGAGGGAGGGGGAGAGAGAGGGAGAGAGAGAGAGGGAGAGAGAGAGAGAGAGAGAGAGAGAGAGAGAGAGAGAGAGAGAGAGAGAGAGAGAGAGAGAGAGAGAGAGAGAGAGAGAGAGAGAGAGAGAGAGAGAGAGAGAGAGAGCACATACATACACATACATTCAGTAGAAAGAAGAAACAAAGATGTTTTGACATTTGCTTGTTGGCTGCTTGTCAGTTCATTGTTATATGTGAGTGTGTGAATGTACAGTATGTGTATGTGTGTGCCCCTCCCCCTCTCTCTCTCTCTCTCAGGTCAGAACTGAAACGGCCGTCACGTTCAAAGAGCAGTCCTGAGATGGATCCTGGGGATGTGAAAGCGCATCGTGGCCGTTTTACTCATATTAATGTAGAATCAATAAGGGCGGCGCACCAGAGACGGCCACTGGGCCAGCCCCCTGGTCAGGCAGATTAAAACAGCCCCCCCCGACCCCCCCCCCTCTCTCTCTCTCTCTCTCTCTCTCTCTCTCTCTCTCTCTCTCTCTCTCTCTCACACGCACTCTCTTTCTCTACTCCGGCCAATCGATGACGGGACAGCGGCGGCTGTGTCAGCAACACCGAGAGTGCCCTGTCTGCAGCTTGACGACGTCAATGCTGCCTGTCAAGAGTGTGTGTTTGTGTGTGTGTTTGTGTGCGTGTATTTGTGTGTGCATGTGTGTGTGTATATGTGTGTGTCTATGGTGTATGAGGTAATGTGTGTACGTATATGTGTGTGTCTATGGTGTGTGAGGCAATGTGTGTGTGTGTGTGTGTTTGTGTGTGTGTGTGTGTATATGTGTGTGTCTATGGTGTATGAGGTAATGTGTGTATGTATATGTGAGTGTCTATGGTGTGTGAGGCAATGTGTGT
>NC_137681.1:12663029-12695529 GCF_963989245.1 Nansenia antarctica | reverse complement strand
CCAGAAACAAGTGTGTCAGATACCATTCCTCATTCTGTTCCATGCGTTACAGTGCAGTCCCATCCTCTCCTACCTCCACCAGCCTCCCCCTGTTCTGATACGTTACTATCTACCAAATGTAACCCCAAAGGATGTAGGGGAATCCAACAGAGAGGGGACCAGGAGAAAGACGGGGCTTCTGTCTCAACAACCGTCGGAGCCATTTATAATTCACCCGCCAGCCTCCCTCCTCCTGCTGCTGTAGGTTGTACGCACTCAGCCTATTCTTTTTATTCGGGCTGGGTGAAAAACAAAGAAGAGAAAGGAGGAGAAGAAAAGTAAATGGGGTATAGAGGAGAGGAAGGAGGCAGGCCCGGCTGTAGGACTGGATAGTGCTGTAAACACACTCTGGCATCCTTCTCCGATTGCATTCCTCCATTGTAACTACCCGTTAGGCAAGCAGCCTGTCCTGAGGCCAGGTGTGTGTGTGTGTGTGTGTGTGTGTGTGTGTGTGTGTGTGTGTGAGAAAGAGAGAGAGAGTCGATGTGACTGAGATAGATGGCCAGTGGTAAATAGAGCTATTCCTCACAGCCAACAGTGAGCAAGGCCACTGGCCACACAACCTGCCACTGTAGCCTCTCTCCCATAGGACCCACATGTCAACACTCAACACTGTGTGTGTGTGTGTGTGTGTGCGTGTGTGTGTGTGTGCGTGTGTGTGTGTGTATGTGTGTGTACACATGCATGGGTGTGTCGCAGCGTTAGAGACTGTTTCCTCCCTTTTGAATGGAGTAAGGGGGGTGTGTGTCTATGGAGGTTTGTGTGTGTGTGTGTGTGTGTGTTTGCATGTCTGATTGTGAGTACTTGTTTGCCAGGTGGATGCACTCTCACTCTCCCAAAGCCTCTTGAGCTAAGAGCAAATATTTACAGTCATCAGAAGGAGTAATCCAGCCTTTGTCTCACAGCTACTCTGCAACACACACACACACACACACACACACAATGTCCATTATCACCACTCTCGCTATGTCATACCTCCTCTCCAGGAGAGGCTGATGGAGGTAGTGACACACGCATTTGATACCTTTCCTCAATCCATTTCATGCATTACAATGAGCATGTCCTCCTATTTCTACCTCCACCAGCCTCTCCTGCATGTACCTCCTCTCTGTCCTGCCCTCTTTCTATAAGCCTTTCTCCCTCCCTCTTTCTTTCTTTCTTTCTCTCACTCACTCTCTCTCCTTCATCCACTTAGTCCCTCTCCAGAAATCCCATCCATAACAAGATTCCCATCGATTCAGAATGTCCAAACCGTCTGGCATAGGACTGAGTGAGGGCCACACACCTGTGCCAATTTCACCCAAACTCAACTGACAGAAAATCATAGAATGTCAGAGGGGGGGGGGGTCACCGTAATTGTCAGTAATTCTTCTCTAATTGTTGGAAACACTTTCAACATCCTATTCAGCAGTTATAAGCATAATTACATTTCCACACTATTTTCCCCTTAGATAGGCAAAGTGGTGGCTTGAAACTACATTTGATCAAATGACTACAGAACATCACCCAGGTGGGTGATACACATTGGTGGTGAATGGAGTGAGTCTCCCCCCCCATCGAGTTAAAAGCACTTTGAGACCCAGGAGAAAGCAGCCAATGGCATGTTCCTGTCCAGTTGTGGCTGAGGCCTGGCTGCCTCCCTGATGAATCTTCTATTTTCAAAAACAGTACAATTAGGCACTAAAGTGCAGTACAGAGGAAGTGGCTGCAGCGCTTTAAACATGACTGATGGGTGAGCAAGTAAGCTTGTGTTTATGTGAGTGTGTGTGTGTGTGTGTGTGTGTGTGTGTGTGTGTGTGTGTGTACGTGTACATCTCTTAATAACTGCACCACAAGAAGCCTGACACATCGCCGCCTCAGAAGAGACCATTTTAGCAGGGATTTATTTTGTGGAATGAATTACCAAGTATAATTAAAACCTTAATCTCTTTTTTCCCCTCAACAAAACAATTTTGTTCGAACCCAGAGAAGCAATCCAAAATTAATTTACCGCACCACTGAGTAGTATTAATGCTTTGCCAGTTTTTTTTGTGCTCTCTCTCTCTCCTCTTTTACATGGGGTGTGAGATGAGAGGATAGGCCTTGTTGTAACATGTGATGTTCCTGTGTAATCATTACGAGCGGAACAATACACAGGGGCTGGCATGTATTAGCCCTAATAGCCTGGCCTGGTGGGACCTCCGCTGTTGTCTCAGCCTGTTTGGCTGTGAGTGAATTTGTGTGTGTCTGTGTGTTTTGCTGTGAGTGAATGTTTGTGTTTTTTGCTGTGTGACTGTGTGTGTGTGTGTGTGTGTCTGTCTGTGTGTGTGTGTGTCTTTTGCTGTGAATGAATGCGTTTGTGTTTTTCTTTCTGTATGCGTTTGTTTCACTGTGTGTGAATGCAGCTCTGTTCATCTCTGGCATAAGGTCGTCCCTGTGAGTCAGATGCACATTTTCAGGTCAAGAGAGAAAGCCAAGAAACCATGCACACATGTATCTGCCTGCGCAGGCCAGTCACTTATAGGATACGTGTACCTGCACGATAGCATCTATCGACTAAATAATATGTGTGTGCATGCACCTATCAGGCAATGGCAACCAGCAGAAAGCTACAAAAGGAAGAATGCTAGGTGGTGGGCTGTGGGTTGTGGGTTGGAGGTTGGGGAAAGCGTGAAATCCAGACTGTGGGACGATTTTGACAGAATTGTATCCTTTCTGCATGCACAATGGCTAGGAGACTGTGTTTGTCTATGTATATGACCTGTATGTGTGTATGCCTATGCCTGGGTTTGTTTGTTGTAGCATGTGTGTCTGTCTCATCCCCGGAGACCAGGCTAGCTGGGCAGAACTCATAGCCATAAAAGTGTGTGTATATGAGTATGTATAAATGTGTTTGTCTGTGTGTATATGAGTATGTATAAATGTGTTTGTCTGTGTGTATATGAGTATGTATAAATGTGTTTGTCTGTGTGTATATGAGTATGTATAAATGTGTTTGTCTGTGTGTATATGAGTATGTATAAATGTGTTTGTCTGTGTGTATATGAGTATGTATAAATGTGTTTGTCTGTGTGTATATGAGTATGTATAAATGTGTTTGTCTGTGTGTGTATACGAGTTTGTGTCTAGCTGGGCAGAGCTAATAGCCACATCGCTAACACATACATTATGTATAAATGTGTGTGTCTGTGTATACATGTGTGTGAGTGTGTGTGTATACGAGTCTGTGTCTAGCTGGGCAGAGCTAATAGCCACATCACTAACACACCTGTCAGCCATTAGCCAGAAGGATTGGGCTGGCTAGCGGCAGTAATGCGCGGCTGGCTAATATAGTGAGGGCAAGCTAATCTGCTTTATTACTGGGGAATTAAATGATGCGGCTATTGGCTCCGGCGCCGTGGCCACCGGGTTAGCCTAGCGAGGAGAATGGCGGGTAGAGAGAGAATGCTAGTCGAGTGAGACCACTTTAATCTGGTGTGGCTAATGCCATTAGCTAGTGTGTGTGTGTGTGTGTGTGTGTGTGTGTGTGTGTGTGTCTGTCTGTATGTGTTTGTGAACTGGTAAGGGTGTTGGATGTAGTCATAAGCTTGATCATGTCCAGAGTGTTTCGGGAAGTGAGAGACTGTATTTTGTATAATCGTGTCTGAATTGCGCACGTCCTACGACTTCTCTGCTTTTAATAAAGGAAACTGCCATGTCCTCGTTCAACAGCAATCACGCGAGCAACACCCACAGTAGAAATAGCAATCCTCCTCAAACAGGGTGCCAATAATGGACCTCCTCACAGTGAGGTCACTGCAGCCCCCGCACGAGCACAGCGCCGACTCCTCCAACGCCCTGCCTGCCTATTGTCTCTGACGCCGGTTAGACTCCAGCCTCCAGTTTGCAGGATTGTTTTGTACACAATAGGAGGGCATGACAAAGTGGTGCAGAAGGGGATCAATGCTGTGAGGCGTAGTGGACCGTTTGTTTCTGTATGTGTGTGTGTGTGTGTGTGTGTGTGTGTGTGTGTGTGTGCGCATGTACTGTGTGTGTGTGTGTGTGTGTGTGTGTGTGCGTGTGCGTGGTCCCTTGTTGTGGTGAAAAGGGAGCGAGGGGATCGATGAAGCATTTGTTTTGTTTAGGTAAATGATTGTGGTAGAGACGGACAGCAACACTCTGTCTTGCGTCCCTCAGGAGCCCGAAGACAAATGGGTATCAAACTCCCATCATCCCTCTCCCCGACTCAGTGTCTCTGGGACTGGCATCCACTGTGTCCTGGGATGGCATCGCCTGTGTATCACTGGAAGCAGGTAAACAAGCCCCGTTTGGGAATCATACAGACCCAGGTACCTGCACTCAGCGTTCTGTGGAAATGCCAGATGCATGGTGGGTAAAAGACGGGGGGGGGGGGAGATTTGAAAGGGTTTAAACTTTTGTTTTTATTTTCTTATCTGCACATCTGCGTAAAGGTTACTGGTAAGAAACCACTAGAAGGTGCTATATCTCTACACATTTTCGAGGTACGTGGCAACACACTCACACGCACACGCACACGCACACACACGCACACACACACACACACACACACACACACACACACACACACACACACACACACACACACACACACACACATATAATAAATAAATAAAATGTACTTACTTACTTACACACACACCCTTTCTCTTTTTCTCTCTCTCTCACACACACACACACACACACACACACACACACACACACACACACACACACACACACACACACACACACACACACACACACACACACACTCACCTCAACCAAGAAACCAGCCTCTCGTTGAGGAAAGAAATATTTATTTAATAATCGTAATAATCATGATAATAATAACTGCAATAATAATTGTGATAATAATTTAACAATATAATAAATAGTACTGTATCTCTGAAGCACATTGGAAGCATACAGAAAGATAAAAAAACAGAAACCAAAAACAAAACAAAGGTACAGTACAGGTTCTGAACAGCTGAAATGTAGTCTTTTTAAATGTTCTATATATTTGTTTATTCATGTATCCATTTATCTATTCACCTTTTAATCTAGATTACCTTGGAACAATTGCGGAGACAAAGAAAACATAGAAATCAATTTGTTTGTTGCACAGATTTAGTGAAGCACATGAAGAGTCTTTGTTTGAATATACAGTAATACAAGGTTCTGATATAGACAGAGAAAGGAGGAATCTGTACATTTGGTTTACAAAAGCACATATACGCCGTAAACAGATAAACACACAGATAGACAGACACTAACAAAATGGAAGGGTACTCTTTCACCACGACAGCTTACTTACACGCCACTCTTAATCTTTGTGCTTTGGGGAACTGCATAGGGCGGTTGTGAATTTTGTGGGTGGGGTGGTGGGGGGAGAGGTAAGTGGGTTACTTGGGGAGGTAGGTTTGTGGTTTTGGCTTGGGGGTATAGTTGGGTTGGAGCATACTATAGGACTAAAATGATCGGAGGTTTTAAGGGAGTAGACAAGGCGGGGGTGGCTGTGTTAGGGGTTTGCATCAGGGCTTAGAAACAAATGGGGGTTACCCGGAAACTGACCCTTAGGTTCAGGTAGGAAGCTCGAGGATTTTCAGTGAGTCGGAAAGCGACCTGTAAAAAGGTGGGTCTGGGCATTGGGTTTGTAGACGGGGACGGGCTGAGAAGATAGTGGAGGGAAAGCTAGGGGCTAGGGGTGTAGCATGGGAGGCTAGCGGAGGACGGGGCTCATTGTAATAACACGTTGGATAAGATTCCTCATTCCATTCCATGTATTACAATGACCCTGTCCTCCGATTTCTACCTACAACAGCCTCCCCTGGTGTGTAGAGCGCAGAGCAGACGGGGGATATACAGTAATTAGCCGTAGATAGTAACAGAGATAGAATGAAGGCTGCTTCACACCTCTCTCTCTCTCTCTCTCTCTCTCGCCAGGGATGGATAGCAGGTACATGTAAACAGGAAGGAAGTCTCAAACAGACAACAAAATGAACTAAAGAGTCAGAATCTGTCTCTGTGACAAAAAAAACACCTCAGAGAGTCTCGGTTCCCAGATCTCTGTTAGATTGACATCGTTGATTGTTTTTTTTTTTTTTTTTGTTTTTTCATTAGTTTTGTCCTTTTTTTGTTTGTTTGTTTGCTCAGGTCCCAGTCCCTCTCTCTCAGTGCAGACCTGCCCTCACAGCCAATGACAACCTGACAGTGGTAGCTTGAGTGGTGAGAGGTGGACAGGTTTTTTTCCTCTGTAGCGGCTGTGGCTGACACGCACGCACACGCACGCACACACACATGCACGCACACAGACACATACACACGCACATGCGCGCACACACGCGCGCGCACACACACACACACACACACACACACACACACACACACACACACACAAACACATCCACTTGGAAAGAGAGCGACATTTTGGATGCTCCCCTCGAAGTCTCAATTCTCTGACAGAGACTCAGCAGAAAGATGCTCTTCCAGGCCTCCGACTCAGACAAACAGCACACCCCTGTCAAGGTGCGCCGTCTCGGGGACGAACAATGCAGCAAAGTGGGTGTTTTCTCTGGAACTTTCCACCGCAGGCAGACGTCTGTTTGCAGTTACACCTGAGTCCGAAGCAGCTCGTGATATTGGAAAGCTTGGTCTTCAGCAGAGGGGGTGGACCCACAGAGGAGAGGAGAGAGCCCTCCTTCCCTGTCCTCTGCTGTAGACCCATAATGTCTCCTGAAAATAGGTCACCAACCCTTCAACACCTCAGGGTTTTAGCCTTGTCATTGTGAAGCGCTGTGCTGCATCTCGATCAGAGATACCCCCGCCCATCAAACCCCCCCCCCCCCCCCCCGCCCATCACCCCCCCAACAGAGCTCCAGTCACAAGTGCAGCACTCACACTAAGCTTCAGGAGAGAAAGAGAAAATCAATATTTCAAAAACATATTTTTTTCCCCTCACACACAGGACAGGCTGTTCCCCTTTTCTTGTTCTTCTCCCGTTTGAAACGCCAGGGTGAAAAGCATTCTGACTGATCCAATAATGATTACATGTTTCTCTCCCAGTGTGTCTGCGGGACACTGGCATCCTCGTAAATGTTTCCCCCGATGTGTGGCCACGGCGTGACCGTCTGGCCTGTTAGTCCAGCATTGTGTCAGAAACGTTTGCTATATCATGTTACATTATACATTGGAAAGATTACTGGTTTTTATAAAATAATAACATTTACATAAAAAGTCCAAGAGTTTTTGAAGTTACATTCAAGAGCTGAACCAAAGGAAGAGAAACGAACGAACGAAACCGAAAAAAATGCCACACACAAGTATAAATCTCTCCATATGTCTACAGTGCATTAAGTCCTGCATTAAATCAAAGTCGAAAACCAAAGGCGAACTTATGTCCAAGGCTTGCTGATCACAAATAGATATATTTATATTCATATATAAATGTTTTTTTTTCTTACTCGTAATACAATAAATACAACATTAGTAAATGGCTACAATTGACTCTTCGACCATGCTTAACAGCATGTTATTAGTACAACGTTTAAATATATAAGGATGTCACTAAAGAGTTCCATATAAATAGAAAGGTTTAAAGAGACTTTTAATAAAACTTTGTTTGTTTCCAACCCTCTGACTAAACCTTCTCCTGTCCTCCCTTCATCCCTCTCTCCTTCGCCGTGAGCGTGAGCCCATTTCTAAGATGGATGGAGGAGCTCCAGTGACAACCCAGAGAAGACAGCTCCAATGTTTCTAATTTGTAGCCCCCCTCCCCCCCCCCCACCTCCCCACCTCCCCCCCTGACCTGACACGATGTACAAAAGCGGTTTACTACACAGCACAGCCACCTTAACCACAACACCACGACAAAATGTTTTGGTAGCGACGCTAGGGTCTGGGGCTGCCGTGCCAGAGACACACAGGACTATACATGAACCAACACTCTGACCCCTGACACTGACCCCCTGTTCAGTTCAAACCTCAACTCTCTCGCCATCTTAAACACCAACCTACAGTAGAGTACTTCCTCTCTGGCTCTCCTTCCTGGGGCTCTGCTAGTTTCAGATACAGAGACAAAGGTAGCTGGAAGCACGGTGTGTAGAGATGAGCTGTTTTAGTGCCCTCCTGTCCCTGACCTTTACCACAATCTAAACAGGATGTTGACCACTGAGTGAGGCTGCCCTGTAAACCTGGCCCACGGGGGTCAGAGTGCGTGTGTGATGTCACACGATTGACTTGTAGCCTTTGACCTGTGGCCATGACAACAAGACTCCATCCTACTCTGGTGCCCCTTTGCCTAGACAGGTAAGTGCGTAGTTACTATGGTGTTAACGTAGTGTTACCGTGCCGATCATGTAAGACTGGTGTCTGGCAGACAAGCAGCCCCTCCCACCCAGCATCCTGGCCCCCACTGGCACATCTGCCCCCCCTCCCCCTGCCCACCCCCCTAAGGGGAGGGGGAGGGGTGGTTGCAGTGAGAAGGGGGGGCAGGGACGTCGCCCCTCACCTCCCCTTCATCTAAACTGCAAACACACATTATACATCTCTGGTCATTTTTTTTTTTTTTTTAAACATACTTATACATATACATATAATATATACATACATTAGTCTTTGCTCTTTTTGGAAATCATAAACTTAAAAAAGTTTAGAAAAATAAAACGTTTTATGGTGACCTTTTTCTCTTGGTCTCTTCCGCCCAGCAAGGCTGCAAGGGAAAGGTAACTCACTCTGCCCCTGCAACGGGAGGCTCCGTGGTTTAGGCCTTCGCTATGGTGCTGGACATAAACAGCCTCCGTCCTCCCATTTAAGCCTTGACAGAAGGGTTCCTTCCTCTCTTTTTGTATTTTTCTTGGTTTAGTTGTTGTTTTTTAATGTCCTTTCCCTCTGTGTTGTTGCTGTCTTTTTTTTGTTGATGTCCATCTTTACTCATCCCTTTAGTCTTTGTTTTATTTACTAAAACAGAAAGAACAAGCAAGTCAATGTAAATGGATCATTCATGCATTAATGTTATACATTCTTCAGAGATTACTATAATAATAATAATAATAATAATAATAATAATAATCACCAAAACAATAATAGTAACAATACTAATATTAATATTATATATACACACACCAAATATGAATATCCTTATTGTTATTGTTATTGTTATTATTATTATTATTATTATTATTATTACTATAGTCATCTCTGAGGCAATAACACAAAGATTAAAGAAACAGGCTGAACATTCTGTTCTCAAACAATTTTCAAGGGACAGTATGGGACTGATGAACATTGGTGTCAGTCAATGAACGCAATGTCTGAAATATTACTACAGCAATAACATTGAAGAGTTGAGACTATGATAACGAAATATAATCGGCCACACTGTGCATTACAAAAGGCCTCATACCAGAGAGAATAACCATCATTGCCATTTAAAAGGCTGGTAGAAACATCCAGTCATACATATTTTTTCTTGGGAAAATAAACACTTTTTAAACCACTGTTGAGTAGGCCTACTATGAAATTGCCAAATTAGAATTATAAAAGAACTACAAGGTATGGAAATAACATGTTATTCCTTATGCTAAATAACAGGTTATACAATATAGGTTATAGCTGTGTAATGAAGGGTGCTGCCATAACAACAGTCTGAGAGTTCACCATCTGAGAGACACTGTATAAATGCTGCATTGAGTTCCCACACAGGGAGAAAGACTTGTGGCTTGCCCAGCATAGGGCTCTAGCACCAGTATTCATAACCAGAGACATACACAGACTCAAAGAGAGGAGAGAAGGGGAGGGGGGGAGGATTGGAGGGAAGGAGCGAAGGAGAGGGGGAGGATTGGAGGGAGGGAAGGAGAGGAGGAGGGAGGGAGGGAGGGAAGGAGAGGGGGAGGATTGGAGGGAGGGAAGGAAGGAGACGGGGAGGATTGGAGGGAGGGAGGGAAGGAGGGGGAGGATTGGAGGGAGGGAAGGAGAGGGGGAGGATTGGAGGGAGGGAGGGAAGGAGAGGGGGAGGATTGGAGGGAGGGAGTGAAGGAGAAGGGGAGGGAGGGAAGTAGAGGGGGAGGATTGGAGGGAGGGAGGGAAAGAGTGGAGGGGGGGGGGGAGCGGGGGAGTAGAGCAGGCTGTGTCCTGGGGGCTCTCGTCTTGACAGAGCCTCTTTCATTCGTGGAGATGAGCGGCAGGCGTGTGGAGCTTCAGAGGAGAACACAGAGGCCAACTTTAATTTCAGCAGCACTTTGTAGTGCCTCATCCCGCCCCTCCGGAGAGAGCAACCCTGCACAGCTGTGGCGCGGCGCCGCCAATCAACCCCAATAACGCCGCTCTCTTGTCTCCGTCTAACGGCCGCTCCCCTGGACGCGCGCAGGAGGGCTTTTAAAGGCTCGCTTGACAAACAAATACAGAAATAGAGCCTGGGATGGAACAAGAGAGGAGCAGAGAGAGAGGGAGGGGGGGAGGGGGGGAGGGAGGCGAGAGAACAACAGCGGTGCGAATCCCCCTGGCCGCTGTGAAGCTGCCGGGCTGAGGCGCTCTCCGAGAGCGGAGGTGACAAACATATTAATCACCTCGGGCAAATAACTCCCGGAGAAGTTAATGGGTTGAGAAGCCTGCGCCACAGCCCCCTCGGCCTCCCGTCCGCTCTCCCCACCTGCCTGTGTGTGTGTGTGTGTGTGTATGTGCATGTGTGTGTGTGTGTGTGTGTGTGCTTCAGCAGAGACTAGAGCTGAGCACCGCCTCCTCTCCTCCTCCTCCTCCTCAAAGAGAGAGAGAGAGAGACGGCTTTGGAGGTGAGAGATTGGGCGGAAACATCCATCATGTTTCAAAAAGCAAAGCACAATCACCTTGTGTTACCTTGCTTTTCTGATGGCATAGGCATACTAGAAAGAATAGACAAGCGTGAAGCCGGGGGGGGGGGGGGACTTTTTAAAGACAAATTATATTAAGTTTGAGGATAAACAGTTAAATATGATACATACTTTTGCTTGATATTCACATTGAAAAAAATCATTGGTTCCATTCATATCACTCCTATTGTACATGAACAGTACCTAGAGCGTGTGTTTTATCCAGAGACAAAGGCTTATACTGTACAGCTTATTGATCAAACGTAGCCTAATACTGGTGGGTCTGTGAGAATACAGCATCTGAAAAATAACAACTCAAAACCACAGAGCACACATACTGTATAACATTGAACATGTTCAGAAAGATAGCAAATACACAGAGAAGACCACGGACAGATGACTCGATATAGAATAGTACACATACAAAAGAGAGTTTACAATATGTGTGTACATAATTACAGTATTTGGAGGTTTTCGCTTGTTTTTTTCTTTTTATAAAACATTCTTTTATAAATCCCCTGACATGTCAAACTGTAACAAAGAGTTTTTTCAACAGAATAATATCGCAAGGACACAAATTCAAACAACAACTGGGGTCTGTAGCTAGATGAAATGGAAAATGAAAAAAGTTTAAAATGAACAAACAAACCCCCCCAAAAAAATCACTCCAGAGATTGTGGATTTTTTTTCCTCCCCCATCTGCAACTCCAGTCAATTTCTGTTAGTGGTTTTGGCAATGGAAGTCTTAGTAGTTGATGAAAAATGTGTGGCCCTTAAATTGGTTCCCACGTGGCTCTTTTGAGACTGGTATCGTGGTCTGTTCATAATTCTGCAGTGTAGAATACTGTCACCTGCAATTCCATTGAGAAAAGCAGTCTACATGGCTTTATACCGGCCACACAATGATGATTTACAATGCAGACAAACTTCAGAGCCAGTGAGAGTTTATCACAATGGGGGCTGGTGGACATTGACTTCGCTCTAGTGGAATGCAATAAACTATAAAGAAACGGATTGTGCAGAAGAGGGAGACAGCAAAGCCGGCGGCCATTTTGTGCCTGGACCGTGGCCCACGGTGCCATCTTACAAATGACTGCATTAACAGAGCCAATTAAACTGGCAATCATTTAATGGCCGCCTCCGCAGCCATGCGAGACGGGGACTTTCATCACGTCAATCGGCCACTGGTAAGATTCAGTTAGAGGGCTGCAATCTGGCCACTGGACAGCCTTTATCTCAATATAAACGACTCTCATACTTGCAAAGGAACCATTGTGTTAACATAGGGATCACTCCTTTAAAGGGAAATAAACGGAATGATCTAATTCATTGATAGTTAAATCCAATATGAGGAATGTTTCAAAAGATGGTGAGATGAAGAGGCAGGAGATGGGCGAATACCAAGGTATGTCTTTTTTTTATTATTATTTTGTACAATATTTAGATTGGGTTTCCATTTGCTGAAGATCACAATTTCAGAAGTGGGTTTTTCGAGCCTTTCATTAAACAGAAATAAAGGTGCAGATGGAGTGATGGGAGGAAAGTGCAGCATTTTATTGAACCACTTCCTTTCCTATCTCCCCACTGCAGTTACGCCGATACCCAGCATGCTCTGCTTTAATGTAGCCCCATCCCTCTGAGCGCTCTTTGTGTTTTAGTGGTGTCGTAAAGGGGAAACAGAGCAAGAGTCATTTAAACTTGTGCTCGCTACTTTAGAAACAAAAGCAACAAACAGAACTCAAGAACAGCAAATAAAACATATTATTTGTCAGAGAGCTACCCTTAAGGTTATTTGGACACATTGTATACACACAGTAGTATAGCGCAACGATACACTTCACAGGGTAATTTGACCAAAGACACATAGAAAGACATCGTAAGCTATCTCTCCCTCAGTAAAAGTATTAACTAGGAGGTTAAAGCCTTATTTAGTCATATAAAAATGTCACCACTGTTTAGCCCCTAGACCATGATATACAGTAACTTTATAAAAGGAAGAACATTTTGTTTTCTTTTTTTATATTTTCATAATCTAATGGTAATAATACTAATATACATTTGATATACTAATAAATACTATGTTATCTTTCTATAATACGCAAGTACTGGTAAATGATTCATGGAAAATCACAACTTGTAAAATGAACAAACATAACTTCAGAGACAACTTTGAGATGTGCTATGGAAGACATAGTGAGAAGGAAAGTAAGCTTGTTCAATGTGAGAAGATTATTTACATTCAATTGTAACCGCAGCAGAGTTGGTATCCCACTTCCACAGAATGGCTGACGTTAAAGCATGGAGCTTGTTTAGAGTGAACTCTGAGTATGATATATATTTTTGGTTACTTTTTGTACATGTCCACATTGGTTGGGACTATTGTGGGACATATTTTGATAAAATTGGACTGAAAAAATGTAGATGTCTAAACCACTTTGAGAAGACCTAGACAAACCTTCAGAAGACCTCGACACGGCTTAGCTGCTTTCTTTTTTCCATGTGTCAATAATTCAGAACGACCACAGATGTTGGACTAAGAAAAGGCTGGGAAACACTTTGTGTGTATTTTACAGGTCAGTGTGCTGTAGTGAATCAGGGACACAAGAAACTGAATTGACTTGGTGATGAGAAGTAGCAACGTGAACAGTGAATAGCGTTCCGAAAGCTTGGACTTGATCAGAAAGAGTTTATGCAATCCATATGGACAATGGTCTCCTTTCCTCTGGACCCGAGAGGGGAAGTCAGTGTCTGACGGCACACAACAGCCACGGCAAAATACCAAAGAATCTTCGAAATACCAAATAATTGTGGTGTGTGTGTGTGTGTTTATGTGCCTGTTTGTGTGAGTGTGTTGGGGGGTGTATGTGTGCGTGTGCAAGTAATTGTGCCAGCATGCGAATGTCTCTGCTTGTGTATTTGCTTTCGCCTTTCGTGTGTATGTGCATATGTGAGCATACGAGAATTTGTGGCTGAATGTGTGTGTGAGCCTGTGTGTGTGTGTGTGTATCTGTGTGTGTGTGTGTGTGTGTGTGTGTGTGTGAGTGTGTGTGTGTGTAGTCAGTCTGGTGTATCTTCAAATGAGATCAGTGCTTATTGACTGAACTCTCTTATCTCTTGCCTCAGTTGCTGCTTCTCTACCGAGTCTCCTTTCTTCCTCCGCCACGTCTGACTCCCCTCTTTACGATCCCATCAGACACAGCAGGCACAGACGCTATTTACTGGGAGAGTGTGTCTGTGTGTGGGTAACTGAATGTGTGTATGTGTGTGGGTAACTGAATGTGTGTGTGTGTGTGTGTCGATGAGAGTGAATTTATCTCTGTAACTGTTTGTGTCTGTGTGCTTTTGGCACATACGTGTGTGTGTGTGTGTGTGTGTGTGTGTGTGTGTGTGTGCGTGCGTGCGTGTGTATGCGCGCGTGTGAGCCTGTGTTTCCGCCCTGACGATAGGAACATGATGAGTGTTGTAAGAGGTGGTGGGGATGAGGAACCTTATTTCACTGCTGGGTTATTGGTTCCCCTGCCCTCTCTATTCTCACAATGACCCCCCCTGGTCTTATCAACAGCCTCTCTCACCTCCCCATCACAGCCTGACACCCCCCCTGAGTGGACCTCTTTAAAAGCGGCTAGGCCTGGGGAGGGAGTCACCTTGGGAGTCCATCTCCGGGCTGATGAGAAAGAGGGGAGCAGTCTGAAGAAACATCTTTCAGAGTGTTTAGATTGGAGAGGCTGAGTTACCTTCCGTCAGAGTGTGGCCTTGCTCCAGGCTTCCTTTTACTAAGCCTGAGCCGGGGCCTCTGGTGACACGGGCCGCTACACAAACAAATGGAGCTGACCAGAGAGAGATCTTTTGTGTGTGTGTGTGGGGGGTCTTATATTTCTCCCCCTCTCTCCTGACATCCAATACCCCACCGGGGCAGTTCAGGTGGGTGAGGGTGTAACATCACAAATCGCTGTCCACCCCGAACCTGTTTCCTCTTAACACCACCAGAGTCAAGATGGATGCCCAGAGATAAGGATCAATCGATACCACCTACACAGGACTTTCTTTCCCCTCCCTCCCTCCCTGCCTCCCTCTCTCTCTCCCTCCCTCCCTCCCTCCCTCCCTCCTCATCTCAACTACAGCTCATATGTTCTCCAGGGGAAGTCTTCTATCCTTCTAAATGTCAGTCTGGAATCTAGCAGCACCGCCGGCCCCTCCCACCTCTACACCTCAGGCCCAGGTAATCAGGCAATCTGCAGAGTGGAACTGGGAGACACACACACACAGCGTGGTCCATGCAAGGTAACTCACTCACCTAATCAATACTGTATCTGCTATTCTCTCTGTTCTCTCACACTTTACCCTGCAGTTGTTATTCCAGAGCAGGGAAGGAGCCAATCTCATGGGATGGCACCATCCAATCTCAACGGGACGAGAGGATAAGTCATTAGCCAGCTGTACAGGAGAGGGTACACACGATGTATGGCCTTCCTCACACTGCAGGGGAGGTGAGGGAACTCTGATAGTGTGATAACCATCCACGGTAGGGAACTCTTCTATCTGTCTTTTATCTACCTTCTTCTAGCTAAGCTTGTGTCTTCACCGTTCCCTGGGAGTTACAGTAAGCGCATTTTCGTCCCAACTCTGGTGGTTACAGAACAGTTGAATAATAACAATATTAATAATTACTATTATTATTATTATTATTATTATTATTATTATAACTATAACAGCAACAATAATAGTAATACTAACAATCATTAAAGAAATAATCTATGGATTCTTAAGATGAAGGGGACGAGAAGATATCGTTTGATATTGTAAAGGTGGTATTATTGCTTATTTTGTAGACGAAATAGACTCCTAGTCTTGTGTATAAATGTAATGTGACGTTCTGCTTTAAAACCCTTCAGTGGTGATGGGATACCTTCTGCCTCTGGCGCTGTGTCTAGGATCAATGGTTCCTCTAACATACTGCTGAAAAGGCTGCCATAGCTCTCCCTCTGCACCCTGCCATAAATCACATACCCCTGCCCTGCCTTACATAATACATCACTTCCTCCTCCCTTGCATTCCATAATACATCACTTCCTGGCAGCCATTTTGTTGCAGTTTCGCCTCCCACACAGAAGCTGAATAACTTTGCCCCATTAAGTCGGCCTCAAACTAAACTCTTGTTACGGGTCTGCTGGCTTTGGGTTGGGCCAATTCTCTTAAGGAGTAGAATGGCTGTATCATTTACTTCATAAAATCCAATTTGTTGCTTAAACTTGAATTGCTGAACGTCAATGACCTTAATGTACATGGGGGAAATGACTAATTGAAACAATAAGGGCAGAGGAAATTGGTTGGAATTAAAACCAGCGCTCAGAAACCCATCCCATAGGAGCAGTGTTCGAGACCACAAACTTCAAGAAAGAAAAAGCAAGAGAGAGAGAGAGAGAGAGCCCTCTCCCCTCCTCTCTTTTCCAACTCTCTCTCTTCTCTGCACCACCATCAGACACAGCAAACATTTCAAAGCAAACGAATACATTAAAATCAATATAGAAAATAACAAGAGCAACATTTTGTACAGTACAATGATGAAAATGCATGAATTCAGAAAACTCTTAAAACGGGACATCAACTTGAGAGAGTCTTGAGAAGGGGTCTGTTAGTCACCCGGAAGCGTTTTCGTTCTAGTTTAGTTTTCCGTGAAGAGGAAGGAGGCGTTTAGTTAGTGAGTTTGTTTTTGTTTTTGTTTGTTTTGCCGGAGGGGGGGGAGAGGAAGCTCCCTCTCTTTAGTAGGGGCTGAAGCGACTGCACCCTCCTCTGTAAAGGCTAGCCTGCAACATCAAAGATGAAAAAAGCTCCAATCAGTATTCAGTAGGAACCTTGGTTTATATTACTATTATATTGGCTTCTTTTTGCCCCCAAGAAATGGTCCTCCCTTTTTCCTTTTTTTTCTTTCCTTTTATGATTTCATGTTTTGGGAAAGGTTGGTCGATGAGTGTGTTTGGTGAAACTGAAAGGGGAAGTGTTTCTGGGGAGTGTTTCGCTGTGAATCCAATAGAGGTAGAACTGCTTGGTCGAACCAACTCACCTTAACTTAAATTAACTCTCTAAATAGGCCAATCAGATATACAGTCGCTAATTCTCTTTCATCTTCAAAGATGGCCAACAAGGTCGGCATGGTCTCCTAACCCAGCTGTCTCTGCCCCCTGCCTATCCTGAATGGAACGGTCTTCAAAGGCTGGATCCTGGTCTGACTAAGGAGCCCTCATACCTATGCAGAGTCCAACAGAACCATGGTGTACCTCTCCAGCTGGCCACGTGAGCTCAGCAGAGGGTAAGCTAACACTAACCTCTACGGGCCTAATTAATACCTGCCTTTTAACTCACAAACGACTCATCAAACTCCACTCTATCTATATATTAATGTAAGATACAAGCTTAGGAGCTTGTGGAGTGATGCTTTGTGGTGGTACTGTGCTTTGCATTTCAAGCATGTTGGTCAGTACTTGAGTGAGCTGTTGGATCAGATTCCTCTCCCTACCTCCCCAATGTGTTTCACCCCCTCCGTTTCCCCAAACAGTGTTTTTTTTTTAAGTGTGTGCGTTCAAATTTCGTTTTGATCGTTTGAGTGGCAACACCTTTACAGTGTGTGTCGGAAAAAGGGAGGCATTTTCTGAAGAAAAAAAGAAGAAAGAGGAGAGTAATAAGGAAAAAAAACACAGGCCACAGTTTTAATTAAGTAAATGAAGAGAATTTTTTTGGTCGTAATTAATGAAGGCTTTTAGCTAGCAGCTGTACGAAGGGGGGTCGGGAGAGTGTGTGTGGGTCGGGGGGGGGGGGGGGGGTGGGGGGGTGGGGCGACGGTGCACTTTCCAGCATCACACGCATGTCGGCACACAACACCCCACTCATCTGTCTACGGCACCTCTTGAACCTCTTGTCCAATCAGCATCTCCGGCGAGGGGGAGCTGGGTGACATGGGATCATTTTTCTGTCTCTCTCTCTTTTTCTCTCTTTTTTTTTTTCTTTCTATCTCCCTCTTTCTTTTCTTTAATCTCCCACGGCACACCGCAGCATGCACAGGAGGTCGTTAATCTTTGGAGGAAGTCCCTACCCACACCCACGAAAGAAAACAAATTGTTCTTTCCCTTTTTTCACCATTTGGACTGTTCGTTTGGGCTGTTCTTTTCCTGTCTTCGGAAGACTCTTTTTTTTTTTTTCATCTTTGATGTTAGCTGCAAAAGCTAGCTAAAAACAAACATTAACCAATCGACTATTTCCCCTGCATTTTAGAGACTCTTCCATTGGGGAAGGAGAAACGGTCTCAGATGGATTTCAAGCAAATAGCTTCAAGCCAATGAAATTGAATGGGGAGTTTGAGAATATGGCAACATCCCTTTTTCATTTACTGAAGTGGCAAGAACTCACATTAAACATTTAAACTGATCTCACATGGAATATTGCAGATGAGAACAGTAACCCAGACCTCCGCTTCCATGAACTCAAAGCATCTCTGCTCTCCTCACAAGAATATCTATCTATGTAATCTAAACATTACATTTCTATTAATCTTTAACGCTCCCTCTTGTACTCGGACTGCTTCTCTGGGATGAGAACCAGTTCAAAGCAAAGAAAGGTGTTATACTGTACACCCAGACTCTGGTAAGATTAAAGTACTGTAGCACCCCTCGCAAACCACTCACACTATTTGAAACATGGCTACATTAAAAGTCTGGAAACATCAGCTTGCAGTTATTTGACCTACTGTTCACATCACACTGAATAGGCTACACCCTGCGCCCCGTCACAACCACTGTATGTGAGCACCTTACACTGAACAACCACTAGAAACACCTGGGTTCAGAAGGGGATCAGAGGAGAGAGAGAGAGGACTCACCATAGTGCCCACGCTGTACGTGGCCGCAGGACCAATCGTGTGGTGATATGGGTCTGCCGTTGCATAGACTCTGCCGTAACTGTAGGAAAGGGGAGAGACAGAGGGAGAGAGAGCAGCACTCAGGGATGGCGTCGAGACAGGACGACGTTCAAGGTGACTGCGTGCGAGGACACGCTGGCAGAGTGACAACACACCACTCTCCTTGTCGCACGGCGGCAAAGAACTTCA
Organism: Nansenia antarctica; assembly: GCF_963989245.1. Taxonomy (NCBI): domain Eukaryota; kingdom Metazoa; phylum Chordata; class Actinopteri; order Argentiniformes; family Microstomatidae; genus Nansenia; species Nansenia antarctica. Next base: position 12,676,572 of record NC_137681.1, on the reverse strand, counting down.
GTGTCATTTGAAACAATGAACACAATCGTGTGTATTACGTGAGACCACTGGATACCCCATTTCGTTCGCTCACTTTTTGAAATATTGTTAATTGTTTCGCCTGACCCCCAGAGGTAAACCTCTGGACATCATGTGATTGAATATGCCCCTATGGTTTGAGAACGGATAGGGAATGTCACCCGTCCACAATGAGTATGCATGAGACACTAACGCACCGGGTCGTCGATTTTAACTGGGGTCTGGAGACGAGATCTATAATCATTTCCCCCTCTCACTCACGTTAAGGACAGGCCTATGGGATGAAAACGCAATCGATGTCTCCCTATAAATGTACGTCGTAAAGGTGAGAGTGTGTGATTGCAATGATTTGTTTTACCCGTTTCAATTTATGAGAAAAAGGAGTGAGTGTTTTATCTTCTGGAGGATGGGGAAGGATGCGATAAAGTAAAAACCAGCCAGATAGATACAGAGAGAGAGCGAGAGAAGGGGACTGAGAGATAGGAAGAGAAGAGGGGGGGAGAGAGAGAGAAATAGCAAAACACTAAAAAGAGAATATGGAGCAGAATGACGAGAGAGAAGGAAAAGGGGAAGAAGGGATGAAAAGAAGTTGAAGAGAAATACAATACAGACTGGGAGATGGAGAGACAATGTTAGAGTGACAGAAAGCGTTAAGGCCTCACTGTGTCATGGGGCTTTCCTGTCCCCTGTGCCTGTGCCTTCTCCTCTCCTCTCTTCTCCTCTCCTCTCCTCCTCTCCTCACCTCACCTCACCCCTCCTCTCCTCTCCTTTCCTCCCCTCCTCTCTTCTCCTCACCTCACCTCCTCCCCTCCCCTCCTCTCCTCTCCTCTCCTCACCTCACCCCTCCTCTCCTCTCCTCTCCTCTCCTCTCCTCTCCTCTCCTCACCCCTCCCCCCCTCCTCTCCTCTCCTCTCCTGACCCCTCCCCTCCTCTCCTCTCCTCTCCTCTCCCCTCCCCTCCTCTCCTCTCCTCTCCTCTCCTCTCCTCACCCTTCCCCTCCCCTCCCCTCCTCTCCCCTCCCCTCCCCTCCTCTCCTCTCCTCTACCCTCCCCTCCTCTCCCCTCCTCTCCTCTCCTCTCCTCTCCTCACCCTTCCCCTCCCCTCCCCTCCTCTCCTCACCCCTCCTCTCCTCTCCTCTCCTCTCCCAGGCTGCAGTCCCCCTGTATCTCTGTGTGTCTGTCTCTTGGGGCTTATTCCCAGTCTATTCACTAGCACTGGCTTGGAACTAATCCCTCCCTCTCACCCCCACCCCATCCCTCCATCCCTCCCTCCCTCCTCCCTCCCTGAGACAGGGCCAGACTGCCCGTGCCGACTGCTTTATTTATTTCCCTCCTCCGCATCCTCTCTTCTCTCTATCGTTTGTTTGCTCTCCTCTCTCCAAAAGGCGAGGGATGCCAGTGAAGGTCTGGAGGGCAAAGATAAGGGACTGTGGGACTAGGGTTAGCCTATCAGAGCGAGGGAAGAAGAAGAGAGGGATGGCAGGGAATGGTGGATGTATGAACAGGGGGTGGAGGAGAGAAAAGGTTTGAGGGAGATTGAAGGAATGAGAGGAGGCGGTGGAGTAGAGGTATGTGGGAGTGGTGGCTGAAGGGTCGGAGAGGGAGAGAGAGAGAGAGAGAGAGAGAGAGAGAGGATGGGGCTAAAGGAGAGGTACAGGTAGAGGTTGTGCTGGGGGAGAGAGAGCTGGGCCAGACAGAGTCAGCCTGAGTTAGGTGGGACACGACCTGTGTTTAAACCCCTCAGGGGGAGCTGGGAAGCAGCCTTCTCAGTTCAACGCTGATCCACTCTCTATAAGCCCTCTTATCCCACAATAAATAAAACAGAAAAAAAAACACTCCACCCTTCACTGACCTGACTCACTTTAAACCCGTAAGAGCTTAGAAAAAGAGTGAGAGAGACGGACAGACAGAGAGAGAGCGAGAGAGCGAGAGAGAGAGAGAGAGAGAGAGAGAGAGAGAGAAGAGAGAGAGGGGGAGAGAAAAATAACAAAAGTGAGAGAAACAGACAGAGAGCGAGGGGGTAAAAGCGAGGGAGAAGGACAGAAAGAGCAAGACGAAAGAGAGAGAGAGAAAGAGAGGGGGGGGGAGGGAAAGAGAGAGGGAGAGAGAGAAGAATGAGAGAGAGAGAGACAGAGAGAGAGAGAGAGAAAAGAAAGAGGAACGAAATAACTCTCATGTAGAGACAGCCCTTCATCTGCCTGTTCTCCTCCTCTGTTCATAATTCCCCGTGCTGCCGCTCCTCTGATAAATCTTACATTATCTGCAGCCTACAGGCTCCCGGAGCGGCCGTCCCTTATCAGCCTCGACACGCTCAATCTCCCCCAGATTAGCTCCCCCAACGCCCTCACACAACCTGACGGGCCAGCCACACCGCCCCGGATGAATCACTAACAGCCCCCACCACCACCACCACCCCACCGGGGGCCGGAACGGAAGCCCGGGGAGGAGAGCACCGAGGCTGGGTAACACCGAAGCCTTTAGAGGCCGGTGGTGGTGGCAAAGGTTCCCCTTTCCCCCTTTCCCCCCCCCATAGGTCAGTACGTTGAACATCTGAATTCATCCGTCTGCAGTGATGTGAGAGTAGAGTGTAGTGTTTAACATGTCTTTTTTGAATACATATTATGTACTTGGTGGGGCCAGGCAGCACCATTGTCAGCATGTGCTTAACATGATCATGACAGAGTACCTGCCTATGGAACGACCCCCCCCCCCCCACACACACACTTCCCACTTCCTCCATAGTTGGAACGCCCCCCCCCCCCCCTACCGTACCTGTCACTGTAGGCGGCTGCAGCTGTGGCGGCTGGCTGGGCATATCTGTAGGCTGCATAACCACCCTGGGGACAGGACAGGAGAGAGAGGAGGTTAGACAGGACAGGAGAGAGAGGAGGTTAGAGAGGACAGGAGAGAGAGGAGGTTAGAGAGGACAGGAGAGGGAGGAGGTTAGAGAGGACAGGAGAGGGAGGAGGTTAGACAGGACAGGAGAGGGAGGAGGTTAGAGAGGACAGGAGAGAGAGGAGGTTAGAGAGGACAGGAGAGGGAGGAGGTTAGAGAGGACAGGAGAGGGAGGAGGTTAGAGAGGACAGGAGAGGGAGGAGGTTAGAGAGGAGAGGAGAGAGAGGAGGTTAGAGAGGACAGGAGAGAGAGGAGGTTAGAGAGGACAGGAGAGGGAGGAGGTTAGAGAGGACAGGAGAGGGAGGAGGTTAGAGAGGACAGGAGAGAGAGGAGGTTAGAGAGGAGAGGAGAGGGAGGAGGTTAGAGAGGACAGGAGAGAGAGGAGGTTAGAGAGGAGAGGAGAGGGAGGAGGTTAGAGAGGACAGGAGAGGGAGGAGGTTAGAGAGGACAGGAGAGGGAGGAAGTTAGAGAGGACAGGAGAGGGAGGAGGTTAGAGAGGACAGGAGAGAGAGGAGGTTAGAGAGGAGAGGAGAGAGAGGAGATTAGAGAGGACAGGAGAGAGAGGAGGTTAGAGAGGACAGGAGAGGGAGGAGGTTAGAGAGGAGAGGAGAGAGAGGAGGTTAGAGAGGAGAGGAGAGGGAGGAGGTTAGAGAGGACAGGAGAGGGAGGAGGTTAGAGAGGACAGGAGAGGGAGGAAGTTAGAGAGGACAGGAGAGGGAGGAGGTTAGAGAGGACAGGAGAGGGAGGAGGTTAGAGAGGAGAGGAGAGGGAGGAGGTTAGAGAGGACAGGAGAGGGAGGAGGTTAGAGAGGACAGGAGAGGGAGGAGGTTAGAGAGGAGAGGAGAGGGAGGAGGTTAGAGAGGACAGGAGAGGGAGGAGGTTAGAGAGGACAGGAGAGAGGGGAGGTTAGAGAGGAGAGGAGAGGGAGGAGGTTAGAGAGGACAGGAGAGGGAGGAGGTTAGAGAGGACAGGAGAGAGGGAGGAGGTTAGAGGACAGGAGAGAGGGACACCCGTGTGGAAAACATTGTGGCGTGTCTAAGCTTTTTACACAGCAACGACGGTGGCAGAATAACTGGAACGCTAACTTTGAACATGACAGTCAACACAGAATGACTAAACAGCAAACATACAGCATTTATCAAAAGTAAAGAATGCAATGCAATTCAGAGTCGCAATTATTGTGAATGAACAAAAAGGTAGGGGCGTATGTGTATGTGTCTGTGTGGGGGGGGGGGCGGGAGGGGGTGTGGGTGTGGGCATCACCATAGCGATTAACGAGGGTGTAATTAATGATAGGGGCGGGAGAGAAACTTATGGCGCAGAGCCAGAGGGAAATGTTCTGGCGCACAGGGACCATGTTCTACAGTGATGAGGGGACAAGATGTGTGTGTGTGTGTGGGTGTGTGTGTGTGTGTGTGTGTGTGTGTGTGTGTGTGTGCGTGCGTGCGTCTGTGCACGCCTTCTATTCTATTCCCAAATCAATTACTGGGTGTGTTGAAAGTAAGAAATTATGGAACAGCAGTCAGTGTGTGTGTGCTTCGCTTCTAAGCCTGTCTGCCTGTGTTGGTGTGAGTCTCTCACTCACACACACACACACACACACACACACACACACACACACACACACACACACGTACAGTACGCGCTGAATGGAACTCTCTGAGATGACTATTTGCCATGCCACTCACGTCCGTGTGTGTGTGTGTGTGTGGGGGGGGGGGGGGTGTGTGTGTGTTTCCAGGGTGAGCTATTTGAGTTTATGATGTCATTCTGCAGTTTGACTACCTGTCTCCTGGCCAAGCAGTCTCTGGACTTGGAGTCTGGCATTGGATCTGATAGGGTCTCTGATAGGGTCTTTGTGTGTGTGTGTGTGTGTGTGTGTGTGTGTTATTGGCTGGTTGGGTTATAGTATTTGAAGGGATAGAAGATAACATTAAAGGCAATGTCTCATATCAGTGCTGAGAAAGACATTTGTACTGTTATTGTTGTTGACTGTTTCTCTCTCTCACTTTTCTAGGCACTGCTGTTTGGTGCAGGGCTATGTGTGTGTGCGTGTAGTCTTTCTCAGATCTAAGAACTCTGTATGTATACTGTGTGTCTCTGGTGGCCCTGTGTGTGTGTGTGTGTGTGTGTGTGTGTGTTGAAGAGAGGTGGATAATGCACCTTGCTCTCTGCGTTTGTCTCCCTCCCTCTCTCTCTCTCTCTTCTGCTTTCAAAGGATAAGGAGGGGGGTGGATAGGGGAGAGAAAATGGTGGATTTCACTTACGTATATTTCTGCGCCATAGAAGCCATCTTGGTAGACCACACTGTGGGAAGATCAGGGAAACACACAGAGCAGAGTTAGCTTAGCTTAGCAGAGCAGGGAAACACACAGAGCAGAGTTAGCTTAGCTTAGCACGGCCCAGTCCCAGGGCTGCCCTGAGTTGCCTCCCCATTTCACCAGCTAACCAATGGCATTTGTATGTGCTATTGTTTCTCTTTCTCTCTCTCTGTGACTCTCTCTCTCTCTCTCCCTCCCTCTCTCTCTCTCTAATGCTCCTCCACTCGAGTGTGGCGGGCAGGTCATAGCAGTCCCGTTCACAGCTGAATAAAGAATGACACATTAAAAAAAGGAAGACAAATTCGGCCATTCTGGAATCAAAGAGCAATTTTCCGCTCTATTAGAAGGCGGCTTTTTGTTTTCCAGTCACCATTCTTCTGTCAAGAGTGTGTGTTTGTGGGTCTACGTGCAAATCTGAGAGTGTGTGAGTCGCAGTGTGAAAATAATTTGTTGTGAGTGTGTGTGTGTTTTCATTCAGAGACAGCTGTCATCGGGTGTGTATATTTGAATGTGTTTTAGACAGAAAGCTGTGTCTGTCTGTGTGTGTGTGTGTGTGTGTGTGTGTGTGTCCGTGCACTCACGCTCCATAGGCAGGGATTGGTGGGGGTGGGGGGGCAGCACGGAATGTGTTGTAGACGGCGCGACCCCTCCCTCTCAAATGGGCTCCCCGATAGGCCACCGTCGCACCTGTACTTGGGTAGGGAAAACCTGTCACTAGAAAGATAGGGTGAGAGAGAGAGAGAGAGGGAGAGAGAAAGAGGGAGAGAGAGACAAAGTGAGAAAGAGAGAGAGAGAGAGAGAGAGAGAGAGAGAGAGAGAGAGAGAGAGAGAGAGAGAGAGAGAGAGAGAGAGAGAGAGAGAGAGAGAGAGAGAGAGGGTAACAGAGTCAATTAAATTGCTAGGTTGCCATAAGGCACATCTTCTATGACTTTCCAACAATAACCACTGTACTGTAGGACTCTGTGACACTGTTGTGTCAGTCCTGTAAATATGCCATAGAGGGGAGGTGAGAAATCTTGAAAAGGTGTTTGAGAGTGTGGGTAGTGTTGAGAAGCCTTCTCTGTGTACGTGTGTGTGTGCGTGTGTGTGTGTTTATGCTTTGGGAGGTGGTTTGAGTGTTCGTTTTTGGATGGTGTCCCACTGTAGCAGTCTGAAGGGAGGTGGAAGAAGGGTGATGCAGGTGTGTATATGAGTGTGTATGAGTGTGTGTGTGTGTGTGTGTGTGTTTGGACACAAGCCCACTGTAGCAGTCTGTGAGCCTGTAGGGAGGAGGTAGGGGATGTAGGTGAGACACAATGTGCTGGCACAGAGAGAGAGAGAGACAGAGAGAGAGAGAGAGAGAGAGCGAGAGAGAGAGCGAGAGAGAGAGACAGAGAGAGAGAGAGAGAGAGCGAGAGAGAGAGAGAGAGAGAGAGAGAGAGAGCGAGAGAGAAGGGAAGACAATGTGCTGGCACAGAGAGAGAGAGCAAGAGAGAGAGAGGGAGCGAGCGAGCGAGAGAGAGAGCGAGCGAGCGAGCGAGAGAGAGAGAGAGAGAGAGAGAAGGGAAGACAATGTGCTGGCACAGAAAAATAGTGTGTGTGTGTGTGTGGGGGGGGGGTAGATGTGGGTTAGACTCAGCGTTGGCAGTAGGGAGAGGAGCAGATGGGCTGTATTGTTTGGAGCGGAAGACTCAGCCTTTGGCCATCCTTCACCATCTCTCACTCACACACACACACACACACACACACACACACACACACACACAGAGGGACACACACATTCCAGGGTCGTCTCTAGGAGGCTGGGGTGGCATCGCGTGCCGAGGGGTAGTGGGGACTGGCTGGTGTGCCCCGGTATGTTCCGGATTGCCAAGTCGAAGGTCCCTCTTTAACCTTCAATCAGCGCGGGTGCGTGGCCTTCACGCACACAGGGCCAGCTTATAATTACACGCACACACGCACGCACGCACGCACACACACACACACACACACACACACACACACACACACACACACAGACACACACACACACACAGACACACACACACACACACACACACACACACACACACACACACACACACACACACACACACACACAGGAGTATGGCCTTCCCACACACAGGGCCAGCTCATAATTACCCACAATGCCCTGCATACAGATCAGTAGCCTTTCCCCTCCCCTTAACTCTCTCAAATCTCCTTCAAACTCAAACATCCTAAACATGTCCCCATACACTTTTCTGTCTTCTAGTTCTATCTATCTATCTATCTATCTATCTATCTATCTATCTATGTGTCTGTCTGTCTGTCTGTCTGTCTATCCGTCTATATCTCTGTCTGTCTGTCTGTCTGTCTGTCTGTCTATCTATCTATCTCTCTATCTATCTATCTGTCTGTCTGTCTGTCTGTCTGTCTATCTTCCATTGTGTGACCTAGGGAAGGCTGGTTAGACTCTGTAGACAGGCCGAAGCCCCAGCGTTAGCAGGCAGACCACAGCAGCCATGGATGACTACCCATGTTGTCTTAGAAGGGCGTCTGAAACCATAACACACCCCATCCTCCTCTCTCCCCCTGTGGTGATGTAGAGCGCCATACATACACTGACATTTTAATTCCTTCATCTTGCCATTTGGACGGCGGCATTAATATGCGAGGCGGCAGCTGCCACAGCATCCATCGGTGATATATTCCGGGCAAAAGATCAATTTCTCCCAAATCCCCTTCCGTATCCGACGTCCATATTTCCCCCCTCCGATTTTTGTGTGTATGCATTATGTGTGGCATGACGTATATGAATGCAATCTGATGATGAGCTATGGGTCTTGCATGCTACAGCGGCCCCATAATAACCCATGAATCATAGGGAGTCGCTGCTGACAGCCTGCAGGGCCTATAAAACAAACAACAGCACCACTAGTACACGTTTGCATAAACAGGCCCTCTGCACTTAATCTGGTAATGTTGTTTTTCCTCATGAGGACGAGTGTTGGTGGAGAGAGGGGAACCAGACTAACATATGCTCGGGGGCTAGTCAGGTCACCCTAGTTAAAACACACAGTGTGATATATAAAACGAATGCTATTTGGTAAAGCGCGCGTGTGTGTGTGTGTGTGTGTGTGTGTATTGATCAGGGGCTCTAGTGAGTGGTCATGAGAGATTGGAGTATGAGCATTTGTAAAGCATGTTGCCTTGGCTTTTGTGCAGTGTGACTGTGTGTGTGTGTGACTGTGTGTGTGTGTGTGTATGTGCGTGTGTCTGTGTATGGGTGACAGATAAAGTACAATCCAGTAAATGTGTGTGAGTGTGCACTGGGTTAAGAGTGGTGAGTGTGTGTTTGTGTGTTTGTGTGTGTGTGTGTGTGTGTAGCCAGTGCTCTGGGACAGTGACAGAATGCTTGCGTGTGATCATGGGACTAGTGCCTAATTGTGCTTTAAATCTATCCAGTGACAATTAAAAGAGCCATCTACACGCATTACCAACGGAATCTCGACCCGCTGCATCCATTTACACTGTAAAGGCTCTGTTTTTACTGACGTTTTATGCACCTACATGCACATATACATATTTTATGCACATGCTTATATTATTAATGTATACACATATACAGTCAACACGCACGCACGCACGCACGCACGCACGCACGCACGCACGCACGCACGCACGCACACACACACACACACACACACACACACACACACACACACACACACACACACACACACACACACACACACACACACACACACACACATACACACATACACACACACATACACACACACATACACATACACACACACACACACTGTACTCCCAATGCACCAACCTTACTACAGCGTAACAAATCAGTGCTTTTTTTAAACACTCTAAATTCACTCAATAATAAAAGGCGGGGTCAGCAGATTACAGTGACCTCGTCTGCTTTGGACCAATCACAACGCGCTAATGTGACAGAGCCTAGAGTCAAACTAATGTCACCCTTCCAACTTGCAAATTTTTCAGCATATGTTTAAAAGCCTACAGCCGCTCCCCTTGTTATTTTTCCGCCTGTGTTTTGCATTTTAATCCTATTTGTTGTGTTCTGGTGAGCACCGTGCCAAGCTCTGCATACACTCAGCTCAGGACGCATACACACACACACACACACACACACACACACACACACACACACACATAGCCCCCTCTGCATACACTCAGCTCAGGACACAGTCAATCAATCAGTATTACATTTCCCTCATTGTCCTTCATGCCCACGCAGTCTACTCCACTCAGACACACACACTGACACACACACAGAAACACGGAAACACACACACACACAGAAACACAGAAACACAGAAACACACACACACACAAACACACAAATACACACTCAAGAGCATCATGGGTAGTTCCCACTCTCTGTGGCAAGACAAGGTAGAGAGGGAGGGAACTTGACCAGGGACGGTAAGAGGGAGGAGGGCTTAAAGCAGGACAGTAAAAGAGCATGGACAGTGTGTGTGCACGAGGGACATCCCTGTGTCCAATGGAAAGGGTTTAATTGTGCGCGTGTGTGCGTGCATGCGTGCACGTATAATAGCTTAATGGCTGTGGTGAATCTGCGGTAGTGGTGGACTTCCCTGTGTGAGGTTAAGAGCAGAGCGGCTTAGCTTTCCTCTCCCCCCTGTGTGTGTATCTGTGTGTGTGTGTGTGTGTGTGTGTGTTAGTGTACTGGGTTAAGAGCGGAGAGTGGCCGTGCTCTCTCCTCTCTCATCCGTCATTCTCCTGAATGGGATTTGAGCACAATAAACCTGTAGCCAGGCCAGCAATGGAGACGGAGTGTGCTGTCACCAACGCCAGGATTTATGGGTCCCAATTCCGCTGATCCGCGCTCGGAAAACCCGTCTGATAAAGAGTGATTAATCGCCCTTACATCCTGCTTTATTCCCGCCCAAAGTAGATTAAACGCAGCCATAATTATTCCAGAAGAAATCCGAACCCAACACTTCCGCTACGGGAATATTTCATTTTTCATATTTTGAGAGGAAGGAAGGGAGGGAGGGTGAGGAAAAGAGGGAGGGAGAGAGGGAGGGCAGGCAGCATGTTTTTTTCCCCCTTTTTAAATTTTTTATATGGCTGAATGCACATATGCTTTGGTGGGAATTGTATTTAAGGGAAGGAGGGAGAGAGAGGGAGAGAGGGAGGGAGAGAGGGAGGAGTTTTTGGATGTAAACCTGGCTTTTTCCCCGCTGTGATATTCCCTATATCTCGTGTGGCGGTAATCACAGTGGTGTTCCTGGTTTTACGACTCCTGGTCGGTCCCTGCTGCCACGGGGGACTAGAAGGAAGCATATGGTGTCGTTTAGACTTGGCAAACTTTAGTAGCGTGTTTAAGACGACTCCAGACATTAGCATCCTATAAATCAGCCAGCCAGACGGAGAGTCAGAGACGGGTGGACCATGTGTGTGTGTGTGTGTGTGTGTGTGTGTGTGTGTGTGTGTGTGTCTCTCTCTGTGTGTGTGTCTCTGTGTGTGTGTGTGTGTGTGTGTGTGTGTGTGTCTCTGTGTGAGAGTGTGTGTGTGTGTGTGTTCCACAGCCGGAGAGCGAGAAACAGGTGGACCATAATAAACTCAATGTGATGGGATGCTTCGGTGAAGTGTGCATCTGTGCCGATATTAAATGTGTGTGTGAGTCTGTGTGTGTCTGTGTGTGTATTGTATGTAATACTGTATGTGTACATGTGTATAATATATGGATGGATGGATGGAATACACATCAATATTCAAATGTTGTGGCTGGAGTCAGTGCTCTGAGTCGGAAGGTTGGGATGAGGGAAGGGGAGGAGAAAAGGAGAGGAGGAGGAGGAGGAGGAGGAGGAGGAGGGCAGCGTGAAATAAAAGAGATGGATGGCTTCTCTCTGTCAGGGCGGTTATTTAGAGGAGTGCTGTAAAGCTGTCAGGGAATGAACAGATCTCAGACTAATGAGCAGAAAGGAGAGCAGTTAAAGGGACGAGACAGTCTCAGCACTTCCCTTTAAATGAAAGTGGAATGCCCACACACACACACACACACACACACACACACACACACACACACACACAACATACAGTATAGACGTGTACACACATACCTACACACACAGCAGACACATAGTCATGCATTATGTCATCCAAACATTCACAGAGAAACAGACAGACAGACAGACAGACATAGTCATGGAGTATGACAGCTCTGTGTGTTAAACAGTCTGTGTGAGATTGTATTCAGGCCTGTGTAGTTTTACCTGCATACAACTCGGGCCCATAGACGGCTCCCACCATGGGGTTCAGCTTCCAGCCTGCAGGAAAACACACAGGGAGTGTTAGCCTAGCATCCCCTTAGCATAGCATCCCATCCCATAGAGCAGAGTGGAGAGCGGTAGTAACACAAGCGTAGAGGAGGGAGAGGGGTAGAGAGTGATATTAAAGGAGGGTAGAGGAGAGAGCTCTTCTCCTGCCCCCTCCTGCCCCTGTCTCTGCTCTTGCACCTGCTCCTGTTTTTGCCCCTGCCTCTGCTCTTGCACCTGCTCCTCCCCCTGCCCCTGCCTCTGCCCCCTGCCTCTCCCCCTGCTCCTGCCCCAGCCCCTGCCCCTGCAACTGCCCTTGCCCCTGCACCTGCTCCTGCCTCTCCCACTGCCTCTCCCCCTGCCCCTGCCCCTGCAACTGCCCCTGCCCTTGCCCCTGCACCTGCTCCTGCCTCTCCCCCTGCTCCTGCCCCTTCCCCTGCTCCTGCCCCTGGCCTTGCCCCTGCCCCTGCCCCCCTGCCTCTCCCCCTGCCCCTGCCCCCCTGCCTCTCCCCCTGCCCCTGCCCCTGCCCCTGCTCCTGCCTCTCCCCCTGCCCCTGCTCCTGCCCCTGCTCCTGGCCCTGGCCTTGCCCCTGCCCCCCTGCCTCTCCCCCTGCCCCTGCCCCTGCTCCTGCCCCTGCCCCTGCCCCAGGCCTGAGTCGAGCCGTGGTGTGGTCCAGTGACAGTGACGAATGGGCAGCCATTCAGGGCCTCATTCACTCTGTCTGCAACGCTCTAACCCTCGGATGGAGGGATGGATGAGTGGAGGAGGAGGAGGAGGTGGTGGTGGAGGAGGAGGAGAGTGCTGACATGTCTAGCCATTTAATTTTCCTGCTTCGTCTCTCCCCTCCCACTTTCCCCTTTCACCCCCCTCTCTCCGGCGCTCTCTCTCTCTCTCTTTCTCTCTCTCTCCCTCCTTCTCTCCCTCCCATCCACATGAATGAGTGTCAGGGAAAAGCGATGGAGAGAGAAAGAGAGAGCGAGAGAGAGGTGAACCCTAAAGCCCCCTCTCAGAATGAGCCTGGGCTCTTTTATTTGCTCCATCCATTTCGACCCATCGCTCCCCCTATCCTCACCAACACATTCACTCTCTTCTCCTCTCCTCTCCTCTCCTCTCCCTCCTCCTCTGCTCCCTATGCACTCTCCTTCCATCTTCCCTCTCTCATATCCAACCTCTTTCCCAATCCTTTTGCTCTTCTCCTCCCTACATATGAATTTCTTTACCTGGAGGCAAGAGTCCTGAGTTGTCCTGAGTTGCTTGTTCTAACTTAGGGTCCAGGTGTGGGACAGACATTGACCAGCTTATAAACACTGATATCCCCTTTCTCAATGCTATATGTATGCATGTACTGTACAACTGTGGTGTAAAACTCTTCTACAGGCTGTGTTCGGCCCTAGTCATGGTTTAGTGATGGGCTTCAACTGAAAATAGATGAAATAATAATTATCTTGGTTTGGTAAACATGGCATCAGAACTGACCCTCCATAATGCACCAAGGTCTTTCTGAGACATTGAGATGGAAGTATGGGTGAGGGAATGAGCAAGGGAGTGAGGAAGGAGAGAAGGAGGAGAGGACAAGAGTTGAGGAAAAGGTATGGAGGGAAGAGGACGACGGGAGAGGGAAGAGCAGTGAAGAAGAGCAGTGGATGGTAAAGAGACGATAGTGGGCTGAGTGGAGGAAGAAGAGGAAGAAGAGGAAGAAAAGGAGGCAACATGAAGGAGGGGGGAGAAGAGGAGGGTACAGAGGGACGGTCTTACCGTTTGTGTAAGGGTTTGCCACTTTCTTGTTTGTCATTACTCTTGCTGTGGCATTGTTGACCTGTGGCCCAAGACACAAGAGTCAGTTAGAGAACAGAGACACACACAGAAACACAGGGAAACCAAACATTAGAGCGTCCATTGTACGAGGCTCAGTCTGTCGTTATGAACCTGGCAAGCAAGGATACATGCAGCAAGGCAAGGATTCGATGCTGGAAAATCTAATATAAACACCAACATCAACATGAACATAAAAGATAGATAGAT
>NC_137681.1:12640529-12658029 GCF_963989245.1 Nansenia antarctica | reverse complement strand
TTCCATAGTAATGGAAATGAAAAGCCCAGGTCGTATAGGAACCTGTACCCCCTTCACACCATTGTTATGCAGGAATAATGATCCAGAATAGGATATTAATTTGTGCAGGATGGATTATATAAAAACCCATCCAGAAACCTTCTGCTGTACATCTCCAAGGGGGACACCTGGCGGTGGTCCTCTCATCCTCCCATGTAAGAAACCCTTCCAACTACGCATTCCATCCTATTCACCAGTCCTGTCCAACACCACCACAACCTTCTGAAGCTCTACCAGAGCGGGTGTGTCTGACTCATCGGTGGGCGTGTCTGTCTGTCTGCGGCTGCTGGCTGCAGCCTTCCGTAGGGGCGGTACGGCACGGAGCAGTGGAGTGGAGGAGGCTACAACAGGCTGCAGCAGTGGTAACCTCGCCAGCGTTATGGTAATCCACAGCCTTGTGCTCCCCCGTAACAAGACCTTGAATCAAGTAGTTTATTTCAATAAATAAATAAACATGGCGGAGCCAGCAGAGCAAAGGCAAGGTCATAGTCTCACCACGCCTCGCCAATGAGGAGGGGAACAGCGAGAAGGGTACCAAACATCATACACACATACCACACACACACACACACACACACACACACATACCACACACACGTGCACGCGCACACGCAGACACACACCACACACACATGTACACACACACACACACACACACACACACACACACACACACACACACGCGCACACACAGACACACATGGAGTCAGATGATGAGAGAGAGAGGGAGGTGGAAGGACACCTAGGAGTCTAGACCACAGAGAGCACCAACTGCCCTCTGTAGGAGAGGAGCCATGTCTCTGGACTAAAGGCCCCATGCACACACAGGCACAGCGACTAAAACACTGTGTTGTGAGCCTCTCTCGCACTCCACTTCCCCTCCTCTCCCCTCCTCACAAAAACCCTTTCGCAGGTGGTCTGTTTGTGTGTATGTGTGTGTGTATGTGTGTGTGTGTGTGTGTGTGGGGGGGGGGGTTTAAGAGGCTTAAGCATTCAATCTAGCGGGCAGGCCTTCAGATCATTAGAAACACAGCAGAATGAAAGCAAACCTCCACTCACCCTAATGACTGGGATGAAAGCAACGTTTAATTGTTGTCTACAATGGCCGTATTATTTCATTATAACTAATTGCCCTGTCAGGCAGGCGGGCAGACGCACGGGAGGGCAGGCCTAGAGGCTGTGTATCAGGGTCCTCCCCCCCCCCACACACACACACACACACACACACTGCCCCACCCCGCTCAGCACAAACTCAATGCGATTGATTACCTGGCTGGTGAGAGACAGAGAGAAAGAAAGAGAGTAAGCGAGAGAAAGAGAGAGAGAGAGCGAGAGAGAGAAATAGACAGAGATAGAAAGAGAGAGAGAGAGAGAAAGAGAGAGAGAGAGAGAGAGAGAGAGAGAGAGAGAGAGAGAGAGAGAGAGAGAGAGAGAGAGAGAGAGAGAGAGAGAGAGAGAGAGAGAGAGAGAGAGAGAGAGAGAGAGAGAGATGCATGTGAAATTGAAACATAGACATGCAAAGGTAGGTCTGTATGGCAAAGAGACCCTGTCCTCACGGTTAGACGACCACCCTGCGCCTCTGGTTGGGAGGGAACAGGCTTGAGTCCTCTTGATCAGAAATGGCACAACCAATCCCCATTTCCTCCCCCTCCTCCTCCTTCTCCTCCTTCTCCTCCCCCTCCCTTGTTTTTCCCCTCTTTCTCAATTCACTTTCCGCATCCAGCCCGACACAGCTGCTGCTTGCTATAGTCTCCCCCATTTGTTCAAATTAAAGCTGTTTTCCACATGAGGTGTAAATCAAACACAAACAGTGTTTTACCAGCTCAGTGTGGGCCTCTCCCGGCTGACGACTGCTGCAGCCAAACGTGGAGCGGAGAAGCTAACTGTTTATACCTCATCTAATAGGCCTGTGGTGTACATGAAATATATACTAGTCATCTTTATACCAATAAGGGTGTGTGTGTGTGTGTGTGTGTGTGTGTGTGTGTGTGATTCAGAGAGACACTGAAATACAATGAGGGGGCTTTTACTCCTATGCCATGATCATAGGTTCACTGGGAATGACCTGAATCAACACACACACACACACACACACACACACACACACACACACACACACACACACACACACACACGGATTGGCATTGGAGGGGAGTGGCGTCAGAGCTGATCATTACTACACTGATGTGTTGTTGTAAATTACCAGGGTAAACTATAATTACACGGCATCTCGGAGGCTATAAGTGTTGGAACCGGTGAGAGTGTTGGGTGGAATGGAGCCTTTCTGAGATGGGTAATCAGAATGTACAAGTAGCAGACATTAGAGAATTCCCTGTTTGGAATACCGGGCTACCTGGAATGCTCCGTGTTCTAGAGGAGGTGATTAGGCAGAGGCAGGTATCATTAAAAGTCCATTAGAACCCCCTTGGTGGAAGCTCCTCTCACTGACTGACTGACTGAGACACACAGGAGCGCTACCCGCAGACACACACTGCCGAGGTAGGCCCTAGGTGTGTGTGTGTGTGTGTGTGTGTGTGTGTGTGAGGCTCATCTACTCATCAAAGACCCTTACCTCTGGGAGTGTGACAGTAAGGACACTAAGGACCCTCTTGCGGCTGGCAAGTGCCTGCTTATTAATTGAACATGGTGAAGGCTCAGGGGACTCCTGTCTGTATTTTAAACTGTATTAACTGTATTTTTCACTCTGGTTCTTTAAGCAACTGCAGCATAGCCGGGTCCAGTGGCGGACATCTTAGTTCCGTGGAACAGAACAGGGTAGGATTAGGTTAAAAACAACCCTAGACATTGACTGGGTAAGATGAAGGTAAAATGATCCTAAATCTGTGCTTAAGAGCAGTTTATACCTGAAGCAAGGTAAGGGAGACTGCAGTGCATGAGGGAAGTTGTAGTCTCAAGCCCTGGGTGAGTTATTTGAAGTTAGATAAGAGATTAGACATTTCAAACACGTCTAGAGAATGAGAGAATTGAATCAGTGAAGTGGTGCTTTGAATGCCAATTACTACCCTACCATTAAGCCTTCACACTCATCCTAGTCATTTCTTCCTAAATGTGTTTTTCTAATTATGAATTAAACTCAAATAAGGATGGGTAATGAACCCGGAATTTTTCTATTCTTTCATTTGTGTTCATTTTCCTCTTTATGCGTCTGTGTAGCAGCGCCCACAAAGATAAAAAAAAACAGCTTCTTCTAGATTAAGGACTTTTCTGCGAGTCTCCATTTGATTTGGACTTTGGCAGCATTACCACATATTTCAAAGAACACATTCAACATGTGGCCATAGGACTCTGCTTTAATGCAGAGTTACATGCACCATTATTGCTTTCCTTTAATGTCCCGATATAGCTTTTTGCTAAAATGGTCGGAAATTCCATTTGCTATATTTCCTCTATATTGCCTTTGTTTGCAATGCAGTGGTCTAGTGGAACTGTAATGGCAGATTGAGCCAGTCGCTCACAGAGGCATTTACAGAGAATGGGAGAGTGTGGCACTAGAGCCCATTGTGGGGAAGGCAGAGCTCTGATGGAAACTGCGCTGCGCTGCCCACAACGATTAATCCTCAGGACTGGACCATCGATAAAGAGGAGTATGTGTGTGTGGTGTTTGTATGTGTGTGTGTGTGTGTGTGTGTGTGTGTGTGTGTGTGTGTGTGTGTAGGGGGGGAGTGGGGGAGTGAAGTGTGTGTGGTGTGTTGTGTGTGTGTGTGTGTGTGTGTGTGTGTGTGTGTGTGTATGTGTGTGAGTGTGTGTATGTGTTAGAACCCTGCAAGACTTTTACATTCTCTTTGTTCATCTCAACATACATACCAAAACCACTAACTAGCCTGTTGTACACTTCTTAACTGCCTATGGTGTCAAACTGAAGAATCACTCTGAAAAACAAGTTACAGTATCGGGCCCCAAAGGCCCCTAAAACTTTACTGGGAAACCTAAAAATGGACAGTTACTTTCTGAAGTACAAAATACTGTAGAGAGAAAAAATGGGCCTTTGTTTTGATGGACAAACTTTTCTTGCCCGGTTCTCTTGAGGCAAAGTCTTTTGGGGCTTGTGTCTGTGCGACCCTTTGCTTAAGAGGGTTAGACACGCTCTGAGCATCGCTGATTGTAGTGAGTGCTACCAGATTGTCTGTCTCATCTAATTCTTCACTTCTACACTCTTCTCGCCCTCTTCTCTCTTCCTCCTTTCGTTCCCCTCCTCTCCTCTCTCCTCTCTCAGTGTCACTGGCTAATTGTGGTGCAGAGCTCAGTGCCTTGGAGACCTCACTAAGTGACTGGGGAGTGTTACCAGAGAGTTAGAGTCCCAGTCCTTCACCGACACCGACACCAACATCGACAGACACGCACACGCACACGCACACGCACATGCAGACACACACACGCACACATACATGCACATGCACACACACACACACACACACACACACACACACACATACACTGACTCACATACACACACACACACACACACACACACACACACGTAAATCCTCCTAGCGCCCCTAACTGGAGCTGTCACCCTACACACACCTAATGAGGATAAACTCCCTTTTAACCGCAGTGAGGAATCCCATTAATTGTATCTCTACTGGTGGGACCCTTCCATCTCCCACCCTCTCCCCACATCAAGGGCTCCGAGCCTGGGTAAGGCGAGGGGGACAGGCCTCCTCTCTCTCTGGAACAAAGCACCGCGGGGAACAGATGTTCCACTCCATTTGAGCAGGGGGATAAAATTCCAGCCTCCTATTATATTAAATGTTAGTGCCGGGTGTCTTCGCTGTCATCAGTAAACACTGAATCCTGCTCTTAACAAGCTGGACCAACACACAGAGAGGCTTGATTTCCATGCATGTATCTCTGGGCCATCAGGGAGAAGGCTGTCAGGCCTGGTGGTTGTTGTTTGTTTGTACCCTCTCTCTCTCTCTCTCTCTCTCTCTCTCTCTCTCTCTCTCTCTCTCTCTCTCTCTCTCTCTCTCTCTCTTTCTCACTCTGTTTCACTCTCTCTTTCTCGCTCTGTCCCTCTCTCTCTTTCTCGCTGTCTCTTTCTCTCTCTCTCTCTTTCTCACTCTGTCTCTCTCTCTCTCTTTATCACTCTCTCTCTCTCTCTCTCTCTCTCTCTCTCTCTTTCTTTCTCTCTCTCTCTGTCTTTCTAGTGCTAATCCAACATGCACAAAGTCCCCGGTAGGAAGAAGTGAACCGTATGCTCTTCAGCCAGTGTCTTCAGCTGTGTGGAGTTAATCCTCTACTTAGGTCATTGTGCCTGGGAAAGCACAACTTTCACTGCTTCTAAAGTTAGCCACGGCCCAACCCCACATGTCAAACAAGGACAGTAAATGGGTTAGACATGTCTCCAGACATCTCGGAGGACCGGTTAGGGACAGCCACGGGAGATCAAATATTAATATTGGCCTCTAATTCGTGGGAGAGGGTATGTAGAGGTGAGCGTGTACATTATTTAGGGGGTTTCTAAAATGTGTGATAAGAGCATTCAACTTTAATGAGTACAGGACTGTCCCCAAGTGCCACATGATGTTACCGTAGACTGAAAGGACTGTAGGGGAGAGAGAGAGAGAGAGAGAGAGAGGGAGGGAGGGAGGGAGGGAGGGAGGGAGAGAGAGAGAGAGAGAGAGAGAGAGAGAGGGAGGGAGGGAGGGAGGGAGGGAGGGAGGGAGGGAGAGAAAGTGGATTGTTGGGTCAACTTAAGGCTGCTGTGTGCTTAGACTGGTACCAGTGTTTTTTTCATGTGTTGTGCTTCGGTATACTTGGTTTACAGGTTAAGGCGCTTACATGGTGTTAAAATGGTGTTAAAATGGTGTTAAAATGGTGAATGTGGTGTGTTATGGTGCAATGCATTGTGGTGCAGTGGATTGCAGCATAGTGGTGAATCAAGTGCAAGGGAGGTTGGTGGAGGTAAACATCGGAGGACGGACTCACTGTAATGCATAGAGAGAAATGAGGAGTGTCCTCATTCCATTGTCCGACTTCTACCTCCACCAGCCTCCACTGACCAAGTGTATCACACTATGTATGCTGCGGTGTGTTTTACTGTAGTGACAGTGCAGTGTGTAGTGACAGTGCAGTGTGTAGTGACAGTGCAGTGTGTAGTGACAGTGCAGTGTGTAGTGGCTGGTTGTGGCGGTACGGTGACGTGCGTACGTCGCGCTTCGCTCTACTCTGAGACTACTCTGAGACTACTCTGAGACTGCCAATGGACCCGGGCCTGAGCTAGATTACTCTTCCTGCTACGACTGGTGGATTGATGATTCACTTCGCTTAGTCAAATGTATCGATTGTAAGTCGCTTTGGAATAAAGGCGTCTGCTAAAAATGCCCAAAATGTAAAAAATGTAAATGTACTCACCCCAAACATTTGCCTCAGGTCCGGGTCTCTGAAGCGGAAGGGGATGTTGGAGACGTGTAACCTCTTGGGCTGCTGCTTCTCTAGGGAGTCGCTGGGCTGCAGGTGCAGCTGCTGGGAGACCTCTGTCTGCGCAACCTCATCTGCCTGCTGGAGGGAAACACAGAACACGCCAAACATTAGTTCCTACCCCCGGAAACCCCCCCCACCCCCCAAAAACATCACCACCACCACGCCCTTCCGTCTAAGCGAGGTTGAGAGGGAGGGTGAAAGAGGAACCCGTGGAGGGACAAACAGATCAAGAGGGAGAGAGATTGGCAGTAAGATAGAGGAACAAAGGACTTGGGGAGAGGGCATTGGAGCATACGAAGATTTCCCAGATCCTCCTCTCTCTCCTGGTCTCAGCGTGCCGTGGGACCTCTGGGGGTGAGGGTGGTCATATATTACACTGTTAAACATCCCCCCCTCCTCTCCTGGCATTTGGATGTGGCACAGGAGATTAAGGAAGCTGTCTGTGGAGGAGTAGATACTGACTTAACAACCTACGACACGTCTAGACTTAAGCATTTATTATAGGCCGGAGAGAGGAAGAGAGAGAGAGAAAGAGAGGGAGGGAGAGAGAGAGAGAGAGAGAGAGAGAGAGAGAGAGAGAGAGAGAGAGAGAGAGAGAGAGAGAGAGAGAGAGAGAGAGAGAGAGGGGGATTGGGAGTGACGGGGGGAGGGATATAGGGAGAGAGATAGAGAGAAAGAGAGAGAGAGAGAGAAAGAGTGAGATGCGAAGGAGAGGAAGAAGGAGGGAAGAAAGATGGAGAGAGAGAGGAATGGAGAGAGATAGATGGACAGAGAGCGAGGAGAGATAGAGAAAGAGAAGAAGCCCTCCAGCCCTCCTCACTCAGACCTTGTGTGTTCATCTGTCCATCATGGCCAGAAAGTGGCAGGGATGCTCTCCACGTGACGGCCCTTTGAGGTGTCGCCGTGACAACCTCCATTTACTTCACTGTTATCAGGGTAACCGTGATGACAGGGATCTCTGTTACTCCGCCCAGGGGACAACTCTCCACAGGCCTGAGTGGAGACAGACGCAATGCCCCCTGGGAATCGGAGTTCAATGGTGGGACACACACACACACTATCATAGAAACATTCACAGTGGAGGAGATGATTTCTACCAGGATAAACCAACCATTAGCAGTGCTTTATCCAGGCCTGTGTATTTAGGGAGAAACAACACACTTCAGGTGTATTTGATGGAATCAAGTATGTTTGTTTTGTTTTATGAAAATGCTTCAGCTTCTAAACATAATGCTCACAGAGGTAAGAAAGAAAGGCTGTACCCCACCATAACAGAAGGAGAGCAGAAGAGAGGGAGGGAGGAAGAGAAGGAGGGGAGGGCGGTGGAGGAGAGACAGGGAGGGAGAGAGAGAGAGAGAGAGAGAGGGGAGCGGGCATAAGGAGTTCATGTACATAATGAATTAGAATAACATGGGGAGGAGGGATGAAGAGATGGAGAGATGATGTCAGCTAAACTTCCCTGGGCTTAGCACGATCAATGAGAGAGAACTGCTGAAGGCAGCGACATTTACACTGGGAGAGAGGGGGGGAGGGGAGGGAGGGAAGGAGGGAGGGAGGGAGGGATGGAGGGACAGGGGGATAGAGAGAGAGGGGGGAGTTGGGAAGACAGAGGCGGGGGCGGGGGGGAGAAAGCGAGAGAGGGGTAAAAGACAAGGAGGAAAAAGCTTGAGGGAAGCAAGAGAGTTCTGATTGAAGAGACGTGGAAAACAAGTAGGAAGGGGAGCGACAGCGAAGGGAGGCTAATGGTGTGGTTACATCACATGCAACTAAACACTGTACAACCAGAGACTGTGTGTGTCTCTGTGTGTGTGTGTGTGTGTGTGTGTGTGTATGTGTGTGTGTGTGTGGTGTGACTGTGCATGTGTTTTGGGGGGAGGGGTGTTTAACAGTAAAGTGGCAGTATCAATCACTGGAGGGTGGCAGACACTGGAACCCTGTTGTGATAAAGCGCACACACACACACACACACACACACACACACACACCCAGGAGCCCCAAACACACGCACACGCACACGCGCACACACACACACACACACACACACACACACACACACACACACACACACACAGCCGTGGGGGCTTGGTGCTCTATGGGGCAGATGGATGGTCTCAGACAGTGGTGTAATTGCCCCTGCTGTCCCCTCTCTCTAACCCCTGTCTCTGGGTAGTGGATGAGGGTACAGCGCCAGGCCAGACCAGCCCACAGGGCCTCCAGCATTAGTCATATCTGTGTCACTGTACACTCAGCGGAGACGAGGCTAACTGTATCAGTAAATACTCACATACACACATGCACGCACACACACAGACACACATACACACGTACACACAAACACCCACACACACATACACACACACACACACACACACACACACACACACACACAGAATATGAGGTTGAAAAGAACGGAACACACTCTCTCACCCAACTTTCCCAAAGGTCCCCCCTCCCCCTCCCTTCCTCACCTACATCTTCCTCCCCCGCCTCTTCCTCACCTACACCCTCCCTCCATCCCTCCTCTTCCTCACCTACACCCTCCCTCCTCCCCCCTGCCCTCCTCTTCCTCACTTACACCCTCCCTCCCTTTAGACTGAGACTGAGAAGTTTTAACTCCCACATTAAGTCAACAACAAAAATAGCATATTATCATCTTAAAAATATAGCGAGAATTAGGGGTAATATGTCCAAGCAGGATTTTGAAAGAACGTATCCACGCTTTTACATCTAGCAGGTTAGACTACTGCAATGTTTTTTTTTTCTCAGGATTCTCCAAACAGGCACTTAAACAATTACAACTTATTCAACATTTTGAATCTAGGAAGTTTGATCACATTTCTCCCATTCTTAGATCATTACCGGTATCTCACAGAATAGATTTTTAAAATCATGCTTCTGGTCTACAAATCTCTGAATGGTGTCGGGCCAAAATACATCTCACATATACTAGTGCCTCATGAACCTGCTAGATCCCTAAGATCATCTAAGGCCTTTTAACAGTTTCTAAAGTGAGCAGCAAAAGTGGCGAGGCAGCATTCGCTCACTATGCAGCAAAACACTGGAACTTGCTGTCACAAGACATTAGGTCAGCCCCATCTATCCATTTAAAAAAAAAAAATATGCTGAAGACTTTTATGTTCTGTTCAGCTCTTAATTTAGTGTATTTTAAAGAGTTAGGCTAAGCTTTTTTTAACTGACTTTTTTTTTTTTTTTTGATTTCCATTTTTTTTAACTACTTACTCTGTTTGTTCGGCTTTTAATTTGATTTAATTTTATATGATGAACCATTTTTATTTTTCACTTTTTAATTTTTTAATTTATCTCATGTTTTATTTTATGTAAAGCACTATGAGTCTACATTCATTTGTATGAATATGTGCTATACAAATACATCTGCCTTGCCTCCTCTTCCTCACCTACATCCTCCCTCCATCCCCCCTCCCCTCCTATTCCTCACCTACATCCTCCCTCCATCCCCCCTCCCCTCCTATTCCTCACCTACATCTTCCCTCCATCCCCCCTCCCCTCCTATTCCTCACCTCCATCCTCCCTCCATCCCCCCTCCCCCTCCTCTCCCTCACTTACATCCTCCATGCCCCCTCCCTCCGCCCCACGGCTAAGGAGCCTTCCACAGAGGCCTCACTTCGCACCATTTGCCTTTTAATTTGTGTTAATTGCATGTTAATTACACTGCAGCTAGCATGCCGCCACATCTGTCTTTGCAGAGACGCAGTTTCAAAGGGGGCTGCCCCCCCCCCCACCCCGCTCTCTCCGGTGAGAAGAGTTGGGAAGTAATTAAAAGTGTCTTCCTCTCTTCCTTCAGCGGTGGAAAGCAGCACCAGGGCTCTCCTCAACGCCATGGAGTTGCCATGGAGTCGTCCTAGTAACAGAAATAGGAGTGGCTCTGTGTTGTAAACAGAAACAAATACATCCCCAAAAAACATGTTTATGTACTGTAGCCTACACACACGTGTGTCGTCAGGTAAACGACAGCTTTGTTGTTTTTCTTTTTTATCACCCCTTTGATTGTGATATAATTCATGGCGTATAGAGAGGAGTTGGAGCCACTCAGGTTGAGCAACGGCAGACTGGTTGGAGGCTAAATGAGGCTAAACTGTGTTGTGTGGTGCTGAGCTGGAACCATCCTTCTTCCCTCATGGTCTGAGTGCTGGAGGAGAGCACTGATGCAGCAAGAGGAAATAATTACATGAACATTATCATACACAAACCAGCCTAAGCTTCCTCCACTGTCACCTCGGTAACGGCGTGATGGAGTGTGTGCGTGTGCGTGTGCGTGTGTGTGTGTGTGTGGTACTTTCATATATGTTTGTGTGCATGTGTGTGTGTGTGTGTGTGTGTGTGTAGGGGCTATGAGCTTATCTGAGTCACCACGGTTCTGTTCAATCATCCCCATAACACACTGAACTAATGGTACTATTCCCACCCACGCAACCCCCACTCTAATCCATACACACACACACACACACACACACGGTACGCACGCACACACACACACACACACACACGCACACATACAGACAGACACACACACACACACACACACAGACGCACACACTCACACACGCACACACACACATACAGACACAGACACACACACACACACAGAGCCAGTGTTATCCATGTATCAGTGTGAAGTGCTGTGCTCAGCAGTCTCCCTGTAGACTGCCTCTACAGGGCTGTAATTGAAGCTGATGGGAGAGCTGCCAGACAGGTAGATTACACACGATTACAACGATATGGCCACCTCTCTCACCAGGGATTAGACTCACTGTCTCTGACACTATGCACACACACGCACATACACACACACAGACACACACACACACACACACACACATACACACACACACACACACACACACACACACACACACACACACACTGCCGAAACCTTAAGCTCACAGACACTTTGCTACTTGAACTATCTATTTTATTACTAGTTGTACTGTTAATTGTTTCCTGTCTTAGTTGTCACTTACTATTGTCACTTTTTAAATCTTAAATTATGCCTGTCGCCTTATTGTCTGCTAATTGTCTGGATACTGCTAATTGTATCCTGTTTTATTTGTCCCTTACCGGTATGTCCTGTACTATTGTCCTTTTTTTTTTGCTTGAATTATGCCTATTGCCTTATTGTCTTGTGCTGCAATGTCAGGAATCGAAGCCTAAGAATTGTACTCTCTTACACCCGTGTAATGTGACGTAACAATAAAACTTGAAACATACACACATACACACACACACACACACACACACACACACAGACACACACACCTATGCACAACGACACTGACACCGACACTGACACCGACACCGACACACACACACACACACACACACACACGCCGACACACACACACACACACACACACACACACCGACACTGACACACACACACACACACACACACACACACACACACACACACACTTTTTTATTGTTTCTGTGTGAGAGAAGTGGGCTTGCCCTCAAATGATCCTTCTATATCAGCCTCTGCCTCTCAGTGACAGGACCATCCGACTCAAATACAACAACATTCAAAAAGCTGTCTCTCACAGAACTGCTGACTGTGGCTTCTCTGGCTCATAAGACGTCCTGTGACAGTTGGAAGGCTCCAGCAGGGTTAGTGAGGAGGGGATTTAACATATATCAGGTGGGTGTGGACAGCTAATGACTAGTGTGGGCATCCTGGATAGCAAGTGTGCACTTACTAAATATGTGGTGCTAAAAAAAAACCCTGAGGGCCTTATTTGTCACAGCCTGTTACCATACTCCAAGTGTGTGTGTGTGTGTGTGTGTGTGTGTTTCCCTGTACTAAGAGCCCACACATTAATATTGCCTACCAAACAAAAACCTCGAACTTGTCCTCTAACAGAACTCTCGAGCACAAGCTCACTTTTTTCCTGTTTTTTCCTGTGTTTTCTCGCTTCTCAGTATTTTCTCTCTCCCCCCTCCCCCCCATCTCTCTACCTCTGTCCTCCCTCTCTTCCCCCCTCCTCTCTCCCTCCTCCACCCCACCCCCCCCTTCCTCTCTCCCTCTCTCCTTGCCTCTCGGCTCTGATTTGAAGTAAAGTTTTCAGGGTTTTGGAGGCGTCTACGGCTTTCATGTGGGGCTGTCTCAACTCTGGTCTGACAGAGAGCTTCAGAAGTCTGGCCTTGGAAACCACTGGCCTGCCTCACAGCACACCAGCATTCATTACTGAACATAACCCCAACTCCTCATTATGGAGTAGAGGGGTAGCGTGGGGTCGGCAGGGAGTAGAGGGGTAGTGTGCGTATGTTTAGGTCCTATCGGGTAGAGGTGTTTGGGGGGGCAGGCGAAGAGGGAACGAGTTACGTTGAGTAATAGGCCACTCTCGCAGATGTTCTCTAATTTAACTTCCTCCTCTGGTTTTGTTACTCACTGTTCTCTCTCTCTCTCTCTCTCCCTCCCTTCCCCCTATCGACTCCCCCCCCCCCCCCCCCCCCCCACCCCGCGCTCGCTCTCCATTAAGCTGGAGCTTGGCAGATCTTTCCAGACAGCGGTGGAGAAAACGAGACGTAAATTAAATTTAACGGCAAATTGAAAAGATGGCAGAGGAGGAGTGAGCCTTATCAAGGACCATGCCTCATCCCCTCATCCCCTCATCCCCCTCCTCTCTTTACCTCTCCACCTCTCGCCTTCTAAATCCAGAGAAATTGCCTTTTTTGAGTGGAGTTGGAGAGAGAGAGAGATTATATCATAACAGACAGGTGTGAACGGGAAGTTCATAGAAACTGTAGATGATCAAGTGTATGTGTGTGTGTGTGTGTGTGTGTGTGTGCACGTGTGTGATGGCATTGTTGTTCCAGACCTTCGTGCGTTGTGTGTATCTCTGAGGTTACTACAGCGTTTGTGTGTGTGTGTGCGTGTGTGCGTGCATGCGTGTGAAGTGTGTGTGACTAACTCACCGATACTGTAGTGGCTGTGAGGACTGGGGTGTTGCTGTCGTTGCCAGGCTGGTCGCTGTGTGTCTGTGCGGGTGTGTAGAGTGTGAGAGCGTGCTCTGCCACCGAGCTCTGGCCCGTGTAGTCTGCTGGAGGGTGGGGGTGGGGGGTGGCGTACTCCGCCGGGATCCCGTTCTGGGGGGGAGGGGGGTACTGGGCCGGGGGGTACGGCTGGGCCATCGCTTCAGGGGGGGCTGGGGCCTCTTGGTTACCCTGCAGAGAGAGGAGGAGAGGAAGACGAGGAGGAGAGGTTAGAGTCAAGTCAAACGACCTGACATTATTATTCCAACATTACAGAGGCGTCTTTAAATAAATACCAAAATACCGTAAAAAAAGGGAGAGAGAGAGAAGAAGGAAAACAAGAGAGGGGGCAAGTAGGTGGAGAGAGAGAGAGGGAGAGAGGGTGGGTAGAGGAGAGAGGGTGGGTAGAGGAGGAAAAAAGAAGAGAGCATGGGGGAGGGAGAGAAAATCAGTTGTGTCAGTCTGTGGCAATTGAGTTAAATTAACACCTGTGGTTGGGCTATAAAATCCCACTTGCATTGAGAATGAGAGATGACACGAGCTATCAGGCCGCTGTCTGTCTGGCCCTCAATTAAACACCAGGAGAGACGCTCAAATCTAATAAACACATGCACACGCACACACGCGCACACACACGCACACGCACACACACACACACACACACACACCAAATAAGGGGGGATCTAAATTGCTCTCCTGGCAAGAGGGATCAATTAACCGATACATTTGTGAGTATCGCCTTTGATTTGAAACAAAGGTTTCTATTGCAGACTCTCAACACCCCAACCTTTACCAGCTCCCCACCCTCCACTTTCTCTTTCTGTTTCTCTCATCCTCATCACTCACTCCTTTTATTCTCCCTCTCTCTCTCGTCCTTCCCTTTCTTTATGTCTGTCTCTCATTCTATTTATTCCCTTTTTGTATTAAGGTAACGTGATGCCATTTATCAATAATGATAAACACGTTCCATGCAAAGTCGGCAATCTATTTTCGTCCAGAAAGTTCTAAAACTCAAAGAAAGTGGGTGGAATCTAAAATCAATCAAAGCTACTTTTTAGAGTAGACAGGAATTGACCTAAGCTATTTCCAAAGGTGTCTGTGATCAATATGGCTATAGAGGATTCCTATGCTTATGCATTGAGATTGATGATGTTAAAGAAAACAAAGCAGTTTGCCAATCAGTCACTTAGCTTAGCATTTCTGCCCCTGATTATCTTCTCAAGCTGCATTCATGCTCAATTGGGACTTGTTTACCACAAACAAGAATGGTCACTGCCATGGAAAACAATACTTTCAAGCAAGTTAGCAGCTAGAACACCTTGAATGCCAATTTTCTATGAACCTAACTACTGTAACCGGGGTCCAAAAGCCAGTAATTTTGGAATTGAATTTGGGAGATTTAAAACAAGATTCAAACGGTCAACTGTCTTTTCTCCTCTTTATTCATCTGTACTGGACAGGAGCCTTTCCTCACACATACACACAGGCACATGCACACACATACACACACATGGCCAAACACCCACCACTGAGCAGTGCACTAATATAAATGAGGTGGGAACAGTGAGAGGTGGGGTCATTGACATGTTAAAGGCTAAGCAGAGGAGAGAGTTTCAATCAGACAGAGGCTCCATCAGGGGAATGAAGGAGAGAGGGCATGGCTCTGGAGTACAGACAGACAGACAGACAGACAAAGAGACAGACACACAGACAAACAGACAAACAGACAGACTGACAGAAGAGGCAAAGAGACAGACAGACAGACAGACACACAGACAAAGAGACAGACAGACAGACACACAGACAAAGAGACAGACAGACAGACAAAGAGACAGACAGACAGGCAGATAGACAGACAGACAGACAGGCAGGCAGGCAGGCAAACAGACAGACAGACAGACAGACAAAGAGGCAGTCAAAGAGACAGACAGACAGACAGACTGACACACACACAGACAAATAGACAGACAAAGAGACAGTCACACAGACAGACAGACAAAGAGACAGACAGACACACAGACAAAGAGACAGACAAACAGACAAAGAGACAGACAGTCACACAGACAGACAGACAAAGAGACAGACAGACACACAGACAAAGAGACAGACAAACAGACAGACAGGCAGGCAGACAGACAGACAGACAAAGAGACAGAAAGACAGACAGGCAGGCAAACGACAGACACCCAGACAAAGAGACAAACAGACAGTCAGGCAGGCAGACAGACAGACAGACAGGCAGACAGATAGATAGATAGATAGACAGACAGACAGACAGGTCAGGCAGACAGACAGACAGGTCAGGCAGACAGACAGACAGACAGACAGATAGACAGACAGACAGGCAGACAGACAGGTCAGGCAGACAGACAGACAGGTCAGGCAGACAGACAGACAGACAGACAGGTCAGGCAGACAGGGGGCAGGTGACGCCTCCAGGGGTAGACCAGACACTAGGCCGCTGTCTGATCGCAACTAATTCAGCAGCATCAGCATTCAGTTTGGAGCTTTGACACGGGCTCTCTCATGGTCTGTCTGGGAACTACTCTCATTCTCTTTCACTCCACAGACAGGACAGAGAGAACCCTATGGCCTGGGGTTAGAGAACACTGAGGGTTATCAATATAAACCCCTGCCTCACAGCATCCATATCAAACACATGATCTGATGGACAACCTTATCTACTCCTACACAACCCAATACATGCAGACACACACACACACACACACACACACATACGCACGCGCACACACACACACACACACACACACACACACACACACACACGCACGCGCACACACCCCACGCAAACACATTATCACACTCTCTATTTCTTTCTGTCTTTCCCATTCTCACACACCTTCAGCGCTCAGAAAAAAAATGGCACCCAGCTTTTTATGCGAGTGCCTGGAGGAGAAAGTGGTTTGCCTGGAAGTTTTGTTTTTAATAAACCTAAATCAAGAGCTGATGCGTGATACATGTCACTGGAGACTGAGCTAAGGCTGCACACATACAAACGCGCACACACACACACAAACGTGCACACACACACACAAACGCACACACACACACACACACACACACACACACACATACTGTTTGCGTGAAAGGCAGGTTGAGAGAAGGGAAACAGATATGGAAGAGGAAGACAAAAGAGAGGGAAAGGGGAGGAGAGGAAAGAGAGCAAGAGCAAGGCTGCTGTACAGAGAGAGAGAGAGAGAGAGAGAGAGAGGGTGGTAGAAAGAGAGACAGAGAGAGAGAGAGAGAGAGACAGAGAGAGAGAGAGAGAGAGAGAGAGAGAGGGCGGTAGAAAGAGAGACAGAGAGAGAGAGAGAGAGAGAGAGGGTGGTAGAAAGAGAGACAGAGAGAGAGAGACAGAGAGAGAGAGAGAATGAGAGAGAGGGCGGTAGAGAGAGAACTTCCATCATCCATCAAAGTGACTGAGGCAGTGACACACTGAAACACCCCCAGATCCTTGTCGACAAATTGCGCTGGTAAATGATTTCTCCTATGAGCTCAATCATACTATCTGCACCTCCATCGAGCCTGCAACCCCTTCCTCCATCCCCCTGCTCCAAACCCCCTCCATCCACCACCCCCCATCCTCTGATCCCCAATCTGAATATCTCCCTCATTGACTTTATTTCCCTCCAGATCAGCGGAGCGTCATACATGTCCAATGGGCTCTCACATCATTAAAATAGGGTACACACACGCATACACACACACACACCATACACGCACGAACGCAAGTCAGTGTGGAGAGACACACACATTGAAAGTCGGATCATTGGTTTCATTATAAACATGTGAGGCAGGATGACGCGTTTGTCATAGTATAGGACTCTTCTCACATTCCTCTAGGAGTCTTATCAGATCAGACTCCCATGATAACCAGAGGATATGACCAGGACAGTCTCCTCTCCTCCCCTCCCCTCCGGTCTCTCTATATCCCTTCCCCCTTTCTTTCTCTCTCTCTCTCTCTCTCTCTCTCTCTCTCTCTCTCTCT
>NC_137681.1:12598029-12608029 GCF_963989245.1 Nansenia antarctica | reverse complement strand
GAAACAGCAGGTGAGAGGAGAGGAGAGAGAGGGAAAGAAATAAAAAAAGGTGGAGAGGAGAAAGCACTTGGGCCCCCTCTCTCTTTCTCTAAGACCTTGCTCTCGTCTGTGAAAACGTACTACCCCCCCCCCCCCCCTCCCCCTTCCCCAAGTCTACTACCCAACTTGTCTCCAATTTAACACTGCAAATTCCCCCCTGGGATCAGAAGTGAACCTTTGTTTCTCTATCTGTGTATCTACTTCTGTCTCGCTATCTGTGTATCTACTTCTGTCTCTCCGTATCAGTGTTTCTCTCACACCTCACACCTGCCGTCCCAGCGGAACTCAGACGTTGTTCGTAAGCTCGGCT
The DNA here is from genome assembly GCF_963989245.1 of Nansenia antarctica. Classification (NCBI taxonomy): domain Eukaryota; kingdom Metazoa; phylum Chordata; class Actinopteri; order Argentiniformes; family Microstomatidae; genus Nansenia; species Nansenia antarctica. Next base: position 12,607,680 of record NC_137681.1, on the reverse strand, counting down.
ATTTCTGAAGCCGTTCTTCAGCTCAACCACTGGAGATATGGGGGAGCAGAACACACAGAAGAACTTCCTGTGGTCGAGTCGACTACATCCAAACTGTAGCTGAGATACAGTGGTGTGTGTGTGTGTGCGTGTGTGTCTATGAGTGTATGCATGAAGCGATGCCTCTCCTGAATTGTAGTATTATTTTATTACAAAAGCTGACTTTATGGATATAATAAATCCTATTTATTTGACAAGTTCCCCATAAAGCCACTTGAATTTTGAGAGATCAAAGGAGAAAGGGGAAGTTTATGACACTGTTTGGGACAGGGAACTATCTGGACTCAACACGTCTTGATGCTCTAAAAAGTGCTCCAAGATTACAGTATATCTCTTCTGAAAGCCTAATAATTTCAGCATTATGGATCAGCAATGGTAAAAAAAAGAGAGGCTGGGTTTTTCAACAGCAATGAAACTTTGCCCTTATGAAACATTATAAGGGCAAACGCAAATGAACACAAACCCTTGGCTTGGGGCGCAGTCGGAAGTTTATTCATTATTAGATTTATGACCCATCAGAAAAAAAAGCACAGAAGCAGGCCATGCAAATGACTCCAACTAAACACTAACCCTCACATCTGCTACCCAGAGAGAGAGAGAGAGAGAGAGAGAGAGAGAGAGAGAGAGAGAGAGAGAGAAAGAGAGAGATAGAGAGGGGGGGGTGGTGGTGGGGGGTGGTACTGTAAGAGAATAAATGATGAAGATGTAATTGACTAATAAATAACAATATAGTGTTGTCAGATCCTCCAGAACAATGCATCCTTAACAGCAGGCCGTAATAGAGCCAAAGCACCTTGCAAGTGAGTTTATTAATGAACACACACACACACACACACACACACACACACACACACACACACACACAGCCCAAGCACCCCGTAAGAGTTTATGAATCGCAGCATGTCTGAAGAGAGACCTCAGATAAATCTAAAACCCCAACTCTTAGATAATTATACTACACCAGAGATAAATCACATAGAACCAGAAGAGTCTTGAGTCTGAGAGACGAGCCTGAGAAGTTAATTTAGAATGAGTTTCCCTCCGATAATGTTCTACATAAGATTCACTATGCGGCAAAAAAACATTGGAAAAAGCCTCAACTTTCGCTGCGAGAAGATCTATTAGGAGAGGGAGAATATTGTCTCAGTGATAATCTGGAGAAAGAAACAATAACAGAAACCATCTGAAACCAGAGGATCTTTTGAGGTGATGTTTTACCTCCAGATGAATTCTGGGAGAACGGGGAAGTTATTAACGACGTACGTGATTTGTTGTGATTTATCTGTGAGGGGGAGTAAGTAAGTGGGCGAAGGAGAATATTTCCCACAAGCTTTCATTAACTCCTAAATCTCCTCCTCCTAAATATATCAAAAATAAGTTCTGGATGGAAACAACCGGTTCTCTTGTGTTCTAGTCTCATTAAAGATAGACTCCGGTGATGTCGTCATGCCAGGAAGTCACAGCAGCTTTTACAGAAGATATTTGGAGGAAGTAAAAGGTGTGAACAATGGTCGGCACATGCAATATATACGTGGCAGAGTCTCCATTTTATCTCTGGCAGCATCACCCCGCAATCAACCCTCTTTACCCATTGACATCAATTCCCAGAGTCTCCCTTTAAAGATGGGGAGAGGACATACTGTAGGGATAATGCAGCTATGTCAGGGAGCTGTCCAAGGTCCTGAATATGACTTAGGCATAAAGCAGAAAGAATCAATAAAGAGATAATGAGATAACGATAAAAACACCACTTAATGACCGCAACAGTGTTTGTTTACCCATGTTAGGGATAGCCACATATGTGCTTATATGTGTGTTAGTCTATGTGCTTATAGCCACATATATGCTACAATCTTACAGACATTTCTGTAACAGTCGACCGCAAACCCAATGAGACAGAATTACTTTTTATATGCTTGACTGAGAAACATTTAAATATTAAAAATATAACTACAGCCGCTCTGTTTTTAACATCTGTTTCTCATTTACTGCAGTTATATTGTATCAATCAGGTAGGGGTTTAGTTACTTTAATACCATCTGGTCCAATGACTGGTTAAATGTATTCATTTACAGAAAAAGAAATACATTCTTTCACTTCAGTCAGTTAATCTATTACGTTGTATTTTTCCATCCAAATATGGTAATAATCATTTTAAAGAAATCTGCACATCAAACAATTACTATAACAATACAATTGTTTCTAAAGAAAAAGAGTACATTAGCTATTTCTTGAAAGAGAGAAATGACGTAAGATGGATATCCAGTTTTACTCCTAATGGTCTATTTGAGTATGCAACAGAAACAAAGACAATTATTAATTTACAGAACCCCCCCCCCAAAAAAACACATTCACACATCTCATAAACATGAAGAATAATCATAGCACTTGGCCCAATGTATCACCTGACAAAACACCACAACCTCTATGGCACTCAAGACAACATGCAGACAAAACGGGGAGAAAAAGGAGAGAAAAGGTACAGAAAAAAAGGAGAAAAGGGAGAGAAGAATAAAGAGAAACAGACAATCCACCAGAGGAGCATTTCCCAACATTTGACTCTGCGGCTCACAGAGAAATTACAGAAAAAGCAGGAAGTGTTTAACTATGGGGTGCGTGTGTGGGTAAAGACTACCCCTCCCGGGGGGAGACAGAGATGCTTGCACAAGCAGATTTATTGCATGGTATTGACTTAAGAGGAGTTGAAAACCAGCCGTCGCCATGGGAGAGAAAAAAAAAAAAGAACGAAAAAAAGAAAGACGAAGAGGGAGAGGAAATCTTATAGGCTCAGATGGCGAGATAAATGTGATCGGGGGGTGTCGCGTTTAGCTGTGATCCCTGCCTCGCTGTTTGAATGAATGAATAAAGGGAAGTAACCAGATGAAGACTTGAATGATGTAATTCTGCTGTGACTAAAGGCAGCCTTGCTAGTCTGGTGCGATGCAGACAGCACTTAGTCAAGGAGCGGGAGCTGCCTCGGAAACACCTCTGACAGGGCTGGGAAACGCTCCGTTCAATTCACAGATGGATGCAGTACACAGAAACACACACGGCTGACATTTCCAACACTTAATAGCAGGTCAGAGTAATGAAAGAGAGAGAGTAGAAAAAGAAAAGCAAAAAAGAAAAGCATTGCATAATACTGTAGACAGCAGTATTTATTGTTTTGTTTTGTTTCTCCCTGTCTTTACCTTTTTCCTCTTTTAGCTGATTGACAATAGTTGAAAACAATTCAATTTGTTTTGTGGTATAAAGTTTGAAATAGTAGGTCAAGGAAACAAATAATTGATATAAAACTACATTCTTCTAATAGAATTTTAGATTTTCATCTCATCGATGACATTTTTGGTTTTCTTCTCATCGATCCCTTTTGAAGAAAATACATCATCACCCTAATACTATGTATGTCTTCTTCTTACACCACAGCTTGGTTGAATAAGCAATTCTGATTGGCTGAAGGGGCATTCAAGAGTGTACGTTATTTGACATACATTGACAAACTTAAATCATCGCAAGAAAGCCATGAATTATTGACATAAAATCACGTTATTGTCATAACGGAAAAGCTTTCGAGACAGACCTTAAAAAGACAAGAAAGAATGACGCCTTTTTCCCCTTATCCTGTGACTGCACCAAACAGAGAGACAGATCGCGGTGCAGTCTCAGTGAATAAGCTTATCCCTGCAAAACAACTCCACCTCAAGATCAATGTATGTATCTACTGCCCTTCACCATGTTCTGTGTAGAAAATACATAATTAACTGTTACCTTGCAGCAATTATTTTAAAAAACAATGTTGGTTCACACTTTTGTATCAAAGATTTATTTTTCTTTTCAGCGTTGTCAATGCAGCAATGCGATTGTCTATAGCATTTTGGAACCCGCTATCTTTCTCTGTTACTGCCAATAAAGGACTAAAACAAATGTAGTGAAAATACTGTGTAACATGGGTGTAATCAGGCATGAAATACCCCCCCCCCCCCCACACACACACACACACAGACACAACAGTCCCTAGGGTACTATGTTGCCTGTGTCGCGGGTTGTGTGTGTGTCTGTGGGGCAGTCCTCTGCCCCTGTAGAGGCCAGCTGGTGTGAGCGGTGTGTGTGTGTGTGTGTGTGTGTGTGTGTGTGTGTTGGGGGTCTGTTGTGGGCAGACGGGTGGTCTCAGACTGGCCCGTTAAGGTGATGTGTGGGGGCCATTTGGAGCGTGGACGCGGCAGGTTAGTTCTCTTCAGTCAGATCATATTTTATATGTTAGCTCTCTACAGCCTTATCATATTTTATATGTTAGCTCTCTACAGCCTTATCATATTTTATAGGGCTGCAATAACAAACTGTCTGGAGAAAAGAGCCAGCCTGCCACTGCACATGCTGCCGGTAGTAAAACAGACGCTGCCCACCGCCTCACACACACACACACACACACACACACACACACACACACACACACACACACACACACACACACACACACACACACACTCACAAATGCTCACACACACATATCCCTCAAAAGTGGAATATTGCACAGCTCCTTCTCAAACATGCAATTTTCTAATGTAAAGAAAATCTTTACACAGTACACACACCACACGATCCCAAAAACCACCACCAACAACAACAACAACAACAACAACAACAACAATTACACACCCGCAAACACTCACACTCTTACACAAACAAATACTCACACTCTTACACAAACAAATACTCACAGGCATGAAGCCTATATCACTCTCCTGAATAAGAGAGCCAGAAGCCATTTAGATCTATTGTCTAATTCAGCATTGAGCCGACAGCTGTCTCTGTAAGGCTGCCCATTGAACAGTTCAGTAGAAAACACACACACACACACACACACACACACACACACACAGACACAGACACAGACACAGACACACAGGGCCTGGCAACAAGACACTACTTAACTCATGTGTTTACATATATTACGATACACTTGTAACAAATAACAATACCAGTGTATGTGTGTGTGTGTGTGTGTGTGTGTGTGTGTGTGAGAGAGAGGGAGAGACATCAACAATACTATATTTATGATACTATGGGTGTCAAAATCTTTGGCATACAGTACAATGAACTATAAAAGTGATGTCGCGCAGTGGGGCAGTGGAGAGAGAGGGATGGGGATGGACAGGGGGTAGGGGAGGAGGGGTGGGGTGGGGGGACGATCATGTCAGCACGTGCTGCTACGCAGATAGGCAGTCACAGAAAAGGAGAGAAAAGAGAGAGAGAGAGAGAGAGAGAGAGAGAGACAGAGAAACATAGAGAGAGAGACAGAGAAACATAGAGAGAGAGAGAGAGAGACAGAGAAACATAGAGAGAGAGAGAGAGAGAGAGAGAGAGAGAGAGAGAGAGAGAGAGAGAGAGAGGGAGAGGGAGAGCGAGAGGGAGAGAAAGAGAGAGGGAGAGAGAGAAGAGAAGTGGTCTTACCTCGGGTAGGTAGAGGAAGGCGGGGGGACACTGCAGAGAGTGTGGTCCCAGCATCCCAGCACCAGACAGCAGCATGCAGCCTGAGTTTGCCATGGAACACAGCATTTGGAGACGGGACGCCTTATTCATAGAGCTCACAGAAACCTCTACACCTCGAGCTATCGCTATGTCTTTCTTCTCTTTGCCTCACCTCTCTTTCTCTCTATCTCTCTCTTCTTTTGTCCTCCTGTGACGGTCCTGTTCTTTTCTTCTTTCAGTTCACTCTCTCTCTCTCTCTCTCTCTCTCTCTCTCTCTCTCTCTCTCTCTCTCTCTCGCTAAGAAGAGCTGCTGAAGGAACTTTGTTCTGGAGGTGCTGAGAGGGAACACACACACACACGCGCACACACACACACACACACGGGTACGCGAGCGAGCGTCGGACAGATAAAGCACAGGCGTGTGTGTGGGACTGGGACTGACGCCGGCCTCTCTTCTCTCCGTTTCTCTCCTCTGTTTACTTTGCGAACGATGGAGAAGCCAATGCACGCGTGCGGTAGACTGGAGGGAGGGACCAGGGGGGAAAGGGGGGCGGAGAGAGAAAGGAGGGAGGGAGTAGAGGGAGGAGGGGAGAGAGGGTGAAAGCATTCCGGAACAGAAAGGGGGAGGTCCTGCAGAAAGGGAAGGGAGGATTGGATGGGATGGGATGGAGAGGGAGGGATCGGAGGAGGAGGAGGAGGGCGGTTGTAGAGAGAAGGGGGAGTGGGAGAGGGATGTCTCAGGGGGATTCTCACATCAAACAGGCCAGCACTATTGTGTGTGTGTGTGTGTGTGTGTGTGTGTGTGTGTGTGAGAGAGAGAGAGAAACAATCAAATGAAAGCAGCTGATCCATGTTGTTAATCCCTCACGTTAACGTACGGCACAGGAGACCCAGGGTGTGCCGGACTGACAGTGGGACTCACTGTGTATCACTAACGCTTTTAAACACACAGAACTTACCCTATCCACAATGCATTTCCCCCTCGGGGACCTTTATTTATGCATTTTACATTAAAAAAAATATTCTATTGATTTTTGCAATCCATTATTCATTTTAGACATCAATTTAGTTGTTTACACACTGTAGGAATTTAGTGATATGTTTTTTAAAATTAAAAACAGCTGGTACTTATCTAGTAGGAAAAAAAAGCTAATCTTAATTACGAGGTGAAATAAAACCTTTTATTTTAAATCTTAAAAGCAATTAAGAATAATAGATTATGTTTTTCAAAATCAGAACATTTACGCAATGGCGCAATTCAATTTACGCTGCTCTGTTTTGAAGCCATATTACAGGCATAGCATTTCCCTTGAAAGAAAAAAAACAACAACAAAAAACAGCTAATGACTAAATGCTAATGATATACAGTCAACTCACAGCTCCCCTCTCTCTGGGGCTGGGAGGGAAAGAGCCAAGGAGCAGGTTTGATATTTTACTGTGTTTTTGTTGTGTGTTGTACAACACAGACTAAATGGTTCAGTTTGATAAAGCGGAGGCTGAGACTGGAGGGTGAAGCTGGGGTTTAGCGCAGGGTCTCCTCTGAGAGAATGCAGCATTTGGTAGCTGTGGAGGGGTGGGGGGGGGAGAGGGGAGGGGGGTTGGAGGCAGAGGGGAGGAGAGGAAGAGGGAGGTAGAGGGGAGGGGGGAAAGAGGGAGGCAGAGGGGAGGACGAGGGAGGCAGAGGGAATGGGGGAAGGAGAGGAAGAGGGAGGCAGAGGGGAGGGGGGAAGGAGAGGAAGAGGGAGGCAGAGGGGAGGGGGGAAAGAGGGAGGCAGAGGGGAGGGGGGGAGGAAGAGGGAGGCAGAGGGGAGGGGGGGAGGAAGAGGGAGGCAGAGGGGAGGGGGGGAGGAAGAGGGAGGCAGAGGGGAGGGGGGGAAGGAGAGGAAGAGGGAGGCAGAGAGGAGGGGGGTAGGAAGAGGGAGGCAGAGGGGAGGGGGGGAAGGGGTGAGTGGGAGATGTGAATACTGTAGCAGGCAGGCTGGAGAGAGCTGGTTCACGCCAGGACTACGTCTCTCTCTCTCTCCACACACACACACACACACACACACACACACACACACACACACACACACCTTCCAACAACAACAACAACAACAATTACAGTCATACATCCTACAGTTCGGATACAAATGAGAAATGAGAGAGCGAAAGAGGGGAAAGTTTTGAAGGTGAGAGACAACACAGGGATGTTGCCTAGGGCCAGTCACCCACAGTGTGACAGCACTATTACATGCAGTTTCATCTCTCTTCATTTACGACAATGATTACAATTACCAGTCCAAGGGCGGACACAGCCTGATTGAATGGCACTCTAAAGGTCTTTGCACACTGATGCGTTTTCTTCGTATGCATATTTTTACATCCGTCATCCGAAAAAAAAACGTTACGCACAGAGACCTTGCACACTAACCTCCGATGCGTTTTTTTAATTATATTGACGTTGCTAAATTTAGCAATATGCACTCTACATCCTAAATGCTTGATTTAGCAAAAGGTACAAACAAGTGAGAGCAATATAACTAAAACCAAATGGTAGACTACATCAGGGGGAAGAACCCCTTTCAACTGTACCCGGTTGTGAAGAAAATAGCTTTAACGTTTTGGAAATTAACCATGGGCGACAACTATATGATTCTTTTTTAACAAAAATGTGAACTTATTTTCCATGAACAAAATCGGTTGAGAAAACAAACTTTCCTCATTCTTGAGGATGATGACTTCTCGAGAATAGAAAAAGAAACAGCTATAACCTAACCATGCTAACCATGCTGAATTATATACCTATATGATGCATTGGCAGTCTGTGACAGTGTGTGCACCTGGCCGGACCCTGCCCTTCTGCCTGAATTTGAGTATGATGCTACCCAAATGAATGTTATTGTTTAGTGCCGTACGCTTTCGTGGTATTATATTGTGTGAATTATCACCTGTATGTTGTTTTTCTTTCACTCGACTAACTCCCGAGATAATACTTGAGACATGTACTTCCGTAAGCATCAATCCAACTGTCCTGCAGTTCTAATTAGTTTATGTGTCCCTCTATACCATGGCGGAGTGGTCAAAAACAACTCTCAAAAGGCTTTTGACGGACTCGGAAAACGCAGAAAATAGAACCTGTTCCAGAAAAAAATTATGGTGCAACACAACATGAGTGTTTTTAAAACGGATGTAAAAAACGGACAGTGTGCAAAGGCCGTAACACCCAATCTAGCCGGGACATTTCATTGTCTAACAATACGAGACCTCTACGGTACAGTCCCCCGTGCCTTCAGACCGCCTTTTTTCATTTGTCGTCATTTCGAGCATGGTAATGAGATGCCCCGCTGATTGGATAGAATGAGAGCATCACATCATGTTTCCCCCGGCAACGTACATGTATGAACGCCGATGTTCGGTGCTATACTGTGTGTTCTATCTGTGGTTACAGTGCTGTATGTTGATGCACCCCTCTGATATGGAATCATCAATAGCAGCAGGGTCACTCCCTCATCAGATCTACATATTAGACCATATAATGAGAGCAGTGTGTGTTGGTGGGTTTGGTATATCTGTTATTGATCTCCCGGTGACTGTGTGTGTGTCTCCAGGAAAGTTCAAGGACCAAAGTTTTTAGTTTTTTTTTATTATCCCTGGGATTTATGGAAACTTAAAAGACCTGTGACATTGAGGCTTCAAAGCCCCCCGAGCCTTAACATCAAAGGTGGTTTGAACTTGAAATTGAAATATTTATCGCTTTATTCTCATGACAGATAGTCTCCTGTTTATTGACACAATGCAAAGCATGAGAGAGAGAGAGAGATGGAAGAGAGGTCGTATGGGTCGTGTGTGTGTGTGTGTGTGTGTGTGTCTGTACAAAGGGGGGGGGGGCAGGGGATGCAAAGGAAGGGGTCAATCGCATTTCAAATACAGGCAAAGAGCACAACGTAGAGCACAACGTAGAAGAACTCTGAGAGACGTGGCTTCACATACACACTGTACAGCAAGAGACACCTTCATGCAAAAAAGACGGCGGTTGACTCTGTTGGAAAGTCACTTTCAAACGCAGCGGCGGCGTCCCAGCTGGAAACAGGCATTGGAGAAGAGCGGGTGTTCAGAGAAGTGTTCAGAGGAATCTCTGAGAGGCCTGACACTTGACAGGGGTAC
>NC_137681.1:12575529-12580529 GCF_963989245.1 Nansenia antarctica | reverse complement strand
TAGGAAGGGAGTGGCTATGACACCATCGCTCAATCCCCATCCCTCCAGTGATGTACAGTATGAATAATTAACGCTAATGACCCCTGGGCACAAACGAAGAGGAAGGAAAACAACCCCGGTCATCACCTTTTTCCCTCTCATTCCTCTCTTCTGTAAACACCTGGACACAAACCTCACCTCTATCGCTTTTGATCTCATCCCCTGCTTCCACAAACACTCCTCTCATCACTCCTCTTGGCTTTATACCTCACCCCATACAGGTTACAGTCCTCTCTTCCTCTCTCTCTCTCTCTCTCTCTCTCTCTCTCTCTCTCTCTCTCTCTCTCTCTCTCTCTCTCTCCCCCTGTCTTTCCTTCCCTTTTGAACTACTCCTCTCTCATGCTCTCATGCTCTCATCTCTCGCTCCCTTGTCTGTGTACTTTCACAGTGTCTCCTAAGGGGCAGAGAGCAGGACTCCATCACTGCTCCTCAAAGTCAGTAACTCCTCCATAAGGTGAAACCATAACTTACAGCAGTGCGTCATTCACTGTTTAGGTACAGTACAGCACAGTACACTACAGTACGGTACAGTAAAGTACACTACACTACAGTACAGTAAAGTACACTACACTACACTACACTACACTACACTACACTACACTACACTACACTACACTACACTACACTACAGTATACTACAGTAGGCAACTAGACCGCCCCAACCTTAGTATTGGATGTGTGTTTTTTATTTTAATAGAATTTTTAAATATGTTTTTCGGGCATTTCTGCTTTATTGGGATAGAGACAGCAGAGATTGACAGGAAGGATGGGTGAGAGAGAGAGAGAAGGGATGACAGGCAGGATATGTCGATGGCCAGAATCGAACCAGGGACCTTGTGATGATATGGCATGTGCCTTGCTATGCACTTACAGTACGCCGCCCCTGGTGTGTTTGTTGATGTCAGGGTTGGTCAGTCCTCCCCTGCCCCCCCTTGTCAAGGGTGGTGTGGCTCCCCCTGCCCCCCCCCCCCCCCGAGTCAAGGGTGGTGTGGCCTCCCTCTGCGCCCCCCTAGTCAGGGGTGGTCTGTCCTACCCCCCCCCCCCTCCCCCTAGTCAGGGGTGGTCTGTCCTCTCCTGCTAGTCAGCGGTGATGTGGCCTCCCCCCTGCTCCCCTCTAGGATGTGTGTTGTGGTGCTGCAAGGCAGGGTGATGAAGGGGAATGGCTAATGTAATGTACTGTACTTCATGGGAGCCACTGTATCAAAGGGCCCAGCTAGCTCCACTGCTACACTAGACACTCAGACACAAGCCCCCCTCTCCCTGGCCATCATTAAATCTTGGATGCCACATACACGAGTGAGCACTACTCATCTAGACGGAGAGAAGGAGAGAGGGGGAGACAGGGGGGTGGGAGAGAGAAGAAGAAGAAGAAGAGACTGACAGTGAAAGTGACAGTGATGGAGACAAGACAGAAAATAAAGAAAAGGGAGAACGACAGTAAGAGAGAGAGAGAGAGGGAGAGGGAGAGGGAGCGAGTGAAAGAGCGAGATAGATAGAGAAAGAGAGAGAGAGAGAGGGAGAGTTATGCTGTTGAGGGACCAACACCACAGTACTCAATGTAGAGTACAGAACATGTTTGAAAGATCAAGGATAAAAGCAACCAAGGTCAGGACAGAATGAGAACTGTAAGGCACAACTATACCCTCCTACTACTTCTTTATTGCTGTCTCCATTCCTTATTGAGTCCTCTAACTATGTCACTCACTCAATCACACACACACACACACACACACACACACACACACACACACACACACACACACACACACCATACTAGAACCTCATATCTACCCAGTATTCAAAGCTACGACATACTCTACCATGGGAGGCTGGTGGAGGTAGACATTGAAGGACAGGCTCATTGTAATGCATGGATTTCTGCAAAGGCTTTTTACCGATACAGTAGAACCTGACAGGGATTCTTCATCAGAAAGCATCCCCACTGCTGTGTCAAAGACAAGGCAAATGTGTTTCTCTTGACTGAACTCTACATGTGGCAGTGGTGGGAAGATCTTTTAGGCTACTATGTATAGTACGCACATGCTACTCACTCAGATGGCTACTCTCCCTGCACTCAAAGAGGTATGTTCAAAACCATGAAACTGTGCTCAAAAAACGACGGGGAGGTAACACTGAGATCGATACATCGACGAGCTCTCAAGGTCCTACCTCTGAATGATAAAGGCTCGCCCTGACAATCAGAATGTGTGAAACCGTACCGCTCACACAAAGAAAGTCAGGGAAAAACAGCAACCCTACTCTTGTCTTTTCTCTGGGAGAATGTTCTGGAGGAGCTGAAGAGAAGAGGTGGGCCTCCTAGGGTTAAGGTCATACGGCCCCTGTAACGCAGCTCTCTCTTCTTCACATCAATAAAACACTCTTTACACCAATTCAGCTGATTCTCCTCTCCTCTCCGCTCCCATGACAGGCACTGCGGATACACAGCTTCAGACAGAGCAGGAAGGGGAAGCACACACACGGTAGAGAGAGAGAACAACATACAGAGAGAGAGAGAGAGAGAGAGAGAGAGAGAGAGAGGGAGAAAGAGAGAGAGACACAAACAGAGAGTGAGAGAGAGAGAGCGAGCAAGAGAAAGAGAAAGAGGGAGAGAGAGAAAGAAAGAGGGAGAGAGGGGGTAGGTAAAACACAAAAAAGCCCATAAATGCGGCAAGTTTGCCTTCAGTATGCTACAGTGTTTGATACAGTAGACGAGTACAGTACGACCAGAACATGGATTTGCATATGACTTTACACACACACACACACACACGCACACACGCACACACACACGCGCACACACGCACAAACACACACACACACACACACACACACACACACCATTGTAAATTCCTCAGAGTCCAAGACAACAGTTATGTTGGCTTTACCCACACCACAGCGCATAGCACACCTATTTCCCACCTCATCCCACTTCTCCAGCCCAGAACCAGCTTAGGTGTGTCCTTCTGTGAGACAAATACCAATAGATGGCTTCAACCGCTACGGAATTGTAACGGTGAAGGCCAGTCTTATCTAACGACCCTGAGTGACAGAGACCGCTGGTCCACTCAAACCACAGCGGAAGCTTTTATACGACGCCACAGCAATCACCCTGCTCTGTGGTATAGTCACTTCAGATGAGAATTGATTCTCAATGATCCTGCCCACTCTGAGAGAGGTTAAATGACTAAAGGGAATGGCTAAATAGAGAGACTTGTGTTTTGAGGAGCATCAACTCCAGTGTATATAGTGTACTATAGTGTCCTCCAGTGTATAGTGTACTCCAGTGTATAGTGGACTGTAGTGTACTCCAGGGTATACACCGCACCGATGGCTGAAACGAACCACAAGGCTGAACCAATGATCGTATACAACACGAATAAAGACTTTAGTAGAGTATTCATTCATCGACCGACAGCGCAAATGTAGAATATGAGTGAACTGTACATATGTGTGTGTGTGTGTGTGTGTGTATGATGCCCTCTCAGTATCCCACCACAGATGGCCACTGCAGAGATGGGAGTTCCAGGGTTCAAGACCCCCCCCCCCGCCCCCCCCAGCGGGCGCAGTACTTACCCAGAAATACATCATCATTTCGGCCGAGGGGGAGTGGGGCACCAAGGGCTGGAAGACCGGGGTGTGCAGGGGGACCGGTGAGGCCAGTATGCGCTCTCGCTTTCTCTCTCTCTCTCCGTCCGCTCTTTCGTCCCAGGTCTGTCTCTTCTCTCTCTCTCCTTCTTTTCTGTCTCTCGTTCTGTTGTGCTCGTCCCCGGAATGTTCTCTCGTCGTTCGTTTTTTCGTTTGAGTGTTCCGTTCCCTCGTTCTTCTCGTCCTTCTCGTTTGTCCCTCCCGTTGATAGGGCGGCCGGCGAGCTGCTGTTGGTAGCTGTGTCGGAGTCCCTTACTGTGTGTCCCTTCGCCCCTATGACAGACAGACAGTTCTGCTCCTTCGGCCGACTCGCCAAAGCGTGACTCCCCCGTTCGCCGAGCCTCCGCCGCCACCTCTCTCCTCCCTGAATGTTTTTTTGGGAGAAAAACTCTTCTGCTCTCCACCCACGGGGGGCAAAAAAGAAGGAGAGAGGAGAGAAACTGAAGAGAGAACGAATGATGAGGAGGAGAGAGAGGGAGCGAAAGAGAGCCCGGAGGCGTAGTTACTGTACCTCTCAAGATTCTTTTTTTTTTTTCTCTTCTCTTCTTTTTCTCTTCTCTAACTCACCACGCGTTCCTGTCTGCTCAGCTCTTACTTCAGCGCTCTACACAGTATTTCTTTTCCTCCGTATCTATCTCTCTATCTACTCACTCTTCCCCCTCTCTCACTCTAAACTCTCTCGCTCTCGCTCTTTCTCTCTCTCTCTCTCTCTCTCTCTCTCTCTCTCTCTCTCTATTTCAAATGCACTCTCCCTCTCCACCCAGTCTGAGTGCTTGTGCTCTCTCTCTCTCTTCTCTCTCTCTCTCTCTCTCTCTCTCTCTCTCTCTCTCTCTCTCTCTCTCTCTCTCTCTCTCTCTCTACTCTCTCCGGTCTAGTGGTTCCAGTTCAGCAGACACGCGGGGCAGGGTGAGCGGTCGTAGCAGCAGCAGCAGCCGTGCCCAGCCTTCCTCCACTGGGGCTGGGATCCTGGGTGGAGACGGAGGCAGGGGGGAGCCAGGGGGCAGAGCTGGGAGACCACAGACGGTATAGTACCACCACCCCTCATCCAGGGGGACCGACACAGGAGGAGGGAGGGAAGGGAGGGAGGGAGTAGGGAGGGAGAGGGAAGGGAGGGAGAGTCTGGGGTACAGTATGCTGATGCTGGTAGATACTGTAGGCGCTTGAGGCTGGAGGCTGGAGGCTGGAGGCTGGAGGATGCAGGAGGTGAAGTGGAGAACGCTGGTTCCTCAGTTGCGATCGTGCAGGCGTGACGGTGAGAGTCTGGCGGGTTTCATTGATGCTGTAACGCACGGTGTTATAGCGTACAGTGTTATAAC
>NC_137681.1:12558029-12565529 GCF_963989245.1 Nansenia antarctica | reverse complement strand
TTATTACATTTATTCACACGACATATCAAAACACTCTCAAATTCATCATTAGCTCTTTCAGTGTGTAAGCTCACTATCTTCACATCACAGAAAACACATGTTCAGTATTCATTTATCAATGTATCACATCACCTCCATTCACATATCAAAAGCTTATCATCATGTTATGGTCCACATGTGTATAATAAGTATATTCACATCAAAGTCATAGAAAGGCCTACTAGTTTTTTCTCCTTAAATGCATTTTCTGGATCAATGTATCACCTCCATTCACACATCAAAAGCTTATCCTATTATGGTCGACATGTGTGTAATAAGTGCATTCACCGTTTCTAGTCTTTTCAGTCAGTCAGAGTACATTAGTATTTTTTTTACTTTACTATTAATTAACACAGAACTATATACTATTAATGAACACAGAACTATTCATCTTTTTTCTTTGTGTGTGCATGTGTGTAATAAGTGCATTCACTCTTTCCAACACTCAGTGAGATGACTGGCACTGCATGGAGTCTACAAGAGAGGAGTATACTGGAATGTATCCACTTAGGTTCACTCTTATAGAGTGACAGATGCTCATCTGTCAGTCTCGTTCTGAATTTAGATTTCATTATATTCATTTCAGAAAAAGCTGATTTGCAAAGGTATGTAGAGCCAAATAAAGCAAATACTTTCAGGGCTGCTTGGTGAATATTCTTATAGTTTTCTGGGACTACCAGGCTCCAGAAATGTTGTGAATGTTGTTGCGATTGTAGCTGGACATTATTCTGGAGACTTCTATCCTCCATCTCCATCTCTATAGGATTGACACTGAACAGTTCAGCCATCTGCTCTGAAATCTCACCTACGTCTACCTCCGTGAAGGGGTTGGCAATGAATGCCACACAGGGCTCAAGTTTAGCAAAGTCATTGAACCTGTCTTCGAACTCCTGCCCAAGCTTGGACAGTAGGTCACAATGTTTATCTACATCCAAAACATCAAGTGCCCCTGCAGGACTTTCCAATACCTTTACAACTGATGGGAAGTGCTGCAGTCTTTTATGTTTCACCTGCTGAAGGAAAAAATGACAGTTTTGCTTTAAAAGCCTTCACAGCACTAATCATATGACATATGGTTTTGTCTTTGCCTTGCAACTGTAGGTTGAGATGATTCAGTTTCTCTGTCACATCTGTCAGGAATGCAACATCAAGCAGCCACTCAGCATCAGACAATAGGGTAGTAGTCCTCCTCTCTTGATTCCATGAAAGCCTTGATTTCCTTCAGCAAGGAAAAGAAGCGCTGTAGTACCTTACCTCTGCTCAGCCATCTGATGAGTGTGGAGGAGATCACCAAACTCAGCGGACAATCCCTCAAGAAACAGTTTGAATCTTCTCTGTTGTTTGGCCTTTGCTCGAATGGAGTTGAAGATCTTAACAACAGGTGTCATGACATGATCAAATCACATGACCTTTGCGCATATAACTTGCTGATGAATGATGCAGTGATAGTTCAGAAATGTAGGAAAGTCCAGGTCTGCCTTGCAATTCGCAAACAAATCCTTTGTGGCTCCGTCTGTTGTCATAGACACCAGCTTTTGAGGCATGTTTTTTCTCCCACAAAGTAGTTCTTTAAAAACGTTGTAGATATCAACTCCTCTGTTTGTTGGTTTTCAGAGGAAGCGATGTCAAAAACTCTTCTTGGGTGGAAAAGTCATCAAACGCCATCCTAATGAACACAGCCAACTGGGCAGCTGCACTCGAGTCCACCGACTCATCACATTGAATTGAAAAACATTTGCGCCGGGACATGTCCCGTTCCAACTGCCCCATTGCATCTGCAGAAAGCGCAGAGACTCTCCTTGCCACTGTATTGGCACCGAGCTGTACATCAGCAATAGCAGAGATAATTTCTGTCTTACTTTTATGGGCCATGAATAACGTTTCAGCCACCGCAGTTATCGCTTCCCTCACCATCCCGCCATCGGTGAACGCATTCTTGTGTGTAGTCTGGATGTGCGCCACTTTAAACGATGCCTCTGTTGCCGTGTTGGCCTCTGGTCGCCGGTTTGGTGAATAGAGATTGCTGTCTTTTTACTAGTGTCGCTTTGATCTCTTTCACCTTTTCAGTCCGTAGTGTGCTACCCGCATCAAAGTCCCGGGCAAAGTTGCCGTAGACTTGAGTGAAGTGGCGCTCAACGTTGCACCTTTTAAACGACTGAAACATTGAAACCGCAGATGAGGCACACAAACTTGTCCTTCACATTCGTAAAAAAGAAACTCGCTTTCCCATTCTTCATGGAAATGTTTTCTGCTTTTTCTTGGCAGGGCCACATTTGTTGTTCAAGCTCATCATGAAGACCTATTTTCTAAACTACACTGGTTTGCTAACACCGAACTCCGCTTCAACTCAGTAGCTAACTTTACCTCAGATACAGTACCTCGCACTACAGCGTATGACGTGACGACGTGTTGACAGCTGTCAAAAATGTGATTGACTGTCGACAAGTCATTACGTCATACGCTGTAGAAATATCATGTTATATCTTTTTTATGTGTGTTTGAGGGGGTGGGACATCAGTATTGGATTGAAATTGGAGAAGGTTTCCACTGTGAATTTATTTGTTGTCGTTAAAAAAAAAAAAAACATTATTATGATTTTTTACCTTTTGGCGAGCTACTCAAAAACAAGCAGCGAGCGAGCGACGTGTTGGAGACCCATGCTATAGACTGTGATTTACCAAGAGGTCACTCGAACTCATATTAATTCCATGCATCCAGGAGAAACATAACTACCGTCATCAAGACTCTCTCATTAAGCCATCTCATGCAGAGTGGCACTATCTGGGCTCTCCTCTCCTGGCTGTGGCTTTAACGGTCCCTCTCACATTCCATCACACTGAGAGTGGTTTGGCACAGAGACACACACACACACACACACACAACACACACACACACACACACACACACACACACACACACACACTGCCCTGTTGGGTTGGTTTTGGCCTGTTTCTGGCAGTTCTCTGGCAAATCTGTGTCAGCTAGGCCTAGATCCCAGTCAGCACCAGAGGGACTGGACTCGAGTGTGTATGTGTGTGTGTGTGTGTGTGTGTGTGTGTATCAAGTCCTCACTCTGTTTACCCCACTTGGCCACTGTGGTCCTGGTGGTGTGGTAAAGAGGCACTGGGCATATGGAGCCGCAACCAGGCTGAGCCCCAGTCCCCGTGTTTAGATTGGAGACACACACACTCGCACGCACGTACGCGCACGTACGCGCACACACACACACACACACACACACACACACACACACACACACATTCCCATTCATATCCTCTGTCATCTTTAGAGCTGGATCACACCTACACACTCAATGCCAGCCCAATTTATCCCCTCTCCTCTAGACTCATTTCCAGTATTTCCAACAGCCTCTCACAGCCGAGTATTTATCACTCTCTATCCCCTGGGGTCCTTAAGTGCCTCTCTGTAACACACTGTCTGTGTGTGTGTGTATGTGTGTGTGTGTGTGTGTGTGTGTGTGTGTGTGTAGACACCCTCTGCTGCCCACTGTTAATCATGTGCAGCATGAGAGAGTCTCATTCATTCGGACAAAGATGAACTCTCTCTCTCACCCACACCCACACCCACACCCACACCTACACCCACACCCACACCCACACCCACACCCCCACACCCATACACACACACACACACACACACACACACACACACACAATCCCGCTGGAATTTGACATCATCACAGGTGCAAGTACTTGCATTGTTTTATACTAATCATCATTATCTCCTTGTTTGTCATCATCATCATCATCATCATCAACAACAACAACAACACCACTATCAATGTTCATCATCATTTCATCCTATAGAAACAATTTAGCAAAAGATACAATACAGTTCAATTCAGTACCTAACTGCCAAAGTGTTCTCTCCGATAGAGTTTGGGTTGGGTCGCTGTGAGAAACAACTATTGAGCAAAACTTGTATTCCTTGTTTAGCAAAACAGTGAAAGCCAATAAAGACTTCATGGTATATGAATTGAGGGGCCTGGTCAGCACTGTGACTTATAACTGCTGATGAATATCATCAAGACCAATAAACTCCATCGATGAGCTGTGCTACCACTTCATTACAACACAATCATCTGTGTCTGAATCTGACGATGCCAGCATATTTGTGAATAAATGATTTATACTCTGTATCAACTTCACATTGTTAGGTGGAAACTTACCTCAGCCAGTACCCCTGTAAGCATTGTATGGGGTTGCCTCTCATAGGCTATTATCTCTTCAGGCTACACCTTTACTGTCCCTCCTAAGACCTCTTCATGCCTACCCCCCTGTACCGTTTCTCTACTGGGAACCCCCCCCGAATAGATCATAATTCTTCCTTCTTCTAGCATTATGACTGCCAATGGCCCCTGACCCGAGCATAGATTACTTTTTCTTGCGATGACTGATGTATATATTATTCACTTACTTGACAAAATGTATTTGTTGTAAGTCACTTTGGATAAAGGCATCCTGCTAAATGCCAAAAATGTAAATGTAAATGTAAATGTAATGACAGGCCGCTGTGTGTGAGATAGCTGTTTGTAATTTAACCTGGTATAGACCAGCACGCTGAATGAATGCTATGTCATCACCATGGTGATGAAGCACCAGCCAGAAACCTGAAATTAAAAATCAACGAGAAGGCAATTTTTATTGGACGGAGGCCGGCGATAAAAAACAAAACCGCAAAAACAAGCTTTGAAGAGTACAACCTTTGTTTCGTGGAAGGCCAATAAAGTTATTGTTTTTGCGAGGAAGTAATGCCACAACTTTCCAGCAGGTGATAAAAAAAAATACCTGCTCCTCCTGTCTCCTTCCTTCCGCTGCCACCTGTTTGTCTTGTGATGTTAATGATCCCAGAGGTTTGTGGTTCCACAGTCCAGCGAAACGTATGACTGAATCAATGTTTAGTATCGTGATGGATGAAAAAGCAGCTTTGACAAGGCATGTAGATTAAGTAATAGGATTCAATTAGGCCCTGCATCACCCCCGCCCCCTCACCCCCAGCACACGCACACACACACACACACACACACACACACACACACACACACACACACACACACACATACACACACACACACACACGTACCACAGAGCACCGGCCCAATAAAACAGCTCTTAATTGGCCTGCACACCAGCGGGACTGTCTCTGTGTTTATTTAATATGAGCTTGCATTAATAATGAAAGGATGCAGTCTACACCTCACATAAACCCTGTCCCTTATAGACCAAACGTGTACCTCCACTTGACTTAATAAAGGTGGCGAAGCTCACTTGAAACAAATTGAAATGATTCTACATGCTGAATATATGACTTTAAGATATCTTAGAAATGGTTCATGAATGACAAATTACATTCCTTTAAAATATGATTTTCATTTTAGACTGACATTTCAATCAAATGCTTCAACTCTGCTATTTAGGGTTAACATCTACACAAAATTATGCCATAACATTGTGCTCTAAATGTCCCATATCAACACAGGTTGGATTTGAAAATGTACTGTATAACTTCATTATCAGGGCCAGATCAACAGGAAATGCAGCGCTGACAGTAGGAAGCTGGTGTGTTGATGATGTTATAATCAGGGTGACATTGTAATGTTATCATTAAGGCATATCATACCTCTACTTTGGCCAAGGACATCAGTTCACTTGTTGGCTATTTCCAAGACTGTCACGCTTTGAGAGATTTAAAGTTAAAGGAAGAAGAACATCCCAATTGTTCTGGAATGATCCCTGTCATTCGGCCTCACTAGGCGGCTTGCCCAAGTAAGTACAGCCACAGAATCTTTTCAGTTTGAAATGTCTATTATTGCGTAATCCATTTAGAGGCCTGATACGGTAACACAAACACAGTAGCCTTGCAACTTTCAAAAGTGCCTAGATTAGTGGGGGGGGGGTGGGCGGGGCCTGAGCCCTGGGATGGAGGGGGCCATGCCAAGCTCCTCCAGCCACACCCTGGGCCAGCAGCAGCAGGACCCCTCCCGGGAGAGGAGCTGGAGGGGAACCGGGATGAGGGAGACAGAGGCAGACAGAGACGGACCCCCCTGCAAGAGGACCAGGACGTCTGAGAGGAAGACACCCTCTGACTGATGCAGCCCAGCCTAGACTGTAGCATCCTCCACCCACACAACTATTTTGGCATGCAGCCTAAGCTGGCTATTATTGCATTTAAAAGAAAAGAATTCAAACATTATTAAAAAAATATTTGACATCATGATTGAGCCTAGCACAGTATTATTCCAGAGGGATAGGCCTATCTGTGGCACAGTCCTAGACTGCCTAAGGCATGTCGTAGAACGTGCTGTCGGAGAGGAAGACATAAATGAATCATTAATGGATGAACCAACCACACACCGTATAGTCAAAGTCTGGCTAGGTTGTCATTAGAGAGACTGTCCCTGAAAATCTCTAATTGGAAGTTGCTTTGGATAAAAGCGTCTGCTAAATGGTTCAAATGTAAATGCAAATGAGTTCCATCTCTGTAATTAGGATTATATTGTTTACATGTATATGTTTTGTGTATAACCAAATATAAGTATTACTAAAATAGATTATTAATGTGTAATGTGATAAGCAAACATTTTACTGGATACAAAAAAAAAAGTCCTCAAGTAGGGCAAGGTAATTTTTCAGTTTCTTTCCAAATTATGAAAGTGCAGATTGTAAACTTTCAAATGATGCATTTTTTTTTGCAATTTGCATACATTGAAATCGTTGAAAAATTGTTGAATAAGATATGCTTATTTGAATGTTGGTACACCTCAAACGGAGAATGGGAGAAACTCACTCTGAATCAAAACACACGCAAAACAGTTGCTAGTAGCTGGCAGCTAAGAAGGCACATCGATATGATCATCTAACTGCTTTTTTAGCACATCACAATCTGCTGACAGAACATCAACATGCTAAAACACATAACTACACGTAATTAGATGATCACACAGTCCTTGCTTTTGAACGTCCTAAAATGTAAGTTTGTTTACAAGCCATGTATCACTTACCCAGTAGCCTACGGCAGACGATACAGTGAATCCAATTTACTAATTATTAGTGATCCTAAAACTGTTGTTTGTTCGCGTGGGCTCTTCAACAGATAAACTTTCGTAATATGAAAAAACCCCTACGTTTTGGTCATTTGCGCGACTTGAGAATTGCCGACATGCAGACGTTTTCACCAGACCGTGTCACAAATAGCCAAAAGGCGAGGTGTTCACCTTACTGTATCTATCTCCATCTCACATTATGTTGCTCTCTCTCACTATATGCAAGTGGTGGTGTGCGTTAAAATAGGCGCCTGCTAGATTGTAGCACAGGTTTGGATTCGTTTGGATGGATATACTGACAAATACATGCAATGCTCTCGTGATCAGAGCTGGGGTCCGGACAGGTGCACTCCGATTCATGCTTTTCACTCACACTAACCACTATGTTATTCTCCCAT
>NC_137681.1:12540529-12548029 GCF_963989245.1 Nansenia antarctica | reverse complement strand
TATATATGAGGATAGGGGGGGAGAAAAATGTACAAAATGAAATGAGACAAAGAGAGTACAAGTGAGATGGTTAGAGATTGAGACAGCGAAACAGAAGCGAAAACAGAGACAGAGAAACAGAAAAAAAAGTCGTTTAAAACACCTGAACCATCGTCTACTCCCTGTTTTCACTGGAGGCAGTAGGGCAGGGAAGCGGTGCCTGAGGCTAGGACCAAGGGGAAGCTAGCCAGGTTTCTCCAGCCAGGTTTCTCCAAACCTGGACACTCCCTCAAAGCTGTTCTAAACTACATGACATCTAGCCCTGCACACAGTAGCCAAACAGCAGCCACAATCAATCCAGCCAGGCCTCTGGTGAGTAATCTAAAAGGTGTTTAGCGGTCGGTGAGGGTTTGGTTGACGTTCAAACAAACCCTGTTTGCCCGTAAAAGGAACGGGGCTAGCTCCGCGTGATAGCTGGGTCTGATTCCAAAATCTCCGGTTCGAGTGGTTGATTGAACTTTTTCACTCTGGACTCATGAGTGATCATTTCTGCTATGGTTACAGTCAGGTGGAATGTTAGGAATCCAGCTGTGAGCTCCGTGCCGAACTTATTTTCTGCCCAACTTATTTTTTTTGCTTGTATTTTTCCATCTCTATCTAAATCTCTCACCTTCCCCAGAGCTCCACAGGCAGCCTGCAGCCCACTAACAGAATACCTCTCCAGGAGAATAGAAGGTACATCTAGTTTGCTGAATAAGTGCTTCTCACCGAACCCCCAAAAGTGCTGCTTGGTGTTTTGGAGAAAGTGCACATTCAAATTCAAACAGAGTGTTACAGTGGGGTTCAACAAAGCAGCACCTCCCAGCTAATTCTGGACTTAAAGCTATTTGTTCCATGCTGCCGCAGTCGCACTGTTTTAGCATTCTCCACATTAGCAGACCCATCATAAATCATGCGATATAACAAATGGACTTATCCTCCGCAGATAGTCCGCACCCTCTCGCCGACGGAACAAGAAACCAAAGGTCAAATGATTAGCCTTGGTATGCCTGCACGCCTTTAATGATTCCAGCGAACCTTTGTGTCTGCGCGTGCCTTCTCAGCACATGTAGCGCTTGTTAAATACAGAACAGAGAGATAAATTAATGAACACTTCCACCTCGGTCTTCTGGCCTGTGTCTAACGTAGTGATGACTGGGCAGAAACGTGGGCACACCGAACAGCACAGCAGTGAATCAAACATTTGGCCTATCCAATGTTCTGTCCCACAGAACGGAGCACATCGAGCTGATAACCAATCACGAGCGCTGCCCAGGCATCTGGAACCAATCACGTCGGAGTAATTTGGTCAAATCAGAGGTGAGTTAAATACAATGGATGGGAAGTGATCAATTTCTAGATGGTGTGGGGAGCATAGATCCAGCCGTAAAAGGCATAGACGCAATAGTTCTCAATGCTGGAAGATTAAGGGGATAGATTTGTTAGGTTTCAAGGAATCCATATGCAGAAAAATGATCTACAGATGAAGACACTAATTGTCTGACAAACTATTGCTGCCTCACATAAGCAACGTGATACATCCATAAACTCATATGTTGTTGAATATAAATAGATGCAAAGGGGGTTCCTTCACTTTTTTGCGAGCATCTAGAGTCCTACTTTACAGCACTGCGGTTGCCATGACGCTCAAGGGAGAGAAGACATACAGTACTCTATTCATATAAAAGAAAAACAGCAATAGCAGCCGGCATACAGTTAATCATCTTCTGCTAGCTCTTGCCATCTCCCAATACAATAACACTGGCGATATAGGATAAAAAAACATGGTACCCAAACAGTTTTATGTATGCTTTAAATGCACCCTGAGAACTTTATCCTCACACCCCCCCACACTCCCCCCAGGCCTCACAGTGGAGAGCATCTCAGCCATTTACTTTGATTCGATCCCCAGCTTATGGCCAATTATTAGCCTCGCTACAGGACACAGAGAGCACAGTCAGCACAAAACCCAGTACAAACACTCATTTAGCATGCTATCACGGGCAGAGAGAAGGGAGAGAGAGGAGGGGGGCAGAGAGAGAAATGGGGAGAAGAGCCATTCAAACCTCCCAAATAGATGGAGAGAGAGAGATACAGGATGGGATACTGTTATACTGGCATATTCACTGGATGGAGATGGGAACGAGGAAAGGAGAGGAGAACACACTGAAGTTGAAATGTTAGCAGAATGCAAATGTACAGTAGCTTCCTGTACGGCTAACCTGGGCTGAAAAAAAGTTTGGGATATTTTCTTTTCAGTTGGTTGAAGTAAGGAGGGATAGTGGGTCGTTTAAACGAGTTGATGTGTAGGGGGGAGGGAGAAAGAGAGAGAGAGAGACAGAGAGAGAGAGAGAGAGAGAGAGAGAGAGAGAGAGAGAGAGACAGAGAGAGACAGAGAGAGAGAAAGAGGATATGTTATTTTGGGTTGAGAAAAGTTCTTCAGTCCCTGAAGGGGAGATTGTGACAGTCTAAAGGAGGGATAGATGGGGTGAGACAGTGCGTATCTATGGTAACAGTACGTATCTATGGCGACTGTGGGTTTTTCCTGGGATAAGTTCACTTATTAAGCTCAGTTTGCTTCCGTTCACTTCAGGATGCGTGATGGACGCACCATTCCACTGCAGCTCCGCTCTAGCTCCCTTGATTTAAGGCCGGGTCGCAACTTCCACAGACTCACCTCGTGTCATTTCAAACCATCTACTTGAATAGTGTTCTACGGCTGAAGCTAATCGCTAAGTAGTGGAGTACCGTACAATGATGTAGGGATGGAGAAGGGGTTAGAGGCAGAGAGAGAGAGGGAAGGGGGCGGTGATGACCCTAACCGTGCTGCCCTACTCCGCGCTGCTGTGTGGGAGGTAATGGGTTCTGCTGCGTTGCCCCTCTTATTAAACCCCCAGCCGTTAAACATCGCTCGTCCGCGACATTAGCATCAGCACAGGAATTAATTGAAATAAGCGGATTCAGCACATGCTCCGTCTCAGCCTTCCACACACGGCGACACAAGCACACACGCGCAGATGCATGCACGCACACACACACATAGACACACAGACACACACACACACACAAAGTTGTGTTCTTTTCACCCGCCCTCCTCCCTCCTCATTGCCCTAAAACTTTTACCCCGTCCACACACCTTGGCCTTCAGTTGCAATGAGCTGCACTGCATCAGGGATGAGCTTTTATTTTGCTTTCCAGAGGCGTGTTTTCTGTACCAAGCCTCTGGTTCTCCCCAATAAACTAGAATAAGACCAGGTATGGGATTTTTTACGAGTGATGAACATTTTTATATGAGAGTACCTCATATCACAATTCAATTACAAGGGTTTTTGTATGTATGTGTGTGTGTGTGTGTGTGTATGTGTGTGTGTGTGTGTGTGTGTGTGTGTGTGTGTGTGTGTGTGTGTAGGGGGGAGGGATGTTGTGTTTGCCCTGTATGGGAGGTTAATTGCAGGTAGGAACACCTGGGGTAGTGGCAGGGGGGTAAGGAGAGCAGAGAAAAGTGGGGGTAGAGGGATGGAAGGACGGAAGGATGGGGGGATGGAAAAGAGGAGGGAGGTCAGGTGAAGCTGAGAGGAGACCCGGGTCTGGTATGGATAGCCTCTCGTACTGTAACTAATTATCACAGGGGTCAAGAGTATGGAGCTGAGGTCTAGAGTAATGGAGGAGAGGAATGGAAATCTCTCACACACACACACACACACACACACACACAGACACACAGACACACACACACACACACACACACACACACACACACAGACACACACAGACACACACAGACACACACATACAGACACACACACACACACACACACACACACACACACACACACACACACACACACACACACACACACACACACACACACACACACACACACACACACACACCCATACCTTGAAGAATCACAAATGCTTCCCACATCTCCAACCGGTAATTCCATCCCTTATTCATACCTTTACTTATTCATGTTTATGTATGTATATTTACTGCTATTTCATTCATTCGAAAAGTTGCAAAACCAGCATCGACATAAACATGGTTTTATACTCAGGGCTTCATAAACAAGGTTGTTGTGATTTCACAGCATTAGTTACAGCATCTCTCTCCCTCTCAATCCTTTTCTCTGTATTGTATTTCTCTCCCTCCCTCCCATCCTCCCTCTCTCTCTCTCTCTCTCTCTCTCTCTCTCTCTCTCTCTCTCTCTCTCTCTCTCTCTCTCTCTCTCTCTCTCTCCCTCTCTCTCTCCCTCTCTGACTCTCTCCCTATCTCTCTCTCTCTCTTTCTCTCTCTCTCTCTCTCTATCTCTCTCTCTCTCTCATGCTCTCCTTAGCAGATACTTTTAACCAAAGCGGCTCAGAGGGCACGGCTCCCTCCCCCTCCCCCGTCCCGGGGTCACCACAGGTGAATATTTACCAGGGTCTGGGGGGTTAAGTGGCGTGGCTGTGAGGCGTGACAGCAGGCAGTCATCGCTGGTGTGGTGGGCTCCCCCACTCTGTGTCTCTGTGTGGTCACTGGAGCATGTCTTTATAGCTGCCAGGCCCAGACCACTACTACACCCACTCTCCTGAATGGGAGGTTTTGGTCACGGGAGGTAAAAAAACAACAACTGATAAATATGCGTTCTCTGGAGGTGGGGCAGAGACAGAACACAAACAAAATGTCTGTTTGCCTTTTGTCAATTCATCAATAGAGAGTATTATCCATGTCCTGACATTCAACATTCAATGTTGAAGCCAACCACCGTCAACTGGTCTATCGGAGTGACTCGAAACAGACCAACAGCACTGCTACCGTACATCAAAAAACTCTCAACAACAGTGTATAAATACCCTCCTCTCCTTTCAAAGGACTTTCTCACTAGAGTCAGCGCAGTCCCCGCCAGTGGTTTCCAGCAGTGTGATTGACAGACTAGGAATCTGTCTCTCGCCGGGGTGATTAGGAGGGTAGCTCCAGAGGTAAGTTGTCAGATACCCTCTGAGCAGAATCAGGGGGGTCGAGAGTCCCCATAACCCACCTCAGCCCTGGGGCTAGAGAGAAGCCACTGGTGGGGTGGCTGAGTTAGTTATGGCGGAGGTCTAATCACTCCACAGTAGCAAGGAGAGAGAGGGTTGAGAGGAGGAGGGTTACGCTGTTGAAAGGGTTACACGTTTAGCTGGGTTTAACTGTGGGAGGGAGGGATAATACTGGGCCTGAAGTGTGTCTGTCTGTCTGTCTGTCTACCTGTCTGTCTGCCTGTCTGTCTTCCTGTCTGTCTGCCAGCCTTTCTCTCTGTTTGCATTCATGGACCTTTTCCATGGAGTTTGATGGATGACAACGATAACAACAACAATGATGACAATGATAATGGTGATGATGATGATGACGATGATAATGATGATGGTGATGGTGATGGTGATGATGATGATGAAGATGATGATGATGATGATGATGATGATGGCAACAGTAACGGTAATGATTACAACATTGACAGGAAACAAGGAGGGATGGAGGGGGGTGGATGAAGCGGAAGAGAGAGGAGGGGGTAGGGGGCAGAGAGGTGGAGAGATGGAAAGAAAGCGTGGACGTTTTCCACCCTAAGATGGACAGTGCCCTTTCAAACAACAGAAAGAGTCATAATAGCAGCTCGCCTGCCTCTAAAAGCATGAGTGTCGTTAAATCAATAATTCATTTACTTTAATGAGATAAGTACTGCAAAACTAATTGCACATCGGCCCATTTACACCAGCCAGTTAGGGCCTTAATGCAAAATATCTCATTGGTATTGTAGCTGCAGGACACAAGGAGAATGAGAGGGAGGGATGGATGGATGGAGGGTGTGGTGGAGAAAGAACTTGAGAGAGAGAGAGAGAGAGAGAGAGAGAGAGAGAGAGAGAGAGAGAGAGAGAGAGAGAGAGAGAGGGGAGGTGAAGGTGAAAGACAAGAGGTAGACAGCAGCAGGACTATATTTGAATCTCTCTCTCTCTCTCTCTCTCTCTCTCTCTCCACATCAAAACATGCATCAAGAGCAAGCTCATAAAACAGCTTCTTTTACCCGCTTAGAGATTAACGCTCAGACAGAAATGTATGAATCCTTAGAGCAATTTACCCCAGAATCCTATATGCTACCTGGATACTAGCTGTGTGGTTATATCAATACATACTGTACATTTGAGGGCTGTGCTGGCGAGAATGTTATTCAGAGATGTCTATATCTCTGAATACACCTGAGTACAGATATGGTGTTGGTGTAGGGAGACTGAGTGAGACAAGATAAATTGCCGTGAAAAAGCTCACGTTTCCTCATCATCTTAAACAGGGTGATGGATGATCGTGTGTCTCAAGACTCAGGGATAAGGGCATGATCACAGTAAGAGAAGAGAAAGGCCCGGTGTGTGTGTGTGTGTGTGTGTGTGTGTGTGTGTGTGTGTGTGTCTGTGTGTGTAAGGGAGTAGAGAGAATAGACGACCATACACCCTAAACAAAGTCACCTTCGCCTGGCATATTATACAGTATTGGTCTAGTAGTGTTTAATTACATTAACATGACCCTCTCCTGCTTTGATAGAAGCACCCGGAATGATCTCCTTCAGCGTCCGCTGAGTTTAAAAATTAGCTTTCCATGTCTGATATCGAGCAGAGATTGTGGGGCAATCAGTCTTTGAGGGGATTCACACCTCATACTTCATCTCGGTGTCAATGTCCCAGTAATGCATCACAATGCGTCACAGCAGCCAATGACAGTTAGATATCAGACGATCCAACAGTCGCCTGCCCCTGTCTCACTGTCACATACAAGCTCAAGGTTCTGCTGTTGACATTGGGCCGACGTCACTCCCAGACGTGTCCGTCGGCGACATGCTAACCGGGTTCGCTCCTAAATCGGGCCCCTGCTATGTATCGGGTTTCACGTCAGCCAGCCAGCCAGCCAGCCAGCCAGTCAGTCAGCCAACCACCCAACCTGCCAGTCAGCTAGTCAGCCAGTCAGCCAACCAGCCAACCAGCCAGTCAGCCTACCAACCTGCCAGTCAGCCAGTCAGCCTACCAACCTGCCAGTCAGCCAGTCAGCCAGTCAGCCAGCCAGCCAGCCAGTCAGCCTACCAACCTGCCAGTCAGCCAGTCAGCCAGCCAGCCAGTCAGCCAGTCAGTCAGCCAGCCAGCCAGCCAGCCAACCAGTCAGCCAGCCAGCGAGCTCAGCTAGCTATACCCCCCTGCCTGATTGCGCCGGTTGTTGATCGTCAACGTCAAAGCTTGTCTTATCTAAAAGGCTATCTCGTTCAGGACGGAAGAGGAATCCTTCTGGAGGAGCGTTCAAGTGCGTCTCCCTGAGCCACTGTCTGTTGTCCTCGTCCTCGTCAATGTAATCAGCATTAGTTCTCTGGGATGTTTCGACATCCCCTGTGTCGGATCAATGGCCGACCATCACGGCCGCTGGACAGAATCAGAAGCTCGTGCGTCTCCGTAGGAGGAAGAAGGCCGTCCACCAAAGCCTCCTCCATC
>NC_137681.1:12510529-12513029 GCF_963989245.1 Nansenia antarctica | reverse complement strand
ACACACACACACACACACACACACACACACACCTGTATTCCCATGCTAGAGAAAGATGACTCGACAGGGAGAGAAATGCAAGAGCTGAGGGACCCATCTGGGAGGGAGGAAGAGGAGGAGGAAGAGGAGGAGAAGGAAAATGACAGTCTAGCAAGTTTACTTTTGGAACTGCTTCCACAGACAAAGCCCAGTGTGATGCTAGACTGGACTCGGGGGAGTACATGCAGTATAAGAGAGCAAACATCTTCGCTGGCTGGTGCTATATTATGATAATTACCAGAGCGTAATGGCAGTGAGTTAGACCCATTCAGATTAAAAATGCATGGCACTGGGCCGTTTCCACTGACGCAGAGAGGAGTGGTATCTCTGCGTATCTGTGGATCTTTTAAATGGTTAACATTAATCTGATCTATAGATCTAATCCCTCTACAAGAGAGAACGAGAGAGAGAGAGAGAGAGAGAGAGAAAGAGAGAGAGAGAAAACACTTGTTTGAGGAGAGGCAAAAGGCATACTCAGTCTCCATCTTGCTGTCCTCCCTTTCTCTTTTGCTCTCCTCCTCCCGCATCTTCATCCCTGTCTTTACTGCTCCATCTAAAGGAAGCTCTTCTTCACTCCTACAGTAGGACTGATGTGTTGTCAGGCCTCACTCTACTGGAAGTGAATGAGTGAAGGCTGGTGGAGGTAGAGACAAAGGGACAGGCTCATGGTAATATCATTTTGATACCATTCCCTGTTTTACAACGAGCCCGTCCTCCGTTTTCTACCTCCACCCAGCCTCCCCTGAAGTAAATCTATGAGGTATTTATTCAAATTGAAATACAGAAATACCTATTGTACGTGAGTATTCAGACCCTTTGCAATGATACTCTTAAAATGGGCTAAAATGCAAAAATGTCATTAACAAATCACTCAATACGTTGAATTGAGTCAATCTTAATGCAAAGACAATAGTTAATGTAATTTTGGAATCAATATCTTTATTTTTATAGGGTCTCTGATTTGCATATAATCAATGACACACTGTGTGGATCAGGTTGTCATTACACATTGAGAAAACGTAGAGGAACAAAAGTGCTCAGGAATGCGACCCTGAGGCCTGGGGAGACTTGCTGATGACAACATCATCTCAGTCACTCTACAAAATTGGTCTATAACCAAGTGGCGGGAAAAAAATTATCTATCTCATATGCATAATTGTGTTTGCAACTTTTTACTGCAAATCAGAGACCCTATAAAAACAAAGATATTCATTCCAAAATGACATGAACTATTGTTCTTGCATTAAGATGGACTCAAATTAGTTATCTAATGTTAAGAGTGTCATAGCAACGGGTCATTTTGGGGTATTGCATGTGGATTGATGCCAAATTATTTTTATTTAATCCATTTTAAATAGAGTCTATAACACAACAAAATGTGAAAAAAGTGAAGGGGTCTGAATACTTTCCGAATGCACTGTACACACTCACAGGTGTGTGTGTGTGCGTGTGCGTGTGCGTGTGCTTGTGTACACTGTATGTCTGTGTCTGTGTGCTTTCTCTCTTTCCATCCACACAGCAAATAAAGAGATGATTTCACAAATATATGCCGACTGACTAGATTGGATATATTTATCTCTCTCTCTCTATATCTCCTCCCCTGATTGCCCCCCGCCCCCCCGCCCCATTAGATGGATGGCGACGTGTTTTGTAACAGTGCCAATATAATTTGTCATCTGATCAGTGGTAATTAAAAGCATTTCCTTAGTCCGTTGTGTAGTCTGTAATGGATGGTTTGGCCTGCAGGAAGGGATAAATAACACCCTATTGATGTAGATTTCAGAGTGAATAATCTAACTAACAATCACTCCGGACATGTCTGCTTGGGTGGAAGTGTGAAGAAATGATGTCATCATCTTGGATTTAGAACTCTGTGGCATTATACTGACTGATCTGAAGGAAGCCATATCATACTGTACTGTTTGCACTCCACACCAAGATACAGTGGTGGTGGTGGTGGTGGTGTGTACATGGTAACATGTGTTACGCTTTACAGTGTGTGTGTGTGTGTGTGTGTGTGTGTGTGTGTGGTGTGTGTGTGTGTGTGTGTGTGTGTGTGTGTGGTGTGTGTGTGTGTGTGTGTGTGTGTGGTGTGTGTGTGCATGTGTGTGGTGTGTGTGTGTGTGTGTGTGTGTGTGTGTGTGTGTGTGTGCGTGTGCGTGCGGTCTCATGACTCCTCGACTGGGGACCTAGCAGGTGACTGGGACTGATTCCATTAAACTACCAGTAATTCAGCACACGCTTAATCAAATCAACTTTAATAACTCCAATCAAATTACAGCAGCCTCCAGTGTACCATTGCACTGTGAGAGGAAGTATAGGGGAAAGCAAGAGAGAGGGAGGGATGGGCAAAGTGGAAAGAGAGAAAGAGAGAGAGAGAGAGAGAGAGAGAGAGAGAGAGAGAGAGAGAGAGAGAAAGAGAGAGAAAGAGAGAGAGACAGAGAGAGAGAGAGAGAGAAAG
>NC_137681.1:12492829-12495329 GCF_963989245.1 Nansenia antarctica | reverse complement strand
AGGGGACCGGCAGCAACAGAACAATAGTTTTGCCCTACAGAATGCCTGTATGAAATATATCCCCATTCACCCAGTAGGACCCCGCGGCGAGGTGATGAATCGTTCTCCAAACTACAATATACAAAAGGAAAACAGGCGCAACCGAGACCAGAGTGTGAGAAAGCAGGCAGTTTCTCTCTCCTCAGATTTAAAAGGTGTAGCTTCAACCATCTGATACTGATCACTGACTTCTATCTACTTTCATTTGAGGATGGGAGTGGTTTATCTCCATGGAGAGGGAAAAGGGAGAAGCTGTGTTTTCTCTCTGTCTTTCTCTTTCTTTCTCTCTCTCTCACACACACACACACACACACACACACAAAGTAATGCCACCGTCTCTCCTCTTGAGTTGGTGTAAATCGCCTATCTCTTTTCCCCCTTTCCATCCCTCCTTCCATCCCTCCTTCCCACTGTGCTTCTGCACAATTAGCCTGGCGGAGCGCAGGGCTGGCTGGGTTGGCGGTCGGGGCTGTGGAGGGAGAGATGGATGGCAAGAGTAGTGAAGGTGACGGGAGGAGTGGAGGAGTGCAGAGCAGAGGAGAGAAGAGGAGGAAAAAACACAAGGCACATCCTCTCCTACACACACACACACACACACACACACACACACACACACACACACACACACACACACACACACACACACACACACACATAGTACACAAGAACACACACACTCACTTACACAGTACACAATAACACACCCACACTCACACACACACACACACACACAGCACACAGTACACAGTACACACACACACACACACACACACACACACAGCACACAGCACACAGCACACAGTACACACACACACACACACACACACACACACACACAGCACACAGTACACACACACACACACACACACACACACACAAACACCGGGACCATCCGTTCCGTTCCTAGCCAGGCGCGGGGGGAAAGTAATCGCCTCTGTCAGGCAGCTTCCTGGTTTTAATGAAAACACACAGCCCTTCCCTGGCAACAATCTCCGCACGCGATCCAAGCAGGAAGTCACCTTAATTACCCAGCATGCAGTGGGCCTGTCGTGTGTTGGCGTCACTGCCATGTTGGGCTGTATGGATGTGACATCCAGATCACCTCTCTCACCCTAAGGCTCAAAAACTGTCTCCCATAAGCAAAATCCACTCCAGTGTCTCTGTGTGAAGAGCTGTACTTAGAGACAGCAATCGTTCCTTTACAGAAACATCGACACTTTAACTGATACTTTCACTGGTAGAATAGGTTGTGTAAAGTTCTATTCAATGAATGTCGATGGTTAATTAGGCTTGGGTCTAAAAGCTTTAGTGTTTGTCCCAGGGACTATGCATAAACATAGTCAGACTTAGGGTAGATTTCACCTGTTGCATAAAAGTGACTTACACTTGGCTAACCTAAGCCCTACTGAATTAGTTATTACTAATGAACAGAAAAAAGCAGAAAGTAGATGCCAAGGTTGCCAATAAACAAACTAGGCATATATGCAGGGATAGTAGTCAGTCTAACCTGTTGAACTTAAGCGAAGTCAGCGTTAATGTTGATGCAACTGCCTAACTGAAATTAGACTTGTCTTACAGCTAACAAAAGTCCGTTCTAGGCCCATAGACCAGTCTTAGCTATGTTTATGCTCTTTTCTCAAAGGAAAGCTAATTACCAGACTCGCGGATAAGACCTTTGTCCGTAAACAGTCTAAAACAATCAATTGATAAAACAATGGAGAGCAATACTAAAACTTCCCAAACACTATCTGAAACCCAAACTACTTTTATTCGAAAATCGTCTCAGTTCCTTTGTGAGTCCTGTTTAATTTCCATCGTAAAACAGACCCCTCGGATGAAAAATAATTAGCAATAAATGTCTCTATCGCGAGCAAAATGCCTCTTTCCGACATCCGTGTTTATCCTTTGGGTGCCGGGCAAACTTGTCTTCTTCTACGTCTTCTTCTTCCTAATTTTATTGAAACATCCAATGCCTCCCGTTTCCTTGGTGGTCAAACAACAGTAGAAATAGCAGAGGCATTAGGGAGCATTAAAAACAAACGCTTGATAGAGACAAATTATAAATTGAATTCCTATCCTTCGGAGGCCACCTACTTTCATTAATTTCCCCTCACTGCAAACTGCCTGTTTAAATATCCTTGTGTCCTTGTATTGTGTGACATCTTTAATACTCTCCTGTATTAATTAATGAACCAGCTCTCTCCATAGGCTTCAGTCAGTGTTCGGACAGGAAGAGGAGAAGTTTCTATTGGAGGTGGAGGACGTCAGGGAGGACTTTGGCCTGGAATGATTTGACTGTTTGCAGCGGCTATTCGCATGTCTTCCTTTCTCTTTCTTGGTCTCTCTCTCTTTCTCTCTCTCTCTCTCTCTTCCCCTCCTCTCTCTCTCGCTCTCTCTCCCTCTGTCCCTCTCCCCCCTCTCTCTCTCAACCCCCCATACCTCTCTCTCATTCCCTTTCCAG
>NC_137681.1:12485329-12487829 GCF_963989245.1 Nansenia antarctica | reverse complement strand
GAGACAGAGAGACAGAGAGACAGAGAGACAGAAAGACAGAGAGACAGAGAGACAGAGACAGAGAGACAGAGAGAGACAGAGACAGACATGTGTAGAGATGGAGACACAGATAAATGAATAGAGTTAAAAGAGAGAGAGAGAAAGACAGAGAGAGACAGAGACAAAGACAGAGAGAGACAGAGAGAAATGAATAGAGAGTACAAGAGAGAGAGAGAGAGAGAAAGAGAGAGAGAGAGAGAGAGGGAGAAAGGGAGAGAGAGGGAGAGGGAGATGAGATGATGAGAGGTTCTAGACACCTAGCGTAATAAAGCATGCTAAGTGCTACACACCAGATTTACTGGGCCTTTACACCCTCTGAAATGTGCCATCATTTTCTCTCCCAAAACGTTCATGTCGGAGAGGCCTACCATAAATACATCAGGTCGCTAATTTAAGGGTCCGCAACTGAAAAAAAAAAAGAAAAGGCCGCCATTGTTCTCTCCCAGGCTAAAAAGCGCTTCGGAATAATGGGAATTTTTATGACGGGCTGGGAAGAGGTGCTAGAACGCCGTAGCCCCGTCTCCCCAGCCCTCCTAACACGGATGGTGCAGTGACGGAACACTCCGGAAGCTAATTTGGTTTATTCCAGCCATCAGTCATGTCACAGGCTCCCCCCAACACCAAGTGATTGTTGGCTCTGCAAATATAATGATAAGGAAAAAAAAAAATGCATTCGAACATGCATTAGTACGACACTTACAGAGAACAATATCGTTATTAGTTGTACCAGCAGATGTCATAAGGATGTATTACTCGGCAATCATACCGTATGAAACTATGTAGAAGTGATTTTTCAGTCTAAACAGATTCTGGTCCCTTGGAACCGTCTGCACTCGGTGAAGGTCTTCACCAAGGAATTTTTTCCAGAAGAAAAATGTTCTCTCCAGTAGCGCTGTCATTTGGTATCCTCACTAAACCTAACCCCCCTTTTAAGCAGACCTGGGATCAGTGCTTATCCCCACAAAAACATTATCTTCACTAAAGATATCACTAAAGGGACAATACCCCAAACTGACCTCCGATCAGCGTGTATGGTGAACTCAAGGGAGGCTGGTGGAGGTAGAAATCGGAGGCCAGGCTGGTAGTAATCCATGGAGCGGAATGAGGAACGCTGTATCAAACACGTGTTCCTCCATCCTGACCTCGTAGGAGTTCAATTACATCTCCAACTCTGAATGTAAAGGTCAGGCAGACAGCTGAGCAGACTTCTGGAGAGGCTGATAATCATAGAATTATACAAGTTATCAAAAGAGAAAAGGAGAGAGAGAGAGAGGGGTGGGGGGGCATGTACGGTGTACAGAAAGAGAGAGGCAAAGGGGACGATGAGAGGCTGGCCTTTTAAATCCTCATCCAGTCTGTTACGCTCTGCTAATGTCAACATCTATATCTGCCAATGTCAAATGAGCAGCTGAATTACTCATCGCCATTGTTTTCACATTGCAGATTCCTTCAACAAGAAAGAGAAGAAACCCCCGCCCCCAATACACACACACACATACGCACACACAGACGCGCACACACACACACACACACACACGCACACGCACACACACACGCACACACAGACTCACAGACAGACAGACACACACACACACATGCACATGCACATGCACACAGACACACACATGCACGCCTGCACACACACACACGCACCCACTCCCCGAAATACCCCAGAAAGACGGCACATTTTCATTCCTCCCTGAATTGAGGAGGCCCTTCACACAGGTAACACATGGTAACAATTACACAGCGATATAATGAGGGCGTAAGTGAAGACAATGGCTAATAAGCTGGAGTGAACCATTCTGCACTTCCCAGGAAGCTAATGAAAGTTTTAATGAAGTGTCAAACAGCGGAGAGGCAGGAGCAGTCGGGCCTCCTGCTGGGTGGATCCTCACATTCATCTGGAGACAGTCTACAGCGACCTGCCGCCTCTGTGGCAGAGGTAGGGAGGTGTGTGTGGCAGAGGTGAGTGTGTGTGTGTGTCAGTAAGACTACTGACACACACACACACACACGCACGCAAGTACTCCAAGATAGAGACACACTCCCAAACACGACACACACGCACACACTTCACACACATCAAATGGTGATATGAAACGACTGCATTCACCAGGTTGTAATAACAACCTACACACATTTGCCGTATATATTCAACGTGACGAAAAGAGAGAGAGAGAGGTGCGGAGGTGCGGGAAAGGGTGAGATAGGGGGAAGAGAGGAGAGATGTCAGGTGGCTCTGAGCTGTTCATCATGATGGAGGGAGAGGCCTTGCAGTGATCCTTCCGTGTGTGTTCCTACCTGTCTGTCCTGTGTATCTGATGCGGCGCAGGAGGGGGGCCGACATCAGAACAAGCCTCGTCCTCCTGTCTCCCCACTGTACCGGTTGTGTTCCCCCTGTCCTCTCCTCCTCTCCTCTCCTGTCCTTCTTTTTCTCTTCTCCCTCCGAAATATCTCT
>NC_137681.1:12477357-12479857 GCF_963989245.1 Nansenia antarctica | reverse complement strand
TTAAAAAGATGGGTTTTTAGTCTTGACTTGAACATATTTTCTGAGGTTGCATCCCTAATGTAAACTGGCAGTGCATTCCACAATTTGGGTGCATAAAATGAGAATGCAGCCTCACCAAATCTCTTTTTTTGTACATGTGGTACACAGAGAAAACCAACGTCAGGAGACCTGAGAGCTCTATTGGGCTGATATGCTAGCATAAGGTCTTTCAAATATTCTGGTGCTATGCCAGTGAGACCTTTATAAACAAGCAGAAGGATCTTGAAATCTATTCTGAACTTAACAGGAAGCCAGTGTAGAGTTTTTAAAATAGGAGTTATATGAGCTTGTCTGCTTGTTTTGGTTAAAACTCTCGCTGCTGCATTTTGGACTAATTGCAGCTGGCCAATAGCTTTCTTCGGAAGACCAGAAAGGAGAGTTACATAGTTACATAGTTACAACCTGTAGCCACAGTACAACATAGCTACAACCTGTAGCCACAGTACAACATAGCTACAACCTATAGTCACAGTTACATCATAGTTACATCACCGTTACAACATAGTTCAACATCAATAGTGAGCTGAGGGAAAAAACACTTCAGAAACATACTCAAAGTAAACCCCCCAGGAAACACTGGTGTACATTTGAGGTCACTGAAATCGATACACGGGAAGTATTCAAATCAGAAGAGTTCCCAGAGAGATCAGAGGGGGACGTGGCGTCTCTTCTGGTTGGTCCCCCCTCTCTGAGGAGACCCCCCCCTCCGCTGTGTACACAGCCTCACTTCACCCTGACAACGTCTCCCATACACTATGCAAATGTCTCAGCAACCTATTTGTCTTGTATAATTAGGCAGAGGCATCATAAACTCCATCATGTCATCTCTGGCGCAATGCATCATCGCTTCATCATCATCATCATCAAGAGAGAGGGAGGGGAGGAGGGGGGGAGCCAGGGAATAAGGGAGACAACAGGAAAGTGGATGACCAACGACAGTAGCAGAGAGGACAGCCACACTTACTGTAGTGTTACATGTAGTGTTGTTTTTTTTCTTCAATGATAGCGGTGTGAGAATGTAATGGGCTGGGCTGGGCACATTGTGTGTGTGTGTGTGTATGTGTGTGTGCCACTGTATGCTTGTGTACATGAGTGCCTTCGGAAAGTATGAATGTGTGTGTGCGCATGTGTGTGCGCATGTGTGTGCATGTGTGTGTCTGTGTGTGTGTGTATGCGTGTGTGTGTGTGTGTATGCGTGTGTGTGTGTGTGTGTATGTGTGTGTGTGTGTGTGTGTGTATGCGTGTGTGTGTGTGTGTGTGTGTGTGTGTGTATGCGTGTGTGTGTGTGTGTGTGTGTGTACTGTAGCAGCTGTGATTAAATTCAAAGGTGGGTCTGGATAAATGAAGTGAAGAGTTGGTGTGTACAAGCCTGACATGTATTAATGACCTCCAATGAAATGTGGAGACATTGTTAATAACCCATTCTGGACTGAGAAACATGGGGCCTTCAGGGCTGAAGGGTGTGTGTGTGCATGTGTGTGAGTGTGTGTGTGTGCGCGTGTGCGTGTGTGTGTGTGTGTGTGTGTGTGTGTGTGTGTGCGTGTGTGCGTGTGTGTGTGTGTGTGTGTGTGTGTGCGTATGTGCCCTCTAGGTGTTTCTCTTTGTAATCCTGGCCTTAGCTGCCTGTAGGCCCTTTAATGTAAACACTGTGATAGCACAATCAGTCTGTCTCCTCTCTCTCTCTCTCTCTCTCTCTCTCTCTCTCTCTCTCTCTCTCCTTCTTTTTCTCCCTCCCTCCCTCTCTCCCTCTCTCCTTCTTTCTCTCCCTCTCTCCTCCTCTCCTTCTCTCTGCTCCTGGGGTGGGGTAATGAAATACATAAATGCAACATGGGTTCCTTAAGACACCGGGCTGTTTTTCCACCCCTTTCTCCCAAGTCTTGCCTTTGATGTCAGTGCGTGGTTTCGCACCAAAACAGAATGAAACAACAGCCGATGAATAATGGAGCCGGAGCACAGCCACCTTCTAATCCCAGCAGGCCAGCAGCCCCGCGCTTCAAAGGAGAGCGGCGGAGAGAGAGAACGCCGCAACGGCGCAACAACAACATGACAACAATGCCCACCACCATCACCACCACCACAACGCCGCCGTGCAATAACGCCTCTCTCAGCTACAGAGCGCCACTGAAAGCCAACGTGACATCAAAACATGATCACCCCCCCCCCTCAACCATCCATCAGATGACAGGAATTGTGGTAGCCAGAGGACAGGGGTTGTTTGTGTGTGTGTGTGTGTGTATGTGTGTGTGAGCCCTGGGGTGACTAGAAGGCGAATACAGGAAGCAGGACCCAATATGGTCACAGACTGTAACCATACAGACATGGACTGTATACATAATGCAGAAACACGTTCATAAACACATACAGGACAGACATAATTAGCGACTGTACACACACAAAACGAACACAAACACGCACACACACACACGTCGCGCGCACACACACACACGCGCGCGCCACACAC
>NC_137681.1:12462357-12474857 GCF_963989245.1 Nansenia antarctica | reverse complement strand
GAGAGAGAGAGAGAGATCTAGTTCCTAAAGTGAAGACAAGAGATCAGTCGTCAACTGAAGCCTTTCTCCATCTTGACTGACTGATGTCTGAATTCAGACACATGACATGAGAGAATGAGAGGAGCAGAGTGGAACAAAGTCAGCCCCAATGTCAGACGCCCTTCTCTCACCCCTCCTCTCACCCCTCCATAACTCCCCCTTATCCACTACTGTAGATGTGTGTCTCCCTAGAGATGCCTATGCGTGGGTGAGTCAGCATACGGCACATACGGTCTGGTCATTTGAGCCGCAAGTCGACAACCAATCAAAATGTCCAGACTTTTCTTTCGAAAAATGTAAATACATTCACAACACAAACTTGCTAGTCAAGCCAAATACTGCAATGCAATGGATTCGGTGAGTAATCCCCACTGCTACCTAGTTAACTATAACACTACTTTGCATTGTTTGTTGTTTGTTTGCCATTAAGCAGACGCTTTTATCCAAAGCGACTTACAATTACGAATTACAGGGACATTCCCCCTGGAGTAACTGAGGGCTAAGTGCCTTACCCAAGGGCACACTAGTAGTGGTGTGGCTTCAGGCGGGATTTGAACTCACAACCTTCCGATCACAAGTCCAACTCACTATCCACTAGACCACCACTACCCCACCATTGTTAGCAGGCTCACAAAACCAGCTAGTGTTAGTTGACTGGCGAGTGTGTCGTTGATTTTCAACAACACTGAAATGTATTTACATTTTTCGAAAGAAAAGTCAGAACATTAATACGGACGCCGACTTGCGGACCAATTGACCAGACCGTGTCACACATATGATATGTGCTTTGGCTTTGGATGTTACCGTGGAAGGGCCAGTCTCAGACGGCCTCTGGTTCAGTTGGTAGAGCATGGCACTAACAACGCTTAGGTTGTAGGTTCGATTCCCGTTGGGACCATATATACTGAAAAATGTATGCACTCACTGCAATGTAAGTCGCTTTGGATAAAAAGCGTCAGCTAAAATGGCATACAATGGAATGTAGGCGTGGCCAGAGGAGGCCAACGGTGAGGTCGGTCCTCAATCGATCGTTGGACAAGGGTTGTGTGAGACACTCCCAACTGGTGGTGCCCGTCCTCGGCGTGGTCGGAGAGGGTGCGTAACCCTCCCAAAAGCCAATCCAGCCAATCGACCTGGGTCGGCTTCGGAGCCTTTTGCACAAGGTGCCTGTTAATAGTCCCAAGTAGGTTGTGTGTGTGCTCAAGAGTAAGCTGAGAGCGTTGCCGCCGCCCCCCCCCCCCCCCCCACTCTGGACAAACCATCTAGCAAGACTGCTGTGAGCATCACCGTCCTCCAGGGGCCAGTCAGCCAACCATGAGACGGACACAGAGAACACAACGACACGGGAGAGAAGCAGAGAAGAGGACACGGCACGCCTTGCCTTTCACCTGACAGAGCCAATTTGCAGCCATGAGAGAGAGAGAGAGACGCAGGTGAGGAGAAGCGAGAACTACAAGCTCAGGAGAGGATCCCATCAGCTAGTTAGCAACTGTGAGAAGGTCAGAGACGCATGGGGGGGGGGGGGGGGGGGGCGGGGGGACAAGCTGAGGAGGGGAGAAACAAGCAGGATGTGGGGACACTGTGTGTGTGCGTCGCCGTCTCCTACCAGAGTCAGTGAGCAGCCTTGAAAAGGCCACGGAGAACACTGAGGAGCATGAGACACGGAGAACACTGAGGAGCATGAGACACGGAGAACACTGAGGAGCATGAGACACGGAGAACACTGAGGAGCGTGAGACACGGAGAACACTGAGGAGCATGAGACACGGAGAACACTGAGCAGCATGAGACACGGAGAACACTGAGGAGCATGAGACACGGAGAACACTGAGGAGCAGGAGACACGGAGAACACTGAGGAGCATGAGACACGGAGAACACTGAGGAGCATGAGACACGGAGAACACTGAGGAGCAGGAGACACGGAGAACACTGAGGAGCATGAGACACGGAGAACACTGAGGAGCATGAGACACGGAGAACACTGAGGAGCATGAGACACGGAGAACACTGAGGAGCAGGAGACACGGAGAACACTGAGGAGCAGGAGACACGGAGAACACTGAGGAGCAGGAGACACGGAGAACACTGAGGAGCAGGAGACACGGAGAACACTGAGGAGCAGGAGACACGGAGAACACTGAGGAGCATGAGACACGGAGAACACTGAGGAGCATGAGACACGGAGAACACTGAGGAGCAGGAGACACGGAGAAGCTCAAGGGGAGGAGGCAGGGCTGCCAAGTCTCACCCAATCACCGTGAGACTCACGCATTTCAACCAGCTCTCACGCTCTCACGCCGCATCTCTATTTCTCACGGCGAGAAATAACATTTTTTTACGGGACTTTTATTTTTGAAAGTCCTTGAAAGAAAGCTACCGGACATGAGTTTCGTGGCATCTTTCTCCACGCGCGTTAACTTGAGTCTGCAATCGAAGCGGCAGGCGAGCGCTGATGGAAGAACCTGTGTTCACGCGAGCTGCAAGAACGTAGCAAGCAGGGTTGCCAGATTGGGCTACTTTTGGTCACACTGGACGGGTGGATTCTGCAGCTTTTAGACCGGTTGGGCTGGACATTGTCAATTCCATCTGGCAACCGTGGTAGCAAAATATGTGCATACATTACAACATCGTATCTGGTAGCCTACTGGACTGGGTTGCACCAATTTGGCGTAAGTCATTACTAAATGCAGGCATTTAGTAGTTACTAAACCCCTAGTTGTTACTAGTTAGTTTCAAACTAGTTGTTTACTAATTTCGGTTGCACCACGCCAATCTTTTGCCAATCTTAGCTAGTACATACTCAGTTTTGGTAACTGTTTTTTGTTTCTCTACTGTAACATAACCAGGTACATTAATAATAATAATTATTAATAATAATTATTATTAATAATTACAATTTACAATACAAATACAACAATTGGGGGTCCCTCCCAAAAAATGTGGGCGCACCAAGCCCTCATTCTGACCCAGGAAAAACCCTGGTATGTACTGTATAACATGATAGCCATCTATGAGCAATGCACTGTATATAAGATGATGACCACGGGTCTTTCTGCTGCTGACCAAATGGCTGAGTCCTGTTGATGGGGCAAATTTTTCTTTTAGAGTCTGTAGGCTACTATATTTGTTTATTAAGATTTCATAAATATGATATATTGTCAGAATTTTTTTCTTGTTTTATAAAATGTTATTATTTATTATTTTCATTTCTTGTGCTGGTTTATTATGAACAACATGTAAAATTGCAGGAAACTAGCACAAATAATTGGGTGGGAGAGAGGGGCCGCCGCTGCCAAAACGTGCACAGTTTTGGGTCGCTCCACCGCCAAAAAATCTCACTCCAAACTTTTGGTGAAACTTGGCAGCCCTGGGAGGAGGAGACATACGCAGCATGGGGCAGAGCACTTAGCCACCGCCTAGAGAAGTCCTGGAGAAGGCCTGGAGATGGTCTGGAGAAGTCCTGGAGAAGGTCTGGAGAAGGTCTGGAGAAGGCCTGGAGAAGGTCTGGAGAAGTCCTGGAGAAGGTCTGGAGAAGGTCTGGAGAAGGTCTGGAGAAGTCCTGGAGAAGGTCTGGAGAAGTCCTGGAGAAGGTCTGGAGAAGGTCTGGAGAAGGTCTGGAGAAGGTCTGGAGAAGTCCTGGAGAAGGTCTGGAGAAGGTCTGGAGAAGTCCTGGAGAAGGTCTGGAGAAGGTCTGGAGAAGGTCTGGAGAAGGTCTGGAGAAGGTCTGGAGAAGGTCTGGAGAAGTCCTGGAGAAGGTCTGGAGAAGTCCTGGAGAAGGTCTGGAGAAGTCCTGGAGAAGGTCTGGAGAAGGTCTGGAGAAGGTCTGGAGAAGGTCTGGAGAAGGTCTGGAGAGGGCCAGTTAGCCACCGTGAGAAGTCCTAGAGAAGGTCTGGAGAAGGACTGGAGAAGGACTGGAGAGGGCCAGAGGAGAGGTCAGGAGGGGGGAGACTGAACAGGGTGAGGCTTGGCATCAACTGAACATGGTAACAGCAACCCGGAGAGAGCATTAGCCCTGGATGTTACATGGATACTATGTAACATGCATTACATTTACATTTTGGGCATTTAGCAGACACCTTTATCCAAAGCGACTTACAACAAATACATTAAGTGAATCATCTATCCATCTGTCATCACAGGAGAAAGTAATCTAAGCTAGGGCCAGGGGGCCATTGGTAGTCATAATACTACAAGAGGGAAAATTAAGATTAATTTATGTATTTGTTTATTTATAGTAGAGGCAGAAGAGCCTGGTTCCCAGTGTCTTGAATACATGAACTACCCCACATGACTAGCTTATTTACCCACGGCTGTACTGTCCCTACTGTAATACTGTTCACTTGTTTGGGGAAAATTAGAACACTGAATGTTAATTAGAGTTAATTGAAGAGATATGCGATATAGATCATAGAATGATCAGAGATCTGTCCGTACTTCTAGCATCAACAACAAGGTTATGGGGAGGACGAGAGGGTGAGTGTTAGAAGATTTGATGAGATGATTCCAAAATTATTCTGGAAAAAATCTCTAATAATACGCATCTCGCATCCCCCTATGTGCTATAAAAATAACTGTTAATTAGAGGCTGTATGGTTTCATGTTGATTATAACAATTTTAAAAAAAGGAATAGAAAAGAAAGAACAACATTTTGGGTTTTGGAAATTGACCGCGTTAATTACCGTTGCCAACTCCTTAAAATGCATTTGGTTCACTGGGAAATATGTAGATCATCTGGTAGAAGCTAGTCACGTCTTATTAAATATGGAAAGCAGGGAAAACAGACCTTAGCAGGCTTAGACTGCAAACACACGCACAAGCACGCGCACACACACACACACACACACACACACGCACACACACACACACACACACACACACGCACACACACACGCACACACACACACACACACACACACAAACACACGCACGCACACACCCGGCCGTCTCCATTTTTGGCTGTTCAATAATAGAGCTTGTGCTCGTTAACACATGCTAAGCAGCAGCCAGCCCGGCATCGTTAATTATGTAAATATCAATACACAACCGCCTCCATTTAATTTCAACTCTGTGTTTTTGCAATGGGAGTCACAGCAGCAGTATGCTGTGTCTAGGCTCTGTGCAGTAATGAAGTTATACACCTGCAGATAATCTGCCC
Source organism: Nansenia antarctica (assembly GCF_963989245.1). Lineage (NCBI taxonomy): Eukaryota > Metazoa > Chordata > Actinopteri > Argentiniformes > Microstomatidae > Nansenia > Nansenia antarctica. The sequence continues at coordinate 12,469,660 of NC_137681.1, read as the reverse complement.
CCTGTGGAAATGGAAAAGAATTGCATCTCATCCAGACACACTCAGGTAGCCCTCAGAAGCATACCCCCACAGCTGCAGTGTTGAACAAATGCAACAAACAACCTCTGACAATATCACGCATCTCCTTCTTATGCAGTTACATGGTGTCGAACCATACTTACCAAGCAGCTCCATATGGGAACCGAGGTAGGGGGAGAACAGTGTTGCCTTGGGAATGTTTATACTGTAGCACCGTCTCTCTCTCTCTCTCTCTCTCTCTCCCCCTCTGTCTCCCGCCTATGAATCTTAATCAACCGCTTTCTCAAAATCCCATCCCCTCCTCCTCCTTCTCCTCTCTCTCTCGTCTCTGTTTTCCCTCCCTCCCTCCCTCCCTCCATCTCCCTGTGCAGCTGGGTCACCGGAGGCTACCCTGGCACACCTGGTTTAACCTGCCCTTGGGGATGTTGGGGGTACATTACCTGGAATCATCTGTTCCCGCTGCGCCCCCCCCCCTCGGGCACACAGGCCTGGCACCAACAGGTCTAGGGCACCGCTGGGCATCACGATGAACACCCTTGTGCCCAAAACTCTTCTGAACCCTGGATGATTATGTAACATAATACTTGATCATTTATTCAAAAGGTCAATGTTACTGTCTTATATAGTGATACTGAAATATGATTATATAATATAATAATCATATCATAAGGACACTGATGATAGAGACATTGATTGATCACGTAGGCCTCAAGGTTGTTCAGGTGGTGCGACACAGTCCTCTCTGCCATAATAATATCAGAGTCCTTGTCATTCGACAAACCTGAAGTGAAATAAGTCAAATCCAGTCAGTCTTGCGACTGTGCTAAAACAATGTTGATGCCAGAAGATCTGGGGAGGTGGTTCTGTGTCTGTGGACCTCTTTACCAGGCCCATCAGTATCTGCTGAAGGCCTGTGATCTCCCCCACAACACCAGCACCCAGTGGGGGCTACGCCTATGAATCTTAATCAACCTTTCTCAAATTCCCATCTTCTCCTCCTCCTCCTCTCTCTCTCTCTCTCCCTCCCCCTCCCCCTTACCCCCCTCCTCTGCCCATGCCTCCTAATTAGAAATGCTGAAAAAGCACAAATTAACCTAAATTAAACAGCGTGTGGTTCTCCAGGTGGACCAGCAGTATCCTACCAGGGGCAGGACAGGAGATTGCTTTGGAGGGCAGGGAGGGCCCGCTTCTGCTGCTGTGGAGACTTTCTCATTGTGGCTGGGCACAGAAGCACTGTTCCTTTCCCTTCCTCCGTCCTTCTCTCCCTCCCACTTTCTCCATCCCTCCATCCCTCCATCCCTCCCTCTGCTCCCCCAGGTCTTAAGCGGATTGCCTCCCGTAGAACCCTGCTGAATGAATACCAATGCGACCAGGTCTGCTTCCAAATACTGCTCTGAGCCGAGCTCTGAGATGTTACCGTACTGTAAGTTCCTTGGGGCTGTCTGATATTGAGGCACGGTTTAAAAGTGCACATTTTTGGTCACATGCAGTATGATGCCTAATTGTATTTAAAGGCTTGTCGTATCATGCAGAAGGCTGGAGCTGTTTACTGTACACCACTCGCCTATTGATTTCATGAAGATTAGTCTAGTAGCGTGAATGGAGGTCATTCTATTGACAAAGTCCATAGCACACATTTAAGTATGGGAGAGAGGCCCTTCACCTGACTGGTCGGGGTGGTTCTGTAACTGCTGTTTACCACTTTGTTTATTCAGCTCTTAAAAATGGGAATTATTGTGGAAATGTGTTTTCAAAGCACTTTGTTGTCACTCGCCTGCGATTGGCGCTGTGTGTGCTGTGCGGGGCTTTTCCTCGAAGGGTTAAGTGTTTGTTAACATATCCTGCAGCGTCAACACTGGCATCACTGGCTTACTCTGATTAGCATAGGAAAACTTAGCCTCAGAGAAGCTAACGGGAGGGAGGGATGGAGGGATGGAGGGAGGGACGGGGGAGAGGGATGAAGGGAATAGAGGGGGGAGGGGGAGCGATCGAGGGAGGGAGGGAGGGAGAGAGATGGAGGGATGGAGAGACGGAGGGCATGAGGGAGGGAAGGAGAAATAGGGGGGAAGAGAGAGAGAGAGGGAGGGATGGAGGGAGGTAGAGAGTGAGAGTCGGTGGGAGAGAGGAAGGTAGAATGCCAGTTCCCTGCTGTTTATTTTTGCTTGCTCTTCCTGTGTAGGGATGGGGGGGGAGAAAGCAGGGTGAGATTGATAATTAGGCGTCAGCAGTAGCCGTGTTTTGAAGCTTCTCTCCTCTGTCACTTCCAGCCACAGAGAAGACAGCTTAGATCTATTTCTGCTGGTTGCCTTGGAGACGCGCGTTTTGTTTATGGCGAGTGTTGCACACAAACACACACACACAAACACACACACACACAAACACACACACACTCACACACACACAAACACACACACACAAACACACACACACACACACACACACACACACACACTCACACACACAAACACCCATGCACATATCCACAGTCTCACACACACGCACACAAGTTTGAGAGGTATGAGTTGTGAGGATAGACTTGCATATGGAAGCCATAGAGTTCTCTGTGTGTGTGAATGAGGACCAAAAATCTCCTCACATAACTAACAGGACTCACTCCCCAGCTGCCTCCCAGGGGACAGATGGCTCAGGGTGGCAGACTCATGACAGGAAACGCCTGGTCGAGTGGCACACTGCTGTCAATGCACTTTTTATAAGACCTGGGACTGGGAGTGTGTGTGCGTGTGTGCGTGTGTGTGTGTGTGTGTGTGTGTGTGTGTGTGTGTGTGTGTGCGTGCGCGCGCGACACAGGCCCTGAATGCATATCACTGAGGGCTTGATTCAGCAATGCTTATACTGTATCTACCACCACCCACGACTTGTTCTGAAAACTGAGCATTTCCGATGCTAAATACCATGTGTGTGTTTCACCTTCACACTTAGGGCTTTCACACCGGCAAAGAACTGTGCTGTTCCAGAACCAAGTCTGGAACCGGCCGGCGCGTTCAGACCGAAACTCAATTAGTTCGGAGCCTGAAAAGCTCAAGCGCGAACCAAAACGTAGAACAGTCACGTCGTCAGTGGGCGTGTCATATTCTAGGCTGCAGAGACCAGCAAGAAGGAGGTAGACAAAATGTAATCTAATTTAAATCTAATCATTAGTGATCCCCCCAAAAATCTAAAGTTTCATTATTCTCTCTATCTTCCTCACATGCTCAGCAAACACACACACGCACACGTGCGCGGACATGTGCGAACGTGAATTTCATAAGCCATTTCTATTCCAGTAATGAAGCAGCTGATTAGTAAGAGAACACGTGTAGAAAGTGTCTTTTGTTTTGTTTCATAGAAAAAAAGTGAAGTAGCTGCCATCTAGTTGTGCCATTTTTGTTTATCCCGCCCCTTCATCACCCATCGTTGATGACGCGGACGGTTCTGGTTACACTGGTATGAACGCGGGCTGGTTTGCCAGACAGCACCAACGTTCGGAGGTTCCCGAACGCGAACCGGCACGGTTCTTTGCCGGTGTGAAAGCCCTAACTGTAAGTCGACAGTACTCCAATCCATTCCAAGCTTAGCCAATGTAAAGAGTGAAACCCCCCCCCCCCCTCTCTTTGGAAGTGGAGGGTCTTATTAACAGTCATCAGCTCAGATGTCGTTCAAATCATTAGCCTCCGCCCCCGACATGACGCTAGTGGCGGAGTACCCCGGGCCACTTATCTGTGTGGATCTGTGTGAATGTGTGAAGACAGAGAGATGTCTAGCGGTGACAGAAAGTGATGGAGGAGGTGGAAAGAGAGTGGCAGGAGGGGGGGGGGGGTGAAAGGGAGAATCGCTTTAGGAGTGGAGGTGCATCCTTTGTAGTGCGAATGGCACATTTAAACAAAAGTCGTTTTTTTTTGCCATTCCAGAAAGTGAAATCGACTTTTCTTCCACACAGAAAGAGAAGAGAGGGAGAGAGTCAGCCATGACATATGCCTCCTAGAAAGCCACTGGCATCCGGGGAGATGGAAAAACACAGGACCCGTTATAATGAACAAAGGAAGAGAGAGAGAGATGGAGAAATTGCATGGTAAGACAGAGATCTGTCTTTCATGCCAGCCTTTACAAAAGGAGTCAGAATCCCACCACGCAGAGACATTGGGACCTTTGTGACAACATCAGAACATTGTGGAAGATTGTCTGCTGTCAGTAACCTTGTGGTTCTCCATTCCATCTGTGATCTTTGGCCTTCTCCTCGCCCTTGTCACGCCACGGTGCAAAAAACCCACTCTGCCACAAACACTTTACAGTGAATTCAAAGCAGGCCAGAACAACTCAATGGAGAAATGTAGTTGTATTTGTTTGTACAGTAAGGTCAGTCTGATGAATGTTGTATTCATTCAGTTCTTTACTGGACACAGTCCTTACCAGCATTGTAGTGTCTTGTCAGGGCAGCCTGGTGGAGGTAAATATCGGAGGACGTGCTCATTGTAATGAATGAAATGGAATGAGGAATGGTATCAAACTTTTGATGTGCGTCTGATACCATTCTTCATTCCATTCCATGCATTACAGTGAGCACGTCCTCCGATATCTACCTCCACTAGCCTCCCCTGGTCTCTGGGATGTATATCTGGGAGCTGGTTCTGGTTAGATTACGTTGTTCCAGTCGCTCTCTCCTCTTGTACTTTTCTCAGTCACCAGTCAACTCTGGTTCTATATCTTGCCATTCTCACTTCTCAGTCACTTTTTCGTTTTTTTTCAGTTTTCCCTGCCTGCCTGCCTCTCTCTCTCTCTCTCTCTCTCTCTCTCTCTCTCTCTCTCTCTCTCTCTCTCTCTCTCTCTCTCTCTCTCTCTCTCTCTCTCTCTCCTCTTCTCTCTTCTCTCTCTCTCTCTCTCTCTCTTCTCTCTCTCTCTCTCCTCTCTCTCTCTCTCTTCTCTCTCTCTCTCTCTCTCTCTCTCTCTCTCTCTCTCTCTCTCTCTCTCTCTCTCTTCAAATCAATATGCTTGCAGCAACAAAGAACTTTTTGGTTAAGAGAAAAGAGAGATAAAGGCGAGAAAGAAAAAAAGGGAGAGAGAGAGAGAGAGAGAGAGAGAGAGAGAGAGAGAGAGAGAGACAGAGAGAAAGCCTCTCTGTGTCCAATTTGTCAGATCTTGACATCAAACCTCCACATACACACCCACAGACATGGCTGAGCCCAGGTATTCCCTAACAAAGGCAGAGAGTTGCCAAAACCAGCTAGATCAGACAGAACAGAACAACAGTGTTGAACATCAAAGGGCCTCCCCCGTTCATATTAATCTGTAACCTAACCTTTACACTGGGCCAGGCACATTCACATACACTTAGAAAACGCTTTAGAAATGGCTTTGATACCGCGGTAAAGCCTGTTCTTGATATTTCACAGGGAGGGGGGCTGTACTGTACAGCAGGAGGCCAGAGGTTACATCCAGCCGGTTTTGGAAACAGAGAAATCCAATAAGTGTGATTGTATTTGTATGTTTTTGGATTTTTTTTTTTTTATGGAAACCATTACAGCATAAGTAAAACTTTCCACAGTGCAAGAACTGATGGAATTCCCGTGTATGGTCTATCTCCCTTCAGTCGTCAGAGAGGGTGCCCTTTACAATTGGAGAGAGAGAGAGACAGATTGGACTTGTTGTTACAGCGGCCATTTCTTCACACGGTCAAATGATTCGGCATCTCTATTGCCTTCTCCCTCAAATTGGCCAATCTGGAATGTTGCACCGGCACACAGAGGTCATGCTATCATGGCAGAATAATTGGCTTTTCCACGAGCAAAGCAAATGGATTCTATTTCATTTTTTCTTCCATTAGCTCCTCTCTCTCTGTGTCCGCGGTCAGTTTGAATGGCACAGATCCGATCCCAACCAGAACAGCGTAACATTTCATGTCATACTCATACTTTTCGTCTGAAAAAAAAAACGTGTTGGTATTTGGAGACAAATTGGAGACAATATCACAAACTACAGCCTGCATGTTGTTTTCAATCTGGATCAGTATTGCATTTTTTTTTTTTGAGGGCCAATACTTGGGGGGTGGGGGGGGTGCAGAAAATGTCATAACACAGAACAACGTTATCCCCTACGGTTCGACGGATATAGGATGCTGCTGAAGCACATTCCTCATTCTGTGTACAGGATGTCCTAGCTAACATGGTCACTCTCGCATTCATTCCAGAGAATGGAGACTTTTGGACGTGTGACTAAGGTCAAAAAGTGTGACGTAGGATCAGCTCACCCCCCCCCATCCGGTAACCTAAGCTTACCCACTAGTGAGGAAACAACCAAACTAAACCAAAGTGTCTATACCAATCCACTAACATAACCTTAAACCCCAAAATGGCCAGTAGTGTTTTGAACATACCCCATCCTCCTATACCATCATCATCTCCCCCCCCTCCCCTCCTCTTCCCCACCAATTTTTTGTCAACTCATTCAGCTGTACAGTATTACTATAGGGGAAACACTGATGAGGTTTTTCCTACGGTACGTTATTTAAAGGATGAGTGTCGTCTGGGGTTCAGGAGCGGCGCCTCGTCTTGTCTGTCCCCATATACCGACGGGAGGATCTCTCGGTCGCTCTGAGGAAAGCAGAAGAGGATGAGCGGGACCGAAGAAAGCGGGGATGAAAAAGAGAGACGCGCGATAAGGGGTGCAGCCAAAGGCGAGGCCATTCTGAGCGATAGAAAGAGAGAGAGAGTGAAGTAGGAAGGGAGAAGAATAGACCTTCGCTTCCGATTTTTGGCTGTGCTGAAGAACAGCCATAAGAAGTGGTAATTAGATGGTGGTGTAGGATGTTACAGTTGTCAAGGCTAAGGACTGTAAAACAGAAAAAAGGATGAGATCTAGAGGATGAGAATACAGACTGTGAGAGCAACCCTCCTCCTCCCCTCTCCTCGTCTTGCCTTCTTCGCTTTTCTCCTCTCTTCTCCTCTCCCCTTCCCTACTCTCCTCTCATCTCCCCTTCCCTCCTCTCCTCTCATCTCCCCTTCCCTCCTATCCTCTCCTATCTTCTCCTCTCCCCTTCCCTTCTCTCCTCTCATCTCCCCTTCCCTCCTCTCCTCTCCTCTCCTCTCTTCTCCCCTCCCCATAGGGTTTACAGTGACAGCATGGTGCTCGGGATATTTCAAAGCCCCCCCCGAAGACACACTTTGGCTTTGTGCATTTTAATGCTGAGATATTCAAATCTGACACTCACTCCACCATCTCTCTCTCTCTCTCTCTCTCTCTCTCTCTCTCTCTCTCTCTCTCTCTCTCTCTCTCTCTCTCTCTCTCTCTCTCT
>NC_137681.1:12454857-12457357 GCF_963989245.1 Nansenia antarctica | reverse complement strand
AGGCCTAAAGGAAATATCCATTTCACTCACTGAGCCCCTGGTCGGGTCATCCGAACCATAAAAGAGTGACAATATAGTAATATATGCAGTATGTATTCACTGCCACGCTTCGATGGGCACTTTCAGTGAGGGAGTTTATCGTACAATAGCCTGCGCAAATGACTACAGCATTGTCCCGCGTCCAGAGTGCAGACAACTGCAGCAGACAGCTCCAAATTCCATTAGTGTGATTTACAGGTGATCTTTAGCTGCTTGGAGCTAGAGGGAACCCTTTTACATTCCCATTTGGACAAGCAGACAGCGTTCAGAGTGGCCCTGTGTCCTCTCTGCCTGCTCCCCTGGAAAATATATATGCCATTTAGCTGACGCTTTTATCCAAAGTGACTTGCATTGCAGTGAGTGCGTGCATACATTTTCCCGGTATATATGGTCCCAGCGGGAATCGAACACACAACATAAGCGTTGTGAGCACCATGCTCTACCAACTGATCCACAGAGGACCAGATAGATAGATAGATAGATAGAGCTCTAGGAACATCCAAACCTGAACCCCCCAGGCACAGACAGATTGTAGATCCTAGAAACAGGTTTACTAGAATGCATCCACAGTGAGCAGGGTCATCAGATGGTTATGTTTGATGGTGAGGTATGATATGTCTCTATGATATACGGACAGATGGACTGATGTGTCCTGTGTGTACCTTCTGTATCCCATCCCCAGCTTATCTAAGATGGACTCATAAACTTGAGGATGCCTTTTAAATGGATGATGCAATCTGAGCATTAACACAGCTGCCCATCAGGCATGACGTGAGTATGTCCAGGTGTACAGCGGTAGGAGTGGTTGGCTGAGCAGCAAGATCCAGCTTTATCAGTCATTAACACACTGTGAAAGAACAGTGGGTGTAGATGACATGAATTAAATAGAGAGAGAGAGAGAGAGAGAGAGAGAGAGAGAGAGAGAGAGAGAGAGAGAGAGAGAGAGAGAGAGTGAATGGAGGAATTGAAAGCAGACTCTTTACTGTTGAGTTATGAAAGTTAATATGAACCAATATCAACAACCTCCTTCCCTCCGCCCCCTTAGAACACAGACATTAATAGACTTTTCATCATTTCTGTGTTCTGACCTGAGGGGTTGTTCAATACAAACACATTGCCAAACAAGTTACATTTTTGCTAATGAGGCAACGGTATTAATTTCAAGGTGTGCCAAATAAAAAAAACATGTTGAAGTGTTGAAAAATATATTACTTGAAGAATCATTTGAAATTCAAGGCCGCGAGCATTACCTGCATTTTATTTATCTTTTTCTTTCATTTTTAAATTGTTTTTCTTTTTATTTCAGACATAAAACTCTTCATGGAGAATGTTCATTTCCAGGTAAACAACACTGTAAAACACTTGACACGGTCAACTCAAAGGACATGCGGATTGATTCTCTTCATAATAGGAAATAGTTGTTTCTGTGTCCTCCAGATTGTCAGAAGTGACTGGCTATCCTCCTCAACCGCCTATCCGCCCTACTAGGTGTCACCGGCACAGCCCTCTCCTGGTTCCAGGAGTTCCATCTTACCTCTCAAACAGGGAACAGTCACCATCAATGGCTTGAGTTCCCCCCCAGCCCCAGTCAATCAAGGCGTGCCTCAAGGCTCTGTGCTTGGATCCCTCCTCTTCACCATCTACATGCTTCCCCTCGGCCAGATCCTCCGTCATCGGCCTCAACTTCCACTTCTACGCTGATGATACCCAAATCTATCTCAGCTCCACTCCATCCTCTCCGCTCCCCCCTCAATCCCTTGTCAATGCATGAAATAAAAACCTGCATGACATTAAACCTTCTAAAACTCAACAGTAAGAAAACAGAGCTCATGGTTGTGGCACCCAAGGCGCTGCTCCGGAAGGTTGGTGACTTCATCCTTGAGGTTGACGGCTGCTCCATCTCCCCATCTTCCGAAGTCCTCAACCTGGGCGTCATCCCGCTCCTTCCAGTCACACATCAAATCCGTCACCAAATGCCTTCTTCCACCTCAAAAACATTGCCAGACTCCGACCATCCCTCTCTGACTCCGTGGCCGAAACCCTCGTCCACGCCTTCGTCACCTCCTGCATGGACTACTGTAATGGAGTCCTGTTCGGGGTTCCCAGCAAAGCCCTGGACAGGCTCCAGTATGTGCAGAACTCAGCTGCCAGGGTTCTCACCCACACCAAGCCCTGGCAGCACATCACCCCCACCCTCATTCACCTCCACTGGCTTCCGGTCAAGTCCCGCATCACATACAAAATCCTCCTTCTCACCTACAAATCCCTCCATGCCTGCGCCCCCCAGTACCTAACTGACCTTCTAGCTGTTCCATCCCGGAACCTGTGGTCCTCAGACATGGGTCTGCTTTCCACCCCCCGCACCAACCTACGGATCTTTGGGGACAGAGCCTTCAGTGTGGCAGCACCCACACCCTTTGGAACTCTCTCCCCACAGTGATCCACAATGCCCCTACCCTGG
>NC_137681.1:12427357-12439857 GCF_963989245.1 Nansenia antarctica | reverse complement strand
CACTGACAGCTGCGATACAGTGGAACTGTAAATAATAACATCAGATAACAGCGATGATTTTCATTGAGCTGGCTGTTTACGGCTACAGTCGTGCACTGCTACATGTGGTGGTGTGGACGATTTGAAGACAATGAGGTTAGCGACTGCAAAAACAAATATGCTCTGTGACAAACCACATATTGAACATCTCAGGATCCAGGTAGCTGCTCTCTGCTCTGTAAAATGATGCATTTTAGCCCAAGAAAAGGAGTCGGGGGGGGGGGGGGGGGGTGGGGGTGGGGGGGGTATACACAGAGGAAGAGAGCGAGTAGAAGAAAAAAGCACAAGAGGGCTTGTATCTTTGGGCGAGCAAGGTCTAACTGGGTCGCACTGGTAGGGGGTGATTACAGTAGTCAGTAGCTAGAGGGTTCTCTCTCCCTCTCTCTCACGCTCCCTCCCTCTCACGCTCCCCCCCTCTCTCTCGCTCTGCTCCCTCACCCCCCCCCCCCCCTCTCTCTTTCTCTGTCTCTCTCTCTCTCCCTCACCTCTCTTTTTTGCAATGGCGAGGTGTATCTAAAGAATCCTGTTATGAGCAGTGCTTCAAAGCCGGGCACACTGTCTGTCTCTCTCAGATTCCCTCTTACGCACAGCTGCTGTAGCCCGGCAGCCTCTCTCTCTCTCCCTCTCTCCTCTCTCTCTCTCTCGTTCCAGCCAGTGACAGACAACCCTCTGGCTGTGTCCTTTGACCCCCAGTCTCAAACGTGACACAGTGAAGGATGTGGCAGCGTGTGGACGGAACATCGGGTCGGGGGAAGAATGAGAATCGGGATGTCACGGTCCCGCCGCCGCATCACGCTGAGAGGTTGCGTCACGGCGGCTCCTCGACCCTGCAGCTCATTGACCGGGCCGCCGTGACGCAGCCTGACCGACGACACAGCCTGACCGACGACACAGCCTGACCGACGACAGCCTGACCGACGTGACACGGCCTGACCGACGTGACACAGCCTGACCGACGACAGCCTGACCGACGACAGCCTGACCGACGACAGCCTGACCGACGACAGCCTGACCGACGACAGCCTGACCGCCGTGACACAGCCTGACCGACGACAGCTTTAAATGAAAGCAGGGGGGGGGGGGGGGGGGGGGGGGGGGCGGGGGAAACAAAATGGAGGCCTTTTCTAAAGGAACAGGACCCAGTACCTCTGCTCTGATAAAGACAACAGTTAGGTGAGGCATGCGATGAGCCTTCGTGACGGTGAAGGTGCATGTAGAGTCTATATAGATTAGACTGAAGTGAGTTCCAGTCGCTGGGAGGGGGGAGAGATGGAGAGAGAGTCAGGAGAGGAGGGGGAAGTTTAAAAAAAAACAAAAATTACCAGGGGAAAAGGGAGAAGGAGGAGAGAGGAGGAGAAAGGCGAGGAGGAAAAAAGGGAGGGAGGCGTGGCGCTCCAGGGGCCGTGAGTTCAGGCTTCCCTACTGAATGATTGGAGCGATTAGCGGAGTGGGCAAGGTGGGTTGGCTGCGTTTTGAGGAATGACCATGGCGGCTCCTATTGATGTGTCAGAGTGATTGAGTGGCTGAGAGCCCCGGCTCTAATGGCTTCATCAGGCCCAGCCGTCGCTGCATGCCTCAATCTCATTCTGCCACCGCCCCCCGCCCAGACTCCGACTCCGACCCCCCCCCACCACCACCACCACCACCATCACCCACACCCCTCCACTGCCCCCCCCCCCCCGCCCAAACATGCCCAATCAGTCCCGCAAACACACACACAAATTAAACAAAGTTGTCGCTCAACTTCACTTCGGACCATTTTCCTTCTTATTTTTTTCCTTCTCTCCATTAACCCCCGTTCACTCACTCCTTCTTCGCCTCAATTGCTCTTTTTCTCTTTCTGTACTACTACTATTCTCTCTCTCTCTCTCTCTCTCTCTCTCTCTCTCTCTCTCTCTCTCCCCCCCTCTCCCCCCCTCTCTCCCCCTCCGGTTATCCCTCTCACTCAAGGCCACCCCCTCACTGCTCATATTTTTCAAGTCTTAACGAGCTAATTAAGAGGGCTGATTCTGCTCCTGTTCTCTCCCTCTCTCTTGTATACATTTTCCGCTCTCTTCTTTTTTTAGAAGCTTGGCCTATTTTCAACTCGTCTAAGCACATTTCCTTTACAGTTTAATGCCTCCTCCTCTCCTCTCTCTCCCTTCTCTTCAGCGTGGCTCTAGGATGGTTTTCTCTGGGTGCTATTGCCCCTGCAGAGCCTTGGCCTTGTGTCCTGCTGTTTTCTCCAGCCTGCGAAAGTCCTATGAAAAAGGCATCAAGCTGTTTTGGTATTCTAAGCTTGCATATCGCCCCGACTCTTCCTCTCAGGAGCCGGCCTGTGACAGAGTCGTACTAAAGCATGCTAACAAGCACCAAAGCTACCTCCAAAAACACATCCAGAATAGCAATGGGAGGAGACTGGGGGTTGCTGTTGTAAACGTCTCAACACATAGGGAAATAAGCATTCGATACATCAACAATTTGTTTAATTCAACATATTTCCCTGATTTTGCAACTATTCACATTACATTTTAGAGACTCCAGACTCATTCATTCCAAAGAGATGCTTTTATGTCCATGCCTTGACCGAGAAACTGCCCGGAGTTGAAATGTCTTGTAGCCAAAAAGAGGGATTTTCACTCACTCTCTTATACTGCAATCTCTCTTATCAACATGCTCAGTGTACTGTCAAGGCCAGGTCTGATGTGAACAACTGTAGCTCTAGCTCTCTCTCTCTCTCTCTCTCTCTCTCTCTCTCTCTCTCTCTCTCTCTCTCTCTCTCTCTCTCTCTCTCTCTCTCTCTCTCTCTCTCTCTCTCTCTCTCTCTCTCTCTCTCTCTCTCTCTCTCTCTCTCTCTCTCTCTCTCTCTCTCTCTCTCTCTCCCCCTCCCTCCCTCCCTCCCTCCCTCCTTCATTTGGACCCCATTAGCCATCACCACTAGCCTGCAGCTCTCAGCAGACCAGAGCCAGGGTCTATACCCAACTATTGCACATTGATTTACTTTTTCCTCTCCCCGTATAAATTCATAATAATGATTTTCATTAGTACATTTTCCAGGAGCCTTTATGGACCCCCCCTCCTCTAATTTGCAGGCTTCGCCTCCTCCTATTCCGCCTGCTGCATCACACTCTGTCGCCGTTACGAGCAATCAGAGACTTACATATGGTTTGAATAATTCATATCAATATTTATTAGCAATCTGTCCCGGAGTATAATTAACTAAATAATGATCTAGAGTCAATTAAAGGCCCACAAGCTGGGGCTGGACTCAGTGGTCTATGACACGGCTGTTCTGACGCCAGCCTATTCACTCTGTAATGAGTGGAATGAAGGGGCTTGATCTTTATATCAACATCCCTTCTCAAGAGTGGAGAGAGAGAGAGAGAGAGAGAGTGAGTCAGACAGAGAGAGAAACAAAGAGAGAGAGAGAGAGAGAGAGAGAAAGAAAGTGATATCGAAAGAGGTAGAGGGAAAAAGAGACAAAGAGAAGATGAAAGCAAAAGAGAGAGAGAGAGAGTGATGTATTGAGAGTAACAAAGAGGCGGAGAAGGAAAGAGGGAGGGAAGGTGGGGGGTGGAGATCTCAGCAAAGTTCATTCATTTAACGCAATTCAATTTACTTTCTCTCTCGTCAACGAGATGTGGCTTCAGTAATTCCAGATGACCTCAAACCATGGCGGACGTAAAAAAAAAAATACCGCATTCAAGAGACGGGGGGTGGGGGGGAATGGGGGGGTTTAGGGGGAGCGATAATTGGCTCAACTCTAAACTTGTTATCTGGGAACACACAATTAGAGAAATGGAGCCGTCTGTTAATTAATCTTGCTTTAAAGTGCAAGCCTTGAAGGGAAGGGTGCGTGAGCTGTTATATGTGACAGATTTCTTTCCAATTATATGACATTATCAGCTGCCGAGACGCTTGTACTCCCTTACTAGAATCCCCAATTAGAAGCACTTCTCTATGCCCTGTGCAACCATACATAAAGTTAACCTTTCCTTAACTCCGGATTAATTAGGGACGATTTCACTCTTCGTGCTAAACTTAAGGGAGTTCACCGTAACCCCTCATACCAGATTTTAATTTCAAAAACCCCTCCATTTTGATTGACTGCGTGCTTTCCCCTACCGTAACTGTCTTTCACTGTATGTGCCTGGAGGGCCCCTTCTTCCTGGGCCCATCTGAGGTGTTACATCACCAAACCGCCTCAGGGTTATTATTTTCTTGCCGTTTCCGCAATTAGGTTGGCCCGGCAATTGTCGCTCCCCCAACCGTGCACATTTAATAGTCCTAACGCCCTGCATCTCTCTGAACAGATACATGGGACTGGTGGTCACTTGGACGACTGGTTGCATACAAATGTGTAAATGGAAATATATATAGCGCCTTATTCGAAAGCGTTTTACAACGGCCTCTCATTCACCCATTCACCCATTCACACACCAATGGTGGCAGGCTATCGTGCAAGGCGCCGGCCCGCTCATTGGGGGCAATTTGCGGTTCAGTGTCTTGCCCAAGGACACCTGGGCATGTGGACGGGATGAGCTGGGGATCGAACCGCCGACCTTGCGATCGTTAGACGCCGGCTCTGCCTCCTGAGCCACAGCCGCCCCAGACGGCCCAAGTCTCTCTCCACACACACACACACACACACACACACACACACACGCACACGCACACGCACACGCACACGCACACGCACACGCACACGCACACGCACACGCACACGCACACGCACACGCACACACACACACGCACACACACACACACACACACACACACACACACACACACACACACACACACACACACACACACACACACACACACACACACCACTGCTTTCTGAGCACAGCGGATGGAGAAGACACACCCTTGTTTCTCTTCTGACACAGCGGAGGGGAGGGGTAAACGAAAACACATCCTCACCAGAGACAGCACCACCGTCCACACACACACAGACACACACACACACACACACACACACACACACACACGCTAATTAGGGCCTGTTTAACGACGGAACAGCGGTGGCCTGAAAACCAGACAAATCGCCACGATGCCGAGCTGCCATCGCTGCTTCTGTTCATGATCCATTACAAAACACACATGCGAGCACGCCAAGACACACACACACACACACACACACACCCACCCACACACACACCCACCCACCCACCCACCCACCCACCCACACACACACACACACACACACACACACAGTGTCCTGTCTGGTAATGACATAGTGACGTCCCTGTCTGCAGCCACCTGGTCCTCAACTCCAGGTGTGACGCCACCTGAGGGGGGCTGAGATGATTGATGTCGTCTCCATGGAGACTACACATGTTTGGGTCAAACTTCACATTACACAGCCTATTGTGTCTGGGTGATAATAGCCTAGGTTATTAAAGAGTGTATAAATGTATCGCCCCGCGGTGGCGTAGCGGTCTAAGCACTAGCCACTAGTGCAAGCTGCCCACCGGGGACTGGGATCGAATCCCGGTCTCGCCAGATCCGGATATGGCCGAGGCACATAGGGAGCGGCATATTGAGCGGCCGCTCCAGAGGGCGGTATAGGACTATTTCCGGACAAGGATCCGTCGCGCAGTGCCGGAATAACGGTGCTGGGCTCGAGGAGCCAGTCAGCTAGTCTGCCTGGCGATCTCCTCTGGGGCTGCCGGCCACGGGGTCGTGCGGCGGATCCTACGCAATAGGCAGGGGATAATCGGATGCTAGGTTGGGTTCAATTGGATACCAAATTGGGTGAAAAAGGGATAAAATCTGAAAAAAACTAAAAACTAAAAACAAAACAAAAAATCAATGTACAAGTTTAAGTACAATACGTACAATACACACAGTAGTGTTTTCATATACACTACTGGCTTATAACCAGGGGTGCACATAACTTTTTGGGGCCAGTGCTCAGAGGAGCACCTAGGGATGCTGCTTGGTGCTCCCCGAGCTCGCGAGTCACGACCCGTCCCACAGGATGGATAAAAAAGGGATACATGGATAACTTATATTAGCAAAACGACATTTATTCATAAATAAAGATGAACGAACAAATGATTGTGTGCAAAACAAAATAAACAAATGCAAAATCAAATGACTGCTCTTTAAGCATGAAAGTCTGTCAGACTCCTTTAAACACAATGAAATCAACTGACATCTCTTTAAGCACTAACTGAATGTCTGTTCTTTAAACACACTGAAATAAACGGACATCTCTTTAAGCACTGCTCTGTTCTGTAAACACTGAAATCAACTTTTCAACAAAAAGTTACAGCCTAAGCATTTATTTATGCTACAAGCTTAATCATCATCATCACTGCTCTCTTGACTGCTGTTATCACTGTCCTCATGTCCATCACTGTCCATGGATGTTGTAGGCTATCACTTTAAATAGCTCATTATTTTGATTGTGCAACAAAGTCTTTTTTTTTCTTTTTTCTAATAGAATTCCAAACCATATTCCCTGGGTCAGGGGTCGAGGTGCGATAATGAAGCTGTAAAACAAACGTCTGAACGTTTGAAAGCTTCAGAGAAAAGAAACGTGTCCCTTGGTGTTGTTTTTCCTTTTAGCGACAAGTCGTTCGGGACTGAATTTTCACGTGGCGGCGTGATAACCGTGCGATACGCGATACGCGGAATGAAAGTACGAGTTACGATACTTTCCGAATGTTTTCGTGAGGGGAGTCGCCGTGGTCGACGTCGGTCGACTGTTGTGATGGATTATTCGTCGGGCCTTCGGCTGAGGGGACGGCAAATAGTTACTTAGTGGGGCTTGCAGTGATGCAGCAGTCAGCAGTTGGATTTTGAGGAAGTAAATTCCTCTCCCAGCGGTTCCAGCTGTTGGTGCGCTAGAGCGCCTTCATGCGGCTGATCAGCCGCGCAGCATGCATTTTGGCGACGCATGCGCACTGGCGCACCAGCTATGTGCACCCCTGCTTATAACAAATATTATGTTTTTTTGGGGGGGGGGGTTTAAAGATACAATGAGAAACTAAAACCAAAGATTTCTGGCGTTGTCTATCGTGTAAGAGAACAAACATGGTGGAAACTAGTCAGCAGCCACTGATGAGATCTGTGAATAAGTCCCTGATAGCACGGCTTTAGCCGCATGATGTATCTGTTACTGCGCTAAACACTGCGAACAGAGTCCTGTGGTGCAGCGCTCACAATAGGCCCCAAAACAAGGACCAACTTCAAGTCAAGGTATAATGATCCTGGGTAGAGAACGGCAGGAGCCCTCAGGCTAACTAGGCGCCCTACCACACGCAAGGCTATTGTGTGCCAAGCCTTGAAGGCTTTTCTGTTAGCTTTGCTTTGCTCAGTTCCTAGACTGTGAAGGACAGGATGCATGCGACGCACAATGCTTGGCCATTTAGAACTGAAACTGAACTCTCTCAAGCATAAAATGCCTCGGCTAGAGCCGACATAGAGAGCAGTCGCACGCACGCATGGCGCACGCACGCACGCACACATTCCCTCATAGATGCTCTTCGTTTTTAATGCCAGTAACTCTATCACCCATGATCTGTCAGGGTGTGTGGTGTGTGTGTGTGTGTGTGTGTGTGTGTGTGTGTGCGCGCTGGCGTGCATGAGAGTGTGTATACAGTAAGTGAGAAGGTTCCGCTGCTGTTTTCTAATTCAGTAGATGTCAGAAAAGGTTTCTGAAACAGGGTTTCCCGCCAACGCTGTACACGAGCCTGTACCCTGCTGCATTATGAGCTCTTTCAAGTTGGAGAGATAATTCTGTTCAAGGTAGTTTAAAAGTCAGGAAAACGCCAGAGGGGAAACTATGTGGGGAGAACTATGCAACAGAGGCAGAAAGAAAAAAAGAGAGAGAGAGTGGGAGTAGGGGGGGGGAAGTTGGGAGAGACTGGTCAGGGAAGACAGAGAGAGAATAGTGGAGTCCAGCACAGACACTCTCTTCACCTCTCCTTTGTTGTGTTGCCATGACTCTGCAGTGCAGTGGTAAGCTTTCTCTGAGCTTCACCGACACCCAGTCAATACCATATACAGACCTGTCACATCCACTTCAACAACTATTTTTCATAAACCTCCAACACTCGGTTTGCTTTGGTTAAGAGGATAAACCTCAGACTGACTTCAGACAAGAAATAGACCCGAGGAAGTATCATATGTCAGTGTCGGTTCGATGAGTGATGAGGCTTCGGATCCAGAAGCAACGAGATCTGTTTAGTTCCCAATTCTGTCAAATGAAGAATATGAGCAGTCATAAGATTTTCTTTTTTACAGCTTTCTGTCAAACTTTCAGCAGCAGCCAATCCGAAACTTAAATGTTTCACTTCCCAGCAGACCTACTTCTCATCCCAAAAACAAAATCGCCCCCACAAAATTGCCCCCAAGCTAGGCATCATGTATCATTAGGCAGGCACCTGTAACCAAAATGACTTATCTGCAGTATCTGAGGCCATGCCAGGAATTTAACCTACAACTATCGGCCTTGTCGGTCACATGCTCCACCAAACTAGAACCCATCTGAGTCACAAAATGTCACCCAGCTCTTTGAAGATTCCCCAACTTCCTTTCCTCATTCATAATGGTAAAGATTCCCTATATGGAGCCAATGGCTGTATGGTGCACTCTGCAGCGGAGAGAACACCATGGGGAGCCATAATATCTTACATTACAAGCAACCAATCTCCCTCAATGACCATAAATCAGCTGATCAGGGCACATTTTACGCTAATTAGTGACTGATTATGCCCCATCATAAAACATAACTGTTCCCTCAATTAATTAGCGCTTGATAGCCCACCATGGAGCTCTTGAGGGTTTTTAGGACCATAAGAGTGTGGGAGGGCTGGGATTTGACAACACGCCACACACCACAACCCACCACCCCAACACCCCCCAGCCTCCCCTCGCCACCCCTGCCCCCCCCCCCCCCCCCCCACCCCACACACCTCTACCTCTCACGATCCACCTCTCCCCAGAGCTGCCCTACGGGGAATCGTGTTGAGAGGAAATGGGAGAGAGAAAGGGGGAGAGGAGGGAGGTAGAATTGTTTTGGGATTAGCAGGGTTATGCTAGGCCACTCATTCTCTCTCGTCTCTCTCTCTCTCTCTCTCTCTCTCTCTCTCTCTCTCTCTCTCTCTCTCTCTCTCTCTCTCACTCACCCTCACTCACAGAGAGGTCAGTGTGTTTCCCTGTCCGTCTCCCCTGCAGCAACCTTCTTAATTAATCTGTCATTAGGCTAATCATTGTCAGAGCAGCTCGCCCCAGAGGACTCCACCAGGGCCCTGCTGGTGCAAACAACCCTCACTACAGGAAGGGAGGAGGGGGGAGGGGGGAGGAGGGAGGGTGATGGGTGGGGGGTGGGGGGGGGGGGGTGTGGGCAAGACCTATATATTTATGTGTACCGAAGGTAAGATAACAAGTCTCACCAGAAGTAGAGTGTTCAATAGGGGAGGCCGGTGGAGGTAGACATGGGAGGACGGGGCTCATTGTAATGCACAGAATGAGGATGAGGAATGGGATGAGGAATGGTGTCAATCACGCATGTTTGATATCATTCCACATCCCATTCCATGCATTACAATGAGCTCCGTCCTCCTCCGATATCTACTTCCACCAACCTCCACTGGTTGAGCAAGATAGCAAGCCGAAAGACTCTGCGTCTGTCCTCTAGTCTAAAACACATCTGAGTGTGTGTGTCCTGATAAAATGAGTGTGTGGTCTGGTAAAGTGACAGGGCAATCAACCATGTTTTTTGTTTTTTTAACAGTAGCCTATATTCACTGGATTAAACTCACGGAAGTAAAGGCGTTTCTCTACAGAATACTCCATCATGTCTTCCGTCACTATTTATGAAGCGATTCGGTGGAGGAGGATCATGAATCTGTCATTTATCATTTGTTATCCATTCGTGCTGTAAGTATGTGCCCTCGGCTTCCTCTTAAGGCTGTTCTAACAAGCGTCCAATCTGGAGTGCCAGACTTCTGACGGCCATTAATTGAAAAAGTTTTCACTCTGTCTCAGAGTCTTAACATCACAGCAGGAGGGTATTAGAGGGTGAAAGGGAGTGTCTAGACATGGTGCCGGAGTGGGAGAGTGTGTGTGTGTGTGTGTGTGTGTGTGTGTGTGTGTGTGTGCGTGTGCGTGTGCGTGTGTGTGTGTGTGTGTGTGCATGTGTGTGTGTGGTGTGTGTGTGTATGTGTGTGTGTGGTGTGTGTGTATGTGTGTGTGTGTGTGTGTGTGTGTGTGTGTGTGTGTGTGAGCATGCGTATGTGCCTATGTGTGTGTGCATGCGTATGTGCGTATGTGTGTGTGTGTGTGTGTGTGTGTGTGTGTGTGTGTGTGTGTGTGTGTGTGCGTATGGGTGCGTGTATTTGTGTGTGTGTGTGTATGTGTGTGTGTGTGTGTGAGAGAGACAGAGTGTGATCGCGTGAGAAGAACCCACAAGCACTCAGCAGCTCTCACCCTCTCAAAGACGTGTTAACTGTTAGAAAAGAGCAATTTTAGTTTTAATATCACTCAAGTGGAAGTGCCACCACGATGGGAGTGTACGTTTTTGTTCACAGTTTAAGTGAGGAATACCCTCCTCACCCTGGCACCTCTGATGTGTGTTCGTCTTGGCACTAGTACAGTAGATAGACAGATATTATGGTGATAAAGAGAGGTTGTCTACCTAAAGGGATGTCAGTTCTGTGAGAGGTCCCTTATAATTGCATTCCACCTCTCTTCAAATTCCCCCGAGAGCTTGACGCCTCACGACCCCGGGCCTGTTGCTTCTGCTGCTTGAGAGCCTGGCTTGACAATGTCGGCACCTGGAATGGTTTACAAATGGAAGGAAGGCAAAGACATGGTCGTCACACACACACACCCACATATACTAACACACACGCATTCACACTCACGCATTATCACGCACGCACGCACGCACACACGCACACACGCACGCGCACACACACACACACACACACACACACCACACCTCTTTGGCTCCGTTGGTAGAGCATTGGGGTTCAACTCCTGCTGCAATGTAAGCACTCACTGCAATGTAAGTCACTTTGGTTGGATAAAAACGTCAGCTAAATGACACACACTAACAAATGCACACGCAAACGCACACACACACACACGCAAAATGTCCAAACACAAATCACCCAGCCAGAGAGAAAGTGCAAAATAACTGGGAGCCATCTCCCAGACATGCCCCATTAATATTTCAACACACAGGCATTTTGATCATATTCTCTCTCCCGCCAGCCCAGACAACGGCCTAATTGACCCCACATCTAACAGCCAGCTCAAGGCCTCTAACAAGAAAACCTTTGGAATCTAGTTTACAGGTAGAGAAACAGAAAGCTTTATTAACCTTGCATTAACATTTCCTCCCCCCTGGTATCAACTACAGAGGCGTTATCTGATTGTATTTAATCATGGCTACCATCTGAACGCTGAACGCATTCACAAAAGTACGGTGGCGTTGTAGACTTGTTAGGAGCAGATGAGAGACTTTTCAGTACCAGAGGTGTGAATGGAAATATCAATGGAGATATCGCTGCTAATAGGCATGCTATTGATGTTACACAAGACAGACTTACAGGGTGGAGGGGAGTGGGATATCTGATGGGGAGAGAGACTAGGATTGCAATGTTACCGCTTCGGAAAGGTAAGAAAATTGAGGTCTTATTTGACGTAACTGACCCCATTAAAAAAACGTTCCATTTTTTAATGGGGTCAAAACAAGTCTCACAAACATGCTTTCTCTGAACTAACCTTCCCCACCATGTGATTTGTTGCCACGTTCTAATATGATGTGAAATATGCCACAGCACAGCACAACACCTCCAAAGAGAAAAAAACAACAAAAGCAACAAAAGTGATGCATTTTTCATAGTTTATGGATTTCTCCGCGATATCGAGTCGGGGAAAAAAACAACTCAGCAAATCACTTTGTAATGAATCTAGATTAGATTCTTAATAAACCTCAAAGAAAAAAAAAATGTCATTAATATTTAACTAGTGTTGTGGCCTTATGTGATTTTCAGAACCCATTCTCTGCACCCTGCCTCTTTCAGTGGGGATGGTGAACAGCGCAGATCTTTCTGTATAGTCCTCTACCATTAAAATGAGCCATGGACGACATGCACACAAGAGCAACAGGTAGGCAAGTACAACAGGTACAACATGTACAACAGGTAGGCATGGCATACACCATCAGAATAACACGTAGGAAGAGTTTGATATTTAATAACTGTGGATTTACATATACTGTACCTGTATTTGCTTACCAGTCCCTAGCC
Organism: Nansenia antarctica; assembly: GCF_963989245.1. Classification (NCBI taxonomy): domain Eukaryota; kingdom Metazoa; phylum Chordata; class Actinopteri; order Argentiniformes; family Microstomatidae; genus Nansenia; species Nansenia antarctica. The sequence goes on along the minus strand of NC_137681.1, from coordinate 12,427,564 downwards.
ACGGCTGTATAACAGTCTCAAGCCTCAACTGTATGGCAATAAAAAAAGGATCTTGTGTCTTGTATCTTTAACTCTCGTTGCTAGACCTACTGCATGTGTCATTTGTCATTTTGTCTTCATGTTAAAAAACGTAGGAACACATAGTCGGATGTAGGAGGTAGATGGAACTAGTAGTAAGAGAAGGAGGTAGATGGAGGTAGTGTGTGT
>NC_137681.1:12407357-12422357 GCF_963989245.1 Nansenia antarctica | reverse complement strand
TGGCGCTAACAGCATTCATTCAGGTCTTGGGTTCGATTCCCAATGGGACCATATATACTGAAAAATGTGTTCACTCGCTGCAATGTAAGTCGCTTTGGATAAAAGCGTCTGCTAAATGGCATACATATCCCCTCAGTGGTTCTACTTAACAGAGGTGGGTGTATGAGAGGTATGCCCTGGCCTGAGGGGAGGACTGATGGACTGATGTAGCGTCTCCCTACCTGCTGCCGCCCTGCCCTGCTAGATCACGCCTCTAAGGGCCAGTAATGAGCAGTGTTCATTTAATCATCATATCAAATTAATCCTCACACCTCTGCTCAAAGTCTCCTACCTCTGGAGGTGTGAGAAAGGTGACAGGGGCAGGGAGGGAGGGAGGGAGGGAGAGGAATACAGAGATAGAGGGGGGCGAGAGACAGAGAGAGAAGGGAGAGAGGGAGAGAGAGAGGTGGGGGGGGTGACATGGTGTGAACCTCACTTCCTAGTAAAGTGCCTGGGTGTGAAGTCAAACATCACACTCTCCCACTGCTCGCCTGCGTGCTCTCTCTCTCTCTCTCTCTCTCTCTCTCTCTCTCTCTCTCTCTCTCTCTCCATCTCTCTCTCTCTCTCCCCCCATCTCAAGTCTCTCTCTCTCTGAGTTATTCAATCATCCTTAGAGCCCAGCCCCACGGTATGACACGCACGTCTGCGAGGAATTACAGAAAAATAAAATGAGATTGAGTAGAAGGAGCCGGCAGCTGTGTGAAGCTGATGGATGAGAAAACAAATTGTGTGGGAATCAGAGGCTAAATAGTTACAAAGGACTACACTCTCCATGGGCACACTCCCACCGATGAGTTGAGAAACTCAGAATAATGTCACTATGATAGGAACGGTTGTCCCTGAGTAGGTGGTGTGTGACTGACGCCCCGCCAGGGCTGGACTTAGGGGGGTGGGGGCCCCTGGGCTTGAGTCATTGTTCGGGCCCCTACCTACACTAAAAATGATAAGCTACAACTACACCAACCAGAACCTATGACCAGAAACACACGTATCCCTTTATTGGCATAAAGCACATGAAGAAAAAGCAAGTGTTAGGCCTGAACCAAGCGGTCAAATGTGGCAGAACCCCAGAACAGACGGACACAGAGACAAGGGTGACAATAATAACATGTTTATTTAATAAAGACAGACAAAATAACAAACCTACACTAACAGGGCCTACGTGGGGGGAGTGTGTGGGTGCCTGAGACGAAATGTAAGTGAGGTGTGTATTGGACAGCTACAGTATGTGTCTGGGCGCGAGTGTCTGAACTCATGAAGCATCTACGACTGGTTTGAAAAACCCAGTAAGTTTTGGAGTTTTTCTCAGTGTCTCCCTTTGCGTTCCACTTTTTCATTTTTCATTTTTCTTTTTTGCGCTCCACTCTCGTAATTCCTCCTGTCCGCCATGATCATGACATTGACAATCGCTCCACCAAAGATGATGCCCCTGCCCTGCGTGTGACGCGTCGATGTAAACCTATCAAGGACCCCAATTGAAATAAGCCAGTGGCTTTCTTGGGTTTTTATCCTGTTAGTTGACCTTGTATGTAATATGTACTTTCATGTACCTACTTCTGCAAATCTTCTAATAAAGTTCTCAATCAATCAATCAATCAAACCTCTCCATTGGCCTAAATATACAGTATAATTAAACAAATTAAAACACGTCATTCATCAGAGCGTCCAGTAGGAATAGTGATAGGGGCTGTATTTCCATGCCCGCGGGGGAGGGGGGGGGGGGCTGTATTTCCGTGCCCTGCGCTGCGACAAAACAATTTTTTCCAATTTGAACGTAATTTATGAATTCAAAATCAAAGAGCAAATATTTATTCATACATTTGGATTTATTTTGGGGCCCCTTGTAGCCCGGGGCCCCTGGGCTCAAGCCCAGGGTAGCCCATGCATAAGTCCGGCCCTGCGCCCCGCCATGCCCAAACTGCATCGTGGTTGTCTTGAAGAGAAATAAGCTCAGATGAGAGAGATTTGTGAACCATACTGGGTTGGGATTTTATGCTGTTGAATAAAGGCCTATGAACTCTGATTTTTTAAATACTATTGTTTAGAGCTAAGATTACAGGCTACACTGATTCCAGATCTGTGCATGAGAGGGCAATGTCTTCCTCAAGGATGGTTAACACAGTGCTGTTCCTCACCGTCGAGAAGGCTGGGGTTAAGTGTGTGCGTGTGTGTGTGTGTGTGTGTGTGTGTATGTGTGTGTGTCTAATTGTGATGAATGATTCCTCTTCCCCTGTGTCCCAACGGATACGCCTGTCCCCGGCCTCTGGGTACCTACGCTCGTTAATTACCAGGAATTAATGGTTTTATCCACAGCCAGTAAATAAAAGATTGTCACCAGGGCCACCAATCAACTGTGGCTTTTATCAAATAGTGTGAAAATGTCAGGAGCCTGTCCAGGCCTGCTGGAGCCCAATTAGTGAGGACAAACAGATCAGACTCGATCCTCATCAGAAATAATCTTCACTTTACAAGATTAAATTACACACACACACACACACACACACACACACACACACACACACACACACACACACACGTCTGTCTCATTCGGGTTTAGGATGTGTTGTTTCCTCCAGGCTGTAATTTTGAGATTAGCAGTTGTGTGGCGCTTTGTAACCTGGGCCTATGAGCACAGCGGAGAGACTCCCCTCTGGATATGGTTGTCTGGAGTAACCACAGCATGCCCTACACACACACACACACACACACACACACACACACACATGCACACACGCACGCACGCACGCACACACACACACACACACACACGCGCACACACACACACACACACACACACACACACACACACACACACACACACACACATTTATATTTCTGACATTTAGCAGACGCCTTTATCCAAAGCGCCTTACAACAAATAACAACTTACAACACACACACACACACGCACACACAAACACACACACACACACACACACACACACACACACACACACACACACACACACACACACACACATAAACACACACACTAAGTCCCTGACAGTCAGCTCTTGAGACAGCTTCAACCCCCATCGGAGAGGATCTTGAATTAGCCCGCGCCGCGGCTGCCTGGCTAGCTTCTTCACACAGAAACAGAAGCTGTGTCGCCAGGGAGGGCCGGGGCTCCGCTAGGCGTTCACAGCAGACATGGGGCTAATCGCTGTCCTCCACGTCCACCGAGAGACAGTCCCTCAGAGCTCCCACGTCCTCTCAAAGTCAATCAACTCTCCTCCATAGTGAGAGAGAGAGACAGGGAGAGAGGGGGAGACCGTCATCTCACACTCACGCGCACGCACGCGTGCACACACACACACACACACACACACACACACACACATTCACACACACTCACAGAGATGACAGCGGTGCTGGCTGTCTTTGTTTAACACCTGACATTGGTAATGAAGGGACCGGTAATGAAGACGATAGAAGCCAGTCACGGCTCCCGTCCCCCGGCTCACGAGATGGCGGAGACTTTAGTAGGATCAACACTTTCCGTCGGGTTTCCCGCGCGCAATGTTTGATCTGAGCGCGGTATTAGCGGCATAAATGATCTCTTTCAAACCTCATTTGTATGTCTTTGCTGAAGGTTATGCATTTGGGAGAGAATAATAAGCATTAATTAAAGCACTGTGAGTGACGGAGGAGCGCTGATCTAATTCTTCCGTGTTTACCGAGTCAATCGAGGACCCGCCGCGAGTGAAACTATGGAAATGAGTCGGAATCCAAAACTGTGGAAATCTCTTTGAAGTAGCGTCCGTTATACGTTTTCGATTCGTTTGCTCGACAAACGTGCAAGGCAAACAAAAGCCTTGGGTAAATGACATGCGGAGATATATCAAAAGAGGGAGAGCGATTCAATGTGTCATCAATATGCATATTACAATGTGTTTTATGTTAAACTATCCGTTACAAGACTGCATGGGAGGTTAGCTTAGCGTCAGCGTTAGCTTAGTGTCTCTGTCTTCCGAACACACACCGTGTAGGTCAGGAGGAAAAGGAACTCAACTTGAGTTTCATGTGTAGAGGTAGATAAAGTTTAGAAAGATGAAGATTCCAATCAACTTGAACATCAAAATGGTCTGAATGTGTATATCCTCTGATTCTATATGGCCATGTTATGTCATTTGAATACCAGCCTATGACATTCAGCAGTTATGGTAATGACCTCCTGTTGTAGCTATGGTAACGACCTTGTGTCATAGTTAATAAGTGATGACCTCTTGTCTGTGTCCTCTCAATAAGCAATGTCACACCATCACTTCACTCACGACAACCCTGACAAAACCACCAACAACAAAAAAAGAAACTGATTCCAATGAGCAAAGTTTGACTAAGGACAAACCCTTTTAAAAAGAAAAGAAAAAGGCATAAAACGACCCCCCCAAATAAGAAGAGAGCAAGAAGACGGTTGGGAGTGTTGAAACGGGCGAGACAGACTTAGACTTTACTCTACGGACACTCCTCTGCATACCTGATGACTCAATTACACATTCACACAGCGCCCCGGCCCCCGTACATTGAGAGTGTGTGTTTGTATTTTATTCTGTCATAATAGCCATCTTTTCTAGGGCCACCTCGAGGACATCCATACTGATCAGGACAGGGTCACCTCTACTGCAGGATAACAGACAGGAGGTGGTGAAGGGGGGAGGGAGGGGGGGGGGGGGGACAGGGGGGAGATACAGACTTATTGAGGGGGAGTGAGGAGGAAGATTAGAGTATTGATTCTGTGAGGCGAAATTCTCAATCAGAGTTGGAGTCGGGAGTCGCGATGGGCAGAGCAAGTGTTTGTGAGAGAGACGGGGAGGGAGGGAGGGAGGGAGGAGGGAGGGTGGGAAAGATAGACAGACAGAGAGAGAGAATACAGACCGACACTCAAATACAACCCTTTATGTGAATGTTTAGACTGAAGAAACAGACTGGCTACACCATCCACACACAGTACTGTCTCTGTGTGTGCGTGCGTGCGTCCGTGCGTGCGTGCGTGCTTCTGTGCGCTTTGTCCAGCACGCTGCTATCATTTCACATTCCAATCAATCAATCCATCGATACCTCTTCAACTCACAGGTGACACTGATTACCATCTCATTACCATCTCATTACCATCTCATTACCATGCTCCTCCCCAGGCCGCCGGCTGGGCTGTCACACCAGCGGGGGGGGGTTTATTGAAGTATATTTTGATTGGTTGTGGCAATATCAATATGACCATGGACTGTACAGCCTGACCCTTATCGACTGGCTCGTTTGAAAATATCGATTTGACTCAAGCTGAAGAAATCAAACTGTGTGCGGTGGGTGTAAAATGCTGATCCAGACCTGCGGTATTTCACAGAGGACCGCAATCAACATAACCTCCTTTGGCACGGTGGCCAAGGCCACACCACCGAGTTATGAAATATGAAAAAAACCTGTTATGGTCTGTATTGTCCGAGGAAGAACACAACCCTTCTGTGCTCTTCTGCTTCATTATCGTCGGGCAAACTAAACATGATATAGGCCATTTACTGTAAAGGATGCTTTTATCCAAAAGCACTCAGGGCAGAGAAACACCATGGAGGGATACTGTATATGGGCCCTAACAGTAATGGAATAAGTGTTGCTAACACCCTGAAGTACTCTACCGGGGCAGCCAATCACACAGGAGCATTAGAGACTCACTAGCCTTGCATCCATTACAGCTTGTAACAGCCTGCAGACTAGGGCTGACACACTCACGCACATACATACACACACACACACACACACACGCACACACACACACGCACACACACACACACACACGCACACACACACACACACATACGCTCACACACACACACACACGCATATACACATGCACACACGCATATACACACACACACACACACACACACACAGCAGATGGCAGAGTGGGCGTCAGGTACAGTAGCAGCCTCCTGACACCACCAACAGCTGTTACCATTACAGCATGCTAATTGCCATCAATCAGGACAGCACCTCAGCGGATTCATAGGCAAGGTTCATAGAGAGAGAGGGTGTTTGTGTGTGTGTGTGTGTGTGTGTGTGTGTGTGTGTGTGTGTGTGTGTGTGTGTGTGTGCATGTGCGTGCGTGTGTGTGTGTGTTAGGCTTTTGGAAAAGTGATGTCTAAATTGTCCTCAGTGGTGTGTGTATGTCTGTGTTTGTGTGTGTTTGTGTTTGTGTTTGTGTGTGTGTGTGTGTGTGTGTGTGTGAACAGGTTATGTTCAGCCCGTGCAAATGGCCTAGTCACACCATTAGGAGACACAAGGGGACATGGCACTATTAATATTACAACCAGCAGCCTGCTCCTGGGGCCTGGGCTCAACATTAACAAGCTGCCAGGCTGCCCTATACTGACTCTCACACACACGCACACACACACACACACACACACACACACACACACACACACAGACCAAATCACCCAAACACACGCAAAAAAACTATTAATATATAATCCATAATCCTTTCAAATGGAGAACATCTTATTGAAAAATAAACCTTCGTTACTGACTGGACACAGACTGATTGGCTTGGCATTATAGAGTGTGTGTGCTAATTCTCTCTTGTCTGCTTGCTTGCATGTGTAGTGTGTGTGTAGTGTGTGTAGTGTGTGTGTAGTGTGTGTGTGTGTGTGTGTATGTTCACTATTTGTTAATGAATATGCTGGTTTTGTCATTTGAGGCAGTTGGTAGGTACTGTAATTGAAGAGTTGTCCAAGTGTCCCATCTGTGCTGGGTGGTGAGGGAGTACATATTCACACGTGGGCGTGTGTGTGTGTGTGTGTGTGTGTGTGTGTGTGTGTGTGTGTGTGCATCCTCCACATGGACTAATGTGTCCGCCAAGGGCTCTGTGAGACATCCCACAGTGTCGCCCTGGACAGTGGGCTGAGTAAGCGCTGTACTGTGTGTGTGTGTGTGTGTGTGTATGTGTGTATGTATATGTGTGTGTGTGTGTGTGCACATATACAAGCATTGTTGTCTCTGTGAATCTATATGGTAAGGTGCCACTTGTGGGCCTTGCCAAGGAGGACTTGTTCATAGCCTGTGCCTCACCCCTCGTTCACCCCCTCTCCCCCTGCCTCCCCCTGACTCCCCCGTCTGTCCGTCGGAAGCTGCTGCCCATATGTCCCAGTCCTTGGAGGCATATGGGGGGGATGGAGGTGGGTGAGGGGGGTGGGGGGGGGTGTTTGGGAACAAGCCCCTGTTATGGTAGAGCATGGCACTGTAAACAAGCAGCTAGGTGAAGCACCCTGTTCACACTGATCTCTGTTCTTCATGTCACTTCCACTGTATCCTCCCCTCTAACACCATTGCATGGGGCAACCAAAAATCCTCTGCCTGCGCGTGTGTGTGAGTATGTACATGTGTGTGTGTGACTGTGCGTGTACACGCATGCCCGTCTGTGTGTGTGTGTGTGTGTGTGTGTGTGTGTGTGTGTGTCTAAAAAAGAACAAGGGAAAGCTACAACTGGGAGAGAACAGCTGTTGAGAGACTCACAGAGAAATGCTCCCAGTATCCCCCACAGAGCCCTCCTCTACTGGTGACACTGTAATCTCCTCGTTTTGGAAGTGGAATACAAGCACCGCAACACGCAGGGATGCTAGTAAACACTCTGGTTAGACTCTACAACAGGGGATCACACTCCAATACAAGGCAACTTAACATCACAGTGAAATGGAGCAAGTCATGAAGTGGTTTGTTGCTGAACGGTAACCGTGTACAGCTTTCAGAATTACCCATGTCTTTTCAGAACCACGGACAGCTCCGACATCTTCCCTGGTCATTTCAGAACCATGGACAAGTATATTGAATAATTGAATAACTATATTTGTATAGCACCGTTCATACAGATTATGCAGGTCAACGTGCTTTGTCAGTTCAGCACAATCATATCACAGTAATGAATAGTTCAGCACAACCATATCACAATAATAAATAGAACAAATGTAATAAAAGGACACAATAACAATAACATAATCACTAAAATGAGTAGGAATAAAAGAAAGAATATTAATTGTATGCAGGGTTAAAAAAAATATGTTTTCATAAACAGGCAGTCATAACCATGAAAGCTGACATTGTGTTCTCTGATGATATTAGAGACCATTCATTCATTCATTCATTAGGGCAGCATATACAATGAAAAAAGAAGGAGACCCAGACAGCTTCCTTGTGCAACCCCAAAAGAGATGTCATACCTCTTTGACTCCTAGTCTCCTACACTAATATAGAATTGCCTCTCTGTGTAAGGTAAGTCTGGAAACAGTTTCGGACACAGTTTGAGAAAACAACCCATTGTCCCAGAATATCCAACAGGATGCTATGGCCGATTGTGTCGAAAAAGCTGCACTCAAATCTAAAATAATAACAACAGAAACCTTGTTTGTGACAACGCCAAAACTATGTCGGTTAATGTTGTCTTAATGTTGTCTCTGTGCTGTGGTTAGATCTAAAATCAGATCGGAATTTCTCCAAAATAGCATTCTCTTTTGAAAAAGTTTTCAAGACTTTTTCAAGTATCAGTTTTCAAGTGCTCAAGAAGGGTAAATTGGATATGGGCCTGTAATTGCTGAGGATAGTATGATCTAGATCTATCATTAGAACAATGGCAGTTTCACAACAGCAGTTCAAAATGCACTGGGAAATCTTCCTGGCTGGAAAGATGTGTTAGGTGTGCTCATTATGTTTAGGACTGATACTGTTCAAAACTTTTTAAAACAATTTTGTAACTTTGCAAACCTCTGTAATCAACTTTGGAGTAATCTGCATGTTGAAATATTCAAATATTAGTTTCAGGGACATTTTCGGAGAGGGGGTAGTAGTAGCCTACATGGATTTCGGGAGGACTGCAAATTAGAAATGCGGCTTGAAAAGCCTGTAGGTACAATTTAATTTTTAATATGTTTACAAGTTATTGCCCGAGCGCCACATGTTGTGGATCCAGGTTTTGCTAATGAGGGTTGGGTTGGGGCTGTTTATAAAACTCTGGAAGGCTTAAGAGTTCATTTTTTCCCCATCACCATGACAAACAATGCATATTTAATACACCCTGAATTGCAGATTACAAGAGCCTCAAATCAAGGCAAAATAACACGCATGTACATGCATTCATGCATGGATGCACACACACATGCACGCAGGCACACATACACACAGACATATAGGCGCGCACACACACATGCACGCAGGCACACATACACACAGACATATAGGCGCACACACACATGCACACACACGCGCACACACACACACACACACACACACACACACACACACACACACACACAGGTCAGGTGTAGTAGGTGTGGACAGGAGACTAGCAGACGCCAACTCTGCTTTAAGGACATGAGGCAGAGAGGCATGCCAGCCCCCCTGTGGTATTGACTCCTAGACTATCACCTTCAGCACACACATACAGTGACACACACACACACACACACACACACACACACACACACACACACACGCACACACCAACTTCCCCGCTATGGCGACTCAAACACTATCACCTTCATGCACATAGACAGATAACGGTGTCAGCAGTAAGCCTGCCAACATAACAGACTGGGTGTGCAAGCATGTGTGTGTGTGTGTGTGTGTGTGTGTGTGTGTGTGTGTGTGTGTGTGTGGCAAGTGGGGGTGGGGGGGCGGGTATGTGGAACAATATATAAGTATGTACAATATGTATCAATATGTGTGTGACTGCATACACATCTGAAATATTAGTGGATACAAGTTTGGAATGCAACAGATGTAGGATTGCATCAAACATATCTACCATTTCACAGATCACGATCTCCCTCTGAGAGGATTAAAAATAGAATCATGAATTCAAAGTAATAAGTTCTCTTTCTTCACTGTTGCAACACTTTCAAAGTATTCCACCCTCCTTCACACCAATGCACACACAGACACACACAGACAGACACGCACACGCACACGCACACACACACACACACACACACACACACACACACCACACAGCTCTGAGAACTTCTTGTGAACCTTGATGAGGCTTCAACTGTGATGCACACGAAGTCACAACCCCCTGTAGAGCTATCTCTAACACTAAGCAAACTCTTTCTCTTTCTCGCTCTCTCTCTCCCTCTCCACCTCTCCTTTCCCTGTGACCTCCTCCTCTTTTCAGCATTTTCAATTGCCACCGGCCCCATCATAGAGTTCTTCCTCCTGTTTCTTCCCTCTTCTTCAAGTGTCATTTTCCCTTTGAAGGTGAATCGGGTAAGACCAGCATTACGGAATATACAATGAACTAATGTCTCCTTTTTACCTCACTGGTTTTTACCTATCCTAGTCTCAGGCAGCCCATTTCCAAGTGTACTTCACAGTCAAAGGTAGACAGATAGATATTATGGGGGGGTACTTATACCCGGAGATGTTCATTTTACCACATAACAAAGTGCTGTAGCAAACTTGTATGTGAGTTTAAAGGCCCTCAGATGTAGTTTGGAGCGGATCACGCCGAGTGTTAGCTCAATGAATCGGCTTGTAATCTGGGTGATGAAATAGGCATTCGGCTCTTCGGGTCTGGGAGAGGCGAGGTAAAAACCATTTCATGGCCATCCGTCCCAGGTTTATTCGCCTCATCCACGTCTCGAGAAAGAACGACAAAAGCAGAACAACAATCTAAAGGACTGAGAGAGCGCCTGTCCTTCCTTCTAAAAAAACAAACATCCATTTCCGAAATGAAGCATGGCCCGAAATAATTCAGTCATGAGTTAATAAAGTTGTCATCTTTTTGATTTTTTTCCAGGAAAAAAAAGAAAGAAAGAAAGAAAGAAAGAGAGAGAAGGGTAGAGGGTAGACATATGACCCCATCATCGCTATCTGTTTATGTTATAGCCTAAGATGTCAGCATGAGGAGACTTTCATTCGTTTTTTCCAGGTTTTTTTCCAATGCATTTTTCTACGACTGGTTATCAAGTAGAGAGGTCAGACACTGTCATAAAGCACATCACTGATGCTGTTTCAACTAAAGCATACATAAGCATAAGCATATGCACACAAGCACATACATAAACACACACACACACACACACAAAGAAATTATTCTACTCAATCATAAACATACATGTACTGTCCATAGTCACAGCTACTCAGGGTGTGATGCGCACGCACACACAGACAGACAGACAGACACAGACACAGGCACGCACGCACGCACGCACACACACACACACACACACACACACACACACACTCACACACTCACACTCACACTCACACTCACACACGTCCTTTCAGATAGAGAGACACAGATCATTTAAAGATGCAAGTCACTGCATCAAGAGTTTCATGACTCTTTCTTTCCTCCTCGATTTGCAATTATATTGTTATTTTCTCCCCTCCTTTGTCACTTTCAATCTCACTACCACCAATTAAAATCAATTGCCCAATGGATTGGACTGGGCTGAGAGGAGCCGATGCAAAATGGCTGTCCAATGCCAGGGACAGATGCCATCAGTATTCATAGGCCACATCTCCATGTCCCATCACTCCTGCAGGAAAGGCCCAACCTCAGCAACCTGCATGGCTGCATGACAAATACCCACTCTGAGACAGACAGCTAGACACTCCGTCTCACTCACTCACACACACACACGCACGCACGCACGCACGCACGCACATGCACGCACGCACACACAGTTGGAATGTTTTGTTCAAACTTTATCTAACCAAGAAGTCCCAAGATAGCTCTTTGCTGTAACAATTGTAAAGGCTCTTTTATCCTTGTTCAAGACAGACCTGAGTTTGAAGACTTGTCTTCTTCTGGTCTCTGTGGTGTTGGCTCTTACCGTCAGCAGACAAAACTAGCATCACCCGGGTCATACAGGGAATGTGAACCTCATTCAGTCTCATTTGTTTTACAAACGGTAAGCGAACTGAACACATGCACAAGCAAGGACGCATGAACACACACACACACACACACACACACACACACACACAGACGCATTTCTCTGAGCAAGTCATCTGGGATATTTGCCTGGGATATATATTTATTTTGGGATCAAGTTGAAAAGTGGATAACAAATTATAATCAAAAATATACTATCCACCTACAAACAGTCATTTGGGGAGACTTAAGTAGTAACAATCCAGACATCAGTACCATTGTAATCCTGTTTGGTAAAGCTGCACACAGCTTAATCTCTCAGACTTCCAAAACTATCTAAAAACACACTGGGTGACTGAAAGATCAACATCCAAAAAGAAACTACAATCCTTGAAATGTCTAAAAGGATAAAAACAACTGAGCCTCGGAGAAGGATGGGAGTAATGCTGTGGAGAGTTGTGGGGTGGGCGGGCGGCGGGTGCGTCTATGGGGTGCCTGTTCTGCCCCGGCCCTGGGTGCCGGCCCCGCGCTTGGTGGTCTGGTCTTGACCCAGTTAGGACCTCACTACACGGATGATAACCTTAAAAACGACTTTAAAAATAATAATAAAATAATAATATATATATATACATGTATAACTACTGCGATAAAAAAAGAGAAAAGGAAAAATAAAATAATAATAATAATAATAATGTTTGGCCCTTCACCTACTTCTGTATGTTTGACCCCATGTATTCACATTTGAGTGTGTGTGTGTGTGTGTGTGTGTGTGTGTGTGTGTGTGTGTGTGTGTGTGTATGTGTGTGTGTGTGTGTGTGGGTACAAGCATATGTTGATTGTGTATTGGGTGTGTGAATTGTTGTTATTATACTGTTAATTTGTCTTTCTCCATTGTTGCTTGCTTCGTAGTTGTTATGTTGTCATGGTGGCGGCCCTATTTTTCAAGTAACTTTGTTTATTTGTATTATCTTTTTCCTTCATTTCTTTCTAACTGAACATTTAAAATACCAAAAAATAAAATAAAATAAAATAAGTAATATTACACACAGAGGACTACACACAGACTACACACAGAGGACTACACACATACTACACACATACTACACACATACTACACACAGAGGACTACACACAGACTACACACAGAGGACTACACACAGACTACACACAGAGGACTACACACAGAGGACTACACACAGAGGACTACACACAGAGGACTACACACAGACTACACACAGAGGACTACACACAGGGAACCACACACAGGGGTGACACGTTTACGCTTTGAATTACTACTGTCATCCACAAGCAATGTGAGGAGTGTCTGTGTGTGTGTGTGTGTGTGTGTGTGTGTGTGTGTGCATCCGTGTTTGTGCGTGTGCTTGTGTGTGTACTTGTGTGTGTGCATCCGTGTGTGTGTGTGTGTGTGTGAGTGTGTGTGTGTGTGTGTGTGCGTGCGTGCGTGCGTGCGTGCGTGCGCCGCAGGCAGTGGACCTAGGGACAGGGGAGGTAACAGGGGAGCGCGGGGCGGACGGGGGGGGGGGGGAGGATAGGTACACGGCAGCTGTGATGAAGTGTAAAACACAGAGATGAAGCACATCATAGAAAAGACAATAAAAGGTGTGAAGGATTATGGGTGCTGGTGCAGAGAGCCGTCGGAGGATGACACTCAATCTGGGGAGAGTAAAGAGGCACGCCGCGTTGTTCCTTCATCTCTGTCTCAACTCATATAAACACACACATACGCACGCACACACAGACACGCACACACAGACACTCACACACAGACACACACAGACACACATACATAGTTCAACACCAGGCATCAGATATGAGAGAGGAGAAACCCTGGCCCTCCCTTTGATAGCACATAGAGAAAAAAATACTTTAAATTCTATGACAATAAAACAATAAAAAAGCAATACCGGAAAACAACTCAATTGAGAATAAAAACTATCCTTCTCTCTCTCTGTGTCCATCTGTCCTTCTCTCTCTCTGTGTCCCTCTGTCCTTCTCTCTCTCTCTCTCTCTGTGTCCCTCTGTCCTTCTCTCTCTCTGTGTCCCTCTGTCCTTCTCTCTCTCTGTGTCCCTCTGTCCTTCTCTCTCTCTGTGTCCCTCTGTCCTTCTCTCTCTCTCTGTCCCTCTGTCCTTCTCTCTCTCTGTGTCCCTCTGTCCTTCTCTCTCTGTGTCCATCTGTCCTTCTCTCTCTCTGTGTCCCTCTGTCCTTCTCTCTCTCTGTGTCCCTCTGTCCTTCTCTCTCTCTGTGTCCCTCTGTCCTTCTCTCTCCATCCCTTCTCATACTGCCATGCCCTTGGGAGTCTTTGCTCTTGTTTTCTCTTCTATCTCTCATGCTGCGGCTAGGAAATGAGTGTGTGTGTGTGTGTGTGTGTGAGTGTGTGTGTGTGTGTGTGTGTGTGTGTGTGTGTGTGTGCGCATGCGTGTGTGTGTGTGTGTGTATGTATGTGTGTGTGTGCGTGTGTATTTGTACACGTGTGCGTGCGTGCGTAATGAAGCTTCCTGTTCCAATTTGTTCTGGACCTGCCATCTCTACTACCCCCTCAGGGCCCTTTCTGGAACCCCCATAGCTCTCCATCCAGAGAGGGGGAACGCCGGCTGCCGTGTACCCAGGGAGAGGGCCTCCTCATTGGGGTGGAGAGTGGGCAAACACGGGGTTCCCTGCTGAGAGGTGGGATAGCCCTCAGTGGGACTTTGCCCCTGTGCCCCCTCGGACAAGATGGTGAGTGGGTAACCCACGGCGACAGCAACTCAAGCGTGGCGTCGCACCACTGGACGCCTCCGCCATCCCAGAATGATAATGTTGCTAGACGAGTGGAACACTGGAGCAGGGAGGGGGAGAGGAGAGTTGTGTGTCTTTGAAAGATGAAACATAAAGAAACGGCTGCACCAAGGGTGGGGGGGGGACGGGCGAGATTGCCTCCTTGGCCTCCGACAGAGTAAATTCAACAAAAATGGATGGAAACATAAACAAGCAAGTGAATCAAAACTTCAAAAGGTTCAAAAGGAATCAAAAGGTTTTGTTCATGGAAAACAGAGATCAATAGAAAATAGATCATTTCTACATTGAGAAATGACATAAA
>NC_137681.1:12393666-12401166 GCF_963989245.1 Nansenia antarctica | reverse complement strand
GTCGCACCGCACATGGGTCCAACACCACTCTACATTGAGAACATTATTCCAAAACGTAACAGAACAACTGACCATCATGGACCCAGCGGAGGCAGCTCAGATCCGGTTGGTGCTGGCTAATCAAGGTGCCAAACTCACCCAGCATGACCGGGTTCTACAGGAATTAACTGAATCCGTTCGCCAGATGTCCACTGCCGTCCAACGCCTGGTGGACTTCCACAACGCGGCGCAGACCGTCGCCGCAGCCGACGCATCGGCAGCACCACCTCCTCTACCAGCTCCTACCCCTCTCATCCCTGCACTTCGTGAGCCTCGTCTGCCACCCCCAGAGAGATACGATGGGCGCCCAGATGGTTGCAGGGAGTTCGTAGTCCAGTGCAGCCTCGTCTTTAGCCTGCAACCAGCATCATTCCCCACCGAGCAGTCCCGGGTAGCCTACATTACCACCCTGCTGACGGGACGCGCTCTCTCCTGGGCGACGGCTGATAGGGAGAGACAGACACCGCTGTGCTTGAACTCCCAGCTCTTCATCACGGAACTACGGAAGGTGTTTGACACTACCAGGGTGCTCTCGGGCTACGAGGCAGGCAGGCGACTCACCGATCGGCTGGTAGCAGACTACGCAGTGGAGTTCCGCACCTTGGCGAGAGAGACCGGGTGGGAGGAGCGCGCTGTGGTCGTCCTGTACGCTCAGGGGCTCTCGGAGGTCATGAAGGACGAGTTATCCTTCCGAGAGCTGCCTGAGCGGTTGGACGACTTAGTCGACCTCTCTCTACGGGTGGACAATAGACGCCGTAAGCGGGGCCGCGAGAGAGGGTCGGCTAGTGGTGCCCTTCTCCGCCCTACGCCGGGTGTGGAGCCAGCTAGGAGCTTCATGGAGGCACCACACTACGACGAGCCTATGCAATTGGGGGCGGCTCGCCTTTCTCTGACAGAGAGACATCGGCGTCAGAGAGAGGGGCGCTGTCTCTATTGCGGACAGAGTGGCCATCTGCTCGCCACCTGCCCAGACAAGCCGGGAAACGGGAGGGCTCGCTAGTGTCGGGAGGGGCATTAGTGGGCCGTGAACCACCCTCAGCTGTGGGCGATTACCGGACCTTTTTTTGGGTAACGCTGCAGTGGGGACGCAGCATACGACGGGTGTGGGCGTTGGTTGACTCAGGGGCGGCGGGTAACCTTATGGACACGGGCCTGGCCCGTGACGTGAGTGGGGCTTAACGCTCACAGACCTCCCGGTTCCGGTCCCGGTGCGCGCCTTGGATGGGCGGCCGCTGGGTTCCGGAGTCATCACCCAGTGCACAGGACCAATTCGACTCCAAGTAGAGGGGGAACAGTGGGAGCAGGTTCAGTTTTTTATTATTGAGGCCCCTGACTCTCCTATCGTCCTGGGGCACCCATGGCTGACATCCCATAATCCCTGTATCAATTGGTCCACAGGGCGAATCACCACACCTCCCTTAGCTCCAGCCACTACCCTCCCTACTTCATTCCCATCCCCATCTCCAGTCCCGTCCCACTCCCTAGCTCCACCCCCTAGACCCCTTTCCACTCTGACGGCCGCTTCCACAGACATTCCAGCGGTTCCGGCTATAGTGGGCGTTCCCCAAATCTATTGGGACCTGGGGGAGGTTTTCAGTAAACAGCGGGCCAAGGAGCTACCCCCTCACAGGTCTTACGACTGCGCCATTGACCTCCTGCCGGGCGCCACACCCCCTCGGGGGAGATTGTTTTCCCTTTCTGGACCGGAGACCCTGGCCATGAAGGAGTACATTGTGGAAGCACTCGCCGCGGGCCACATTCGTCCGTCCACCTCCCCGGCGGGTGCAGGGTTTTTCTTCGTGGCCAAGAAGGATGGGGGGCAGCGGCCGTGTATTGACTACAGGGGGTTAAACAACGTCACGGTAAAGAACAGGTATCCCCTTCCGTTGATGACGACGGCCTTTGAATCCTTGCAGGGGGCCCGGGTCTTCACTAAACTGGACTTACGGAATGCGTATAACTTAGTGAGGATCCGGGAGGGGGATGAATGGAAAACGGCATTTAACACCCCCAGAGGCCATTATGAATATTTAGTAATGCCGTTCGGTCTGGCCAACGCGCCAGCGGTATTCCAAGCCTTAGTGAATGATGTCCTACGGGACCTCCTCGACCACTCGGTGTTCGTCTACCTCGATGACATTTAAAATGTTTCGAAGGACTTAGCCCAACACCGTATACACGTACGGCAGGTGCTCGAACGCCTTCTCCGTCATAAACTGTATGTTAATGTTAAGAAGTGCGAGTTTCATGTCGACACTGTCTCCTTTCTGGGCTTCGTGGTGGACAAGGGGAACTTACTGATGGACCCCGGGAAGGTCGGTGCGGTGTTGGACTGGCCACGACCCTCCTCTCTTAAGCACTTGCAACGCTTTTTAGAATTCGCCAACTTTTATAGGAGGTTCATTCGCAACAGATTCGTAACAGATTGCTGGACTGGATGGAACGTTGCGCTCCAATCAGGATCATGGATTCCCCCAACCAGGAAGTGGGCGGAGCCTCCTGACCAGGGAGAACATTGCCTGCTTAACAGCATAACTGTGAGAGAGAAACATAGTATGGAGGGTGTATCATGCCGTATTTAAATACAATACAAACATCGGAATGCAATACACACATCGGAATGGAATACACGTGTAACACCAAATACAATGCAAAAATACGGAATGTTTGTGCCAAAATAAAAGCAATGTGTATTACATTTGAGCGCAGCGTATTCCATTCTAGCATGTGTATTGTATTTGGTCAGGAGTGTATTCCATTCTGCATGTGTATTACATTTGAGCGCAGCGTATTCCATTCGGTCATGAGTGTATTCCATTCTAGTGTCGGATACTAATTTGCATTGTATTTGCAAGTGCCATAATACCTACATCGGAATGGAATACAATGCAAATTACACCGGATATCGAAAAGCAATGCAAATGAGTATCCGCCCATATGCAAATTAGTATCCGCCCATAGGTTCTGCCCTTTCCGGCCATAGGATTCGCGATGCCAACGATGACGACAGTTTCTGTAATAGCTTATTAATAAAGATTCGAAAAATTATGCTGACCATCGTATTATCTTAGTTTAATGTCATTTCAATGAATCATATAATTTTATTTACAACAAGCACAACACAAAAATCGCTATTATGCACCGTCTTTGTCCGCGAATAACACCGGCTGTGGAGGTGGTACACACTTTGCTAACTTCACCATCTGTCTACGGTCATTTTGAGCCCTTAACCACCGCGCTGACACCCCGAGAAGTTATGCTTTTAACCGTAAACTCGATGAACCGGGAGTTGTCCAGTTGACAGCAGGGGAAGAGAATAATTCTACCCCGGAATTCCATTCAAATGCCAGCGTCAGTCAGCCTTTTCCGTAGAAATACATCGCTCCGTTATATATCTAACGTTACATGTTTTAAGGCTGATCTGTGCATGATAGTGCTGCATTATGTTGATCTATTTATATCGATCTATAAACGCGGAGATTGGAGCCCCAGACAGCGCTGCACTCGTATCTATCTTGAATGCCGATGCTGTGGTACTGTGCTGAATGAACCATTCGCTGACTGTCTTAATAAATCAAGTACAGAGATTCCAACCCGTGTTGAACATTCTATTTCCTTGTCAAATCGTGTATGCTGTCATTGCTGTGCACCATGAGATGACAACGCATTTAAGATCACAATCCTCAATAGATTGATTCCATCGTTTTACCGACAAGAAGATTCTACAATCTATCAGCCTTTCCGTAGAAATACATCGCTCCCTGTATAACGATATATATCTAACGTTACATGTTTTAATAGTAAGGGCATTTTACCAGATATTTGACCAATCTGCGAAGTAAATCGTTACCAATAAATGTCTTCACCAATGTGTTTCTAAAGGTGTGTAATAACATGTCCTAAAAGGTTGAAATTCAACTCCTGTGGGAAACCTCATAAAAAACTGCTCAAAGTTGGGGTACCGATAACCGATTTTCGAAAATTCGAAAATGCTTAAATTGGACTTGAGTAACTTTTGAGGGGTCAAACTAGGCATTTTTCATGATTCTGAGTTGATTGCAAGCATTTATTTGTCACCAAGAGCACTTCCTGGTGCAACCCCCAAACCCCCCCCACCCCCATTGGTGGTTGGCATTCAAAGTGAGGAAGTTTGGAGGTAACAGGTAACATTAGACAACATTAGACAGCACCAGCAGAGAGGCACTATCATGGGCATGGACACTTAGGCATAGGCCTCACTACATGTGGAACAATAGAACCAGGCTGCTTGAGCTACTCACACAGCCCAGCAGAGAGGCACTATCATGGAGGTCATAGCTCCAGAAGAGGGGTGACTGGTAGACAGCTAGGCCCAGTGAGGGCTCTCCTAATCGGACTGGCAGTGTATCACATAGTACCTGGAGGTCAGAGCTCCAGAAGAGGGGTGACTGGTAGACAGCTAGGCCCAGTGAGAGCACTCCTAATCGGACTGACAGAGTAGCAGTTAGGCCCTGGAGGTCAGAGCTCCAGAGGAGGGGTGAATGGTAGACAGCTAGGCCCAGTGAGAGCACTCCTAATCGGACTGACATAGTAGCAGTTAGGCCCTGGAGCTCATGTGACCTCCAGCATAGGGCCACAGGCCTAGTCACAGCACCCATGGAAGGTGTGTTGTCTCTGGGCTGTGTGTCTAGCTGAACACCTCTGGTAGTCCTTGGTACATCTCATGTTGGTACATCTCTTCCACAATGGGAGGTGAGAGTGAAGCTATTCAGCTTCACTTTCATCTCCCTTTTTTTAGGCCTCCATAACAGGTAAGTTACTGCCCAGCAGAGTGTCTCTCTGCTGGGCTGAGTGAGTAGCTGAAGCAGCCTGGTTCTATTGTTCCACATGTAGTGAGGCCTATGACTCTGTTTCCATGCCCATGATAGTGTCTCTCTGCTGGGCTGTGTGAGTAAATGAAGCAGCCTGGTTCTATTGTTCCACATGTAGTGAGGCCTATGACTAAGTGTCCATGCCCATGATAGTGCCTCTCTGCTGGGCTGTGTGAGTAGCTCAAGCAGCCTGGTTCTATTGTTCCACATGTAGTGAGGCCTATGACTAAGTGTCCATGCCCATGATAGTGCCTCTCTGCTGGGCTGTGTGAGTAGCTCAAGCAGCCTGGTTCTATTGTTCCACATGTAGTGAGGCCTATGACTAAGTGTCCATGCCCATGATAGTGCCTCTCTGCTGGTGCTGTCTAATGTTGTCTAATGTTACCTGTTACCTCCAAACTTCCTCACTTTGAATGCCAACCACCAATGGGGGTGGGGGGGGTTTGGGGGTTGCACCAGGAAGTGCTCTTGGTGACAAATAAATGCTTGCAATCAACTCAGAATCATGAAAAATGCCTAGTTTGACCCCTCAAAAGTTACTCAAGTCCAATTTAAGCATTTTCGAATTTTCGAAAATCGGTTATCGGTACCCCAACTTTGAGCAGTTTTTTATGAGGTTTCCCACAGGAGTTGAATTTCAACCTTTTAGGACATGTTATTACACACCTTTAGAAACACATTGGTGAAGACATTTATTGGTAACGATTTACTTCGCAGATTGGTCAAATATCTGGTCAAATGCCCTTACTATTAAAACATGTAACGTTAGATATATATCGTTATACAGGGAGCGATGTATTTCTACGGAAAGGCTGATAGATTGTAGAATCTTCTTGTCGGTAAAACGATGGAATCAATCTATTGAGGATTGTGATCTTAAATGCGTTGTCATCTCATGGTGCACAGCAATGACAGCATACACGATTTGACAAGGAAATAGAATGTTCAACACGGGTTGGAATCTCTGTACTTGATTTATTAAGACAGTCAGCGAATGGTTCATTCAGCACAGTACCACAGCATCGGCATTCAAGATAGATACGAGTGCAGCGCTGTCTGGGGCTCCAATCTCCGCGTTTATAGATCGATATAAATAGATCAACATAATGCAGCACTATCATGCACAGATCAGCCTTAAAACATGTAACGTTAGATATATAACGGAGCGATGTATTTCTACGGAAAAGGCTGACTGACGCGGGCATTTGAATGGAATTCCGGGGTAGAATTATTCTCTTCCCCTGCTGTCAACTGGACAACTCCCGGTTCATCGAGTTTACGGTTAAAAGCATAACTTCTCGGGGTGTCAGCGCGGTGGTTAAGGGCTCAAAATGACCGTAGACAGATGGTGAAGTTAGCAAAGTGTGTACCACCTCCACAGCCGGTGTTATTCGCGGACAAAGACGGTGCATAATAGCGATTTTTGTGTTGTGCTTGTTGTAAATAAAATTATATGATTCATTGAAATGACATTAAACTAAGATAATACGATGGTCAGCATAATTTTTCGAATCTTTATTAATAAGCTATTACAGAAACTGTCGTCATCGTTGGCATCGCGAATCCTATGGCCGGAAAGGGCAGAACCTATGGGCGGATACTAATTTGCATATGGGCGGATACTCATTTGCATTGCTTTTCGATATCCGGTGTAATTTGCATTGTATTCCATTCCGATGTAGGTATTATGGCACTTGCAAATACAATGCAAATTAGTATCCGACACTAGAATGGAATACACTCATGACCGAATGGAATACGCTGCGCTCAAATGTAATACACATGCAGAATGGAATACACTCCTGACCAAATACAATACACATGCTAGAATGGAATACGCTGCGCTCAAATGTAATACACATTGCTTTTATTTTGGCACAAACATTCCGTATTTTTGCATTGTATTTGGTGTTACACGTGTATTCCATTCCGATGTGTGTATTGCATTCCGATGTTTGTATTGTATTTAAATACGGCATGATACACCCTCCATAACACAGACCGTAACAATGGTATAAATAAAGTTGGATTGAATTCAATTGAACATGTTAGAACCATGACTATAACTACAGCCCAGTGCTTGCTCTATCGAACCGCCAGTGAATTGACTAGATATTGGTTGAATGAAACAGCATATCGATGACAAACAGGTTTGAGGATTTTCTCTAGCTTTTTTTTGTTAACGACCTGCATGCTGAGTAGAGAGAGAGAGAGAGAGAGAGAGAGAGAGAGAGAGAGAGAGAGAGAGAGAGACGGAGAATAGAGACAGACAGAGAGGGAGGGAGGGGGAGAATAGAGAGAGAAGCACTCAAAGTGGGGAATCACATCACAAACTTGTATTGATCTGTGTTCCTCCTCGCAGTTTGTTGAGAAAGGATAGAGTACAGAGGTAATGAGTGTTTGAGAGTGAGAGAGAAGAGGGAGGGAGGAGTGTGTGTGTGTGTGTGAGAGAGAGAGTGAGAGAGAGAGAGAGAGAGAGAGAGAGGGGGGGGGGTGTATGAGGGGGTGGACGTGTGTGTAGTACACTCGGGCATGTTGAGGGCAACAATGATGTCATGAGGGCAATTTAGGTCAGATAAATATGACAATGTGTTGGTGAGCATCTGATTGT
>NC_137681.1:12381166-12386166 GCF_963989245.1 Nansenia antarctica | reverse complement strand
GTGGAGCGCAGTGAGCTTATGCCAGATCTGCATAACTAACGAGGGGGATGAAACAACACACACACACACACACACACACACGCACACACACACACACGCACGCACTCACACACACACACATACATACACACGCACACACACACACACACACACACACACATACGTTTCCTCCTACACTCAGGAGGTAGCTCTGAAGCTACTAAGTAATATGCTGTGTACCAAAATAGAGTCTCATGACCAATACAAGCAACTGAGTGTGTTAGTTCATTGCGTTTGTGAAACAGTTTATTAAGGAATGATAAAAAGTGAATGAGAAATAACTGATATAGAATCCAGAAGCGTCCTCTATGAATAGAATCTCCAGATAAACATGCACAAGCATTACTGTTGGTATCTAGGGACTGTTTAACCAATTCATGACCAATTAGATTAGGCTACATTAGATTAGATTCAACTTTATTTTATCATTGCAGAGTACCAGACAATGAAATACAGTTTAGCATCAAACCAGAAATACAAATAATGATATTTACATGATGTAAAGAAAACATGACAATGATAGTGATAGGTACAGTATGGCAAGTACGGTACTTTAGAGGTATATACAGTTATGAGCTATATACAGTTAAAGTCGCTTATTTACAGTATGTAATGTACAGATGTAAAAGAGGTATGTGTAATGTGCAGTAATACCATATGTGCAAAGGTAGTCTTGTAAACAGCAGCGGTGCAAAGGGTAAAGAGTGATCACATTGACCAGGGGTGTGCAAACCAGCAGTAGTGCAAAGCCTAAATTAGATTGTCCACGGTGTCCGGGGCGGGGGCGGGGGGGGGGCATTGTCAATTATCTAACAAGATTCCGTTTCAGATCCGTTTAAACCCCCAGGACACTTTGCTTGACTTTGAGTGGGTGTACAGTAGAACTCAACCCACTAAAAACACCATTCACACAACGTACACCAAAACACACACCAAAACACACGACTACGGAACCGCTACAACCACAGTAGTCTTAATGGAGATGAATGAGAGAGTCCTCTGTCCCCGCGCTTTGGAGAGACCCCCCTGGACACCAGAAACAAAACAGAAACACACCAACCAGACAAACTAGCAGGCCTCCCCGCCCACGACCCCTCTGCACACACAAACTTTATCATAACTCCCCTTTAATGGAAAAAGCAATGACAAGCTCAAGGAGAAGCCGCGGCCCGCCGAAAAACAATTTACGACCCCGAAGTACAAAAAGAGAGAGGTGGGGAAATAAAAAGACAACTGAAAAAAGAAAGAGAAAAAGTTGTTTAAGTGCTGGCAGGGCCTGATATCATTTGAAATGGATACTGATAGCTGTATTTCTGTCAGCCTTGGGTAGAGAGTAACCTTGAACAGAGGGCTGGTGTTAGCAGGAACGTTGTACAGCGGGAACGGGAAGCCGGGACACTGGCTGGGTTGGAATAAGAATTCCCACTCACTTTTTAGTCTTTTACATCTGACTCCGGGTATTTACATGGCCAGGGTTGACATGCACAAAGGGATGTTACTGCGGTGTAGCCTTTTATACCTGCTCTCGCACATGTGCAAACACTCAAACACGAATGACGGCTGCTCACATGGACACGCACACGCACACGCTCGCGCGCGCACACACACGCACACACACACACACACACACACACACACACACACACACACACACACACACACACACAATCTCGCTTCTGTCACACTCTTTGTACTTCCATCCTCCAAATACACACACACACACACACATACACACAGACACACGCGCACACACACATTTACCCTGACTCTTCTCACATGCCCATACACACACC
This sequence comes from Nansenia antarctica, assembly GCF_963989245.1. Lineage (NCBI taxonomy): Eukaryota > Metazoa > Chordata > Actinopteri > Argentiniformes > Microstomatidae > Nansenia > Nansenia antarctica. The sequence continues at coordinate 12,384,334 of NC_137681.1, read as the reverse complement.
TCACACACACACACCTCATCTCCAGGGCGTCCCAGGGAGCTGAGTGAAAACACACACCTTCAGAACAATGGGCCCAGAGGGCCTGCAGAGTGACCTCCTGCCAAAGTCACTCCCGTTTGCGTTTCTTTTCCCTTTCTTTTTCATCCCTCTCTCTTGCCCTTCACTCTCGCCTCTCCCTCACAATCTCTCCGGTGGTCGATTGCAGTTTGTGTTCCATCGCCTCGCCTGTCACAGAGGAGGGATAGGAGCCAACCTAGAGACACACACACACACACACACGCACGCGCGTGCGAGGTCTACAAAGATTCTAACATTCACTCACACACACACAGACACACACTCACACACACACACACACACACACACACACACACACACACACCCGCACGCACACACACACATTTATCGGTGAACTAAAATGCTCATTAAGCCACAGCAAAGTGAAGCACCAATCATTTTTCACAGTTCACTTGAATTACAAACATCCATCGGCCTAAAATAAACATTTCTCCCCCTTCTCATCAGTCTTTAATCCTGATCAATCTGCCGTCTCACCCTGCTATTAATTTCTCTTTCAGTGATGGCTTCATTTCTATACCCCAAATGTTTATGAATGATGGCGGTTAATACATCAATATATCATTATGCATGTAACTGCTTGTCAGTCAAATGATAAAATATATGTTGAGCTGGAGGTGTAATTCTTTATGGTTGTCTGAGGTATACATCAGCAGCGTTCCCAATTACACTTGTCAGTAGCGGTCGTCAGAAGTGAGAGCTGAGCTTCATGATGAATGATGGGCTGCGTGACACTCGCCAAGGTCAGAGAATCATGTATGAATACATACAGGCACACACGCACGTCGAAACGCAAGTGTGCATACTTATCATACACACACATGAGCATGAGCATGCATATATTCATGTTACAAAACAAGCACACACGCACACACACGCATGCACACGCGCGCACACACACACGCACACACGCACACACACGCGCACACACAATCACACACACGCACGCACACGCACACACACACACACACACACACATACACACACACACACACACACACACACACACACACACCTGGTTGCACCACTTCAATCAATGCTATTCTTCTCTTTCAGTGTTCAGGTTGGAGGATGGAATGGTGGTCTTCTGGGATGGAGATGTGTGACATGTGAATGTAAAGTGGTGAGTCAGTCAACAGCCAGTCAGCCAGCCAGCCGACCAGCCAACCAGCCAGCCAGCCAGCCAATCAGAAATAAGTTCTTTAGTTTGTTTCTCTAGTTTGTGAGTTGGTTAATTATCTTGTTGGCTGGTGCATTAGTTCATTTGAGGACAGTGAACATAAACATCCATCCATCTTATTCTCCAGATAACACAACAACATCAACTGCTGAATCTAGCCCCCATCCTCCCAGTACAGATTCAGAAACACACAACACACACACCCACACACCCACACACCCACACACACACACACACACACACACACACACGCACACCTTCAGATCGTCATGCAAAGTAGAGCCAAATGATAGGAGGGAATGCTGAAACAGCGCTTTAGAAAACCCCACTTGACAGGACTAGGCCTGAGGCTAGGAACAGTCCTCCAACCTTCCATTCCTCCCTCCCTCCCTCCCTCAATCCTTCCCTCCATCCTCCCATCAAAGCTGCTCTCTCACTTTGACCCTGAGAGGAGCCTGACGGGGTAGCCACTTGCAAGCGGACCCCCTGGAAAGAGCCCTAGGGGAGAGTCAGGAGAGGAGGGAGAGGGGGGGAGAGATGAGTAGAGGGAGGAGATGGAGGGAGGGGGAGAGTGAGGAGAGAGAATGAACACTAGGGAGAATGGGGGAGATGAAAGAGAAGGTGGTTGTGGAGTGGGAAAGTGAGGGGGAGACTAGAGGAGACCGGGAGAGAGAGGAGGAGGAGGGAGCGGAGGGAGAGTCAGAAAAAGGGGGAGCAGAGGAGAGAAATATGTGAAACCTCACTGTCTGTTTTAATATTCCCAGCAGAGCGAGAAACAGACAGAAAATCGATCACTTCATTTTTCTCCGATATGAAAGACTTAAGAGAGAGAGGGGTGAACCGACAGACTCCCCCTCTCTCTATACATTTTCATTTCTCTCTCTTTCTCTCTCTCACTTGATCTCTCTTTCTCGCTCCACATTGAGAGCCATCTCTCTTGCATCTGTGAGTTATATTAACAGAGAGAGAGAGAGGGAGAGAGAGAGGGAGAGAGAGAAAGAGAGAAAGAATGAAAGAGAGAGAGAGAGAGAGAGAAACTATGTAATCAATTTTTGCTTCCAAGTAACCTGAAAGAACTTCACCAATAGGTCTTCAATAGGCACTTGTAACTTCATAGGGCCTCTATATAATCTCATAGGGCATCTGTAACCTGTGAAGATTCTTTATAACAGAATCAGAAGTCAGTGGCAATTAATAGGAAACTGAAAATTCTGTATTCAGATATTTGTCTTTGCATAACAATTTACATAAGATAATATCCCTCATAGGAAACAACATTTGTCAAGTGAATGACTGGGAGGTTTTCGTTTCCCATTCAGAGGCCATGCATAACAGCTCTCTGGCTGATGGAGAGGTCTGTTTTTATAAATAATGTATACAGTTGATAGATGACATACTCCTCCTAAAAACCTCCAAGAACTACACAACCTCCACAGGCTCCACAGTTTGATTTAGGATTCAGTTGAAAAACCTACAAAACATTCAACAACCTTGGCGTCCTCCTACGTCTCTGACTTCCTACTCCAGCATATCCCTACCCACAGTCTCATATCCCTACCCACAGTCTCATATCCCTACCCACAGTCTCTGTTCAGCTGATGCCAACCTCCTGGTCCCCATCACCAGGACTAAACATCGGACCTGGAAGGACAAGGCTTTCTCCACTGCAGCCCCCACTCTTTGGAACCCTACTCTTGTCATCACCATGAAATGTAGTGTCTTTGAGTACTGACAAAAGCACACAAAAAATACATGATTATTATTATTATTATTACTGGTAGTAGTAGTAGTAGTAGTAGTAGTAGTAGTAGTAGTAGTAGTAGTAGTAGTAGTAGTAGTAGTAGTAGCAGTAGTAGTAGTAGTAGTTGTAGTAGTAGTAGTAGTAGTAGTTGTAGTAGTAGTAGTATAGT
>NC_137681.1:12328666-12378666 GCF_963989245.1 Nansenia antarctica | reverse complement strand
AGAGATGAGGCACCATGATAGAGTGACTCCAGGATGGAGAAATGAGATGAGCGATAGGGAGAGTTGTTGCTGTTCATGGGAATGTTGGGTCCAGACCAACCAGCCACCACCTACTGTACGTACAGCTCTTCATCTTTCATAGGTTCATCAACAGTCGTGTGATTCATTCATTCATTCGTTCATTCGTTCATTCACAGGAGAAGAGCAGTTGCCTAAAATGACCATGTGAGTTGGTGCCATTGGTCTTGTTGTTCAGTTGACTAAATCCTCCATTCTCAGTTTCTCGGTTCATTCCTTTTTCTTTTTTTCTTTCCTAGGACTTGAAAGTTAAAGAAAAACAACAGAAAAGAAGAAAAGAAAATAGTGAGGTAAAGTAAAGACTTTGTTTAAAGGGAGACCTGGCCAAGAGGGCAGCTCCGAATGGATTGAAGGGATATTGTGGCTCCATGTCTCGGTGAGACAGACATCTGGAGTCAGTTGACTGAGCGCTCCACGTCTGACGGAATGGCTGACTCTGATTTCCTATCAGGTTTGGTGGTGCCACCCTTCCCCACTAGAGCAGCTTGCAAAGATCCTAACACACACACACACACACACGTGCACACACACGCGTGCACACACACACGCGTGCACACACTAACACACACACACACCCACACACTCACACACGTGCACACACACACACACACACAGTACTCAACCTCCTTGAATGTGAGAAAGTGAACCGAGAATTCAGGTGGGCCTTCAGGTGGGCCCACACTCATATTAGCTACACTCACCAACATATCCACATACCTATTCTAGTAAACACACACAAACACACACACATACACACACACACACACACACACACACACACACACACACACACACACACACACACACACACACACTACTTCCTCCAAGCGTGTGGAGACAGTTTGATCTTTCCCTCAGATCAATGGGAGTATATTGCTGGGGGGAGCTGTTGAGCTCAAATCCCCACTCAATAGTGGGAGAGTCCGTGTGTGAGCTGGTTAAATGGTAATGTCACAGGCCAGTAATGTGAACGTCTCACTGTTAGCCTGAGGTTTCTACTTCTGCTGAAAAATGGAACATAATGTCTGTAGACATGGAATAGAAATGTCTGTAGACATGGAATAGACTCTTCTAAACGATCCAATATTACACCATTACACCATCAAGTGGAGTTTGATTACATGATTACATTGATTACATTTCTCTTTCCATGTGAGTGGAGGAAAAAAGTGGGGGGGGGTGGGGGGTGGGGTGTGGGGTGGGGCTCATCAATCTGTGTCCCCTGGCTTCTCGCCCTTGATTCATGGAGACCTACCTTTACCGGCTAGCTCCCTGCCACCATGGTTGAGTGATGACCATCACATAGAGACAGAGACACACACACACACACACACACACACACAAAGACACACAAAGACACACACACACATTCTCTCTCTTTCTCGGTCACATACACACACATGTATAGGGTTGCCCTCGACTACATGATCCAACCTTCCCACCTCCATATACCTCTGTCTATTTCGAGCCATACTCCTGCCCCTCTCCACCTCTACCCATCTGTCCTCTGGTAGAGATGATGGGACTCTGTCTATGGACTGGCTCATTTAGGCTCCTCATCGTCCACATCACCAACTCTTCCAGATCACCTAAAACGGAATAAATAGAATGCAATAGAAAAGCCAAGGACTATGTGTGTTCATGTTACCTGTGTGTGTGTGTGTGTGTGTGTGTGTGTGTGTGTGTGTGTAGGAACCTGTGCTCTGTCTGTGTGTGTGTGTGTGTGTGTGTGTGTGTGTGTATGTGTGTAGGAACCTGTGGTCTGTGTGTGCGTGTGTGTAGGAACATGTGCCGTGTGTGTGTGTGTGTGTGTGTGTGTGTCCTGCCTCTGCTGTGACATCTTTATCTCCCCAGACTCCTGGTTGGGATGCGCAGGGTGCAGCAGAAGGGCGGCGGCCTAGCGAGGGAACATTAGCATAAACATGCCGTGGGTCCCAGGACCACCTGTCAGGGGCTGTCACGGCAACGCAGACACCGGAGCACGGTGCATTAACCCCTGGACTTATCTCCTTCACTGACCACACATGAAACACTGCAGGAGAGGAGGGGAGGGTGGGGGGGGGGGGGGGGGGTGAGAGAGGGTAGAGGAGAGGAGAAGAGAGGAGAAGAGAGGTGAGGAGAGGAGAGGAGAGGAGAGGAGAGGACAGGGGAGGACAGGGGAGGACGGGGGAGGAGAGGAGAGGAGAGGAGAGGGGAGGGGAGGAGAGGACAGGACAGGACAGGAAAGGAAAGGACAGGACAGGAGAGGAGAGAGGAGAAGAGGGGGATTAGAATAAAGAGAGAGGGGGATTAGGTCTTTGTCATTGTGGAGTGATTACACAGGCCTCTCATCCATCACAGTTCCAACAGGAGGGAACTCCAGATGCCTACTTGTCCCACTCAGCCAGTACTGACAGACAGAAGGGCAGACTAAGAGAGGGAGGAGAGAGAGAGAGGGAGGAGAGGAGGTAAAGAGAAGACTAAGAGAGGGAGGAGAGAGAGAAAGGGAGGAGAGGAGGTAAGGAGAAGACTAAGAGAGGGAGGAGAGAGAGAGAGGGAGGAGAGGAGGTAAAGAGAATGGCATTGGCTCTGTCATTCTAAATTAGCGGTGCCTACAAACTTATATCTGTCTTGCCTTTTCTGCCTCTCTCTGGGTTTCTCTCTTCTCTCAATCCCTTTTTCTCTAGTCCCCCCTTTCCCTCCGTCTCCCTCTCCCTGTTTCTCCCTAATTGTCTCTGACCTTCTCTCTCTCTCTCTCTCTCTCTCTCTCTCTCTCTCTCTCTCTCTCTCTCTCTCTCTCTCTCTCTCTCTCTCTCTCTCTCTCTCTCTCTCTCTCTCTCTCTCTGGTGTGTCCTAGAATGGAGGCCTCTAGTCTAGAAAGTAGGCTCCTGAGTGTGTGTGTGTGTGTGTGTGTGTGTGTGTGTGTGTGTGTGACAGTATAACAGGGTTAAAGGTTATCTGGTCAGGGGGGCCTGCACTCAGGATCATCTGGCGCCATCTCCCCTATCCTACCCCAACCTGATCAAATCATACAGCACCAATAGCCCAGTCTCTCTCTCTCTCCCCCCCTACCCCTCTCTCTCTCTCTCTTTCTATATCTCTTCATCCCTTTCAGTGTCTTATTCTCTCAGCTGCCCATCTTCCCTCTCTCTTTTGTCTCCCTATCCCTCTCTTGTGCTAACTCTTACCCACCTCTCTGGAACCTCTGATTTCCCATCTGTGATTCCAACCCAAATCACGCATGAACACCCGCAGAGGGTTGGCTAATTATAGCCAGGGATAATGCTCTAACTTTTCAATTTTGCAAGTTTGCAAAACTCTCCAAAACACATCTCATGCTAAAAACTATATTATTAATAATCATAATAATACTGTGTGTATTCAACAGCTTCGATTTGTGTATTCAACATTATTTCCACTTGACTGATCCTCTGCCCTGCTCGCGGTGACTGTCTTGTTGACATGATGTCCCAGCTTGGAGGGTGATACCCCAGTTTCCCACTTGTAATCACCAGTTGGAGTGCCGTTCAAATTGATTTTTCCCCACTCGGGAGCTCGTGTTTCCCACTTGAATCCGATGCGACGTTCTCTCTTTCAGTCTCCTTCCTCTCCTCCACTCCACTCTCCTCTCCCTTCCCTTCTCCTCCTGGCCCGCATGCATGCCTTATCATCAACAGTGTAATGTACAGTAAAACATTTATGTGTTGGCCCATTTCTGTCATTTCCCGGGACATGGTAAATGCCAGTCACAGAGGCTCCGTCACTGTGACACTAATGGGCCTCCCAGTGCTCCCGGTAGGCCTGGCCTGTTAACCATAGAGGGCTTCCAGGAGAACTACCCTGACCTCTGACCCCTGTTGACAGGCATCTTGGAGGGTTACATGGTCAGACTGTGTCTGTAACAGGTGGAGAGACTCAACCCCCATGATCACAGAATGGTATAGAGCTTCTTGTTGAAATTAGCAATATATATGGTTTGTATAAGTATGTGTGTGTATGTGTATGTGTATGTGTATGTGTGTGTGCGCGTGCGCGTGTGTGTGTGCGAGTGTGTGCGTGTGCGTGTGCGTGTACGTGTGTGTGTGTGTGTGTGTAGTAGTAAATGTAGATGAGTTTTTTTCTGGGCTGTAGGGGGAATGGGCTGCGGTTGGATGCCCTGACTGCAGACCGCTCCACAGAAAAGAACGACTTTTTAAATTACCCATACATCACTGTCAGAGCAGTGGAGACCAGAGCTACAACAGCCCACGCACACACACAACGCCATGTTTACACTCACATACACACACACACACACACACACACACACACACAGAGTCCACTGAGTGTACACATGCACAATGACCTAAATACACACAACATATGCATATATAGGGGAGCAAAGCAGTGGCATGGGAATCTTATGCTCGATCACACATACATACACGCACACGCACGCGCTCGCACACCCACACACACACACACACACACACACACACACACACACACACACACACACACACACACACAGACACACTCTACACACCCACCTGTACAAACCAACAAATTGCTGGAAGATTTACGCAAGAAAACAAACTGCAACTCAGCCATAATTCTCACCCTATGTTCCAACAGCATATACTAAAACAACCTCCAGCATCTGGTGCGTTTCTCTCCCTGTCTGCAGGTCTCTCGCCTCCCCTAACGAGCTTGGTCTTAATTGCAGGTAATTAAAGTGCTTGTGGCTTTTTTACTGAGCCGGAGAAATGAGAGCACAATATGTGTTGGCGATAAAACGCAGAGGGATAGGAGTACCACAGGCGAAGGGGGGAGGGGGGTTACATGTAGTGGGTGTCTCTCTCTCTGTGACAGGTGCACTGTACACATACAGTACATACACATGCACACACACATACACATACACACACAAACACAGACATGAATGCACGCACGCACACACATATATATATATATATATATAAACACACACACACACACACACACACAGAGCATATAATCAGAGATTAACATCATGTAATTAGACTATCTAGTAAGGAGGGAACAAACACCCAGGCGGATACACACATACACACATACATTAAGTACACACATACACACGGCCCACATACACAATCAGAGCTGATAATGAGTGTAGGACTGTTAATGAAGCATTGAGTGTTGCAGTAGGTCTACGCAGGCAGCAGAGGGCGCCAGATCTCTCTCAAATAATGACAAGGAATTGTGTGGTTCTGCAGTCAAATACATCTGTGTGAGAGAAATTGTTTATTTTTCTGGTGAGTGGTGAACATTAGAAAATGTTCTATGGGGAATGTCTGGGTGGCATCGCTCACTAAGCCACGTAATTTATTGATTGATCGTAATTGATCAATTGTGGCCATCGACCTATCCTGCATGTCATCCCTCCTTTCACTCACCCATCCTTCCTGTCAATCTCTACTGTATCTATCCCAATAAAGCAGAAATGCCCTAAAAGCATATATATATATATATATATATATATATATAGATAAATAATGCTAATAATAATTGTATAGTACCAACTACTGCATTTGAATCAACAGCTGCAAGTGAAATGTTAACTGAAACGTAACTTAAATTAAACATTTTGAGTAGACTTCTCCTGAATGTGTACATGCACTTGAGTGAGTGAGTGAGTGAGTAACTGACTGACTGACTGAGTTGCAGATGTGTCTGTGAGTATGTGTGATAATAACTCTCACAAGTCAGACACAGTCTAGTGAGATAGCCTGCTCTATTGATTTCCCTCTGTGCGTGTCAGAGGTGTGTGTGTGTGTGTGTGTGTGTGTGTGTGTGTGTGTGTGTGTGTGTGTGTGAGAGCGAGAGAGAGAGAGATAGATGTAATGCCTCTCCCCTGTCTACCCCTCTCTCTGTTCCCCAGGCTTCTCCTCCTCCTGCTCTCTCTGTTCCCCAGGCCTCTTCTCGTCCTCCTCCTCTCTGTTCCCCAGGCCTCTCCTCCTCCTCCTCCTCCTCTCTGTTCCCCAGGCCTCTCCTCCTCCTCCTCTCCTCTCCTCTCTGTTCCTCAGGCCTCTCCTCCTCCTCCTCCTCCCTCTGTTCCCCAGGCCTCTCCTCCTCCTCCTCCTCCTCTCTGTTCCCCAGGCCTCTCCTCCTCCTCCTCCTCTCCTCTCTGTTCCTCAGGCCTCTCCTCCTCCTCCTCCTCTCTCTGTTCCCCAGGCCTCTCCTCCTCCTCCTCCTCCTCCTCCTCTCTCTGTTCCCCAGGCCTCTCCTCCTCCTCCTCCTCCTCTCTCTGTTTCCCAGGCCTCTCCTCCTCCTCCTCCTCCTCCTCCTCTCTCTGTTCCCCTGGCCTCTCCTCTGTTCCCCAGGTCCTTCTTCCTCCTCTCCTCTGCTCACGAAACAAATCTGAATCCACTAACCCTCCATGCATATGGATGAGATAGGTGAGTCTCTAGGACTTCTGTATCTTATCTCAAAGATTAGACTTGAGCCTTGAACTCAGGCTAGGCCAAGGCCACGGTAGAGAACAATCAAAGAGCGTGCTGTCAAGAAGTGTGATGGACAGTTCAGAGAAGAATCAAAAATGACTAGAATGTATCTCAATGGTTTAAACTAGCGTGATATGGAATCAGCGCCTCTGTAATACGGTGACTGTACGCAGAAATGTGCTTTCACCTGTTCTGTTATTTATTAGGAAGCTATAGAATGAGACCTATTGGTTACCTAGATCATGAGCTTTGCTCTACTGGTAAAACTCCCTATCTGACCTTGTGAACTGGCAGCGTGTGCACACACAGTGCTACCAGTACCTAGAACAAGGATTTGATTTACAACAACTTGTGCAACTGTAATTTCACAACTGTAATTGCCATTTCTTAAAGCCACTCAGAATTGCATACAGTTGGTGTGATAATAGTGGGGCAGATAGTTCCTTTGTCATCAAATGTGAAATGTGAATGACAACCTTTGTCCTCTTTCTAACCTGTTATGGATGTATTATTAATGATACTATTAACATAATGATTGTATCATTGACCCGATTTCCTCATGTTTTGCAATATCTTAACCAGTCTTAACCAGGGTTTATTGAGGATAGATCAGTGTTAGTTTAATATTACACATGGTGCTGCATAAGGTATGATCAATGAGACCAGCTAGGTATTAAAACATCAATCCATGTAAAATCAGGAAAGAAATAAGAAAAATACATATTTTAACAAAACACACTGCCTGCATCATTGTCACATGTTCAACTACTTTCGGGAGAATTTGCTCAGCAAATTGAATAAAAGCATAAAGGCAGATTACTAGGTATTTAGCCAAGAGGATTGTAGAGGATCCTGCAGCACCTGTTTAGATGCATTTTCTTTTAAATACACTGATGTTGACACAGTAAAAATGCATTAACGCCAAACACACCTACTTTAAATCTAGAAATGAACTTTTGCTCATGACACTTGCAAGTTAAGCCTGGCAGATATGTCAGATTCAAATCACAAAATCAAAATCATTTTAATCCTATTTTACAGATTTTCTTTCTTTCTCCAGGGAACCATACATTACAATTCATACATACATTACATTACAATACATTAAAATATGATAATGTCATACACGCCAACTCAAGCGTGACAATGATGAATCTTATCTTATCAACTTCACAGGGAGATGGAGAGAGAGAGAGAGAGAGAGAGAGACAGAGACAGAGACAGAGACAGAGACAGAGACAGAGACAGAGACAGAGACAGAGACAGAGACAGAGACAGAGACAGAGAGAGAGAGAGAGAAGAGAGAGAGAGAGAGAGAGAGAGAGAGAGAGAGAGAGAGAGAGAGAGAGAGAGAGAGAGAGAGAAAGGTGGTTGGGGGTGCAATGCAATGAGGAGAAACGTTAAGAGTTATTCAAGCTCAAAAGCCATGAGTCCAACTGCATCTCATCTCTGGTCTATCAAGCAATGTCGCCATCTGGTGGTTAATCAAGGGTAGTTGTTATCAACTACTGCTGGGTACTCCAGGCTTACTGGGATAGTTTTATTAAAAATGCTGAATCTTCAGGGGGAAATTTGGCTAATACCAAGACAGCTGTCAGAGTGACTGTCAGGGCTTTATTCAAAATGACCCTAGATAATCAAAAAAAAAAAAGATGACTTGGGCATAAGATGGGCAATTGAATGTTCTCAAGGTAATACCATAGAATGCAATGAAATTACAACACAAAGCACAATAAAGATAAGGACTTGACACAGACAACGAGGATAGATAATAAACAGATCAACAGAAATATGATCCCCTAGACACACACACACACACCCACACCCACACCCACACCCAGAGAGAGTTATCCTGCAGATCAGTTCAGATGAGTTATATCTTGATAGCATTTCTAGGAGATAAGATAAGACAGTGTTACTTGGATTTAAAATGGTGTAAAACACTCAGGACAGAGAGAGAGGGAGGGTCAGCAGAGATCATGTACAGGTTGAGATAAAGATTGCGGCATTATTATCTCTCTCAGTGTGTGTAAGGTTGTTCTGAGAAATTGAGTGAGAGAGTGTGTGCATCGGCATTGTCTGGTCAATGCAAAGAGAGGAGTGGGAGCTTGGGAAGTTGAGTCTTACTGCCACTCAGCCAGAGGTATTTCAGCAGAATTATTCTCAACCAAGAGTCACAAACAAGACCTTGGTGAGTCTTCTTTCCGACACTCTAAGACCTGTGTGTGAGCTGGACTGTGTGAGCTGGACTGTGTGAGCTAGGCTGTGCTGAGGGTATCGTCTCCTGAGTCCTGACCTGTGTATAGTGAAGCCCATAGCTATGCTGCTGAGGCTGGTTCTCCTGGGCGCGCTGGCCAGCACACCCTCTCTGGCAGCCCCACGCCAACGCTCCGTCTCTGGGTTGGAGGCTCAGCGAGGCGGGCCCCACACCAGGACCTCTAAGAACAAGGTGCTGCTCATCTCCTTCGACGGTTTCCGCTGGGACTACGACCGGGACGTGGACACCCCTAACCTGGACAGCATGGCCCTGGACGGGGTTAAAGCAGCCTACGTCACCCCTCCCTACCTCACCATCACCAGTCCCACACACTTCACCCTGCTCACAGGTAACACAACTGTTTAGTGGTGGCTAAAGATTTAATGATTGGAGCATTTGTGTAACTTTTAAGTTGTTAGTTTGCTGGAAAGTTTGACTATCAGTTTGCCTGACCTGGCAACCCTGGTAAACGAAGAAGTCACACTACCATGCTATTACTGTAAAGATAAACTATACTGTGATTGTGAATGCCTCAAGATCATAGCCTAGTCTCGTCCTTAAGAACAGCACATATCTAGGAAAAGTCATGAAAGGAGGGTCCTGAAATTTGATCGAGTGCAAAGAAGATTTTCCTTTACTCACAGGGGTCAAATAACCCCTCATGGCTGTTCTAGTGTTAAAGGACCAGTTTCTCCACATTCTGATCCCATGACTCCACTGTCGACCCACCAGGGCCCCCTTTATCTCTCCCCCGAGCACTCAAGCCCACATGAATGTCTTCTGTCTAACCTTGATTACATACACATCGCTCTGCATTGTGTTGATGAATAAATGCAATTATAGTTCTACAAAATGATTAATAACCGCAAGTGTAATTGTACAAAATGATTCGCCTTCCACAAGTTCAGTCCAGTGAAGGAGATGTTGTGGGAAGTTCATGCTCCTTAGCGCCCTCTGCAGGAAGCCAAGGCTGACTCCGTCAAAGTCCTTCTCCTGGTTTAGGCTGAGGAGGCCCGGAGGGGACCTTTGATGGACATTCCAGGGACGCTGCCTGTTTGGGTTGCTGGGGCTATGAGAGCTTTGGCCATGATCTTGTAGTCAACCGGGGGGAGGTTGATGGGGCGCCAGTTCCAGAGGTTCTCTTGAGGTCCCCTTTTCTTGTGGGATCGGCCTGACCTTCCAGACAGTGTGCACATATGTTAGGTGCATGAGGAGATCTCCCACACTGGAGCTTGCAGACGGGGGGGGGGCTGGGGGTGCTGAGCAATAGTGCTTCAGATAAAGCCGGTCCGGTGCTCAAAAGTGCTCAAGTTGCTGAAAAACCACTGGGACACTGTTGCTTCCCTCTGCTACAATATTACAGAAGTGTGCTGAATGATATGGACCATAATTGTCAATCCAGAATGTGGTAGCGATCAAGAGTATGCTTATTGCATTGGAGGGGTGCAATTGGGTTCATGCTTGCTACTGCCTCCTCTCCACAGGGCAGTATATCGAGAACCATGGGGTGATCCACAACATTTGGTTCAATACCACCACCCAGGAGAAGAAACAGTACTATATGACACAGTTTGTTGACTCCTACTGGGACAATGGCAGTCTGCCCATATGGATAACAGCACAGAGACAAGTGAGACTCTGACACACACACAAACACACACACACACACACACACTTTTAAGCTCCTTTTCTATGCTGTTCACATCTAGACAAAAACACTTTATTATAATACAGTTTAATAGCCCAAGCTCTGAGATGTGCATTGAGTAGGGTTATTTGATCATAAATAAATTCCTCATAACCTTGTTGCTTAGGGATAGGGACAGAGGATGATTTTGTTTTTCACACCTCCTTTCTCAGGGTCTGAAGGCAGGTTCCCTACACTTCCCCGGCACCGCGGCCACCTACAAAGGTGAGAGGGTGAGCGTCAACGAGGTGGAACCCCGTTTCTATGACCACTCCAATGAGACGGAGTGGAAGATGAAGGTAGACAAGGTGATTGGTGACTGGTTCGGCCAACAGGATCTGGACCTTGTGTCCCTGTACTTCGGGGAGCCAGACGGGGTGGGACACGAGCATGGGCCAGATTCTGCGGAACGGCGGGAGATGGTAAAACAGGTGGACCGCACCGTGGGATATCTCCGGGATACAGTTCAGAAGCACGGCCTTGACGACCGGCTCAACATCATCATCACTGCTGACCACGGAATGACCACTGTGCTCCGGAACGGCCTAGTTGATGAGATCATGCTATCCGAGATTCCTGGGTTTGACTTCCGGGATATACAATTCCACTTGGTGGACTACGGCCCTTCCGGAATGCTGCTGCCGAAAGAGGGGATGCTGGAGAAGGTGTACCTGGCCCTGAAAGGTGGTCACCCTCACCTGCATGTGTATAAGAAGGAGGACATGCCTGCGAGACTGCACTTTAGTAACCACCCTCGCATCCTTCCACTGGTTCTCTTCGCTGACCCTGGATACGTCATAAATGGGGTGAGTGTTCTGAGATAGACGACCTGGCTAGGTCTGTGCATCTTGCTGAAGCTGAGTCTGTTACAAACGTCCTGTTGCATTCAATACAAAACGTCAATGGATTACCTAGCAACGGCTAGATCCCTGCTGTATCAAATGGATTCCCCTCTATTCCTTCCTTCTCTCGTCCTTGTATCCTAATGTACAACACATACATAGCCCATTGCTCATACGCAAAGATAATGTCTCAATGTATTCAGGCAACACCAAAATTGTAATACAAAAATATTTGACCATGAAATCTTTATATTTGAACTGAAACCATCTAACACCTCCCCCCATATGTCCTTGTTGTCCTGGCAGTTCTTTCCATTTCAGTGGAATAAGGGAGAGCATGGCTTCGACAACCAGGAGATGGACATGAAGCCGTTCTTCAGGGCTGTGGGACCTGACTTCCAGAAGAACCTGCTAGTTGGGCCCTTCGAGACGGTCAACATTTACCCACTGATGTGCCATCTTCTGGGGATAGCTCCAGAGATCAACGACGGGTCCCTGGATAATACCAAGCACATGCTCATCCCCAAGACGGAAGTAGGCGAGCCAGAAGGTAAGTGTTGAATTGTTCACTTTTTTTGTGATCATTAAAAGTTCAGGACATTAAACTATTCAACATTCGATGACAAATAAATACATGAAATGCAAGCTTGACCAAGGACAAAACCATAAGAACACATAAGCTGTCTGGTTTCACCCCATTCCCAAGGTGAAACCAATGAAATATCACTATCACAACATATTGTGATGTTAGAACTTTGACTTCATAGAAAAAGCTTGTTATGTACTGTAGAACGTAATATTATCGTCTGTATCCAATAGGCTATGGTCAACAAGTTGCATGCTCTGCTGTTCACCCTAACATATTTAAATTGCTGATAACGTTGCTTGATAACAGACTCTGATTATAAAGATCCATATCTTGTTTCGTGCTTAGACAAGAGATTACAATCCAACAATGATCATCCTCATGATCATCTATCACTTCAGCAAACTGACTATATTGTGTCATCTTGTCATAAAGAGGGATAAAATATTCTTTTGGAATTACAAAAGGTTAAAGTTTGACTCTGTTGTTGCATGCTGTGTCATTGATACACACCCAAGATATAGATTAAAGGAGCTGGGCATAAGTTTGGTGGAAATCTGCCACCTCTAGCCACCGTGGTGAAATTCAGTTTGAACCTCCAAACAACAACATCCATAATAGAAAAATAAACCCCCAAAATGGACTTGCAGTGTCGGACATTAGCCGTTGTGTTTCTGTATGGTGCGCATGATTCAATGAGGCAGCCACCAGAGACGGAAAGGCGAAAATGGAGTCAACTTGATTGTTATTGCAGAGTACAAGCATCAACAACTCCATTTTAGAAAGCACTTTCGGGACTAAAACAGTGTTTGTAAATTCCACTAGAACCACTCCACTAGAACCCCCCCTGGGGGGTATTCCATGAACAAAATCCAGGTTTTTGATAATTCGCAATAATTTAATTCCGTTCCCCGAATGTGGCTGAAAGATATCGCTGTTAAGTTACCATGGCGACTTATGCCTCAGAACTAACCTGGTACCTACCAGGTTAAGTGTCAAGATTAAGTTAAATGCGTGTCAAAAATGTGTAACAAGCGGAAACAAAATCCCGAAAGACAGTTCCGTCAAGTGCCTTTTTGGAAACATTATGTACAACCAGTGGTGTAGTCTAGTTTTTTCTAGTGGGTATACTGTGATTTTGCCCTCCCAGTCAGAGCGACACCTGTCCCGTAGCGACACCCCATAAGCACCACCACACTCACTTATGCATACAGTATGCATCTACACCAGTGTTTGCTGCCTTGGGGGGGGGGGGGGGGGGTGGCATGGACTGTACTTGTCTTGTACATCAAGCTGCCTCACGCTACAGAAACAGGAGATAGGCTCCTTCCCTATGGGCCGTTAGGCTCCAGAACCATCGGTTTACAAGGCTACTTACTTCTGTGGTCTTGACTACCTGTCCACTTTCTCACCTGGTTCTTGCTCTCTCTCTCTCTGGTGTGCCGACACCATCCTGCTCTCTCTCCTTCTCTCCCTCCCTATCCTCCTCTCTCCCTCTTTTGCTGTCAACCAAAAGGCAAACATAACAACCAGAGTATTTATAATGTAATAAGAGGTATACATTGAATTCATATCAAATCATACATACTTCTAATTGAATATTGGGTTGCTGTGGGCAATAGAGTCAGATACTGTCTTTACTTACTCTCTCACCTGTAAGAAAATCGTATGTCCAACTACAAAAAAACAGAAATTTCCAATGAGTGAGGGTTTGTTCCAATACTTCAATCCACTGTCCATGTACTGTAAATATACCATTATGGTATTACCATAAAGCCCAATTCTAGCAGAAGAAGAAAGATTGTATATCTACTTTAAGTAAAATAATAAAGTGCCTCCAGTTAGCTCTTTAGCTGGCAAGTGTGCAGCAGACTAGCTCATCTAATCACCTCTGAGCTAGCTAGCTTGCTAGTTCTTTGACACTATTATTCACACCATGAAACTATAATCAGACACTTTCTAATCACAATAATAACGACTAATTTGAACCAACTTTCTCTGTCAGAACACAGTAATTATATTTGCTAACGTTTCAACTTGCTTACTTTCTTCTGCAGAGCTTTCACCCTGCAAAAACTCTCTCGCGTCGCACGCGCACACAAAACAAACCAAAAGCATTCTCCAGCGGCACGAAGCTGTGTGTGGAGGTCTGGCCCGCCCGCGAATTTGCGAAACCTAGGATGGTAAGGGGAGGCAGGGCAATACCGCTACCTGATTGGTTGGAGAAGCACTCCCTCATTGGCTGCCTCCCCCTACCAGCCTAGGTTTCGCAAATTCGCGGCCCGCCCACCCCAAGGCTCTGTAGGGGAAATACTGAGACTAGCATTCTGAACGACTGGTTATGCGATAACAAACATGTCAGAAAGTTCGAAGTAAGTGCTTCGTAACACAGACGGGGTGAATTTTATGAATGAAAGTGAAAGTTCTGTCACAAAACGCCGTTACGTATCCTCGCGCATTTTCTAGTGGGTATACGCAAATCCTTGTCCTTTCCTAGTGGGTATACGGCGTAGTCCTGCGTATCACGTAGACTACACCACTGTGTACAACCTTATTAGAGAGAGAGAGAGAGAGAGAGAGAGAGAGAGAGAGAGAGAGAGAGAGAGAGAGAGAGAGAGAGAGAGAGAGAGAGAGAGAGAGAGAGAGAGAGAGAGAGAGAGAGAGAGAGAGAGAGAGAGAGAGAGAGAGAGAGAGAGAGAGAGAGAGAGAGAGAGAGAGAGAGAGAGAGAAGAGAATATCGATCGATGGATAGATATATAGATCGATAGAAGGGTGTTTGGTGCAGGGGTTAAGGCAACCAGCTAGTAACCAGAAGGTTGCTGGTTCAATCCTTGCCTCAGGGGAGTGGTTGCTGTTTTTTGGGGGGCATTTAACAGATGCCGTCATGCAAATCGATTTACAATAAATACATCTGTCTAAGTAAGTGAATCTCCTATCCATCAGTAATCATAAGAAATACTAATCTATGCCAAATCCAGGGCCCAGTTACATAAGAACATCATTAGGCGACAAGTCAGAAAGGCTTCAAACACCATTGTAGTTAAGTAGTAGTAAATTAGCCTACACCATCATTTTAAACATACATTTTTAAGATTAGATTCAACTTGATTGTTATTGCAGAGTACAA
Source organism: Nansenia antarctica (assembly GCF_963989245.1). Taxonomy (NCBI): domain Eukaryota; kingdom Metazoa; phylum Chordata; class Actinopteri; order Argentiniformes; family Microstomatidae; genus Nansenia; species Nansenia antarctica. The sequence continues at coordinate 12,363,649 of NC_137681.1, read as the reverse complement.
GCATCAGACGACTCCATTTTAGAAAGCACTTTCGGGACTAAAACAGTGTTCGTAAATTGAATATTTCTTTCAAGTGATCTCAATCCCTGAACGTCACTGATTAAACATAGTCATTACAACAATTGGGAAGCTTTTAGAAATCATGAATGTTACATACTGGACCTTTAAGATGCACCACCATGATAGTAGATAGTTCATGGACTGAATGTCTGTCTGTTTTCCAGAGAGGGATGTCCAGTGGGATGTATTCATTGGCTTGTCGGCCACAGCTGGGTTTCTGGCACTGGTTTTTGTTGTCACCGTCACTCACGCCATGTACAAAAGGACCAGAAAGGACAGGAGGTAGAGTATGGTGCTGCCTAGTGTTCGTTCTCTCTCGTTCTCTCGTTCTCTCGTTCTCGTTCTCTCTCTCTCTCTCTCTCTCTCTCTCTCTCTCTCTCTCTCTCTCTCTCTCTCTCTCTCTCTCTCTCTCTCTCTCTCTCTCTCTCTCTCTCTCTCTCTCTCTCTCTCTCTCTCCTTTCAGTCTGTCTAATTTTGTATGATTTCATTTAGATTATTTTTGGTCAACACTGGCCATGTGGTCACTGATATTACTGACTAATATGAACTGCCCCCGTCTCTGTTCCAGGTCTTCGATGGAAAAACATGTGGATGAAAAAGAAGCCAACACGGCACAAACCTCCTTCTGAGAAACTGTGAACTTTGTGGAACTACATTAATTTAGCCGGGGTTCCGCTGTTCTCCGTAACCAAAATAATCTCCTCGGTCGAGTGGCAAATTGCAATGTCCATAATCATATAAAACTAAGCCTTTTGTTTTTTTAACTGAGATGGCAAATGCAAGATTATTCTTGTTGAATTTACAAGCAAATGTGAGATCACTGAGAACATTCTTTAAGTTTTCTTTCTTAGGTGTTGGCATGAGTCCAACTGCAACTCATTTTTGGGGGGGGGCATTTACCAGAAGCCTTAATGCAAATCGATTTACAATAAATACATCTGTCTAAGTAAGTGAATCTTCTATCCATCAGTAATCATAAGAAATACTAATCTATGCCAAATCGAGGGCCCAGTTACAATACTAGAAGAACATCATTAGGCGACAAGTCAGAAAGGCTTCAAACACCATTGTAGTTATGTCAGTTCTCGTAAATTAGCCTACACCATCATTTTAAACATACATTTTTAAGATTAGATTCAACTTGATTGTTATTGCAGAGTACAAGCATCAGACAACTCAATTTTAGAAAGCTATGAAGCGCTGTCGCCACCTAGTGGTTAGTCAAGGGTAGTTGTTATCCACTACCGCGGCATACTCCAAGCTTACTGCGATTGATATTACAAAATGCTAAATCGTCAGGGGAAATGTTTGCTAATACCAAGGCAGCTGTCAGAGTCTCTGTCAATCGGGGGTTTATTCAAAATGACCCTAATAATGACCCTATAATAAAATAAAATAAATGTTTGGGAATGAGTGGGGCAATTGAATGTTCTCAAGGCAAAAGCTAGGCAGTATAATTACAACACAAAGCACAATAAAGATAAGGACTTGAAGTTAGACATCCTGCCACAGATCAATAGAAATATGATCGCCCTCACACACACACACACACGCACGCACACACACACACACACACACACACACACACACACACACACACACACACACACACACACACACACACACACACACACACACACACACACACACAGTAGTTTTGATAGTATACTATTTTTTAGGAAATAATAGAAGACAGTGTAGCAATACATTACAACATGCCTGTCCTCCTCATTTCTCCATTCTCCAGCCTCCACTGACTTGGATGTATAACTATGTAAAACACCTGAGGTGTGATGAGAGGTACAGCCATCTACAACCAGACAGAGAGAGGGTGAGCAGACACAATAGACTGTGTGAAACCCTCAGGGTATTTGAACTTGAGGAGTGAGTTCACCATCTCAAGTCAATTACAGGTGAGGCTAGAGATAAAAAAGCATCTCATCTTATCACTCTTACAATGTGTGTAAGGTTGCTCTCTATCAAGAGATAAGTCACACTGATTAGTGTGTCTGAGTTAAGGGAATCAAGTAAACCGGTTTGTTATTTCTAGGGTTAGGGTTAGGGTCCAACTGGCCGGCTGGAGGGCTCAAGTCAGAAGTAGAGAGTTTCTTCTTTCTTTTGTGTGAGCTGGACTGTGTGAGCTGGACTGTGTGAGCTGGACTGTGTGAGCTGGACTGTGTGAGCTAGGCTGTGCTGAGGATATCGTCTCCCGACCTGTGTGTAGTGAAGCCCATAGCTATGCTGCTGAGGCTGGTTCTCCTGGGCGCGCTGGCCAGCACACCCTCTCTGGCAGCCCCACACCAACACTCCGTCTCTGGGTTGGAGGCTCAGCGAGGCGGGCCCCACACCAGGACCTCTAAGAACAAGGTGCTGCTCATCTCCTTCGACGGTTTCCGCTGGGACTACGACCGGGACGTGGACACCCCTAACCTGGACAGCATGGCCCTGGACGGGGTTAAAGCAGCCTACGTCACCCCTCCCTACCTCACCATCACCAGTCCCACACACTTCACCCTGCTCACAGGTAACACAACTGTTTATAGTGGTGGCGAAAGATTTAATGGCCGATGTCACTGACTGCCATTATACTAAAAGGTGGGCAACTTTTCCAGCCCAATGACCACTCAAAACCTTCCCATTTTTGCAACAAGAGAGAGTTGCCACATGTCTAAGTGTGTCTCATAATGACAATCTAAATACAACTGGTAAAATTGCTTTACCTTGTTCTCTGCATTTGTCCTTAGTTTTATTATAGTTCATGACCCCAAATGATTTATTCAGATAGTTAATAGGTAAGATTACCGGGTGTTACGTTAATTAACGGGATTAAATGGTGTAGGCTACACAATTAAAAATAAAAAGCCTAAAAAGGTTTCAACACGCGCGCACATTTTCACACACAACCTCGTTATCAAAGTCGTCCAGTTTGGCATGAAAAACGCGGACATGGCAACCCTGTCTACAGTCACAAACTATAAAGCTACGAATGAACAACCTACTACATACACCGGTGTCATTCAAAGAGGAAACCTAGCACAGACATACATCATAAAGTTGTATTCTTTTCTTCAACAAGATAGGAAGCCGCAGGTCGTAAAAAAATGGCAAGTTGGAGATCCATAGGACCCGCCTACGTGTGTTTTTGAGTGCATTCATTTCTCACCTCGGCTTTGGCTTTAACAACCTTGCTACACTCACCGTATGATTAAATATCAACATTAAATATCAATACAATAACATAGATATTACCCAACCCTATATCAGGCTTTAAAGCAACTGCCAGCAATGTAAGCCTGGCTATAGTTATGACAGCTGTTATCCTTGAAAGCAAATTGGCAACGACAAATGCAAGGATAAGACTGAGGAGCGTTATGTAACTAGCTACTTTGTCCTTATGTTATCAGACAATACACACTATTGACAAACTAATATAGTCACATGCAACAATATGTGAATAAGTCTACATATAGCCAGTATAACCAAAGCCTACCTGGGTGTCATTCATGGACACGTTCTTTTTCACAGCATCTTGGTTTCACAACGAGGACCTCAAAAGCGAATGTTCAGCCATGACACTGACACATAGTTTTCGTTACCAGTCGGGTGACCGTCCAGTAAAAAATAATAATATGCAGAGTGGGGTAGCTTACTTATTTCACCTGTTGTGTTTAATGGATGTGTCCGGGTTGTGTATAGCCTATAGCCCAGGCGTTGTAGTGTTCCTCCGCATTCAGTTTTCCTTTACCTCTACATTATCTGCATTATGTAGATGGCACAGTAGCTATTAAAACAGGGGTGGGGAACCTTTTTCCTGTCAAGGGCCATTTACATTTTTAGAACATCCTTCAAGGGCCATTGTTACGGCCTGGCTCTGGACCATAACAAAAAGGGACACACACACACCATGTATAATCAGAATAACAAGAATTTAATAGAACTAAGGTATGCCAAACTGAACAATAATCCAATGGGGTATGAGAATCAGTGTATCATTAGTGTAAGTGAGTGAATGCAGGAAAGTATGGCGAGGAGGGTGTTGTACGGTGTAATATAGAATAATGGTGCTGGAGGAGAGAGAGAGCGCTTGTGGACTGGAACGCCTTTTAAGCTGTAACCAGGACACCCAGTCAGCTGTCCCGAGTCCTCCTGATTAGGCTCCAGCCACGGCCACCGGGTAGCCTACCTGCTTGGTTAGGAAACAAACAGACTGTCTTGGTTACCACAGATTTATTATTAATTAAATAATTAATTAAATATAATTAATAATTAAAACATGATGACCTTACAGTCTTTTGTGTCCGCCTACTGAATTAAAACCTGAACCTGTGCTGAAAGATGTGTGCCATAATTGACATTCCAGAATGAAGTAGCAGTCAAGTGTAGCCTATGCTTATTGTAGGCTACTGGAGGGATGCAATGGGAAGCCTATTCCATGGTTTCATGCTTGCTACTGCCTCCACTCCACAGGGCGGTACATCGAGAACCATGGGGTGATCCACAACATTTGGTTCGACACCACCACCCAGGAGAAGAAACAGTACTATATGACACAGTTTGTTGATTCCTACTGGGACAATGGCAGTCTGCCCATATGGATAACAGCACAGAGACAAGTGAGACACACACACACACACACACACACACACACACACACACACACACACACATACCTCTTTCAGGCTATTTTTATACACCAGCTGTTCATAGCCCAAGCTCTGACAGGGAGAGGGTTACTTGAATATAACAACATGTCCCAGGTTATTTATCTAACTCAAGGATAACACACCTCCTTTCTCAGGGTCTGAAGGCAGGTTCCCTACACTTCCCCGGCACTGCGGCCACCTACAAAGGTGAGAGGGTGAGCGTCAACGAGGTGGAACCCCGTTTCTATGACCACTCCAATGAGACGGAGTGGAGGATGAACATAGACAAGGTGATTGGTGACTGGTTCGGCCAACAGGATCTGGACTTTGTATCCCTGTACTTCGGGGAGCCAGACCTGGTGGGACACGACTATGGGCCAGATTCTCCGGAACGGCGGGAGATGGTAAGACAAGTGGACCGCACCGTGGGATATCTCCGGGATACGGTTCAGAAGCACGGCCTTGACGATCGGCTCAACATCATCATCACTTCTGACCACGGAATGACCACTGTGCTCCGGAACGGCCTAGTTGATGAGATCGTTCTGTCCAAGATTCCTGGGTTTGACTTCCGGGATATACAATTTCAATTGGTGGACTACGGCCCTTCCGGAATGCTGCTTCCTAAAGAGGGGATGCTGGAGAAGGTGTACCAGGCCCTGAAAGGTGGTCACCCTCACCTGCATGTGTATAAGAAGGAGGACATGCCTGCGAGACTGCACTTTGGTAACCACCCTCGCATCCTTCCACTGGTTCTCTTCGCTGACCCTGGATACGTCATAAATGGGGTGAGTGTTCTGAGATAGACCCAGAGTGGACGTAGGACAGACCTATTAAATGACATAGCTAGACTAGATCCCAGCTTTATCAAATGGATTCCTCTCTATTATTTGCTTCTCTCTTCTTTGTATCCTAATGTACAACGATACAGACATAGCTCATTGCTCATATGCAAAGATAATGTCTAAATGCCATTAGGCAACATGACACCGAGATCCTAATACACAAAAAACACCATTCATCTCACTGAAATGTTTATATTTGAACTGAAACAATCAAACACGTCTAACCCCATGTCCTGACAGTTCCTCCCACTCCAGAAGAATAAGGGAGAGCATGGCTTCGACAACCAGGAGATGGACATGAAGCCGTTCTTCAGGGCTGTGGGACCTGACTTCCAGAAGAACCTGCTAGTGGGGCCCTTCGAGACGGTCCACGTGTACCCACTGATGTGCCATCTTCTTGGGTTAACCCCGGAGGTCAACGACGGGTCCCTGGATGCCACCAAGCAGATGCTCATTCCCAAGATGGACCTAGGTGACATTAATTGTTCACTTTTTCTTTTACAATTCACAATTCAACATTCAATGACAAAAAAACCTAGCTCGACCAAGGACAAAAACATAGGAATACATAAGCCGTCTAGCTTCACCTCAATGAAAGTTTAATGCCCTGCCTTTCCCCCTGGTACATTTAAATTGCTGATAACATATCTAGATTCTGATAACTGACTCAGACTCTGATAATACACATTGCAGTTTTGTGCTTCGACAAGAGATGACAATCTGACATAATGATCTTCATTGTATCACTTCAATAAACAGACTATATTGTATCATATTGTCATAAAGAGGGATAAAGAATTATTTTGGAGTTATTACAGGTTAAAGTTTGACTCTGTTGTTGCATGCTGTATGCATGTGTACATTGATACACACACCCAAGCTACACTATGATACAGTATGATTATAGTAGATAGTTCATGGACTGAATGTCTGTCTGTTTTCCAGAGAGGGATGTCGAGGGGGATGTCTTCATTGGCTTGTCAGCCATAGCTGGGTTTCTGGCACTGGTTTTTGTTGTCACCGTCACTCATGCCATGTACAAAAGGACCAAAAGGGACAAGAGGTAGAGTATAGTGCTGCCTAGTGTTCTCTCTCTCTCTCTCTCTCTCTCTCTCTCTCTCTCTCTCTCTCTCTCTCTCTCTCTCTCTCTCTCTCTCTGTGTCTCTCTCTCTCTCTCTCTCTCTCTCTCTCTCTCTCTCTCTCTCTCTCTCCTTTCAGTCTGTCTAATTTTGTATGATTTGATTTAATTATTTTTGGTCAACACTGGCCATGTGGTCACTGATATTACTGACTAATATGAACTGCCCCCGTCTCTGTTCCAGGTCTTCGATGACAAAACATGTGGATGAAAAAGAAGCCAAAATAGCACAAACCTCCCTCTGAGAAACTGTGAACTTTGTGGAATTACATACACGTTTGTTGGGCTGTTTCTTGGCCTGTGTAATTTGTTATGATTTAATTGAGATTATTTTTGGTCAGCACTTTATATTGGTCACTGACATTACTGACTAATAGTAAACTGCCCCCCTCTTTCTCTTTCTCTCTTTCTCTTTCTCTTTCTCTCTCTCTCTCTCTCTCTCTCTCTCTCTCTCTCTCTCTCTCTCTCTCAAACTGTGAACTTTGTAGAATGACATTTACAAACAATTATCTAGTGATGATAAACTTGGGGCAAATTTTATTTATAGTCTTACGTGATAGGCTATATTATTATCAAATGCTGAAATAATATTGCAATAAAGCGTAATACGTTTATCACTTTGTCATTGTTATTTTGTATCGCTCATGTATGGTCAAATGAAAACTTGTTACAAGTTCTGATAGATTATCACTTTATCCAGAGCCAAATATGCGGAATCTATCGACAAGTCCGTTATTAGAGTCTAGTAGTGGCTTTATCACATGAAATAAAGAAAATATAGTGAAAGTGACGTATTGGGGGCATGAAGAGAGCTACGGTGGCCGAACGAGGTAACTTCCACGTTTCGCTTTTCAAGCTCGGCTCGGAAAAAAAAAAAGAGGGGCTGCTGCGCTGTAGCCATGGAGGGGGTGACCGTAGGGCAGGTATTTGACGCGGAATGCATTCTGAACAAACGACCGAGAAAGGTATGAAACGTCGCCTCATAACAGAATTTGACAAACATTAGACCATTACAGTCGTTTTTACTCTGTAACACTCTCCTCTCTTTCAGGGCAAGTTTGAGTATTTGGTCAAGTGGAGAGGATGGTCGTCCAAGTGAGTAGCTAGCTGTTAGCAGAGCTCTGCCCAAACAATGACAACAATGTGCCTTCCCTTCCCTTTCCCTCTCCGATCGTCTCACCCTTACGATATGCACGATCATGGGCGAAACCCAGTTGCTCTGGGTATTTGATAGACTTTGCAGGATGCATGTGTACAAGCGAGACGATGGATCAGCCTGTTTTCGTCTCTTAGCCAGCTCAGCCTAGCAGCTGGCGCTATCGTGCCAATGTCGTGTCCATTAACGTTAGCAGCAATCACAATGTGTGGTGCAGCTTGGAACGCCCACTATTTTCACTCACTCTGAATGTTAATAGTTGTACAGTAAACTAGCTTAATGCACATGTAAATCAAAAGTGCCACTACCTTTTTAACCTAGCCAGTAAAAGGCACTTTTATCCCTGTTTATATTGTCACGATTATTACATTTTTAACAGTAATGACTGTCCATCCTAATTAGATTGACACATGTGTCTCACAATGTGTGTATTATTGCATGAGAAGTTAACCAGCTTTAAGTTCAATCCTTCCTTCATAGAACAAACTTGATGTAATGCCAAATGAGCAGTTTCTACCATTTTCTTCTAAACATTTCTGTGGGATTTTGTTTTCAGGCATAACAGTTGGGAGCCGGAGGACAACATTCTGGACCCGAGATTATTGGCAGCTTACCACAAGAGGTGTGTCCCTTAAATGACTCTATAGAAGTTCTCTTCACTATCGGGGTGCTTGAAATGTAGACAATGTATGTCTATGACTAAAATACAAATCCCTTGAAGCAATGATGTTATTACAACCCCTGCTGTCACGCAACACCCATTCAATGATGATCGATTGATCAGTGATTACTTAAAAGAAGGAATGAATCCTGTTCAGATGTACCAAGCACGGCCCGTGTCTAACTGCCATCATGTGTGCTTTCTCCAGAGAACAAGAGAGAGAGCTGCTGTTCCGCAAACGAGGGAAGAGGCCAAGGGGGCGCCCACGGAAAATCCTGGTAATCACACTGTTGATGCTATTCAGGACTCTAGCCCTAGTCCTACAAATGCACATTCGGTTGTTAATTTTATTATGCTTAAATCAACACTAACGTGGGTGTTAGATCTTTTGTTTTGATGAATTGAACATAATTACAGACATCAGGTTCCTGCAATTAACAACACATTCTTACTTGGAACAACAACAACAACAACAAATTGGCCGTAGCAGAAACAGATTGGCACTGACTCTGCTAGCAAAATGAACATTTAAGATACAGTATAACGACACAAGCCATTTAGTCCCTCCCTTACATACATAGAGCTCAGTGGATACTGGATAACATTTATCTTTCCATTTCGATAGGAACCAGCCACATCAGCCACAAAATCCAGCCACCCCTCGTCGTCCTCCTCCTCCGGCCTATCCTCCTCTCCTTCCTCCTCCGATGAAGAAGAAGATGATGATGATGATGATGACGACGACGATGATGATGAAGACCATGGCAAGAAGGCCAAACCTGGCCCTCGTCTTCGAGACCCACATCCCGTCCCTCAGAAGAGGGCCCAGATTGTGGTAGCCAAGCAGGAGCCCGTCCGGAAAAAGCGTGGAAGGAAGCCGCTACTCCCTGAGCTTAGGGCTTTAAGACAGGCAAAAAACAGGCCACCTCAGCTCCCGCCTCGCCACCAGGTCCTCAGGCCCCTTCGTGAACCCCCCAGGGAGCCCCCCAGAGAAGACCCCAGAGCTGGTGTGAAGAAGCCCCTACAGCCTGCCAGCTTCACCTACACAGGTCTGAACAGAGGCTCCAGAGATGAGGCAGCGCCCCAGGGCGCTGGAGGGACCTTCTCCCAGGCAGGGGCCTCCAAACCTGGACCCCTGAACTGCATCTGGTCCGGCCGCTCCATGTCTGCCTCCGCCTCCACCACCTCCTCCTCGTCTTCCTCCCTCAGCAGACCTCCTCACAGTAAGAACTCGTCTGATCTCAAACGCTCCATCTCCGATGCAGGCAGCAGTGGAAGAGGAGAAGGTCTCAAAATGGCTTCTCCCCTAAAACAAGGTGCGAATCCAGCATCACTTGGTCTCCACAGCTCCAAGCCTTCCAGTGGGTTCGGGGGAGCTCCAACAGCGTGTAGTCCAGCACAACGCTCTCCAAGTGGGCAGAGGAGACAGGAGGTCCCCGGGGGGCCTTCGGTGGTGGGTCAGCAACAGGGCGCCAACAGTGCTAAGCCGGCGTCTTCTCCCCCGCCCTCAGCCCGAGACCGAGCCAGCCAAGCCCTCAGCCTCCGAGCCCTCAACCTTCAGAGCATTAACAAACCAGCATCTGGCAACGGTCTCCAGGGAAACGGAACAGGGGGTGCCACAGCGGTAAGGTCAAGCCTGAGAAGCAGTGCCAGCCCTGTAGGGAAAGGAGCAGGGGGAAGCGTTAAAGAGATGCACGCGTCTGGGCAGAACCTGACGTCAGCGGGGGGACAGCGCTCTGGGAGTGCTTCTCTTCCGACAGGAGGGGTAGGGGAGCCGGGGAGAGCGAGAGAGGAGAGGGGAGAGAGAAGGAAGGTGATGCTGGCGGAGACAGAGAGAGAAAGTAAGGGAGCAGGGAGTGCAGGGAGAGGGAATGGAAGAGTGGAGAAGGGGGCAGCCCAGGGAGGTCTGTCCACTGCCAGCGGGGGTAGTAGCAGTGGGAGGCAGGAGAGGTTATCTACGGAGGAGAGGAAACAAGGACAGATTCCTAAAGAGTGCACCTCCGGGGAGCGGACTCTTAACGAGATGAGCACAGGAGACTCTGACGACACCAGCAGCAGCGAATCAGAACTCGACACCTCTCTCTATACCGGAAACGGGCCCAATCTGGCGGTTTCCATGGAAACGGAAATGGACGTGGACTGGAGGCCAGCGCGGAGCCTTCTAGAACACGTGTTTGTCACAGATGTCACCGCCAACTTTGTCACAGTAACTGTGAAAGAGTCGCCCACTAGCGTGGGGTTCTTCAATGTCCGGAATCACTAAAGCCGCACCCCTAGATACTGATCGAAGGACGGTTTTTGTGTTTTTCCCCACTGCTTAGGGAACAGTAAGCTGATCCTAGATCATTGCCCAAAGAAGGCAACTTCTACCTGCAGAGCTACGGTGCAGTAAGACATTGGCCCTGAGCCCCAGTGCCTTGACAACTCCTCCTTGGAGCTCTGATTGGATGGGTATCCGCCCTCCACTGTGTAAAGTCTATGAACCCTCCGCTGTTTATCATACCTGTCCAGCCTGTCCATATCTGTGAAGGGGAGTCAATGAGGGCATAGGGAGGGACATTGCACTCGGATGTTTTGGGTTTGGACAGTTATCAAAGAAGGAATTTTGCCGGAACTGTGGCATGGTGTAAAAAGAACTGTTGATTGGAGATATCGGTCAGTGATCGGTGGACTCTCACCCATATCCCATCTCTGTTTTTTCCCCTCTGTCTGTTCTCTTTGGACCAAAGGAGTCATGAATGTGAATTGTGTATTATTATAATTTTTTTAAAATCTGTTTTATTTTTTATTCTGTCAGTATTTGCCTTGCACTACTACATTACGTTACGTTAAGCTAAAGTATATCCGCCTCTTTAACCGTTCATCTCAAGCAGGCAACTTAACATTTTACTTCTCAGTGTTAAACCAGTGGTATAGTCAGTCATTGACCGTAAGAGAGTATTTGGTGATGAAAAATGTTTTAATTTATATTTGTACATAAAGTATGTTACTCCTGTTGACATGTATCTGTTGGCCTGTTGGCCTGTTGGCCTGTTGGTGCTGTATGGCCAAATAGCTTCAGAACCATGTAGCCTGTGTGCCTCCTGCCATTTCAAAGGTATTGGAATAAACCATGAGTACTTATAAGAGTGGGTGTTAAACAACACCAAAACACTGTGTTTTTTTACTATGCTTTACACTCTAAATGGCATATATTACTATTATATTATTTAATCACCACATTTGTGACACGGTCTGGTCTGACCCTATTGTGCTTATAGTTTTTTAATGAAAGTTTAAGTGTTGAAGAGCACACTCAATATAACAAACAATAGTTTTAGGATCACTAAATACTTATAATTTGCTAATTGGATTCACTGTATTGCGTCCCATCCTGCTTCTGGTTACTAGGTTACTGATACATGGCTTGTAAACACTTTTGCAGTGAACTTACATTTTAGGATGTGTTCAAAAACAAGGATTGTGTGATCATCTAAATATGTGTAGTTATGTATTTTTAGCATGTTGCTGTTCTATCAGCAAGTTGTGATGTGCTTAAACATGCAGTTAGATGTTCATAGTGATGTTCATTCTTAGCTGCTAGCTAGCTACCAACAAGCTGGTAGCAAACACGTCTGAGCTAGTTTCTCCGGTATTTGGTTTGAGTTGTACCAAGTACCAACATTCAAATAAGAATATCTTCTTCAACTATTTTCAGATTTCAATGTATGGCACATCATTTCAAAGCTTACAATACAGAACTTTCATAGTGTCTAAAAAACAGAAAAATTACCTTGCCCTGCTTGGGGACTTTTTCACCAGACCCTGTCACATTTTTGTGGAGAAGCTGTTCCCAAAGCTACCAGCAGATGTCCCTGTTGCATGATAATGTCTTATAAAACCTCTGTCTTCCTTTGTGCACCATTCAATGGCAACATCATACATCACAATGTCTAAATGTGTGTCTCTCATATCACACGCATATCTCCAGTGTTGTCATTCAGTTACATAATTTGCTATTCAAGTAATGACACCCTTAGGCTATGCCTTCAGTCACTGCAGTTCTCACTCAACCTGGCTAACCCCAGTGATGTGTCTAAGCGCTCTCTTGAGCTATTAGGAAAGCATGACATTCAAGCTGGATCTAATTTTCTTGGTTCCAAAATGATGGGAATTCATGGCAGACGTTGACATCCATGTGAGATGTCACCAACAACATTACATTTAAATGTTTGCCATTTACCAGACGCCTATCTAAAGCGACTTACAACAAATACATTTGTCTAAGTAAATGAACCATCAACATTGACAGGTGTTTCACAGGCGTTAATTTGACTGAAAACAAGATGAGTCCTTTTCCTGTAGCTATATATTTATTCATAGGTAATTGGGCGGCCACCGCGTTGACCCGTGAATTGTTCTTCCTCGTCAGGATGGCAAAAGCACATTAGTTTATTGAAGCATTTAAATCATATTGCTAATACATATATACTGTATATCACATATTATATATGCTCTTGTGAAAACTCACAAGAGCATCCCACCAGGTTAAAAATGATCTGCCACTGAGACAATGCTAGTAACACAGTTCATGTGGTGTGACTAATTGGTGGTGGTTGAGGTGAGTTCTCTCATTGTTTTGAGGCCTGGGAACAGCACTATAAATGTGAATCAATACAACATTTGATGTTCTAGTGTCCAAGACAGACTTCCAGTGCAAGTGTGACATAATCACATAGAACCCGCTACACCCCTCCTCTACATAGACACACATCCATGTATTATGACATTCACACACACACACACACACAGTATGTAATTCAATCCATACACGCACACACACACACAGTGCCCCATGCCACTCACTGTTATGGTTAAGCAGAGAAAAGCTGGTCCTGAGGAGTGTGTGAATGACAGAAGCTATCATTCCACAAAGCTTCAGATTCAGTGATTTATGGCGAGGGCCTGTCCAGCGCGGTGGAATTTTCCCAAAATAAGTTTGTGTAAACAGACTGCGACAGAGGGGCCCTCAGAGCAGACTGGTATGCATAAACAGTTTGAACAGTGCGGGGCAGTGTAATCCCCCTCCCTCTCTCTCCCTGCACACACGCACACACACACACACACACACTCAAGAGTCCTCACCACACAGTACACACACACACACACACACACACACAGAGAAACACACGCACACATACACTCAGATAGACAGATATACACCAACTGTAGACATACAGTACACACACACACACTCTCACACAAACAGACATAAACACACACATACAAATACTGTACATAGATTGACATACACTCAAGCAAGCGCACATATAGACAGACATATACACATAGGCACACAGAGACAGACAAAGAGACACGTATATATACACACAACAGTGTGGAGCAACCTAGCAGCAGGTCTGTCTGGGTTGCAGAGGAGTCTCTCTGGGCAGAAATAGACCCAGACTGTCATCAATCTTCCATTGCACTAACACCACGGTGCTCTCTGTCCCGGAGCTCTCCTCTCTCTCTCTCTCTCTCTCTCTCTCTCTCTCTCTCTCTCTCTCTCTTGCTCTCTCTTTCTCCCATCTTCCACGGCGCTAACACCATTGTCTATCACACAGCCCTCCTCCTCCTCCTCTCTGCTAACCTGGCTCTAGCCTCATCCCCAGACTCACCTCGTCTGCTTTTCACATAGTTTTCACAAGGCTTAGTGGCCTTGTCCCGGAGCACAGTATCAAGTACAAGAGTGAAATAGGGTGGTGGCGTTATTGTCAATACTGCCAAAAAAAAAACGATGACCTCGACTCACTCTTGCAAAGTGGACTACTTCACAACAACATATCTGGGATGGGATTGGGGAAGGAACATGTCTGGAAACCGAGCGACAGGGGCACAGACCCGTAATGAGAAAGGCAGAAAGAGAGAGAGAGAGAGACAGACAGACAGAGAGAGACGGAGAGAGACAAAGAGAAACAAGACCGAGACAGAGACAAAACACACACACAGAGCGAGCCCGAGAGAGAGAGAGAGAGAGAGAAAGAGAGAGATTTCCAGGGAGACGGTGGCTTTGCCGAGGTTTTGTGCCTGGGTTTAATAACCGTGTCTGTCTCTTACTGTGGCAGATAAGACGGATGCTAGACAGCCTCACCTCAGGACCTGAGCTAAGCCACTCCATCCCCTCCGAGCCTTTAAGAAAATAACAACACACACATCCCTGGGATGTCCACTGAATCCCTAGGACGCCCGCTGGCTTCCATTAGTGAGCTCCGAGGGAGGCGAAGGCCTAATTCTAGTACTTAACACATCGGCTCCAACTCACTACTACAAAGCCTGCAAAGCTGTCTTTGCATACGAGAGGTGACAGTGCCCTTTTTGAAAAAAGTGTGTGTGTGTGTGTGTGTGTGTGTGTATGTGTACAGTATGTATGGGGGGAGGGGAAGGGGGGGAGGGGATTTGAGAGGAAATAATCCTCTTTACAGAAACTAATGACCACTTAAACAATGCTTTAGGAGGATTTGCTCCCAAACGCCTTGTAAGCCAGAGACAGTCTAGTCTCCAAAGTCTGGTCAGAGACTCGAGCTTAAGTCAGGCTACGTACAGTATCATGGGTTCTGTAGCCTATGACCCTCTCGTATTGACTTCTTGTCGTCCTCAGAGAGGATCAATATGCTTCAAGTACCTGAAGTAAACTCTTATTTGTTTTCCTCAGAAATGTAATAGTCTTCCTTGGAAGCATCCTCGCTTTGGATTGTGTGGAGTGTGTGAGCGTGTGAAACAATGTCAAGTATTTCGAGAGTACTGCATAGACAACCGGGCTTGGCGGCAGGTTGCTCTGTGTGGTGGAGTGTGTGTGTACGGTGTGTGTGTGTGTGTGTGTGTGTGTGTGTGTGTGTGTATTATGTGTCTTCTGTCAGTGTGTGAATCTTGCCCACAGGCTCCTCAGGTTATTTGGGCGTGTGGTGCTCAGCGACTGTGTTGTGTTTGTGGTTGTGTGTGTGTGTGTGTGTGTGTGTGTGTGTGAGAAGCTTGGCGGCAGCCTGGCTTGGCCGTGGGTGGGTGGAGAAGAAGGCTGTCTCCTCACGCTGAAGTGAAAACCTTGGAACATCTCTCTGTGACATCCGACTTTTCCCAACCCTCCCACTCTCTGTCATCCCTGCCTCTCCATACCTGTCATAGGGGTGTCATAACCTGTCAAAGGTGTGCTATAAGAGTGGTGGAGCCAGTGTGTGTGTGTGTGTGCGTGTGTGTTTCTTTGAGTTAATGGAAAGGCTGACTCAATGTCTCCATATCAACACAGTGTTATAGAATCCTACCTCCCAATCAGACATTCCCGCAGTTATAGGCAGCATTCCTGAGGAGTGATACAAGCACTAATCTGCAATTATGAGCTGTGTTTGTGTGTGTGTGTGTGTGTGTGTGTGTGTGTGTGTGTGTGGTGTGTGCGTGTCTGTGTGTGTGTTTGCGTGTCTGTGTGTGTGTGTGTGTGCAAAAGTGTACAAATCTGGTTTGTGTTAGCACTCTTTGCCATCATTTTCAAATGATTGGAAATGATTACAAACAGCATGCAGAATGGCATGCAGTGAAGCAGCGTGCGGGCAAGAAGGGCATCTTTTAAATATTTACCACTAGGGGGCATGTATGCCTAGTGTATGAGGTATCTTGATAAGCAATACTTTAGATATCTATATATCCAATTCTGACTTTTAAAAAAATCATTTTTTATTTATTTGTCTTGACTGGTCAATTAATTCATACAGTATATTCTTCATTTTTTAAATGAATAACCCGTGTTGTAGGTAAGTGAGGATGATGAGGTGATACATAGAAACTTTGGAACTCAACTTCACAATACTTCTTGATTTAACTGCTTAAATCAATGGCGATAATGGCGAGGCAGTTAATCATGAATGAAATCACCAATGAAAGTGAAGTGCCTTGATTACAATCCTGTGTGAAGTGAGTAAGATGAAAGGAAAAGGTGAAGTCACACTTCACACTGTCAGTCATAGAACATCTTGGCATAGTACATAATGGTTTCTGATTGCATGAACGAGAATGGGTTTATAGGATAAGACGTTGATAGGATCAAGCCAATTAACTGACACAAGGAAGTTAGTATAGAGTGAGACATGAAGACAGTAAACAGACATGATAATCATAAGGAGACTATTTTCATAGGACTAGAGAGAAGATTGTATACTTTCAGAGATTGTGATTGCCTACGGTTTGATAAAGCGAAGCACAATTGTGTGTGTGTGTGTGTGTGTGTGTGAGAGAGAGTGAGAGAGAGAGCGAGAGAGAGAGAGAGAGCGAGAGAGAGAGAGAGAGAGAGAGAGAGAGAGAGAGAGAGAGAGAGAGAGAGAGAGAGAGAGAGAGAGGTGTCAGGGGTGGGGGGTTGGTATTGTGCCTTGAAACAAGTAACAATTTATTCACAGTCATGCCAATAAATCATCATTTTGAGAACTAGAGTTCGAAGGCAGATGAAAACACAGACAGAGAGAGTGAGAGCTTCTGGGGGTAAAATCAATACAATGTGTTACAAACTGAATGGAAAATTGAATAATTGATGCCAGGCATTCTGACAAGATCAACACTCGACGCCGTGGTGTACCACAACTCGCAGTGGATAAACTGGCCAACAACTGGCTGAGCTGAAGGCTCGCTATTAGACAACACGTCACCTCAACCCTCAAAACTCCCCTTCGCTCAAAGCTTGTTCAGCTCTTTCTAGGGGTGGGTGGGAGACAGGCAGAGGGGTAGGGATTTGGACTGGCAGGGAAGCATCATAGAAAGGCATCCAATCCAACGTTTCTTTGAAGGGTTTCCAAAACCACAAACTCGCACACACGCGCACAGGCGCACATGCACGCACATACACACACACACACACACACACACACACACACACACACGACTCTTTAGTGCTAAAATTTCCTTGGCCCCAGAGCATGCTGGATATTAGACTGCCAATCGATTGAGAGCAGACAGTTCTCACGTCCTGCTGCCAGAGAGTGTGCACGCGTGCCTGTGTGAGTGAGTTTGAGTGTGTGTGTGTGTGTGTGTGTGTGTGTGTGTGTGTGTGTGTGTGTGTGTGTGAATGTGTGCATGTGCGCCTGTGCAAGAGAGGGAAGGGTGTGTGCGTGTGTGTGTCATCCCTGATTGGACCAGACAGACCATGCAGAGAGCCTAAATCCTCCTTTGTTTCCTCTCCTCTCCTCTCCTCTCCTCTCCTCTCCTCTCCTCTCCTCTCCTCTCCCCTCCTCTCCTTTCCTTTCCTTTCCTCTCCTCTCCTCTCCTCTCCTTTCCTCTCCTTTCCTCTCCTCTCCTCTCCTTTCCTCTCCTCTCATCTCCCAGTCTCTCTCTCTCTCTCTTTCAGCAAAACACAAATAGTTGAGAGTTCAAATGATGATCAGTCATCTCTGTCTCTGTCTCTGTCTCTCTGTCTCTCTGTCTCTCTCTCTCCTCTGCCACTCCACTTCTCCACAGTTCACGTCAGGTAGAGCCAAACATTCATCTAACTGTTCTCAGCCAGAAAGAAAGAGAGAGAGAGAGAGCACGAGAGAGAGAGAGAGAAGGAAAAGAAAACAGGGAGAAGTCGATGACATACAAATAAATGGATCTTTGTGTGAAGGTGAAGTGTGTAACTCGTGAGGAACAGGAGCTCATTGTGAATGTGTGGTATGCCAAGATAACCCACATGGAATACTGGAGAGGGACAATCGTGATGGGCAGGGCAAATGTGTGTGTGTGTGTGTGTGTGTGTGCGTGTGTGTGCGCGTGCGTGCTTGCCTGTGTGCCTACGTGCGTGTGTGTCTGCGTCTGCGTTTGCGTCTGCATGTTTGCGTGCATCCTTTTGCCTACGCATACAGGTGTGCATTTGTAGTGTAGGTAATTTAGAAGTTCCCTCCTCCCCCTCCCCTTTCCCCCTCCCCCTTTCCTCTACACAGATAAACCCCCCTTTAGAGAACGCTAACGCCAGAGTGAAGGGATGGCGGGGACCAGCTGAGATGGAGAGTGCTGCTGTCATCTCACATGAGGTAAAATGACAGCAGGGTGCCACTGGCTAAGACAGCTTAACTGGACTGCAAAGGCTAGAGGGAGTAAAGCCTCCATAGAGCTTCGTAGCGGCTTCATAGGGCTTCGCAGGGGCTTCAAAGGGCCATCCACAATGGGATCGTGCGATAGATTCGACAGGAATAGACACATAGGAGCTTTGGAATGGCTTATAGATCTGAAGTATAGGTTGGTTCGTCGCTGTGGTGACGCCAGCGTTATGCTCCAACCCACTGAGCCATCGACTTCATAAGGGCTTGGATACAGCTCTCACACACACCCAGAAACAGACCTGGTGGCCTGGAGGCACAGATGTAGGATCAACCAGGGGGAGGCTGGTGGAGGTAGACATTGGAGTATGGGACCGTTGTAATGCGCCGAACGGAATGAGGAATGGTATTGAATGTGCTCCTACCTCCAACCAGCCTTCCCCTGGGATCAACATATCCTCTCTCAATCCCAACCATAAACGGGAGGAGAGGCCATCAGACAAATCTGACCTCGGATCAGTGTCCTGGGGAGGTACACAACGGAACTCAGCTATCCCAGTGATTCAGACATCCATATTTACCCTTCAGCTATATGAAGAGATAATTGCACCAAATTCCTTGGCTCAAAAAGAAGGAACGTCTGAATTTCTCCCCTATAAATTATTCATATTCTGGATGATAGAAAATAGGTGTGTAGTAAGCAAATATCTCAGGCTGAAATATCCACCCCGGAGCAATTGAGGTGGCTGCAGTAGATGTAGGATTTGTTTTTGGTGGATTAACACGATAGGCCAGCGGATAATAATGTTGGGAGAAATGGTAGATATAAACACTATGGTACACATATGGTTCACTCAGCACACACCTTGGTGGACACACACACACACACACACACACACACACACACACCCTCTGAGCTGTTCTCTCTCCCAGTCCAAACTGATAGGGAATGGAACGTTCAGACAATGCTGCCTCTGGGAACAACTTAATGTGTGGCCATTAGGTGTGCTCCTTCTGACATTATTTACTGCCCACACGCACGTGCACGCACACGTGCACACACACACACACACACACACACACAGCCACAAGTGACTCCTCTGTGGTGACTGATTGGAGACTGCAGCCAGAACAGCAGGGGGGAAACAAAGTGTGTGTGTGTGTGTGTGTGTGTGTGTGTGTGTGTGTGCGGAAACGGACACTCTCTCCCAGGGGCAGAGTGTCTGCTCCAGCTATGACTTTATAGCCAGCAGTGAGCAGAGCCTTTGGGATTGGTTCTCCTTTAAATGAATTCCTCCCACCACTCTGAATGTGACAGGGAACAATAAAACTGTTAAAGTGAAGCATAACCGGCCATAACTGCATTTTCCTACTCCAGCAGAGAAATCATTTGAAGAGACTGTGTGTGTGTGTGTGTGTGTGTGTGTGTGTGTGTGTGTGTGTGTGTGTGTGTGTACTGTGTTACAGAAAACAATAAAAGCCATTTTATAGTATTTCTTCCACTGTTACCTTGTTTTATGATCATATGAGGATGCTGTAAGTTCAGCAGCTGATGTACACTGAAGGACGAGTAAAAGGAATCCGGGTTTTGATTTCATTTCATTTTCAAGCCACAGCATAACACCTTTCAGAGCTTTGAGGTTACCGTAGTCCTGTGAAATTGCACCGAAATACACGTGGATGATGTGCTACGCTGACAATGATTAGCTTCCCCTCTTTCGAGGGGAATGGGTCGCCATCAGCGAAATGGTGGAGAAGATTGTCCTCTCGTCTGCTGTCCTCTGTGGGTGAATGGGATAATGACAGGGCTTCTGAGTGTGCTGTTCTCCTCCATTCCATGCCAGGACTGTTGAGAGTCCTCAAACGTTAAGCTGGCAGGATGGATGACGCCCCCTATCAGTCCTGGCAGTGCCAACCACCGGCACATCACACATCAAAGACGAGGCCTGACCTCGGGCCGCATACCTGCCCACCCTGCTCTGATAACGGCCCGTTTGAAACCCAAATACCCCCACTCCACCTCCACCTCCGCACTCTCTCCCTTCATCCCCTCCTGAATTTCTATCTCCACCCCCCACCCCCGCCACCCGCTCCCCCTTTTCCTCCTCCACAACACTCTCTTTCTCTAATCTATCCTCCTTCCTACATTTCTATCTCCCTCTTATCTGCATCCCTATCCATTTTTCCCCTCTCCCCCTCGATCTACATGTCTATCCATCCCCTCCATTTTTTACTTCTATTTTCCACCTCCATCTCCCATTCTGTAAGGGGAGGCTGGTAGAGGTAGACATCGGAGGTAGAAATCAGAGGACAGGCTTAATGTAATGCATGTACTGTAATGCACACGTGTTTGATACCGATCCTCACCAATACCAATCCACCTGTCCTCCGATCTCTACCAGCCTCCCGTACATTCCACCTATAGAGAGAATGCCCAGAAGGGAAAACTATTCTGCCAAGCGAAAATAGCATCATGACACTTCACAATAACACCAATCATCCTTTCTCTTGACGTGAGAGTTAACCAGGGTGAACTGACAGGTAAAAATTGATTTTTCAGAGGAAAAACCCCCCAACGCAACACAAAGCAACTACTGTTAGACAACCTTGTTCTCTGGTATGTTCTGATGTCGTGTATTGTGGACATAAAGAATGAGAGTGTGTTCAATGATGGATCTTATTCGGCATTGAAGTAGACAAGGTCTGCAGGTCAGATGCTTGCTTCAGAATGATGAAGCGATAGATTATTTGGATAATTACCAAATGTGGAGGAAATGAAAAGAGCATACAAAGGTAAAGGAGGATAGAACACACTTTCTTGGCTTGTAATTCTCATTAAAATAACTGGAGACATAGCTTGCTGACATAAACAAGCTGGTGCCCATCACATCAATGAAATCCCTGCAATTCTTTAAAAGTACTAAGGTTACCCTAAGTTTGGAATCCAACGTACTTTGAACTGAAGTGGAGGCAATTAAAGAACCTGTTTTGAAGCCTTGAAGTCTTTCTTTGCTGATTACACGGTTATTTGTACATCCTTTAGCATGATGATGGCTGACTTTTGGTGGGAGGACTACAGGAAGCATACGTCTGATGCCAGGTGTGTTCTTCAGAGCAGCACCTCCATAGAGCACTAGGCTTGGTTGACCAAGGTGGTGTGTGTGTGTGTGTGTGTGTGTGAGAGAGAGAGAGAGAGAGAGAGAGAGAGAGAGAGAGAGAGGGTTTGTTGAGTGGATGAAGGTGGGTGGCATTGACTCATGTTCAGAGCTGTAAGGGACATGATGATCTAAGTCGAGAATGGAACCAAAGCAACACCATGGTGTGGTGAATCAGAACTCCAAACCAGAGGACTGACTCCAAGCTTCACATTCCATTCCGATTATGATTTGTTCGAAAAGTACTCAACACTTCAATAATGAACACAGGCAATAAAACCTCACTGTCATCATCCCCATCTACAAACCACCCCCCTCTCTCTCTCCCTCCCTCTCTACCTTTCTTTCTGTCGACTTGAGAGAGCGGACGGGAAGCACAAGAATGTTTTTACATGTGATCATCCCGTCAGTATGTGTTGCAGGCGCCATGCAGCTTAAATGCAAGAATCTGAAAATGAAGGTCTTTAACTTTTAATCCCTTTACAAAGAGCTCTCAGACTGTCAGAGCATGGCTGGCGTCTACCAGGGGGAGATCAGGGCCAACGCTTTACTGCCCAAGGGAATCAAACTCACATACAGTAGAAACAAGAAGACTGAAGTTTGTCTTTGTTGCTATTTTTGGACCACGTTCATATTATTAATAGGCAATATTGTTAATACTGTTGAATCCGGGAAAAAATTAAAGGCTTCAACCAAAAGATCTATTGCTGTCCTGTTGATTGAGTGTCTTTTTAAGGTCATGCGTATGGATGTCAGTTAATATCCACATTATGACAGGATGTGCTCAGTATTGCTGTGTTACAATCCTTATTTGATTATGTTGTGGAAGGACTCCAATAACTCCACACATAAGCTTTTCTGCTGCAGGAAACGGGCACGTTGAGAAACGGCTGGACTGAACCAGGAAAACTTCGGTTGCACTTGTTAGAAATATTTAAAGGTGTGTCTGAGCTTTCAACACCTCTTAAAGTAGGCGAACGTTAAGCACACGGACATATAGAAAAATACACAACTCACTGGCAGGGCAGTAGTCGGTCTACAGAGAGCAAATTAAATTAATCTCCCTCCCCTTTCCCCAAAACCACTTTTACAGTAAAATATACAGTATGTTGAATTAGTAAAGGCTCCAGCACCAGCTTTCATCAAGACTGGTGTAATGAAATGAAGCAGTGTTGACCAGTCCCTGCTTCCTCTATGTGTGCTGCTGGTCTTGGCCATGCCGGGTCGGCCTTCACTCCAACCTCTCTGTTTATACCTGAACACGGGCAGCTACTCTGACGCGGCACATCACTCTGATGTCACCAGCGGGGGTGAAAGCATCCATTGGGACTGAGCTAAGTGACATCTTTGGGATGAAACAAAGGCCTGGTGGCTATTGTACGTGTTGTGTAGCCTCACAGCACACTTCCTACGGCTTCTAGCCTAGTTAAGGACAGGGCAGTTTCTCTGAAACCTCAGGACTGGTTTATGTCCGGCTCCAGTTGTTCCCCCCTGATTGATACAGTTCAGAGTATAACAACGTTACAATTCTTTCATGCTTGCAAGTTGCAACCCTCTATCAAGAACGCCCTTCAAAGAAATAGCCAGCCTCTGGAATATGCCTCTGACAGTGCAGTGATCTCTGCTTTGACAGTATTGCAGCCAATGTGTTGACAGTTTTGCAGTGCAGCATAACTTTCTTAAGGCCAGAACTCTGTGTTTCGTGGCCAATCTTGGAGATTCCTGCTGTAAGGCTAGACCACAAACCATGTTACCAGGGAGTGGAAGAAAACAACCAGAGTGAGGTGCTGATCTAGGGAGAAGATGTTATGTGAAGCATCGGCTTACATACACAGCACATGTGTGTATTTACATGGGAGCAAATAGGTGACATGCGGGACACCTTGTACCTGTGGGGGAAGCAGCTGCAGGAGCAGGGAGGTACTAACAGCTTCTCTCAACTTATTGCCTTGTATTAGAGGGGTTCATCTAACTGTATCTTGTATTAGAGGGGTTCATCTAACTGTATCTTGTATTAGAGGGGTTCATCTAACAAACACATGCAACACTGACTGCAAATCCAAGACAAAGGTATTGAGAGATCACAGAACAAAAGTCATTCCCAAGTGTCATTTGAGTGGTTTTATTTTAACTGGCAATGACTACATGATGAACCTTGGCTATAGAATAAATAGGCTAGCAGTTCCTATTAATTTACATGGTTTGTTGACCAATTGTCCCTTTCTATTGTATGTACAACATTTTGGATCTTATTTTGCCACAGGTGGCCATAAAAAAAACATTTTTTCCCCAAGAATGGAAATTAGCATTAAGTCCTTCAATAACAGTATTTAATGCTCCGCGAGGCGAAGTGCTCTTCAATATAAATATAAAGATACATCACAACCAAGATATGTTCAACACATACAGTAGACGCTGGTTATACTATAGTAATACTGACCTTTTTACAAAGTTTGTCATAAAATAAAAATGGCACCACATATACAGAAAATATACATTCTTACACTTGGCAGTGCATATAAAAATAATCATGTAACTATGATTTAATTCATCTTTAGAAACACTAATGGAAAAAGTTAATTTCAGTTAACTTCAGTTCGGGCAGGAGCATTTGCACTCTGATATAATGGGGTACTGAACGGGTATCCAGGAACATTTCAGACCCCCCTTTTTCTGCGTGCACCGCCACCGTAAGATCGTAAAATGGGTCGATTTGGCAGGTTTGCAAACCATCCCTTCAGGGACCGAACAAGAACGCTTATTGTAGCAGGTTCCCACTTTCACGTGGCGCGGCCAGAATCTGTTCCCGAGGTCGTTCCATGCGTAAACCACCGGGCAGAAGGCGTACGACCACAGCCACAGTTGCAGCCTTCTTCGGAGTTTTTTACTGGGCTTGTGCTTCTTGCCGTGCTGGATCTCAAACTCCATGGCTTTGATCTCTTTGGGCATCGCTCCGGAGGGCTTCTGCCTCATCTCGGAGTCGCCGGGGGAGTCCTCGTTCCCCGCGTACTTGTCCTCCGGCGAAGCGATCGACATAAAGTAGGGGTCGAAGTGACTCCCCAGGGTACTTCGGAGTTCGGTTTCATTGAGATCCCTCTCCTTAGGGTCCAGCACTGGATCCGGGTCCTCTCTTAGCTCCACAATGGGCAAACTGTCACTGGGGATGGGGCGAAGGAGGAAATAATGTTGGCACATCCCTTCCTCTATCCTAAACCCGAGGGAGAGCACCAGCATATACATAGCCAATAAATAGTAGGAGTTATCCATCTTTTCAATATAATAATAGGCTTTTTATAGTTCCAAGTGATCGAATGTAGCTATAATCCTCAGGGGAGTGAGATGGGCATCTGTCGGGTGTGTCGGTGTGAAGAGAGCAAAATCTTGATGCCCTTTTTGCTCAGTTTTAGAGCGCAAAACGCACGCGCTCCTCACCCGTTATATCCTCTAAAAACTTCCCCAAACTCTTCAGAAAGTTTCAGGCGGCTGTATGCACCATAGCAACCGGCGACCGTGGGTCATATAAAGTCAAGTCGGCGCGCAGTCAGTGGGTAATTTCTCTGCGTAATTTCAGAGTCCATGACAAACTTCCATGCATGGGGAGGGAGAGCAGAGCTGAACTTTTTTTGGACAGACGCACGGGCGGCGAGTCCAGAAAAGTGCAAAAATGCACTTACTTACTTCAGTGAAAACAGTGAACCATCCGCATCAGAAACGTGCACCGACCTGGCAGCTGTTCTCTCGGGCTTCCACATGCGTATTCGTCGGCATCACCAGGTCCTGTTTTATAAGCATTGACTCCTGCTTTCTGGGTCTCCTCCACATGTTTTCTCGCCGCTGCACTGGCCGATTGCTGAGCCTAATCTGGCTCGGTCGATTTATTCACGCGGGCAGTGATGTAATCCTACTAGTCCCACTCTTTATGTGGGTCTCTGTGCTGCTAATGCGCACAGCCATGGACTCTGCTGGGGCCAACGACGACCCGACACCTCCCTCCCTCCCCCTCCCTCCCTCTGGCAAGGAGGAGGGCGAGGGACGGGGGGAAGGGGTACGACCCCCCCCCCCCCCCACCACACACACACACACGCGCGCGCGCGCACGCACACACACACACACACACACACACACACACACACACAGCCCAGACATGAGTATCTCACTATCATTATTTGCTGAACAAATGATATCAAACTTTCATCGTCAGAGCTATAGCCTAATGATTGATCATTGTATCCAAACGTGACACTTCAATTCACGTGCAGACAGTCAAAATGCAATAACCGTGTCTTAATAGCTGGCCAGTCTGTGTCATTGATTGAATACCAACGTTCCCATAAATCATACGACAGTTCAAGTTCAACAGTGGAGGTGCCGAGAGCACGTCTCTTCTAGACAGACAAACTGCGAGAAGGTTTTTACGAGGGCGCCTGTCCCGAAGACTCCTGGTGCCAGAGCAGTGTTTATTTTATAACTCTCTCCCCAGTTAGATGCTCTCAACGTGTGTTTAGACTTATCCAGGACTGGAGGGCGGGTGAGTAAAGTGCTCCTTTTCATTACGATTATTTATCCCTTTTATTTGACAAGGAAGCCTATTGATTTTTTATATAATTTGTGAAAGTCAAAGTGGACAACGTGTTTAACTGAAAAAAACGACTGAATTAATTTGGTCAGGCGCAACAATTAATCTGGTCAGGCGAAAAAGGTGACAAACCTTAACAGACATTGTAAAAAAACAAACAAAACAAAAAAACTATCTTTATGGGGCTCAGTTAATTCCGGGAGGCAATAAATGAACGGGAGAAGCAGAGAAAAGTACTTAAACGGTCACAATTCAATTAGTCACAGGAGCTGCTTGGAGCGACGCTCCGGGGCTGGCCGCGCTGCCTTCTCCCGCCAGAAGGAAAACCATCGGAATGTTTGCGCATGTTGTAAAGGTTGAATTATGGGCCAGATAAAAAACAACTCTTGTCTACGACGCTAATGCCGAAAAGCCTGGCCAGATAAAGGAGCGACTGTGCTCTACTCGACCGCATGAGACAGGGACAAATAAGCCCCAGAATGCCGGGAACTTGTTTTAGTTCCAACTGCGACGACCTGACCACGAGTATTAATTTGTCTATGTAGAGTTATTACACTTAATTGGCACAATATGTAGCTTGTGACAAATGACACAATGTAGGCCTATAGCTTAAACATAATCCACTTAAAGTGGACATCAGTGTTTTTATGAATATCAAAATCACCATGAACACTCACTCTTCTTATTGCATTTCAACCTCTGAAATAAAGTGTCCACTATTTCTTAAATGTGTAAAACCTACGTTTTGAATACCCATTGACTGACTCACTGAAAGAAGGACAGGGATAAACTAATGTTTAAAGTTCTGCCTTGCTTCTTTTAAATGGCTTCTTGTAATCCCCCTTTCCTCTTTCACTTTTAAATGGACCTTGGAGTAATTTTCTGGCCTGCATGCTACTGTGGCAGTATATGCCGGGCGCCAGTAGGATGTGATATCTCTGTTTGGAGAGGAAGTCAGGGGTGATGCTGAGATAAGGGTCTCTCCTATCGGGCAGTGGGGACCCTGTCTATGCCACAGGGGACACGGTGACAAGGGGCCAAGTGTAGCCAACTCACCGAAGCCTCTGACCTCAAGGTTTAAAAAACGATCAGAGTTGTGTCTGGTTGTAGCCTACAGTAGGCTAGACTACATGACCGTGCACTGAGGCACTGAGGAAGGTGACTACGCTAAGAGAGCGCTTCAGGACACATTCAGTTTATGGGGAACTGGTTTGTTCCATTCATATTGTATGTCTAATGTGATGATTTCCATATTGAAGGCAAATTCAGGTGAAGTGTATGGCTTTTTACGTGGTAACTATTTCAAAATGCAGGGCAATTGACATGGGGAAATGCTGAATAAATGGGTCAGCCAACAAGGTGTTTATGTGGTGTGCAAGCTAAATGGTAGGGCAACACAATCCTCATTGGTTTTAGGGGTAAAAACATTACGTCATGTAGTATCACATTTACTTATCATCAAAAGCGGCGTATGGTCATTAGGATTTTCCGTATATTCCAATTTGCTCCTTGAGTGTTTTTTCTCTCTTCTTTCCACTACGGATGGAGATCCACATGTTTTGAATCACATTTTCCTTTGATTTTCCAGAAAATGACTGATACAGCTGAGCGGAGTGGATCAGTGGGTTTTCTGGCTTTGCGGAGACGTCTGCTGCACTAGCCAATGCCACACACACACACACACACACACGCACGCACGCACGCATGCACATACGCACACACACACACACACACACACACACACACACACACTCTCACACACACACACACACACACACACACACACACACACACACACACACACACACGCCATGTCTAAAGGCCCTCTGATGTTCACATACAAAGTCTTTTTTAATCTTAATGGTGGATCAATGCCTCCCAGCTTGAAGGAGAAATAGGTCTACATCTTTCGTGAGCCTTTTTTTTTTTTCTTGCTAGATAAAAAAGAGAAGGACATTTTGTTTATATGTGTGTAATTCCCCTCACAGACCTTTGATGATCTGACAACAGGGCAATTTGGACGGTCCATTTGGGTGCGAAGGCTTCAAGGTGGCAGGGGTCAGCTCACAAACACAAACAAAACACACAAACAAAGTATTCGCTCTTTATGTCTCTCTCTCTTTCTCCTCTATCATTCTCTTTGTGTCTCTCTCTGTCTGTCTCATTCATACGCCTGCCCTTCTGACCCCCACACACACACACAGCCAAGGAAAACATTGTTTGGAATTCTGCCCTGCTCTCGGGAAACATTATGCTCATTGGCATGCAGAAATTCATGGGACTATTTTTCAGCAGATTGTCTATCTGTTAGGCCTGGATAGAGAGATGGACAGAACGGTGTAGAGAAGTTCAGAAAGACAATGAACAGATCATCAGGCACAGACTAACAGAGGGGACGGATGGAAGATATACACGGTATAGAATGAAAAAGGGAACCCGTTCATGAGATATGAATAGAG
Organism: Nansenia antarctica; assembly: GCF_963989245.1. NCBI lineage: Eukaryota > Metazoa > Chordata > Actinopteri > Argentiniformes > Microstomatidae > Nansenia > Nansenia antarctica. Next base: position 12,334,931 of record NC_137681.1, on the reverse strand, counting down.
ACGGATTGAGAGACAGATTCAGGGATAAAGGAATGGGCAGATCGGTGTGACAGGCCCCTGTGTGAGTGCCAACCCCCTCGGCACTCAGGGCAGCGATCCTGTGGCTTGGAACATCCCTCCGGAACGCTCAGAGCACTCCAACAGGAGAAGTCCATGCCAACAGTGGTGTGAGATTCCAGTCGGTTCACACCATCCCACACGGCGTCCCCTTAACTACAGTGCAACGTGCCATCAGTGATCAAGGCAGGGGTGTGGCGGCGTTTTTTGAGCTCCCGTAGATTTCAGTTTCTTTTCTCTGTGTAAAATCAGCGGTTTAAGGGTTTTTGGTTGCAGGAAACAGAAGAGTTTCAAAAGGAATCTGCACCGAATTGAGTGTCCAATATACTTATTACTGCAGTGCAGACAAAAACAATCTGATTTCATCCAAACCAATACTAACGTTGGCCAGCAACATAGCCAACATATGTCAACAGAGCTGATTCAATACAATCAGTCATTACTGGAGACTGCTGTTGTTACTGTACCTATGTGAATTTTAAGTGGTAATTAAATGGAAGACTGAGAGAAGGTTAAACAATAAACCGTCTTCAATCCTCAAATACCCCATCTCGGTGTAGATCTACATTAAACAGCTACTGTTTAATTACTTCTGGGGATTAAAACTGATATGATTTACTAATTCTATTTCCATGTCAAGCTATATCCCCCGCCATTCTCTCTCTCTCTCTCCTTCTATTCTCTCTGTCTGTCTCAGGCCTTGCAAATGGGGAATGTTCCAGAACAGCACACCATGCTTTGTATGGTTACCATGGAAACCCGTTTCCATGCCTTCAGAGGTTGATATCCGCAACCCTTGAAATATTGTGGTATTGTCCTCTCAGCGGATATTGTCAGCCAGCGTAAACAATCAGCTTGGGCAGCTGAAGATGCATTCACCACCAGAGGAATAAGCGAGGAGAGGAGAGGACAGGAGATTGGGAAGGAGAAGAATGGGGGGAAGGTGAGAGCTCTCACTGTACTGTACTCTCCTCTCTCTCTCTCTCTCTCTCTCTCTCTCTCTCTCTCTCTCTCTCTCTCTCTCTCTCTCTCTCTCTCTCTCTCTCTCCTCTCTCTCTCTCTCTCTCTCTCTCTCTCTCTCTCTCTCTCTCTCTCTCTCTCTCTCTCTCTCTCTCTCTCTCTCTCTCTCTCTCTCTCTCTCTCTCTCTCTCTCTCTCTCTCTCTCTCTCTCTCTCTCTCTCTCTCTCTCTCTCTCTCTCTCTCTCTCTCTCTCTCTCTCTCTCTCTCTCTCTCCAGCTGCTACCCAGAGGGATTTGATCACTCCGAGAGAATCAATTAGAAACAACTACAATGTTCCAACAGAGGGTACTAAAACTAGGGACATTTTATGTGCTCAATTATATTGTGTGTTATTTTGTGAATGTTGACTATTAAACTGGCCTCTTGCCTTTCTGTGACTGATGAGAAACAGAATGGGTCTTCTTCATCATCATCATCATCATCATCATCACACAGCCTGTGAGAGAAGAGTAACAGAGGAGGTTTAGTGCACAACATCCACAGAGGCCATGTTTATTTCACCTCAACAGACACATCCATCCGCTCTCCTACAGGCTAGACTCAGATTGCTTAGCAAAATAGGACCAATTAGGCCAAACAGATACCCCAAATAGATGTCCTATTTTCATTAAATCATGATACATCATAATGCTTTCTGGATTATCAACATTGATGGTAATGCAAAAATATACAGATATGATGATTTCCCCAAATTTTGGCCCACTATGTGCATATAGTACCAAGATATCGGGACTGACGTATTCATCGTTAAACTCCACAATGATCGTGAGTGGGAGAACACGCAAACGTTGGGAGACATACATAGCAAAAATAAATAGAACAATAAAATAGGCTATTCAGTATGTTCATATCAACAGATAATGTCATTCTCCTGAGGACATACTGGTACAGATTGGTGGGGATTCAGTACCTCCAAATCTCAACTTCAACACTTAAGACAACAACATTAGTGCATTTGGTCATTTGGATAATGGATTAAAGCCAACATCACTGTGGAATAAGTGACGATCAACTACTAGGATAATTTTCTAATAACAGCAGAGGCTGTATCTTTAAGAGCAAGGTGGACGACTGACCTGTCGGTCGACATCACACTTCAACATCGACAGGTCACAACTTGGTTATGACGCTACTGGCCATTTGGGATTGTTACGGATGACAGCTGCCCTCCATCAAAGAATATCATTCAAAACGAGCGTTTGTTTCTCAGATGGTCTTTACATACATTGAGACACTGTACTGTTGAAATACTGAAAACTCTTAATGTATGCCCGTTAGAGCTGAAAAGGTTTCACAAACCAATCCACAAATTAGCTCACGGTGCCCCTTTCTCAACTGTACAATACAGCTTTACAAAAACCTCTAATGCATCGTTTGGGTTTTTAAGGTATCATAGAAATCAAATAAAAGACATACAAAACATGTTCAAAGTGCAATTTGTGGTCCGTGTGGTTCTGATCTGACAGCGTCATTAGCTGACCTTAACTTTCCAATACTCTGTGAAGAGACTCTGTCAGACAACCAAGGAGAAGAACACAAAAAGCTAGTATTCCTGATAACATAACACATCCTCAAAGTGAGATAACTACTACACACTACAAAGCACTGTCAGGGTAAACCCAACACGACCACAGAAGTCCATGATGCAAAGTGCCGCGCATTTTTGTATCTTCAGTCTCTTTAACCCATAACCCCCCCTAACACCCTTAACCTTGTCATGCCAAGCCAAGAGAGGCACAAACGGACACAAAGCTATTAGTCCACACAGGTACAAAACAAGTCCATGCCAACAAAAATACATATTAATTTGACTCAAGTACAAGACATACGATAGGCATTCAACGCAAAATAGCAAGTCATTTATGTTTTTCTTTTTACAAAAATACTGTGTCTTGCGATATAGGACCGGGAGAAGTGGTTGCAGCTCACTATGGAACGTGTGATCAGTCTTCATCAGGATGATGAAGGGGGTCAGGACTGCGGACAGGGCAAACCGATCCAAGCATATACACATATGGGTTTTATCAACACGTATTAATAACACTACATATTATGGCCAAACTCCTCTGCGCATTCAAAGGGAAAAGTAACAGTTATTAGGATCATGACCACCACTGTTCTTCCACCCTAAAAAATGAAGATGTTTTTAAGAATACTTGTGTCGCGTTTTCATTCCAACAGACCACAGACGAAGAACCAAACATGAGCAGCGTTAACATTGAGTATCACAGGGTAACCTACATTCACCATGAGAGAGGACATGCCTAGGGCCCATGCTGAGAGAATGGGTGGCACTAGGGTACAGATACATACAGTAGGCTTCTGTAGAACATGAGTGTTCCCTCAACAACAATATCTTCAATACTCTATATCTTAAATAAGATAAGATAAAGATAAGATAAGATAATTTAAATACTGTAAATTAATACCATTCCGTTAGAAATACCAATGTTGAGCAGTGGCCAGTGTTGAATCACGGGTCGGTCAACAAACACAGATTCAAGTGCAAAGGTACAGTACTGTTAGGAGCAGTGCTTTACTGTAGTTCTCCTTGCATCGGTTATTGTCATAGTAACAGTCGGTGCCATGGGATACGGAGTCCTGGATCAGTTGACCAGCAACTTGTACATTCTACAGAGAGAGCTGTGAGCTGAATGTGCACCAGAGTCAGGTTAGTGATCATGTCCACTGTAGGATCTGGAGTATGAGATACAGAGAAGGAGGGGTAGAGAATAGAGAGACAGAAACACACACAGGAAGGTCAAAAACAAGCCAGCAGTGGCGGTACAGACAACAAAGGCTGAGGGATAGGGATGTATGCAACACAGCAAAATCCTCCTCAAAAATCCCAGGGTCCAATCCTGGTGTGTCTCGCCGAACACTGTCCAATCCTAGTGTGTGTTCCTGCACATCGTCCCATCATCCTAGAGTATGCTGCTGAGGATCTCCGACACCTGTGCGTTCGTCTGCTCGTCCGAGTCCACGTCCTGGGAGGCGGCCGCCGAGGAACACTCCCCCGAGCGCCCCGACCCCGCCTCTGCCACCACCACAGACACCCCTGGCCCTTTCTCAGCCCCGCCCTCCCTCAACCCCTTCACCTCCACCTCCACCTCCTCCTCCTCCTCCTCCTCCTCGGCCCAGCATCTGCTCTCGTGGCTGGGCGAGGGCTCCTTACACGGCTCCACAAAGATTCTCCGCACGTGGGGTCTGGCCTCCCAGTGTTTCCCCCTCCTGCTCTCCAGCACGCAGGACGCGCTGCTGACAAAGTTCCCCTGTGGGGAGGGGAGGTCTATGGACAGAGAGGGCAGGTCGGGGTCTCTCTGCCGGGTGTAGACCCCCTCGGAGAGGGAGACTGAGCGGCTGTCGTTGTGGCCCCGGAGCCAACGCTGCGGCCCGCTGAAGTAGCCCTGCTGGGCGCCGTGACTCCTGGACAGGAGCTTCCTCTTGGCTGGGGGGTTGGCCAGGACTCGGAGGGGCGTGGGGGGGGGCTTGTCTAGAGGCGCTCGGGAGAGGGAGAGGCCCTCAAAGGTCTTGGTGGTGTCTGTGAGGCCGGGGGAGAGGAGGAAGGCGGGGGAGAGGGGCATGTCTCTGGAGGACCTGGGGGAGAGCGGGAGGGAGGGGGACAGGGAGAGGTCTTTGGAGAACGAGAGGGAGAGGGGGAGTTCGGACGTACAGACGCTGTACCTGAAAACAAAATGAAAATAAAATATATAATTGGATTTACAAATACATAATTGTAAACTAGATTATAAGAGGAGAACCAGACGGACCCACAGCAGCTGTCTCCGTGTACCTTAGCTCATGGATCTGGAGCACGTCTGGGGCGCTGCCCCCCAGCGCGTGCACGGCCTGCTGGGATAGGTCCTGGGGGGGGGAGTAGAGTAGGTCCAGCTCACGGGGGCTCAGGGCGTCGCTGGAGTCATAGTCACTGTCTGTCGGGAGGAAGACCTCCGAGCAACCATCCTCATCTGAACCCAGCTGAGAGTCTGAGACACACACACACACACACACACGCAGATGCACACACACACAGTATGTTGAGAATGGCTTCTGTTGGTCTCAGTTAGTGTGTGTGTGTGTGTGTGTGAATGTGAGTGTGAGTGTGAGTGTGAGTGTGAGTGAGTGTGTGTGTGTGTGTGTGTGTGTGTGTATCCTTACCGCTAACAGCCTTCCTGTGTCGTAGTTCAGGCGAGGGCGAGGGGGTGGGCAGGTAGTCCATGTAAGAGGACGAAGAGTCGTTCTTCTGCGCCCCCTCATCTGGCTCGGGCGCGCTGGCGTCCACCAGGCTGGTGATGGGCACGCCGCCGCGGGGCTGCTTGTAGCGGGCGCACTGCAGGGCGTCGGTGATCCAACGCAGCTCTCGCCACATCTCGTCCAATTGCTTCCACAGAAACACACAGAAACACGTTAGAGAAAACACTGGCTGCATACACACGGCACACACACACACACACACACACACACACACACACACATACATACACACATACACACACAGGCACACACACGCACACACAGGCACACACAGGCGCACACAGGCACACACACACACACACACACACACACATACCAGCGGTCCTGCATCCCGCAGGGGTCAATGTTCAGTATCGGTGCATGAATATGAAACCACAGCTGAGAGAACTTGTACTGGAACAATGATCAATGCATAATTCATAACATTTCTCACCACTTGAATCAGGCTTAAAATTGCACCTTGGCTGTATCGGATGAAGGTTTGAGGAGGAATAAAGATCACATCTAATGAGGTTTGCCATTGCACACACACACACACACACACACACACACACACACACACACACACACACGCACGCACACACGCACACACACTTTCAACCTCTCTCAGCCTACAATGTGGTTTCAATCTTATCAAAGCCCCATGACTGCCATAATGCTATACACACACATGCACATGCCCACACCCACACCCACACCCCCCACCCCCACACACACACACAACCACACACACACCCACACCCACACCCATACCCACACCCACCCACCCACCCACCCACACACACACCCACACACACACACACACACACACACACACACACACACACACACACACACACACACACACACACACACACACACACACACACTATACGGTGGCACTCCTATTCCCTCTCTCATTCTTTCCGTCTCTCCAAACCACCCCAGGCTGTCA
>NC_137681.1:12318666-12323666 GCF_963989245.1 Nansenia antarctica | reverse complement strand
CCAGCTCCAACACCTCCTGGGTGTAGATCCGGAAATGCTTGGCCTGCGAGGAGACACACAGACACACACACACACACATACGCGCGTGGACACACGAGCATACGCACAGACGCAGGCACCAAGGCACGCACACACAAACACGCGCACACACATACAACCACACACAGATCCAGGTTATGTCATAATAACATGAATAATAAATATGCCATTTAGCTGACGCTTTTATCCAAAGCGGCTTACACTGCATTGAGTGCCTACTGTATATACGGTCCCAAGGGGAATCAAACCCCAAAACCTAAGCGTTGTTAAGCGTCTAGTTGGTCTACCAACTGAGCCACAGGGGAGCGCAGAGGAAGGGATCCACGTTGAGATTATGTCTATGATGATGATTTTTTAGCACAACAAGACACGGAAAAACAATTCAAACTGGCTTTGTTTGAAGCTCGGCTTTGCAAAGTGTCACCTTGGGAGTTTACGGCCTGTTCTGCTTCATCAGGAATAATGAGAGAACGGCAGGAGAGAGAGAGAGCTGTCTGGATGCAACCCTCAACCAGAGGGAGAGAGAGAGATGTCTATAAAAGAGGGAGCCGGGGGATGAGGAGGACTGATTTATGATGTAAACAACTTCCAAACGAGAGCACTGTGTTCAGAGGAACAGTAGGGGAGGAGAACTGTTAAGGCCGAGCTACGGTGTACAATGCCACAGAAGCACCTAGATAGATGAATCAGGACGTAGACAAATCAGTGTGTGTGTGTGTGTGTGTGTGTGTGTGTGTGTGTGTGTGTACCTGGTGCTGAGGTAGGTTGACGTGTTTGAGGAGAGCCTTCAGGGCAGTCTCTAGCTCGTGGTAGAGCTGTGGTGCTGGACTGTCGGCCGACCGCTCCGCTCCCTCCCTCTCTCCCTCTCCCTCCGTTCTCTCTCTCTCTCCCTCCGTTCTCTCTCTCTCTCCCTCAGTTCTCTCTCTCTCTCCCTCCTCCGGAGTCGAGGACAGCTTCTGGAGCCAGTCCCACTCCTCCCTGGGAAAAAGGGAGAAAGAAAAAATAAAATAAAAAAAGAAAAAAAAAGAAAACTCACATAAGCAGAAACTCTCTGATTGGTTCTGATTGCTGAAGTGGTTCTGGTGGCTCCAGCTGGTTGGAGCAGAGTTCTGGCAATATCATGTGTCATGTTGTGTGTTTGATTTGTCACTTGTCTGCATGCAAGTGTGTCTCTCTCCATGAATCTATTTCCACGTGTGTGTGTGGGTGGTTGTGTGTGTGTGTGTGTGTGTGTGTGTGTGTGCGTGTGTGTGTGCGTGTGTGTGTGTGTGTGTGTGTCTGTATGTCCCATTATGGAACAGGGTCTCCAGGGACTTTCCTTGAGCTGTGGATGATGTTCAGCCCCCTGCGATTCTCTGTGGTCCAGTTCCTGGAAACCCACCGTAAATCTCTCTCTCTTTAACTGTATATGTGTGTGTGTGTGTGTGTGTGTGTGTGTGTGTGTGTGTGTGTGTGTGAGTGTGTGTGTTCTCCTCTTTGGCCGCCCAGTGAATGTGTAGGTGTGTGTTCCCCAGTAACTGCCCCTCTGAGTGTGTGTATAATACCTTCACTGTGTCACCTCCACCACCTCAGACCACCATCACAAACAAGCAGCTCATTCACACAACAACAACAACAACAACAACAACAACAACAACAATGTTGTTCTTGTGGTGGCGCTATGCAAGGACAGTGGTGGGATCTGAAGATGCTCTCGTCTCTTTCCCTTGTATATCCACCTTTCCTTTCCTTTGCTCTCCTCATCTCTCTCTTTCTCTCTCTCTCTCCCTCTGTCTCTCTCTCTTTTTCTCTCTCCCTCTGTCTCTCTCTCTGTTTCTCAGTCTCTCCCCCTCTCTCTCTCTTCCTCTCTCTCCCTCTGTCTCTCTCTGTTTCTCAGTCTCTCCCCCCCTCTCTCTCTCTCTTCCTCTCTCTCTCTCTCTCCCTCTGTCTCTCTCTGTTTCTCAGTCTCTCCCCCCCTCTCTCTCTCTCTTCCTCTCTCTCTCTCTCTCCCTATCTCTCTCTCTCTCTCTCTCTCTCTCTCTCTCTCTCTTCCTCTCTCTCTCTCTCCCTGTCTCTCTCTCTGTTTCTCTGTCTCTCCCCCTCTCTCTCTCTCTCTCTCCCCTCGCCTGACCACGGTCAAAACATTCTCTTGTTTCTCTCAACAGCCAAAAGCTCCGAAATATTTTCTGAATCTGTGCATGAAAATACATGAGGCATTGGCGCAGACACTCGGATCCAAATACACACTGTCTGCCTGTCCGCAGTGTTTTTTCACAGTCAGAAGATGAAGGGGGAAAAACACAGTCCAATTTTTCCCTTTGTCTCTCACTTCACACTTTCCAATGTGCGGCCCGCCACTGCTGTCTAGTATCCAGGAATTCCTTCCATCGTGGCCAAAGGCGCATTGCATGAATACTTCTACCTGCCTCCTTCAGCACTGGGCCAATGCAATCAGATCTGATACACACACGCACACACACACACACTCACACACACACACACACAGACACACACAGAAGCAGAAACACACACACACACACACACAGAGGCAGAAACGCACACACACAGAGGCAGAAACGCACACACACACAGAGGCAGAAACGCACACACACACACACACACACACACAGGCAGATACACACACACACACACACACACACACACACACACTCACATAGGCAGATACACACACACACAGGCAGATATGCACGTGCACACACACACACACACACACACACACACACACACACACACACACACACACACAGTGTAACGTAATCCTCCAGCAGAGGCAGATTAGCTGTTTCAGTCAGAGCAGAGAATGTGTGTAATGCCGTGAATGCCAGCTGACAACATGTCGAGGGTGTAAACAGCCTCCATTCCTCAGAGTTAATGTTCTGACGACAACCACCTTGCCAACTCCCAAATATAACACCACCCACAACGAGACCGCTCTGCTATGAGTCAGCAGAAACACTAATGAGACAGATGGTCATTCTCTAATTGTCCCCTGACCCTCGCTTAACAGCGTTCTGATTCTGGTGCGGGATCATGAAACGTGTTGGGCGGGGGGGGGGGGATGGGGGGTGCGGGGTGCGTACCTGGAGACGTTGGCGTTGTCGCGGACCCGGGCGTGGCACAGCATGTTGGGCATCCTCTGGGGCACCAGGACTCTGATCTGGTCCACGGAGCTGCTGAGCTTCAGGTACCCCAGGTAGAGGCCCGGGCCCAGCCGGTGCTGGCTACGCCTCTGGTACGCCAGGATGTCCTGGAAGGGGGGGGGGGATGGGGAGAGGGACATGGAAGAGTTACCTGTAGGTTGATAAGTAAGAGTGTGTGTATACGTGTGTGTGTGCGTGTGTGTGCGGGTGCCGGGTGTGTGTGTGTTGTGTTTACCTGTATAGTAATGACCAGGATGTCCAGGGCGTAGGGCTCCTCCGGGGTGGACAGGGACTTCCTCTGGCTCTGCAGCTTGGTCACCTGCATCCACTTCCCGTTGAAGAACGAGTACTGGCTCTCCATGTCCCGGATCGTCACCAGTAACACGTTGCCGTGGCGATCCTTGATGGGCTCGTAGTGGACCCGCCCCAGGTTGTGTGTGCCCAACAGGTTCTGAGAACACACCGGAACAGTCAATCATCATCTGGCTGCCGATCTGCTATGTGTTATGGATAGGATTTGAAATATAAAGAGGTTAAATTCCATTACATTTTAGGCATTCAGCAGACGCCTGTGTCCAAAGTGACTTACAACAAATGCATTTGTCAAAGTAAGTGAGTCGTCTATCCTTCAGTCATCATAAGAAATAGTAATCCATGCCAAAACCAGGGGCCACTGGCAGTTACAATGAGAGATCTGTGTCTATCAATCAACAATCGATCGTCGTTAATATACATGGTATCGACTGATGCTTTACTGTTCCAATCCGACAGTTCTATGAGTTATCAGACCTGCAGTTGACCGGCGGCAGCCAGCATCTTCTGTCTGGCCTGGAGGGTGGACGAGGAGGACATGGACACAGACATGCTCTGTCTCAGCCACCGAACATCTTCCCACATACACGACAACTATAGACAGAGTCAGAGAGAGAGAGTGAGAGAGAGACAGAGAGAAAGAGAGACAGGGGGGGGGGAGAAAGAGAGAGGGGGGGGAGAGAGGGAGGGAGAGAGAGAGAGAGGGAGAAAGAGAGAGTGGGAGAGAGAGAGGGGGGAGAGAGAGAGAGAGAGAGAGAGAGAGAGAGAAAGAGAGAGTGGGAGAGAGAGTGGGGGGGAGAGAGAGAGAGAGAGAGGAGAGATGGGGAGACAAGAGGGGCAGTGGAGGATATGAGAGACTTCGCTTTCATAATGACTGCGGATGTCCACTTCAGGCATTTTTATTTCAATCTGCCGAGAACTGATGGACTACAACACCCACAATACCTTAGTAAACCACAGGAAGTCCTGCATGAGAGTGCTGCCATAGGAGTCGTCCACCTCCACGATGGGGATCTGGTCCTCCGTTGTCACCAGCAGACTGTCCTTGTGGTAGAACACCGTTGCCAGGTAAACCCCCCTGAGAAGCAGCGCAATGGAACAGGCCGACCGAGTTACGGAACACAAGCCACTTGTCGGAACAGTCCATGATATCATGAAAGGGGGGGGCGGGGGGGTGCAAAGAATAAACAGACATGAAATATTGACAAACTTACCTTTTGAGTGTCTTGACAAACTTGTTGGAGGAGTTGAACAGGTGCTTGAGACTTCTGGAGACAGACTGCTTCCTGCTGGGGTTCTGCAGCTTTGACGTATCTGAGAGAGGGCGAGAGAACAGCGTAGGAGGGAAACTCATTATATACAGGTACTTGTCTTTTTACTACTGGGTACAGACGCACAAAGGGACACATCCTGTTCGTAATCTCTCTACCAGTCACCCGCTGTCTGCCATCTCTATTCAGCCGTGTTCTATTTCAAGATATTATTCTCCACAGGGAGAGAGGACAAGAA
>NC_137681.1:12286166-12306166 GCF_963989245.1 Nansenia antarctica | reverse complement strand
GTGACACGCACACAATCTCCTCTGCTTCTGATGGAGTGTGTGTATGTAAGAGAAGAGAGAGAGAGAGAGAGAGAGAGAGAGAGAGAGAAAGAGAGAGAGAGAGAGAGAGAGAGAGAGAGAGAGAGAGAGAGAGAGAGAGAGTGTGTGTGTGTGTGAGAGAGAGAGAGAGATCATAATATCACTATTGATCGATGACTCAAGATACATCCTCCTGTGGTTGTCTTACACAGAAGAGAGCCCGTCTGTATAAATAGGTGCCGGAGCGGTGGATCAAAATGAGGGTCTGGAGAGGGACTGGAGGACTCCTCGTGGTAGTACTAAATCACATGACGCTTGAGGTTTCACTAAGACTACTAGGAGAGCAAACTACCTGACAACTGTGCTCTTGTGACTGCTAAGTATGTATGGAGCTGTGAAGGGCCTTGGTAGAGGAGCCAGAGTTGTCCTGAAGACAGAGTACCCTACTGTGTGTCTGTGTGTGTGTGTGTGCGCGCACACGTGTGTGTGGGTGCAATATGTGGTCCTACATTTTATTCCATATGAACAGAGAATAGAGCATTTTTTCTCTTTTGTCATATGAAGTACAGCGATCAATTCAATGGCCTTTCGGTTTCTATGGTCGCACTGTGGGGGCCCTTGACCTGCATGTACTAAATGATGAACTGCGTGTACCGCTTTTGAGTCCTCTGCCTTGGTGCTACGCATTAAAGACGGAGGCGGCCTCAATGGTGTACTGCCAAGGGAACTGCACAATCACTGCATCAATCAAAATTCTTAAAGAAAAACGGATTTTTTCTCATCTACCAAAGGATAATGACGCATGACTATGCGTAATACTACAGCAAATTCCTCTCTCATGCTAGCCTTGCATTACTGTACGCCCCAGCCGACGTCCTTGTCTACAGAGAAAAAAGAGAAAGATCTTTAAATTAAAACTTAAACTGACGATCGACTATTTCTTCAGAGAACATTCTCTCTTGAGTCATTCAGTCGCCTAATTGCCTCTCCTCGTCTCCTTTGATTCAGATCCACTGTACGTGAGAGAGCTGGATAAGTATAAGCACATGTACAGAGGCCGTCCATCTTATCGCATTCCCCATGTCCATGTTTTTAGATTGGTGCAGAAGAGGAGAGGGGACAAGGGAAAGAAAGCCATTTTAAGGCACTCAGACTAGAGTTCACCATCAAGTGCAAGGTTCACATCCCAAATAAGTTCTGTGGTAAACACTCTTGTGACAAAAGGACTTTTCTCGTCGATATCTTGTCTCGTCGATCTGTTCGGACTGACGGGACTGACGCTCTCTCTGTCGCAGATGATGCGCTGCGTGCGAAATAACACAACACAACACAAGTCCCCTGTCGTTGACTCACGTGAATGCTGGAAGCCCGTCCTCATGCGTTTGTAGAGCTTGCTCCTCCACTCCCAGGCGCGGAGCTGCTTGTCCTTGTCGCAGGCCTCCAGGCTGAGGCCCTCTCTCTGGGCCTGGGCGGCCAACTCCCCCGCCCTCCTCTCAGCCTCCACCACCAGAGAGCTCAGGTGGGCCTCACGGCCCTCCACACTCACGACTACACGACACAGGTGGGGAGGGAGGGAGGGAGGGAGGGAGGGAGGGAGGGAGAGCACAGACAGGGCAGAGGATGTTAGTGACAACCAGAGACGGACCACAGTCATCAGATGCTCCTCATCATCACCCCTGGAACAATCAGGTGGAATCCCCCATGCTAAACTCCATAGGGGGGGGGGATAATGGGAGAGATCAGAGAAGAACATGTTGTTCTTCACGTTACTGTGGGTGATGCGACAGAGCCTAACAGGGTCCTGTATTAAAAAAGAAATGACAAACAAAGAGATGATCCCTATTCTACAGGTGTTACAGGTTACATGTACAGGTAACATATTCTATTCTATTTCTATGATAAGGCTTAAGGCAATCGGAGAGGGAACAGCATGACACCTACATGAAAGGAACACCCTACTGTCGGATACGGAACATGGCACATGTAGCTGTGAGTGAACACACATAACCATGGGAAACGCAGGTTACCACGGGAGACAGACTATGGCAGTACGTGTTAGAGAGAGCAGAGGAGAGGAGAGGAGAGGAGAGGAGAGGAGAGGACAGGAGAGGAGAGGAAGAAAGCAAAGGAGAGGAGGGGAGAAGAGTAAAGGACAGGAGGGAAGAGGAGGAGCAGAGTGGAGGAGAGCTCTCTCCTGTGTGAGTTGCCAGAGAGTGTGGAACACACAGGACTGTGTCTGGCCTCCCAGTTTTGTCATGGTAAAACCCTGGTCCTGCTGCCAGCCCTCCCAGCCCGCCCGGGCCGTTCCAGGCCAGGGAACACTACTGCATGTGCTCTCTCTCTCTCTCTCTCTCTCTCTCTCTCTCTCTCTCTCTCTCTCTCTCTCTCTCTCTCTCTCTCTCTCTCTCTCTCTCTCCACTTTCTACCCCCCTCCCTCTCTTCTAGGAGCCTTAGTCATGGACCATGACAGCAACATAAACAAATAAACACGTCTGCAGAAGAAGCCCCTCTTTCACGGCCCACCCCACCAGCCCCAACCCCCCGGAGAGGGAGGGAGAGATGGACGGACGGAGAGACGGAGAAAGAGAGAGAGAGAGAGAGGGAAAGACAGGGCATGAGTGAGTGTCGCACTGTACCAGGTAAACCAGGCGGTCTGAGGGAGGAGAAACGAGTGGAAAAGAGAGGCCATATTAGCCGCCTTGAGGTGCAATTTCCTGGTCTCTTCAAGACTGACAGGCGGCCGCTAACTGTGGTTAATTGAAGGGGCTATAAATTAACACGCGGGCCTGTCGGTCGAGGACCCGACTCACACAGGTCTCCCATTGTCCGACCGCTGGGGAGGGCCTACATGTAGTCCCCCCCCAAGGGGGCCCCAGGAGCGCTTGTAAATTAGCCCCGCAACCCCTCACCTTGGCTGGGAGCCGCGGGGCCTGTCAGGACCCTGCCTGACTGATTTACTTGGCACTCCAGGAATGACACGAACATAAAGCATAAAGCCCCTGGAGGAAAAACAGGGCAATGTTTACTCTCTGTTTGTTTACAAGGATCGGATTGTACCGCGGTGAAGAGAGGGGTGTTTTGAAATCTCGCTGCAGCCACGGAGCACAATAAATCACTTAGCTATAATTGCCCGGCGTTACATGCATCATTGGAAAAGTTAAACCATTAAACGACAAACCTTGTTAGGGCTTTTCTGTGGGGACGACGGGGCCCCGGCCCCCCGCTGCACAGCCCCCTCCCCCTCTCCCCTCCCCGCCGGCTGGGAGAGGGCTACTCTCAAGTACCCACTGTTTCATGTCAGACAGGGCCCGACTTTAAACATGGAGGGATACAGACGGACTCAGACACTGAGGGACTTGTAAGGGGGAGGTTTTCCCCCTCTGTTCCAGCCATGTCAGACAAGGTAAGAACCACCTGTCTGAGGCCGGGGGGAGGAGGGTTGGAGGGGAGGAGGGAGGGAGGGAGGGAGGGTTGGAGGGAGGGAGGGAGGGGTGGTGAGCGAGCTCATTCAAGCCCGTTAAGTGACACAGAGGCCAGGCTGTGGTAGACACAAACACAGCCCCCCCCTGTCTAGGGCAGATCCATGGTACCTCAACACCACTCACTCACGCTATCCTCCATTCTGCTTTGTGTTCTACAGAGGAGGTGGAAGGCAGTGGTGGGCGGGGGAGGGGGGGTCAAAAAGGTCTGTAATGGCGCTTCTCCACTACTGTCCTGTACCATACCGGAACCCGTGCTCCCGCTTTGTTTTGCTTTCTCCACTGCGTACCGGGCCGTAGTACCCGTACTGATTTTAGCTACTGCTCCTGAGTCGGAGCGAAAGGTACTATCCATGCTATATGTGACGCTGCAGACCGTTGATTGGTCAATGGAAATCGCAGGCTATACTGCATGTACAGTAGACTATATGTTGTTTATCACAACCTTAGCGTTGTTGTTGTTGTTGTTGTTGTTGTTGTTGTCCAATTAAAGCAATGCTGTACAGTAGGTACAATTAGCTTGTTAGCTCTGACAGTACTGGAAATGTTGTCTGTTCGGACTTTTGTCTGGCTATCCAGTTACTACTAAGTCTACTCACAGTGTGCCCTATGCAGTGCATACTATATTCTCACAGTGTGCCCTATGCAGTGCATACTATATTCTCACAGTGTGCCCTATGCAGTGCATACTATATTCTCACAGTGTGCCCTGCGTGGTACAGTCAGCAGAGTGTACTCACAGTGTTTGGACCCCAGGAAGAGTAGTCTCACCTTGGTGTAGATTAATGGGGATCCACAATAAACAACAAAAAACAACAGTGTGCCCTGCGTGGTACAGCCAGTAGAGTGTGTGGTACAGTTACTAGAGTGTACTCACAGTGCGGACTCTCCCTGCCTCCGGCCTTCAGCAGCAGTTTGGCGATGGGCGTGTTGTTGGTCATGATGGCGATGTCGAGCGGCGTTAACCCTTCGCTGTTGGGCGTGTTCAGGTCCAGCTCGTCAGGAGTGTACTGGTACAGGAGGATCTGGACCGCATCCAGGTCCTGCTGCTCCACCGCCTCGAACAGGCACTCGTTCCCCTGGATGTTCTAGAACACAGTAGAACACCACGTTATCCATCAGGACAGGTGGGGTTTTTCGGAGATACATAGATACACACACGCACGCCTGCGCACACAGGCAGAGACACAAATGCACACACGCATGCACACACACACACAAGCGCACGCACACACACGCGCACACACACACACACGCAAGTTCACCTCTGGCCACAGACCCATGGAGAGGAGAAACCACCCTTTTCAAGCGGAGCATGCGTTGGTTGTTTGCTCCGGGAGCGACTTCGAATGCGCGTTCTCACAGCTCCAAACGACGCAGAGCAAAGCGAACTTTATCCTAAACTCTGATTCCAAGTGAAGCAAATGTTCTAGTGAGAACACACCCTACGCGTCTTCCTAGCGGGACTAGGGGGAGTGTTGTAAGCAATGAAAGGTGAGTAATGTGCAGTTACAGAGAAACAAGCCTCCATTCTGGGTTTCGATTGGCTGAATCGATACCATATCACTCATGGGCGTCCAGGTTAAATTGTTATGCTGCATGGTGTTGATGGATACAGCATGTCTCGGTCCAATGCAATGTGTGTCCGATGCAGTGTGTGTCCGATCAATTTGTGATGAAGCTTTTTGCTCTGGCATTGTGTCCAGCGATCTCCACACATGGCTCGGCGGCTAATGAAAAGTGTTTGTGTGTGTGTGTGTGTGTGTGTGTATGTGTGTATGCGTGTGTGTGTGTGTGTAGCAATGAGAAGTCAGCTAGACGAGCCTTTGCCAAAGCTTTGGCATTTAGAAACCAGCCACAGCAACCGGCAGACAGGAGGAAGAGTGATAGAGAGAGAGGGAGAGGGAGAGGGAGAGGGAGAGAGAGAGAGAGAACAGGTGAGGGAGAGGTGGAGAGAAAGAGGGAGAAGAGGGTTCTGAAGCAGTAATACTTCTGGCAAAAATAACAACAACCACCGGTGAATTGAAGAGCACTCTGAAGTGAAGAGGCTGAAAAGAGACACACACATAATGTGACATTTTCAAGTGACGGCTCACTTGAAAATGTTGTGCTAAAATAGACAGAGTTAGAGAAAGAGAGAGAGAGGGAAAGGAGAGAACTGATTGAGCAGCAAACTGATTGAGAGAATGAGAGAGAAAAAAAATATGAGACAAGAGAGCCCCTTCTCTAAAGAGATCAGCAATAACTGAATCACAGTTCAACACAAACCCAATCTCTATTGATCCCTGTCTCACAGCCCACGCCCCATCCCCAGCCCTATCCCCAGTCACCGTGACCTCCCCAGCCTCAGCCCCAGCCCCAGCCCCATCCCCATCCCCATTCCTATCCCTACTGTGACCTCCCCAGCCCCAGCCCCAGCCCCAGCCCCATCCCCATCCCTATCCCCAGTCACCGTGACCTCCCCAGCCTCAGCCCCAGCCCCAGCCCCATCCCCATTCCTATCCCTACTGTGACCTCCCCAGCCCCAGCCCCAGCCCCAGCCCCATCCCCATCCCTATCCCCAGTCACTGTGACCTCCCCAGCCCCAGCACCATCCCCAGCCCCAGCCCCAGTCACCTTGACCTCCCCATCCCCAGCCCCAGCCCCAGTCACCTTGACCTCCCCAGCCCCAGCCCCCCACCCACCTCCGGTCACTCCCCAGTCCCAGTCTCCACTCACCGAGGTCTTCCGTAGGCGGTCGGAGCGGCCAAAGAAGTAGGCATCCTCAAAGGAGGAGTGGCCTCCTTTCAGCTTCTCTGATAGGTTCCTGTAGAGGCGTTTGGCGGCGCTGGGAGAGGCGGGGCCACCAGCACACTTCCTGGTCTGGGAGAGCTGCAGGTTCTGCATCTGCTGGGTCATACTGACAGGGAAGTTCCTGTAGAGAGGGAGAGGGAGGGAGGGAGGGAAGGAGAGCAAGAAAGAGGTAGAGAGGGAGAGGGAAGGAAGGAAGCGAGGGAAGGATGAAATTGTTATTGGTTTAATATTGTCTGTCTGTCTGTCTGTCTATTCCCTCTCTATCATATCTATCTATCTATCTATCTCTCACTAACTAACTATCTTCCACTATAGACTGTGCAGCTGTGGTTCAGGAGGTAGAGCCGGCATCTAATGATCGCAAGGTCGGCGGTTCAATCCCCGACTGGCCACGTGGCGAGGTGTTCTTGGGCAAGACACTGAACCTCAAATTGCATGGTAGCTTGCTGCCATTGGTGTGTGAATGGGTGAATGAGAGGCCATTGTAAAGCGCTTTGGAATAAGGCGCTATATAATAGTGCAGTCCATTTAGACTAAAGACCTATCTCTTCAGCCTACTTAATCTAAATTGTTCCTCCTCATCCCCACTTCCTCACTGTACAGTTTCTCTACTTAAAAAGACAAAGAAAAGTAATTATTCGTTCTAGCATTGTAACCAGAGGCCAATGGCCAATGTCATAAAATAGATTACTTTTTCTTACGATGACTGATGGATAGATGATTCACTTACTTAGACAAAATGTAAGTTGTTGTAAGTCGCTTTGGATAAACGCATCTGGTAAATCCCTAAAATGTAATACATAATGTAATACATAATGTAATACATAATGTGTACATAGCCTTTATTTATGTAAACCAGCTCTTTTCCCTTCTTGCTTTTAGTTTTTTTTTCCTAGCACCAGGGGAGCCCCCCCTCCCAAATTTCGTTGTTTGGTACCTGTACTATATCAATGACAATAAAGACCATTAATTAATTAATTAATTAATTAATTATTTAATTCATAGTGGAAATGGAAATCTATTATCTATCTATCTCATACTATGGGGAGAGGGTTGAATTACAGATCAAATTACTGCAACATTCCGGCCAGTCGCATATTATTATTGCTGCAGTTTGCCACGGAGGAGATAAAGATTACCCCTGTTCCACAGAGGCTCTCTAATTCACGGCTGAGGAAGGCTAAGGGAACTACAGCCGTGTCACAGAGGTACACAGAGAGAGAGAGAGAGAGAGAGAGAGAGAGAGAGAGAGAGAGAGAGAGAGAGAGAGAGAGAGAGAGAGAGAGAGATGAAGAGTAAACGCGGCGAAACCTCGGGAGCGCTTACAAAGCAATAACAATGAAAAGGCCATTTCCCACTGTAAAATCATCTTTGTGTCTGGAAGGCTCTACGGTTAATGGTGGAAAATAGATTCAAAACAAATTACAGTTACCATGACAAGGTGTCTTTTTTTGGGGCCAAAACAAGCACATTGATTGGACTCATCTTGAGTCTTTCCATTACGTTCTGCTCGTGTTTACATGGTGGTCACATCCATCCATAGGTCTACTGTATACAGTACAATCATCATTAGCCTGTTCAGCTATAGAGGAATGGGTGTACTTTATAAAGACAATGTTTCAACCCAAACTGGGAAGGCTCTGTACTTTATGAGGATGACAGGATGCTGATGACATCAGCAGGTGGGCTAAGTTGTTTTGAACGTGTCCCTACTGTTCCCCTGAATAATGGAACAGTGACAGAAATGTACGAGTCACACGTCAGAGCAACCGCAATACGTACACAGAAGGCTGGCAACACGATCATCCTTCTCATAACCGTTGAGCGACATGCACTAGAATGATTCTCTAACATAGATGCATGATTGATTGATTGCTTCCAGTGGGCAGGCCTTTACAGCAACACATTCATGCCACTATGGAATATAAATGTGCTCTAATGGGGCTTCAATTGAATCACATGATCAATTAGCAGCACCACAGGGAAAGGACAGTGTGTGTGTGTGTGTGTGTGCGCGTGTGTGTGTGTGTGTGTGTGTGTGTGTTTGTGCGTGCGTGCGTGCGTGCGTGAACCACAATGTGCTCGCCGGCACACTTGCAACCTCTAAATAATCTCAACCCCCCATTGATCTTCTGAGAGGCTGAACCAGAGAATCAGGGATGTACTGTACAAGCTGAGTGCACTCAAGATTTATCACACACTCAACAGGCAGGTAGGAAATGAGAGAGGGAAGAGACAGAAAGGACAGAGGGAGAGAGAATCAAGCGGTGGGACGAGACCGAGAGAGAAACGATGAAGCAAAAGAAATGAAAGAGAGAAAGAAACGGATGAGTGGAAAGAAAGAAAGAAAGAAAGAAAGAAAGAAAGAAAGACAGACAGACAGAAGGGGAGTGAGTAGAGAGAGAGATAAACAAGGAGAGCGAAAGGGAGGAAAAGAGGGAAAGTGGGGGAGAGAAATGAGAGGTACAAATTAGTTTGTTCTCTGTCTTTGTCTCTGTTCCTGAGGAAATGGGAACTTAATCATGCATAATGTGTTAATGTGTCATATCCAGCATCCATCATTCAGTCGCTCGCTCAAACAACATGTGACGTGGCCTGTCAGACAGAAAGAACATTGATAGAAAAGGCTTACAGTACAGTGACTACCTAGTGAGCAAGCAACCGACAGAAAAACTGAAGTTAAACAGACAGCTACTATCTTCATGAGATATTGGCACCAACCCCACACCTATCACAAACTGCTTTACTGGACCTGCAAACCAACACAGAGACGAGGACTAGCTGTCAGACCCAGGACTAGCCTAGTCTCCGTCAGATGCTGCTATCGTAGGCAGAGGAGGAAGAGAGGGAGAGAGACTGACTTGACAGAATGAAATAGATATACGCTCGAACACTATCCGCAAAACGCTGCAAAGGGTAGTGAGGACAGCTGAGAGGACCAGAGAAGGTGAGCTTCCCTCCATCCAGGATACCTACTAGGACCGTTGTGTCAGAAAGTCCCTCAGGATTATCGGGGACCCCTGCCACCCCAATCAGAAACTGTTGGAGCTACTGCGGTCAGGGAGACGGTACCGAAGTCTCAGGGCTCAAACCCAGAGGCTGACAAACTGTTACTACCCCCAAGCACTCAGGCTCCTTGGAAAAATACACTGGTCAAAAAAGACTATTACCCCCAAACCAGCCCCACACACACACTACAATCATAAATATGTTATATGACTACTGCTGGTGTTATTTGTATTGTATTTTGCACAGCATTTTTTGCACTGAGGAACCAAAGCCAAAGAATTGGACTCTTCAGAAACCCAATGCACGACGAGTACACGAGAGTAACATTCTGTTGCCTTGCTTCCTCAACATTGCAGCATCAGGATACAGATCATAATAATAAAGTAAAGTAATAATAAGTAATATAATAAGTGTGATTCTGATTCTTCTGAATCTGTGCTTTTCATGTGTACCAAGAAATGAAAGAGTTGTGGCAGACAGACAGACAGGCACACAGGCAGAGAGGCAGACAGGCAGTCAGGCAGAGACACAGTATGACATACAGACAGACAGACAGACAGACAGACAGACAGACAGACAGACGGACGGACAGACAGACAAGCAGACAGGCAGGCAGACAGACACGGTATGACAGTATGACAGACAGACAGACAGAGACACGGTATGACAAACAGACAGAGACACGGTATGACAGACAGACAGACAGATAGAGACACAGTATGGCAGGCAGACAGACAGACAGATAGAGACACAGTATGGCAGGCAGACAGACAGACAGATAGAGACACAGTATGGCAGGCAGACAGACAGACAGACAGAGACACAGCGTGACAGGCAAAAAGACCGGAGAAAGGAGAAAGTGAGAGAGACGGACAGACGGGGGGACAGACTGACCTCCATGCAACAGGAAAACAATGTTTTTCACATCTCAATTCTCTCCTGTTCTGATGTATTAGCGCCTTTCATAGCCAAGATTATACAACAATATCACAGAAACCTGTGTGTATACCTATCGCTCCCACCCAAGTTTAACAGACCGATTGCCAGTCAGGGCAGCAGACGAACACACACACACACACACACACACACACCCAACACCCCCACACACACCCAACACCCCCACACACACACATACTGAAATAAAGTAACTGCTGCTATAGACGCTGTGCGGGAGACAAGAGGTGGAGAGTACAGCTGTTCTGTAGTCTGTCTCTTAGTTTGTGCGTCAAGTTACAGTACAGGTTACAGTAACACAAACAAGCCAAGAAAAGTCACTGTATGATTACGTTATATACACACTGTTAGTGTGTGCTTGTGTGAGTGAGAGAGCATGTAATCCAGTGGTGTGTGTTTGTGAGACAGAGAGTATGTACGGTTGTGAGAGTGTATGTGTGTGTATGTTGTGTCTGCATGTGTGTGTGTGTGTGTGTGTGTGTATGATTGTGTGTGTGCATGCATGTGCATGTTTGTGTGCGTGCATCCATCTGTCCGTCTGTGCGTGCATGTGTGTCTGTCTGTCTGTCTGTCTGTCTATGTGTGTGTGTGTGTGTGTGTGGTGTGTGCACGTGTCCGTGCGTGTGTGTGATCATTTCCCCCCCATTCCTGCTTACCTGTCTAGGCTGTGGGAGGTTTGTGGGGAGCCCGCGTAGAGCAGAGGTCTGAAGTCCTTAATCAGAGCATCGCCCGTTCTCTGGTTCAGCCTCTGAGCCAAACGCGAAATCTTACTCTCAGACCTGAGAGATGGAGAGGAGGAGGGGGGGAGGTGGGAGGTGGGGGAGAAGAGAGGTGGGGGTCAGTCCTGGAGAGGCTACAGAGGCTGTTAAGACCGGATAGAATCTCTAACCTTTGCCCCACACACAAACGGAGGGGTGGGCGAGGGAGATCAGTACTTGATGGAGTAGGTCAAAGTCCAGGTGGTCTCTGTCTCTATCTCTCTGGAGCAGTGTCACTCACCTGCCCCACACCCCAAACAGAGGAGGAGAGGAGGAGAGGAGGGAGGCAGAGGGAGGTCGTCAGGGGAGAGGAGGGTCAGTCAAGGTGGAGATGAGAAAGAGGATTCCTGGTGCTCTCACACTCTTTCTCTCTGTCTTTGAGGTTTGATGGGTGATGGGTGGGGGGGGGTCTCTCAGGTAAGTGTAGCCTAGATCAGATACACTCTCCTGGCTGTCTCAGTCCTGGCTGTCCCAATCCCTCTCTGAGACTATGTCTCCATGGCTCTTCTAAACAAATCTTTGAAACAAAGTTCCTTCCAGGGGGAGGTTGATGCTCAGGGTAAACCCAGCTCTGAGGCTTCAGTCCTGGGTAGATCTCTGGCTGGAGTAGCCCGTCTCTGGAGTTTCCCCCCCCCCCCGGCGTTTTGTCTGATGAAAAAACCAAGCTCCAGTGCCTCATCTACAGGGTCAGTATCAGAGCAGAGTAGTCCCCTCTGTGGTGCCCTGTCCTGGGTCAGTATCACGCTAGTGGAGCCCCTCTCTGGATCCTACTCTGGAAGGTTGTGTCGTACTCTGGCAAGAAGCACCTGTTCGCTGGAGCACGCATCGCGCATCGGCTGCTGCACACACAAATGAGCCTTACGCATACACAGTAGCACAGCGGAGGAAGAGAGACAGCCGGGGAGAGAGACATACAGACAATGATACGGAGAGAGAGAGTGAGAGAGAGAGAAAGAGAGAGAGAGGGAGCAGAGCTAACTAGAGCAGTGATAGGAGCAAAAAGAGAGAGAGAGAGAGAGAGAGAGAGAGAGAGAGATAGTGACAGGCTGATGTGGGAGAGGGGGGTTGGGGAGGTTGAGCGCTCAGCACAGTGAGAGTTGATGCTTAGTGATGAGCAAGGATGAACACATTTCAGTAGCGACAAGAACGAGCACTTGTGTGTGTACACACACACACACACACACACACACATACACACATATACACACATACACACTCTGCATACGCGAGTTGGCGGCAGTTCCACACATTATACTGAGGCACAAACACTGATGGGGAGAAGGCTTTGGAGAGGAACGAGACCGGGAGAGAGGAGGAGGGGTAGAGAGGGAGAGAGGGAGAAGACGAGATGGAAGAGAGGGGGTTGGGGGGGGGGAGGGGATAGACCTATTATTAAGAGGGGGAGTAAGAACGAAGGGAGAAGAGGAGAGGAATGAAAGGAGAAGGACACCTGTTATGAAAAGGGCAAATGGGGGAGGGATAGGTAGAAAGGAAAACGGTTATGACTGGGGAGGCAGAGGAGAGGAGAGGGGGGAAACCTGTTGTTCTCTCGCTCATCTTTCTTCCTGTAATCTATGGAAACAGCTGCCTTAATCTGCAGCAAGACTGCCGGCAGTGTGTATGTATGTGTGTGTGTGTGTGTGTGTGTGTGTGTGTGTGTGTGTGTGTGTGTGTGTGTGTGTGTGTGTGTGGGAGGGATTCACCAGCAGCTCCTCCAACAGCATGTCAGTTTAATAATGGGAGTGTAAATAAGAGGGGATCATACAGCTGCATACAGCTATAGGGTTGTGTCACACACACACACAGACACACACACGAACCCACACACATTGACACGCACACACATACACACGCACACGCACAGGCACATACACTGTTGAGTGTATGAAGAGAAGGTGTTTCACCTCAGCAGATTCCCCTGTATCTGACCAGCTGTGTGTCTCTGTACTCAGGGTGCTGCTCTGGTGCACAATGCCCTCGCCTAACATTTATGGTTCTGAACTACCCATGGAAAATTACCGGCCACATTGACACACACACACACACACTCACACACTCACACACACACACTCACATACACTCACACACTCACACACACACACACACACACACACACACTCACACTCACACACACACACACACACACACACACACACACACACACACACACACACACACACAAACACACACACTCAATGACAATGGCAGAAACAACATCTGATATTATCATAGCATATTAAGTATAACATATACCAGGGGTCACTAATTACATTTGTCCAAGGGCCAGAATTTTTCTAAGCATACACTGTGGGGGCCAATTTAAAAAAAAAATATATATATACAGTGCTGCTTGAATGTATGTGAACAACAAAGTATGTGAACACATTTCTTTATAATTTAGTTTTCCTACTACACGCATGATTCCCTGAGTCTAAACCAACATATGGAATTGGTAAATATAAACCTGTTGACTGGTTCTGATTAAATAAAGATTTCATGGTAAAAACAAAACAAATCTATGATTGCACAAGGGGTTCACATACTTTCAAGCAGCACTGTATATAAATGTCACTCTCAAAGAACCTGAAGTGTAAAATTGACAAGGAAAACCGCAGCTTTAATGAAGAATGGACCGACAAGTACGCATTCATCTTGCCAACGTTCAGTAACATTGTAGCCGTAGCTTTGTAACCGGTAGCTGTTGCAAAATAATACAATCTTTGCCGTCACAATTACACAAGACATGCAGCTTTATAGCAGGCCAGTTTTAAAATGCACTGGGAAACCGTGGGCCACACAACCTCCAGCCCCATCACACAACCCAACACTTTTATGGTGTGACACGTTGATGTGTTCAGATTAGGGCTGTAACGATGCATCGCGAGACAGTTAATTATCGCTACAAATATGTGACGATTCAAATCGATGAGATGAAAAATTCATCGCGATACTCTTTTTAACCCTTAAAAACCAGCCATGTCGGCGCCAACAGCGTTACACGCGTTGTTCACATTATCGTAAATGATATGTGCTATCTAAAAAATAAAAATAAAAATGTTCCTGAAAGCAGAGAAGCTGCACTTAGTAAACAAGAAATATGGTCAATCAGTTATGGAAATATTCATTAAATTGATGTTTGCTCTTTTGTCTTCCAAGTTTGCACGCTGTAATCCACTGATACCGGTTGCCGCCAGTAGGGGGTGGCGGACGGCTGGGTACTCTCTACCCTCCAGACACGCACATCGCCTCATCTCATCCATGTTTCCCTTTAACAATAGGAAACAGCTGTTTTAACACATTTGTAACACCTACTCTAGAAAAGCATGTAGGGTAATTGAGTTGTTTCTGGGTCGATGTATTATAATTTGCTGCACACTAAACATGTTGGTGAATTTATAATCAAATATGTTTTAATTGCATGGAGAGAAGTGGGCGATTTTAATATTTTCCTCTGATTATCATTTAAACAGACATTTTTCCATCCATATATTTTTTTTGTGGTATATTAGGCTACTAGTCTTACTTTTTACTAAGAAATTAATTATTCCATATCGACGCTCAGTGGGAGAAATGACAGCGTCGGGAAGCAGCCATGGTCCTGAAGTTGGGCTTGTACACCGCTGTTGCTATGAACGCACTGGTCAAGTTGTTCTGGTCAGCCAATGTTTGCTCTTTGCGAGACGCCATGATACACGGAGAGAGGTTGCAGTTGCATTTTCAGTCACTGTTTTATGAATAGCAATAACAGAGTGCTCAGAAGCAGAGTTTAGACTAGCTACTTTCTGCTTTCTGCTATCTGATTCTGGTGGGAATCTTTCATTGACGCTGCTGTGTTTTCTTTCAAAATGTGACAACTGACAATGAAAAGAGCTACCTGTTGGCGAAATCATTTTTCTGTTTTTTACATGTGCTTAAACTACAGATTGTAAGCTTTCAAATGATGCGTCATACATTGAAATCGGAAACAAATTGAAGACAAGAGTATTTGAAAGTTGCTACACCTGAAATGGCGTTTGATATTAGCAACCTTGCTGACCGCTACCGTTTGCAAACTGATTAATGTCGAGGTAGAAGGAAGCAAAATTGATCAGTCCAATCTGCATTAAACAGTCTATTTTCGGTATCAACTTCACGTTTCTTTGTAGCCATTTTATGAACGTACTTATTTGTCTTATCTGTCCTGCTTTTCGATTCACTACAACTGACGTATATTATGTTGTTATACAAGAAATGTGAGGGAACATTTCTTCTTTGATTGCTGAAATTATGAATTATGTTTGGAATAGTGTGCAAAGAAATGCCAGACGGAAGAAGAAAACTTTCTTTTCCATAAAAGTATAATTTCGCTATTGAGTAATTTTTTCCTTCTGGCATTTCGCAAAAAAATCTGGTGTGCCGAATGTGAACCTGTCGTGGGCCGGATGTGCCCCGCAAGCCACCTATTGGTGATCCAGGACATTCTGGCAGATATAGAATGGCTTCAGCCCCTCCCCTCCCCCTCTAAGCCCTTGCAGCTGACTGCCATCATGATTGGTTGGTAATTAGCCATATGTGTTGTCAAAGTGGGGGTCCTTTGACAGATTTGGGCGTCCATTAAAGTGCCTTTTGTCTGCATGGGTGATCAGGGCCTGTAATTTCCCCTCAGGGAACTGGTGTGACTGGCAGGGGGATATGATGCTAAACGCCTCTGTTCCACTACATCCCTTTAGCAACACAGCCTTGCCTTGCAGCGTTGCCTGCTGGGTCATTACGCCTGCGTTGTCATACTTTTACCCCAGAAGATGTTTTCAGAGACAGTAATATTAATAATAGTGGAGCTGGCCTGATCAACACGTGCAAACCACGCAGGTCAGAACAACAAACAGGTCTCGGTGCCTCTTGGTTTCGCCACAAGACGAGCTGTGCCACAGCGTTCATTGGTTAAAAAGAAAAAAAAGGCTCAGGATTCCACTGTTTCCATGGTTCCCATTGAGAGGGAACAGGTTTGGACACAGAGAGGGAGGGAGAGGGGGAGGGGGGAGGTAGAGGTAGCGTGGGGCTTGGTTAAGGATTGGTGAGAATGGGAAGGAACACGGCGTGTGTTAATGTTAATGGTGTGTGTGTGTGTGTGTACACGTGTGTGAGTCACTTGAATGTTCTATTCTGTCCGGTGAGAAAGAGACGGGGACGGGGGGGGGGGAGAGAGGAGAGAGAGAGAGAGAGAGACTGTGGGGAAGGAGGGAGAGAGAGAGAGAAAGACAGGGGGGGGGGGGGGAGAGAAGGTAGGAAGTGAGAGACTGTGGGAGTTATTGAATATCTTGAGGGGGGTCAGAACATTTCCAGGGGGACAGACATGTTTTCTTTCATAAGAATTCAGCTGAACAGTTTGTTCTTGAAACTGACATCTGACGAGATGGACATTGACAAGGCACGCCAGCTAACACACACAGTGAGACTTGGCCTTTCCATTAGCCTCACTACAAACAGGTTGAATTGGCTCCTTAACATTGCGCTGATCAAATGAGATATGGCACATTGGTTCGCTAAGAGCTACAGTCAGATGGTGATGGTGGACGGATGGTGATGACAATGATGATGATGATCGATGGTCATGATGTGAGCGAGCGGCGGATGGTGGTAATCTAGGAACGGCCTTGCCGTAGAGTAGACGTTCCTAAACGGCCCACGCTACAATAACTTGTTGTCACGTCTCATAGAGACGCTTCTCTCTCAACGCCTTTGAGTCTCACAAACACAGCGCTACAAATAGAGGTCTCTCAGTCAGGTATAGATCCAAGTTATGTTGATGTTATTTTCTTGGAAAATACTGGAGAAAAATATGCCCATCACTGTCACCGGCGACTGTCAGCTAGAACGGTCTCGATGGTTTTGGAAATGTGGAGAAAAAATGTCTTGGCAGATCCAAGATGCCAGCCATTGTTATGGCATTGGCGGTGGTCTGTTAGGGAATGGCTCTAACACCTCTCTCTCTCTCTCTCTCTCTCTCTCTCTGTCTCTCTCTCTCTCTCTCTCTCTCTCTCTCTCTCACCCATGACCTGTGACCTCTCTGGGTAAGCCCTCACCCCTGAACTCCAGCACACGCATCACACCCATCCTGGCACCTGTGAAGTATCATGGGAGACAGACACAGGGTGTGAGGTGTGTGTGTGTGTGTGTGTGTGTGTGTGTGTGTGTGCGTGTGTGTGTGTGTGTGTGTCCCTTTGATCTGGTGAAGGCTTTGGAATGATTCAAGGGTCAACGGTTAGGAGAGGCTGACCTCTGGGCTGCTGGGGTCATTCCAGTTCCCCAGAGAAGAGGACAGGCCAGCGCAGGGCAGTTAATCCCCTCCAACTGACCCCTTGCACACACACGCACACACACACACACACACACACGCACACACACTCCCTTCTTCCATATGACCTTCACCCCCCCCCCCTCTCTCATACACACACACACACACACACCTCACATTCCATTCCACTTTCCTTATGCACACATTCCGTTAACCCCCATCAGCAGGCACACACCTCAACATCCTCCCTAATCTCTCTCTCTCTCTCTCACACACACACACATACACACACACACACACACACACACACACGCACACACGCACACACGTATACCGTGTATCACATTTTGTCACTTTAAGGGTCCATGTAACACATACACACAAACGCACACGCACACGCACACAGCTTATCTGACCGCTTAGCACGCAAGCTCTGCTTCACTTCACACACATAGCGACCAGCAGGCTTTAGCTCATCATGAGTTGAACCTAACTGGTGGAAAGAAACACGCAGCGATGCATTGACCTTCACAAATCACTCCGTACATGACAGCAGTAAGGCCTGTTTTCATAAGCCAGCTCATCCTCTCTGCAGATGAGTAATACTAATGAATAACAAGGCTATGCTTCAGAAATGTCAAGTTTAATGCCTGTTTATTAAATGTTCTTTCACATTCAATATGTATTAAGACAACACCTTCTCAGCAAAACTTTGCAATTATGGTGAGAAAGGTCTCAACAAGCACGTTATCTTTTTAATAGGGGCGCTGTTCTCAACTCAAAGAGCATGAGAGAAAAGGACAGGGGTTAATAGTGAAAATAACTCAGGGAATAGCACTGGGAAATAGGTCCTTCTTTCAGTGTGTGCAAACCCAGATGATAGAGAGAGAGAGAGAGAGAGAGAGAGAGAGAGAGAGAGAGAGAGAGAGAGAGAGAGAGAGAGAGAGAGAGAGAGAGAGAGAGAGAGAGAGAGAGAGAGAGAGAGAGAGAGAGGAGGGGGAAAGTAGAAGGAGAAAACACAACAGATAAGAGAGGGGGAGAGATATGTATGTAGACAAGTGTATGTACTCAGGCCATTTATAGAGACTTAATGTGTAAATGTTGACCTTGTGAATGACAAGAGTCTCTCTCTCTCTCTCTGTGTCTGTGTCTGTGTGTCTGTCTGACTAACTGGCTGTCTCCCTGTGTCTGCCTGCCTGCCTGCCTGTTTTCCTGTCTGTCTATCTAACCCTTGTAATACACCGCAGGGTCAACCTCAGCAGCGTTTAATTTCGGCAGCCATGTTATCGGGTCAGAGCAGCCATACAGCACGCGCGAGGCACGCCATCTAGAGGATGGGAATCTCGCCTATTTTTTTCCGCGTGTCGCGCGCCTCGCAGGCAAAACTCAATGTACAAAGATAGGGCTGGCAGTAGCAGCTCCGCAGTTAGAGCCGCAGAAGACACGCGGCCAGGGTGGAAGCCGCAACAGTGAGATCTGCAGCAGTTCCGCCAAGCACACGCGCTGCTGAGGTTGACGCTTGCAGTGTGTTTTAAGGGTAACTCTCTCTATCTAGCTACCAGCGTCATGTCCCGGGGGTGTACAAAACCCACCTCTTCAAGCTTGCCTTCACCAGTTAACCCTCTCCCCCTCCCATGTGTCCCCAGCACTACCATAATTAGGCCCCTATACTTTCTTTTATTTCTATTATTTATTTATTTTTCATTATTACTACTCGATCTTTTCTGTTTGTAAAGCGTCTTTGAGTGTCTAGAAAAGCGCTATATAAGTCTAATGTATTATTATTATTATTATTATTATTATTATTATTATTATTATTACTTGTACATCAAACCGCCTCACGCTATGGAAACAAGAGATAGGCTCCTGCCCCCTAGGGGCCATTTGGCTCGAGAACCATCGGTTCTCAAGGCTTACTCTCTGTCTCTAGAAGGGTGAGGTGAGGAGATGGGGGGGCAGTGTTGTGACGTGCGTGCTGAGCTCCTCCTGGCGTGAATGCGCGATCACGATCTCTGGAGCACGTTGTCACAGTGAGTGGGAGTTTCCTAATGGCAGTGAGGAGGCGATGACTGTCATTGATCATGAATTCGCACGTCAGCTTCACAACATCCGCATGTTTAACGAGGCTTGGGGGACCAGGACGCACGTCACGATCGATGCCTTTTTCCCTCCATGTTCACTAAACTTCTAATTTCCCAGTTCATAAAGAAAGCTGAAACGCTTGTTTTTGTTAATGGAACAGAAAACCAATTATTTGGTGCGATTGCCGTCTTCTTAGCTGAGTAAGATATTCGATTCGACTTTGGAACGTAATGCTAGGATTCTAATCATGCGAGCGACACACCAAGGGAAAATGACAGGGCTGTTGACTGATGAGTTGTTTTGTAGCTCTGTGAGAGAAATACACAACATAGGGCTTGAAACACATGAAGCTCTGCACCTCCACCTCCACCCCCCAACCTTTCATTACAGCACATGGGTAGAAGCTCTGCACCTCCACCCCCCAAACCTTCGTTAGAGCACATGGGTAGAAGTTCTCCACCTCCACCCCCCATCCTTTCATTAGACAGGAAGAAGGAGAAAGCTGCCCTGAGGACACAACAATTTCAGCTGTCATTTTCCGGAAAAAGAAGCCAAACGTTTTCCAGGAAAAGGACCCAATTCCGTTTCCATGGTGGCCAGCTGATCATTCCTGCGTATAAACCATTCCGGTGT
>NC_137681.1:12216166-12283666 GCF_963989245.1 Nansenia antarctica | reverse complement strand
CTACACGGGCACCTCTTCCTTAATATTTCATTGATTACAGTCATGTCCAAAAATATTGGCACCCCTGCACTTCTGTTAGATAATGCACCACTTCTCCCAGAAAACAGTTGCCATTACAAATGCTTTGGTGTTCACATGTTTCTTATATTTTGTTTGCATTAGAACAACACAAAAACACAGAAGTGCAGGGGTGCCAATATTGTCCATGACTGTACATTCAAATCAGTTCACCCAGAGAGAGAGAGAGAGAGAGAGAGAGAGAGAGAGAGAGAGAGAGAGAGAGAGAGAGAGAGAGAGAGAGGGAGAGATGAGAGGACTGAGAGGGCTGTCCGGCTCTCGTTTGAAGCCATCCTGGCTCTCTCAATAGTCCTTTGTTACCCGATCAAAGCTTGGCCAGTAGGTTCAGAGTAGCCATGGGGTCAGAGACTATCATCAAGAGGAGAGTAAAAATAACACACTCAGACAGCACACAGCAGGAGAGAGAGAGAGAGAGAGAGAGAGAGAGAGAGAGAGGGTGAGTGTGAGAGAGTATGAGAGAGAGGGTGAGAGAGAGAGAGAGAGAGAAGGTCGGAGGGAGAGAGAAAAACAAAACAGCCGTGAGAGAAACAGTCAAACACTCTGTACAAAGGACGAGACCTGAAAGCGATGTCCTCCCTGGACGTCCTCCCTCAGAGACAGTCATACGACAGTACAGTCTATCAACCTCCCAAACATCCAACATCATTACTTCAGCATTCTGAAGTCAAATTGTAACACGTCACTCATTTCCAAGAACAACGCAGAAGACGGCGATATCTTCTGTCTATCTTTCATTAGTTATGGCCAACACCCACAGCGGAATGAAACGAAGCCTGACAGACAGTGAAATGGAGCTCACCAACTCAATTAGCTATCTCTCTCCTCAAGCTCTTTTTTTTCTCCATCCAGCGATTTCCATGGCAACGCGGGCGCCAGAGGCCCCATATTTCTTAATGGCAGCCGCGGGCCCCCCTGACGCTGGCTCCTGCTGCACCACCGCAGCGACATTACCACATTGTCACTTCACACTCGACTCTACTGTCTGTGTGGTGGCAGGGGAGCGCAGAGGGCAGGAGTAACACAAGCCTGTTCCTTATTCACTTCTGTATGCTATCATCTCGCTTGACTGCCTCCATTGTTGGTTGTGTGTGTGTGTGTGTGTGTGTGTGTGCGTGCGTGTGTTTGTGCGTGTGTGTGTGTATGACTGTGTATGTGCCTGCGTGCGTCCGTATGCGAGCGCGCTTGTGTGCCCTTCCGCAGACTGGACTCTAGTCTAGAGGAATGTTTGATGTATGCCACGAGAGAAGCGGAAGTATAGGGTGACACGCTTTAGAGAATGTTGGAACAACAACAACCCGATCTGGTGAGCAGCCACGCTGATGCTGTAGCCACACGGAGAGACCTATTGATCCAATGTCATGGGCCACTAAATCTAATGATGTCAAGACACAGCGGCAGCTGCCATAGACGACTGGGGACGGGAAGGGTACACGGTAGGCTTGGGCGGTTTTTTCGGTTTAACCGAAAACCTCGGTTCATAAAAATAATAGTGTTTTTTGCCAATAACGTCATAAAACCGTCATAAATTGCTATATATATAATAAACGCCTTAAGAACTCCTTAGGAGTATCCCACCTCCCCTCCACTTCCTCTTCCTTTCACACGTGACTTCCGCATGTCATGACGCGCGTGTTTACAACCGTCGACAAAACCTTTCGAACTTAACATTCGAACGCTACGTTCTGTATGCTGTCATTCTCACCGATCTACGAGTGACATTGCTATTTTTGTTCCTATTGTTTTGTCATTCAACTTTTTACACCTGAGGACCTAACAACCTGTGACCTATACCCAACTTGAAGCAATGGAGACGGAGGACCGCGATATGATGGACAACGGACACCGATGCTGTCCAAAAGGCGAAGCCTCTTCCGGAGGCTCACGGTCAAAACTCAAAGACTAACCAACGGCTACTTCCCCCAGGCGATCAGACTCATGAACAAGCCCACTGTAGACAATTGACTATCATCTCCAAGCACAGACCATGCATACGGACTACCTTAACCTTAAGCTCACAGCCACTTACTACTTGAACTATCTTTGATTGATTGATTGAAAACTTTATTAGAAGATTTGCAGAAGTAGGTACATGACAGTACATATTACATACAAGGTCATCTAACAGGATAAAAACCCAAGAAAGCCACTGGCTTATTTCAATTGGGGTCCTTGATTCTCAATTCATCGTTACATGTAAGACAGACAAAGAAAAAAAAAACTAGTACTATCTACAAGATAATACAGACAAATAACTATTACTATCTACTAGTTGCACTGCTAATTTGTATCCTGTCTTATTTGTCACTTATGTCCTGTACTGTAGTACCGTGGAGGAAAGAAAATAACATGAATACTAGGCAATCATCTAAGCCACATGTCAATTACACAGACACGGCCCGCGACGACTTTTAACCCGGCCCGGCAATAAATTCTGACAAACATTTTAATGTGGCCCGTGCGGTGGTGTTTAAATTTACATCTGTGACAATACAACATTGAAACGCAGGATGCGCTACCACGCTCCACTCTCACGCTTTTGTCAGAGAATTAATAAAGGCCAAATGGACGACCTAGGCCACCATATATACAAATGTGTTTATGATGGTTATTTGATCATATCTGTGCATCCATGCAATAGTTTTTAATTTAATACAGTTACTACCCTACTTATATTTCTTCAATATCATTGTACTAAATGTCTGGCCCCAGATTTTATTCACAAACCTCAGCCTGGCCCTCAGTAAGTTTGAATTTGACACCCCTGATCTAATCTAAGGTATGTCATTAAGGTTGTCAGGCACTTGTATGTCCTGTACTATTGTCACTTTTTATATATTGCCTTATTGTCTGCAAATTGTCTGGATACTTCTAATTGTATCCTGCCTTATTTGTCACTTAGTATGTCCTGTAGTATTGTCACTTTATTATCTTGAATGATGCCTTATTGCCTTATTGTCTTGTGCTACAATGTCAGGAACCGAAGCCTAAGAACTTTACTCTCTTACACTTGTGTAATGTGACATAACAATAAACTTGAAACATACAAACACACACACACACATACAGGCACACGCACACACGCACACACACACACACACACACATACAGGCACACGCACACACACACACACACACACACACACACACACTACCTGTCATACACAGCTGACTGCTTCACTTGGTTCTCACAGAGGATAACTCACTCACACTCCCTAATCGTTCTGCCTCACCCTACCTCTCCTCCTTCCAGATCTCTCCATCTGGGCTTTCCTGAGCTTAACCGAGTATGAAAGTTCACCTCAATGGAACTAATCCTCCTCCACTCCCATACATACACCCCCATACCGTCACACACACTCTGCTCACCCTGTCCTTCACTGATAATGCCTCACAGAGGGCCATTGAGCGGTATGAATGGAGACGTTGTGGAGTGAAAGCCGGGGACCACTGGAGACCAAACACACTGACCAGGGCTGAGAGGAGGTCTTTACACCAGAGATAAGATAAGAGGAGATAAGTAGCTAGACCAGACCACCAGTTGACTCAAGCACACACAAACACACGCACACACACAGACACAGACACTTTTTTGCTTTTATTACTTATTATTGAATTGTTGTTGCTGCTACTGCTATTATTGAATTGTAAGTGACAAATAAAATTGTATTTGATTTTACACACACACACACACACCTAGGTTCTGGGCCCTGGACAGTCTGGACGGATTGATGGCAGCTGCTGGATTGAAAAAATCAGGTGTAGTGCTGAGGCACAAATGTGTACATTTCAAGCCTGCAAACTGCGACACTTTAAATGAATGTGCAATAACACTATGTGCAATATGACAACCCTAGTCGTCTTATCTGGAAAGTATAGTATAGTGGATAGTGTACATAGCCTTTATTTATGTAAACCAGCTCCTTTCCCTTCTTGTTTTTTTAGTTGTTTTTTTTCTCTTTCCTAGCACCAGGGGAGCCACCCCTCCCAAATTTCGTTGTTTGGTACCTGTACTAAAGCAATGACAATAAAGACCATTCATTCATTCATTTACTCCTTTATTCATGGCTCTCTGTTTCTGGTAGGGTCAAAGGAGCAAGCTTCACACAGAAGTGTCATAGAGGTGTCATAGAGGTGTCAGAGGTGTCATAGAGGCCTGATAGATGCTCACAATCGTTTTTGTAGCAGCATGGATGGACCAATGTCATATATTTGCAATCTAGAGGCACCTCTCTCTCTCTCTCTCTTGTTGTGGAGTGAAAGCCGGGAACCACTGAAGACCAAACACACTGACCAGGGCTGAGAGGAGGTCTTTACACCAGAGATAAGATAAGAGGAGATAGACAGCTAGACCAGACAAGGGACCACGCACGCCCACACACACTCACACTCACACACACAGACACAGACATACACTTTATTGTCACTTTATTGTCACTTTTATTACTTGTTGTTGCTGCTATTGAATTGTTGTTGTTGAGTGTGGAGCAAAGACAACACACATACACACATACACGCACACACACACACACACACACACTCCGTTTCCGGTAGGGTCAAAGGAGCAAGCTTCACATAGAGGTGTCATAGCGGTGTCATAGATGCTCACAATCATTTTGGTAAACAGCACGGATGGACCATTCCATCATTCCGTTCGTGCATTACAATGAGCAAGTCCTCCGATTTCCACCTCCACCGGTCCCGACACCATACGTCATGTGTTGAAGACAGAGACCTAAGGCGCTGGTACAGTCTGCTTGTTTCAGCCTCTCATTCATTCTACCTAAGTTACTCTGGGCAAGGACATCTGCTAAGGGCCCCAAATAAAAACAGAGATGTAATACAGTTAATCTGTTATGTAATACAGTTAATCTGTTATGTAATACAGTTAATCTGAGTCGACTCTCATATCTACAGTGGCCGAGTTCACAGGCTTCGACAACTCTTTACTACATGGCCGACCCAAGGACAAAGCGTATCTGTACGTATCGTATGCAAATCATCTCCATGGCTGCAGACGCACTGGAGCACAGGGGAGCAGTCCTTCACCCAGCCTCTGGTGAAAGCTTGGCTGGCAAGGCCGGGGCTGATTATATAACCATGTACTATTGTACTAATGAACTGCCTGGTGGCAATGCTTTACTCCACTGGTTCACTCAGACAGAGTTTAGAAAAATAACGAAATTGAAATAAATAAATACATGAGAAAAATAAATTCCGTTGGGATCGGAGAATTCACCAATTTGAATGTAATCGCATTATAATGACTTTTATAGGGAATATGACAATCAGGAGGACGGTGATACTGCCGGATCAGGCTGCTAACAAGGCCCCAGAGGCTGCGGGGATCAGTCATGTGATCCAATCAAGTGTCTCCTTGGTCTCCATTAGAGAGGCCCCTATTGGCTAAGACCGGTGAATGATGACTGATTGGCATGCCATAGGGGCTGTTAAACAGCCTAATGTTCCTCACCACTCAACTGGTTAATAACAAATGACTCCCCAAAGTCAACCACAAGGATGCGCCTAATGAACGTATCTGAAACTCAGCACTGCAAGTGCTAGCCATTTAGAAGGGAGCTGCTGTTCACAACTTCAGTGTCTATTGTAAAGGGATGGGGGCACTCCATACCCTGCTACTGTAATTCAACTAAAGGAGAACTCGGGAATAATGGACTGGTAGCCAAACAGAGTGAACAGAAGACGAGGCAGTCCACTTTGCACTAGGGACAGGGATAAAAGGAGTGACAACGTTACGTTACGAACTAATTACAGAGACGATCATCAAGGGGTGGCTTTGATCATGAGCTCCGCCAGAGTGCAAAGGATAAAACGCACACACTGACAATCTTTGTAGTAGACATCAGATCAGAGGAATAACACCATCAACTCATGATATTTGACATCCCTCTTCTGCAATCGCCAGAATCGAGAACAAAAGAGAGGAAAAAAAAGAAAAAACACTTACTTTTTCCTCGTCTCGTATCTGCCTGTAGTTCCGAGACTCTGCGAATAAAATAAAATAAAAGGTAAAATAAATGTCAAAAATCAGATGTTCTGTATGTTTAGAAAATGGGCATGCATTCTACCACATCAATCCATCCCACATAGACATGCTCTTAATGAAGAACAGAGGTCCACAAGCACATCCCATGGATAAGGACTACCTAAGCTTAAGCTCACAGTCACTTTACTACAGTAACTTGTGACAATGTCCTGTACTATTTACACTTTTTACTGAATTATGCATAGTGCCTTATTGTGTACAAATTGCAAGATACTGCTAATTGTAAATAATCTTATTCGACCCTAGTCGTCTATCTGTACAGTATAGTATAGTGGATAGTGTACATAGCCTTTATTTATGTAAACCAGCTCCTTCCCTTCTTGTGTTTTTTTTTTTTTAAAGTTTTTTTTTCTTTCCTAGCACCAGGGGAGCCACCCCTCCTAAATTTCGTTGTTTGGTACCTGTACTATAGCAATGACAATAAAGACCATGCATTCATTCATTCATCTTATTTGGCACTTATGTCCTGTACTATTTACACTTTTTACTGAATTATGCATAGTGCCTTATTGTGTACAAATTGCAAGATACTGCTAATTGTAAATAATCTTATTTGGCACTTATGTCCTGTACTATTGTCACTTTTGAAAATGATTATCTTGAATTATGCCTATTGCCTTATTGTCTTGTGTTGCAATGTCAGGAACCGTAGCACCATAAGAATGTTCAGTTGTGTAATGTGACGTAACAATAAACTTGAAACTTGAGATCTATCAGGCCAGCAGCTCCCACCTCCCAGCGTTCCCGTGTGTTCCTTGACATCAACACAACATTAGTATTTTATAGGGAAACATATGGAAACACGTGGACCATTGAACCAGGAACATCCATTGGGGACAGAGAGGAGAGCATGGGGTTAACTGTAGGGTGGGGGAATAACGATACACACTTTCATGTAACCTCGAGGAATAGATTAGAGGTAGCATATGATAATGGTAGTAATGTTTATATAATTTATACTGTAGCATTTTAGCTTAACTTGATCTTTACATTATATGGGAGTCACAACTTGTTCACCACCTTGCTACAGTACCATCGTCACCTCCCGTCTGGACTATTGCAATGGAGTCCTGTTCGGGGTTCCCAGCAAAGCCCTGGACAGGCTCCAGTATGTGCAGAACTCAGCTGCCAGGGTCCTCACCCACACCAAGCCCTGGCAGCACATCACCCCCACCCTCATTCACCTCCACTGGCTTCCGGTCAAGTCCCGCATCACATAATGTGAATGAAATAAATCCTCCTTCTCACCTACAAATCCCTCCATGCCTGCACCCCCCAGTACCTAACTGACCTTCTCTGCCAACATACCCCATCCCGGAACCTGCGGCCCTCAGACATGGGTCTGCTTTCCACCCCCCGCACCAACCTACGGATCTTCGGGGACAGAGCCTTCAGTGTGGCAGTACCCACCCTCTGGAACTCTCTCCCCACAGTCTCCCCACAATGCCCCTACCCTGGACACCTTCAAATCAGCCTCAAATCAACCTCAAAACCCATCTGTTCACCAAGGCCTTTGGCCCCTAGTTTAGTTTTGTTGCTGTCTGAGTTTTCTGTCTGAAAAACATGTGGCCTTTCTTTCTGTAAAGCATAGTTGGGTTTGTGAAAGGCGCTATATAAAACAAAAATATTATTAATCCTCACTTGAATGCCTTCATGGCCACAATGTACCCATATTTTATCATGGCTACTTCTAGCATGAATCTCAAAGGAATGTTCCCAACATTGTGGAATCAATGCCATGAAGAACTGAAGCTTATTAGTATTGCGTTCCTAAGTGTTCAGTGAGTGCAAATGACAATGGTTAGACGCTGTCTCTGTGTTTTCTGTCTGAAAAACATGTGGCCTTTCTTTCTGTGAAATCTGTAAAGCATAGTTGGGTTTGTGAAAGGCGCTATATAAGACGAAGATATTATTAATCCTTGCTTGAATGCCACAGCCAATTTCTGTACTGTTGCTGACCAAGTGCATACCTTCATGGCCACAATGTACCCATCTTTTATCATGGCTACTTCTATCATTAATCTCAAAGGAATGGAATCAATGCCATGAAGAACTGAAGCTTATTAGTATTGTGTTCCTAAGTATTCAGTGAGTGCAAATGACAATGGTTAGACCAACGAGAGTGTGTAGGAAAGAGAGTTAGCTCCCCCCCCCCCCGGTCACTGTATACAACCAATTTAGCCTTTGCACTACTGCTGTTTACAAATACTACCTTTGCAAATATTTTTGCACATTGCACATACCTCTTTTTGATATAGCCTCTATTTATACATCTGTATACACCATACTGTACATAGCTGCCTTAACTGCACATAGCTTACTACAATCCTCTCTTGTAATATACCTGTAACTACTGTACTAACCCCATACTGTACCTATCACTATCACTATCATGTTTTATATCACTTTTATATCACTATTTGCACCTCTGGTTAGATGCTAAACTGCATTTCGTTGTCTGGTACATGTACTCTGCAATGACAATAAAGTTTAATCTAATCTAATCCTAGTGTTTCCCACAGGAACAGGGGGAGGACACACGACACTGGAAATACGATACGCTTCTGTGTTACAGTCACTTACTCATCTAGGGCCATCCAGGGTACACTAACATTGTGGCAGGAACGCTTAAAAAGAAACAATCTATGTCAATATGCACTGGGGGGAGGGAGTGGGAGGGAGGGTCATTGTCAAACTGTTGTCATGACAACTTTAGAACACTGTAGGTGAAAAGCTGTCTTTACAGATGTGTACTGCCAGCCAACCTCACCTTTTTTTGACCCATGAATGAACTCAATAATCTCTCACTCAATTGCCTGATACATTTGTAGGTGTTTTTTGAAAAAGTAATAAAAAGAAATAAAGTAAGACAATAAGCAAGCAGAGAACAGAGGAGAAGCCTTGAGTCGTCTGCGCTTCCCCGTAACGTTGCTTTCCAGAGCCGGGGGACTGACAAACACCACTGTGACCTTCCACTCACTACTGCACATGTCTAGGGCTCTGTGCTGCTTTTGATGGAACTTTCTGTACAAGTGCAGTACATTCTCTCACCTTGAGATAAGTGGATGGATAAGATCTTTAGTCCAGGTCTCAGCCACCCAAAAAGTATTGTGGTTCTGATAGAGGCTACCTGCATCGTTGCTCCAGAGAGTGTGAGAATCAGTGGACTGTCACTGGACAACTTGTATGACGGGACATTTTGTACCAGCCTCCATCTGTCTGCCTGTCTCTAAGGTACAGCTAGGGGACAGCTAACGGAGCATACTTAAACAGGGAGAAACATGGCCGCCTGTCCCACAGGTGACGGTGTGTATTCCTAGCCACCAGAGCAACCCTGAAACGGGTCAATGTGCCTGTGATGTCCGTCTGTCTGTTTGTCTCACCTCACCGGTATTGAGATCTAGCCAACGGTGCATACTTGAACAAGTCCTGTGTGTTGTGGGCGGAAGGGATGTTCAAGACCACAACTGCGCCTAAGCTGTTCCATAATCGACCACATCTAACAATAGAATGCCAATAATGAATTGGAGGTAAAAAAAATCCTTATCCTGTGGAAGGAAGTGAGTCAAGGACGGTCAAGACCACAAGTGTACCTCAGCTGTTGAACCATCGACCGCGTCAGACAATAGGATGCCAATAATGAACCGGAGATCAAACCCAAGACAAAAGCCTGCTCATGATACACACTGCACTGACTCGCTCTCTACAGGAGTGAACTGTCGTCTTGTGACTGCAGTTCCATGGCCTGTTCATGTTTGGTGAATGTCACTCTATGGGGCTACTCGACCGTAGAGGTGCCATTGTATCTGCCTGTCTCTCTAATAGTGAAGGACCCTGCTGTTGATGTCTGATGCTGCTCATCCAGACGCTGGGAGAGGAGGGGAGACAGCTGAGGAATGGATGGTCTTCAGGTTCACTTCCTAAAGGTCGAGGATCGCTTTCGTCAGAGACAGCAGCACAGCCACTAACGGGCTAGCACCTAACCTTTACTGGTCATTAACATAAGAGAGATAGAGAAGAGAGGGAGGCAGAGGTTGGTAAATATAATATCGAGAGACAGGGAGAGAGGGTGAGAGAGTGAAAGGGAGAAAGAGAGAGAGAGCAAGAGAGAGAGAGAGAGAGTGTGTGTGTGCGTGCGTGCGTGTGTGTGTGTGTGTGTGTGTGTGTGTGTGTGTTATCGAATTTACAGTAACAGAGTTACATTATGGTTAATTGAGTTAATCCTTCTAAGTGGAACATTTTCTTGCACCCAGAAACAGAGGTGTTGGCATGCTGTGAAATACAGGCTGCCTCCACACACAACGCTCTGAAACACAATCTGTATCAACAAATGTGAAACATAATCCGTTTTAACAAACGGCATATTAAAATATGACCATTAGATGACGCAGCCTTTATGTGTGATTAAATCCACCTAATCCAATATCGACTGTCAACACACAGAGAAATGGGATATTATTAGGTGTTATTTGAATGGTTCTTTATCAACCCTTTTATGTCATACCATGCTTTTCAGCTGGGAAATAAAGACAGAGTGACTACATTCGTTGCCCTGGGATACTGTCGGCATGGCAGAAATTTCCCTCTTTTCACTTTCAAATATATGAAAAAACAACATGATGACTGACTGACTGACTGACCGACAGGTAGACACAGCTGGGAAACATGGACATGGTGAAAGTAGTA
Organism: Nansenia antarctica; assembly: GCF_963989245.1. Lineage (NCBI taxonomy): Eukaryota > Metazoa > Chordata > Actinopteri > Argentiniformes > Microstomatidae > Nansenia > Nansenia antarctica. The sequence goes on along the minus strand of NC_137681.1, from coordinate 12,272,839 downwards.
GATGTTATGATTAAGTTACACCACGACACAGAATCAAAATGTGAAGCAGACGACAATTAGACAATAACTCGGTTTCTAGAACATACTGTATGTTTGTGTGTAGGATTGGGGGATTGGGCTAAACCGACAGACTGTGTGTGTGGCTGAGGTGTAGTAGTAGTAGTAGTAGTAGTAGTAGTAGTAGTAGTAGTAGTAGTAGTAGTAGTAGTAGTAGTAGTAGTAGTAGTAGTAGTAGCGAGGCCATATGGTACATTACTACATTACTGTATGAGGGAGTTCCCTGGGGATGGCCTTGGGCCCTCAGGGAGTGTCCCTACCCACAGAGAGAGCACTGTTACTGGCCTTATGTAAGTGTACACTCCTAGGGTGCACCACACACACACGCTCACGTGTGTGCGAGACGCACGCACGCACGCACACACACACACACACACACGCACACGCACACGCACACACACACACACACACACACAGACACACACACACACAGACACACACACACACACGTACACTGCCTCACACCCTTGCTGTCTACTTAAGGATGAGGTACACCTCTATTTCTCTCTGTTTTCACATTCATTCTGCAGCTAGAACCTTCCATGCAAGAAATACACTAGGGACTAGGCTAACTAAGACAATAACATGATATAGGACATAGAGGTTTATATTAGGGATGTACCGATACCGATACCAGTACTCGTACCCGATACTATGCTCATATACTCGTACTCGTAAAACTACTCCAATACATCTGCTCCCGATACCACTTTATGGCAACGTAACGTAACCTCTCCTAGCAGGTAGGCAGAGGAGGAGCAACGTCAGCAGTTTGGAGAGATTTTAGGATAAGCGATGATGCTAAAAGTAGAGCATGGATAGAGTGCAAACTATGCTCTGCTAAATTCTGTATATGTGACAGGGTCTGGTGAAAGAGGCGGCAACTAACAAGTCGGGAATCGTCAATTCGCGAAAATAACCGCAACATGTTTTTTTTCCTCTTATTTTCAGTTTTCTTTTTCATATTACAAAAGTTGAAGTGTTGAAGAGCCCTGTTAAGCCTCATTATGTAATAACTGCACATTATGTAATAAAATCCCAAAATGTAATAAAAAGTCACTTTCAATATGTAATAACACCGCATTATGTAATAACCTGCAGATTATGTAATAAATCGCCTGAACGCAAAATGTAATAACGTTTGCCTTATTATGTAATACATGTATTACATATTGTGCAGGTTATTACAAAATGCGGCGGTTGCACTTTTTTGTAACACAATTGAAAAAAATGGAAATGTAATAAATATATTTGACCATGAAAAGCATTTTCAGATATGATTCCTGAGCATGGGAAATTGTTTGATATTTTTTGATTTTGGGCCAAAAAGTGTATTTTTATTTTATGGAACACTGATATAATTCCTACTGAACAGCTATGGTTCACCCAGATAATGTCTGTGTTGCCCTTGGAGAGACTTAAATATGACCTGCAGGATAAGATGGATGTGTTTTCTGAAGTGTGGTCCCCCTTCATATCTTTTATGGAAGAGAATCCATGACGTTATTTGAGATCCACATTTTTATTTTTTCCTTTTTTTATTTTTCTCTAGCTTGCATTTATCTTTTAGATATAGGAACTCTTATCTAACTCTTAACTCTTATTATTAACGTGGTTGTTGATGGTGGTAATCCCCCCCCCCTTCCCTCATTGCACACACATTTTTGTTTATTGGCACATGAAACTTTTAGCTTTATTTTTGTTTTTGTCTCCTTGTTGTGGTTTATTGTCTTGTCAGTTTACTGTTGTGTTTTGTCTTTTAATTACTTTTTTAAAAAAGTAAGTCATTTGTTTACCTGTTTTTCCTTAATGTCTGTCCTTGTTGTGAAGTCTAGATGTTTGTTGTTTGAAAATTTACCAAAATAAATAGTAACCATAATATAAAAAAAGACATGACATTCTGAAGACCCGATAACTCATTCCTTCAGGGGATCATAATTATTATTGTTATAAAAATGCCGTGTCTGGCAATTAACATTATGCAAATTTTCAAAGCATTTAAACGTACTGAGTTTGCTTGTTTTTTTTTAATTTTTTTTTATACTTTTTAAAAATCATAGCCAGGGCTGAAAGTGAATTGAAGTTTTTGCAGGTAGCCCAACTATACTACAATACAAAGAAGTAGAGTCTGCACACTGCTAGAAGACTGCTCCCAGTAGATTAACCCTAACCCTAACACTGCTAGAAGACTGCTCCCAGTAGATTAACCCTAATAGTGCGACAGATAAGCTCATATAATGAAGGTATTGTGCATTTTATGAGCATGAAACTTTCTACAGTGTTTCTATAGACTGTAAACTTCATTTTTAGACGTGGAACCACTTCAGATTTGACCTCTGGTGTCAGGTAGACTCTAGAATGATAGAATGATCATACAATGATTATTATTATTATTTTTAAATAATAATAATAAAGTGAAAACATTTGGATTTTTTTTTTTTTCACTTACTTTTTGTTTTATTAGAATGATAATAATATATCATATTATTATATTAGGGTTAATCTACTGGGAGCAGTCTTGTAGCAGTGTTAGGGTTAGGGTTAATCTACTGGGAGCAGTCTACTAGCAGTGTTAGGGTTTATCTACTGGGAGCAGTCTTCTAGCAGTGTTAGGGTTAATCTACTAGGAGCAGTCTTCTAGCAGTGTTAGGGTTAGGGTTAATCTACTGGGAGCAGTCTTCTAGCAGTGTTAGGGTTAGGGTTAATCTACTGGGAGTAGTCTACTAGCAGTGTTAGGGTTAATCTACTGGGAGTAGTCTACTAGCAGTGTTAGGGTTAGGGTTAATCTACTGGGAGCAGTCTACTAGCAGTGTTAGGGTTAGGGTTAATCTACTGGGAGCAGTCTTCGAGCAGTGTGCAGACTCTACTTCTTTGTATTGTAGTATAGTTGGGCTACCTGCAAGAACTTCAATCCACTTTCAGCCCTGGCTATGATTTTTAAAAAGTAAAAAAAATAAAGTAACAAGCAGCACAAGCAGCGCACTCAGTACGTTTAAATGCTTTGAAAAGTTGCATAATGTTAATTGCCAGACAAGGCATTTTTATAACAATAATAATTATGATCCCCTGAAGGAATGAGTTATCGGGTCTTCAGAATGTCTCCTAAACAAGCAAATTGCCATTGGGGGCTTCATAACTTGAGAAGAAAGCAACCAAATCAGCATATAAGTGGTCGATAGAAATACTATTTAGTTTCAACACAACATGCAATTCTGGATTTTTTTTTTATGTTGGAGAATTAAAATGCTTTTCATGGTCATATTTATTACATTTCCATTTTTTTGTGTTACAAAAAAGTGCAACCGCCACATTTTGTAATAACCTGCACATTTATTACATAATAAGGCAAACGCTATTACATTTTGCGTTCAGGCGATTTATTACATAATGTGCAGGTTATTACATAATGCGGTGTTATTACATATTGAAAGTGACTTTTTATTACATTTTGGGATTTTATTACATAATGTGCAGTTATTACATAATGAGGCTTAACAAGCCCACTCAATATAACAAACAGTCTTAGGATCACTAAACACTTTGGTCTATTTGTCTGCGCATTCAGCTTGTTTTTGACTCACTGTATCGTCTGCCTTCCTGCTTTGTACTCGGGTGAGCGTTAGTGATACACATGGCTTGTAAACAAACGTACGTTTTAGGACTGTTCAAAAGCAAGGACTGTGTGGTCATCTGGTTATGTGCAGTTATGTGTTTTTAACATGTTCATGCTCTATCAGCATGTTGTGATGTGCTAAACATGCAATTAGTTGTTACATAGCAATGTTTTTTGTTCGCTACTGTACTAGCTAGCTACCAATGCGATGGTAGCAAACGCGTCTGTTTTGAGTGCGCATACACACACACACACACACACACACACACACACACACGCACACACAGCTTTAAAATGGCACCTTTCACACGAGAGACGAGTGGCTGCAAACCAGCTCTATGCCTATCTGAACTAGAATAACCCCTTTCTCACACACACACACACACACACACACACACACACACACACACACACCGAGCGGCCCAACCACCGTTCAAGCCGCCCCAGACAGTCAAGCAACAGGCCTCCCTCCAGTGCTTCTCACTTCACCTTGCTAATTTGAACAAGGCTTTATTTTGATATTTGTCAGCGGCTGAACTGTAGCGAGGTTGTTAGGCCTCTCCCAGGGCTAATTAAGGGAGCAATGCTAGCATTCATGGCCCAGCGAGGAGCCTCGGGACGGGGGAGGCCTCGCTGTCCCTCCTGGCAGCCTGCTCCTGGCACCTCCAGGCACTGTGGCCAGGATATTAAGTGACTGGTGAAATTCATGGCCCTGCGCTGTGCTGCCCAGTGCTGGACGTCTCTGAGGTGACAACGTAGCTTTCTCAAACGCCTCCGAGCAAGACAGGAGTCAGCAACACATTAGCAAATCACGCTATTGCATTATTTATAACTAGGGGGGGAGTGGGAGTGTGTGTGTGTGTGTGTGTGTGTGTGTGTGTGTGTGAACGTGCATGTGAACACATATCTTATGTACACACACACACACACTCCTGAGGAGAGACGGAGGGAGGGGGGAACAGTAATCATCGACCCTGTGTTGTTTTTAAGGATTAGGCTTAATAAGATGGCAGTTTGAATTTATCGAGCTAATACTTCATGGCGGGGTAATTCATTGAGTATTTGGGGCAGGAGAACAGTTTAATGGATGTTTTGAACAGCCAGCCTGACTTATGCTGTGATATGATTAGCCCCGTGGGAATGAGTATGATAATACACACTCTATACTGCTGGGGTGAGTGCCTTCAAATTGAGAGGCAGAGTGCCTCAAAGACAAATCAATGAACAAACATGTCAAAACAACTCTCTCTTGTGTGAGATGTGTGTGAGATGTGTGTGAGGTGTGTGTGTGTGTGCGTGTGTGTGCGTGTGTGTGTGTGTGTGTGTGTGTGTGTATATATGTTTCACTAATCAATCAACAATATGCAATAACAGGTTTTTTTCCTGGTCAGGTCACGTGGTCAGGAAAACCTCTGGGCTCATTCCATAATCGTTGTTTACTCGTCACGCACAACATAAGCATAGCACATTTCCATGTGTGATCTCAGCTTAATTGATTAATTAGGAATTATGTCTGTAATGGCTTGTCCAAGCAACCCCAGGGGAAATGTCTGCGTGCATTGATGTTCTCCGCATGACAGTTTCTGCTCTAATAACAGTGTTCTCAACAGGTTTCCATATAAACACACCTGCTGGTTTGCATCAACAGGACAATTGGGGTTAATGATACCCATTAAATAAACAAACACATCAGCATAGGCACTCAGCAATTCCCTCTTGACACCTAAACATTAGTTTTCAATGGTACGCACGCATGCTCACACACATATGGGCACATCCGCACACACACACACACACGCACACACACACACACACACGCATGTATGTGTTTATTTGGGTTTGTGCACAATCAGCTCGTGAACTCTCTTCCCATTGATCAAAGCAGCACTCTTTTCAGACTTCGGGCTCTCCTGAGACAGCTAAGCGACATGTTCAGTTCCGTCTTGGGACAGCTGTCAGAGCTGGCAGGGAGTGGAGGAGAGAGGCCGGTTAGGACAGAGTCTGCAATAAGCCCCGTCGCCTCAGGAGGAGAAGAACAGGACGTCTGTCAGGAGAAGACAAGCTTGCCCCCTTTTGGACTTTAGGGGAAACAACCCCCTCTCCTGTGAAAATATCAACACCTTGACATGAGGGGAAAAGACGACCATTCCACACATGGTAGCCTGTCCAAATAAGTGTGTGTTGATTGTGTGTGAAGAATATTTGTTGACGTGTCGTGTGTGTGTGTGTGTGTGTGTGTGTGTGTGTGTGTGTGTGTGTGTGTGAGTGTGTGTTTGTGTGTGTGTGAGTGTGTGTGCGTGCATGTGTGCGTGCGTGTGTGTGATCTGCTGCTAAACTGTGGGGGCTGTGTGGCTGAGTGTGTGTCATGCTGTGGTGTTTGACTAAGAGACAGGCTGACGGTGGGTCTGGATTCCTGATGGCTGTGGCAGACACAGAGGAATTCTACCACCAGCGCCAAAGAGGAGGGGAGAGGAGAGGAGACGAGAGGAAAGGAGAGGAGGGAAAGGAGGGGAGGAAAGGAGAGGAGGGGAGAGCAGAGGAGAGAAGTGGAGAGGGGAGGAAAAGGAAGATAGAGAAGATAAAAAGAGATGAGAGAAGAGGGGAGTGAGGAGAAGAGTAGCCATGGGGATAGGCGAGACGTGGATGGACAGCTAAAAGAAAGCCAAGCCCGGGGAAATGTCCTCCTGCCGTGTTCATCAGGGACAATAACCCTCCATTCAAATGACTATTCTATCAAACAGAGAGAGAATCTACAGAATGCGACACACTTCCATCAAATGGCCTTAAGGCCTTTCCACAAGCAGGCCTGCCACCTGTTGCGTTCACTCTCCGAGCCAAACTTTCCACAAAAACACACGCAGCGCTCCTCCTTTCTTTACGACACCAAAGGCAAATATAGCTACTCCTGTGGATTTTCCATCGGGAGTCTAAGTGACAGGCTTTCGGGGAAAAACACTGGAATACTTGTGTCACTATGCTGTCCTCCTACCAGAGAGCCATTAGCTTCATATTTACCTGGATTAACTCATCCACAAAAACATCCCTGCTACAGCTAACGGAAAAGTCACAGGCTCCATCGCAAATGACAGGCTATTCCCCCAAAGTATTGCATTTGTTAAGATCAAAGCCATACTGCATGTGTTTGTGAGTCACTGTGTACTACAGTGGAGGCTGGCGGAGGTAGAAATCGGAGGACGGGCTCATTGTAATGCATGGAATGGAATAAGAAATGGAATCCTCCACCAGTCTGCCCTGGTGTACTACATAACAATGAACCCTGGGAGTTGTAGTCCCTACTTTCAAGCCCAGTTGGAAACAGCTACGGTCAGTTGTTCACCCTAAATTGTACAGGTTAAGATGAGGGAGGGGTGGGTTTATCAAGAAAAAGGAAGTGGATTGTGTTGACAAGTGTTTTAACATCATCTTCAGTGATTCACCAGCCACACAGCGTTGTGATTCATAGGGAGTATTGGGAGCAAGTTTGGCAGTTATAAGGCTCCTCTGGTGTACAACATAAGGAATAGGGTCCCATTTACCACCTTTTCCTTCATCCAAAACAGGCAATGAACCCTGGGAGATGTAGTCCTTACTTTTGAGCCCATTTGCAGTTCCCAGTCAGCAGAGAAATCAGGGTCCAGATCTGGCTCAGGTCTGTTTTCTACTGGCCTCTGGATGTAGCCCAGGAACAACTTTGTTCCCCAGGCCAGAAGTGGACCGGCTCTGGATGCCATTTCTGAACCTTTTCTTTGCCATGAAAAAAAACAGACCTTGGCCAGCACGTGTATGTCGCCTAGTTCCTTACCGCATTCATACCAAAGATGGTCCATTAGCTACGGAAACGTATGAGGGCCACATTCCTCATACCAAAGATGGTCCATTAGCTACAGAAACGTATGAGGGCCACATTCCTCATACCAGAATTGGCCCACAGCAAATTGCCAACTCTTAGTCAGGGCTAGCCCCCCACATTTGTACCAGGTCTGGCCGATATAATACTCGCCATTTCCGGCACTCAGTCATGTGCCACCACAAGACCAGACCTGGCCCCCAAGCTAAGGTCAGTTGTTACACCCGAAAATTTAAAAGTTAAGAGGAGAGGAGGGAGGTGTGGGTGGTCCAAGAACAAGGAAGTGGATTGTGTGGAAATGTGTTTCATCAACATTCTCAGTGATTCACCAGTCACCCATGATTAGTTACCCATGATTCATAGGGAGTCTTAGGGCCAAGTTTGACAGTCAGAATTCAAACAGGGTTATCAGAGGAGGGTTACTGGAAAAGTGAGCAAGAGGGGAAAATCAATCATGGAAAAAGTTTCATCCAACTGAGACTAGTTATGAAATGTATGTTGGCAAAGGATGAAACAATCTGTAAAATACTGTCAAAATCTAAAAGGGATGTATGGAAAGGAGACTTGAAATGTTAAAAGGATTCTATCTATGTGCGGTGAATACCAAACCATGACAGCTAGCTGAAGAGCAAAAAAAATGTGGCAATTCAATTGAAGCAGCAATCTCGACACCGATGCATCACATGTCACGAATTCCCAGCATCTCTCCTACATGACACTCCACAAAACACAATCACTCACGACATCCCATCAGCTAGGGTTTAAACACACACACACGCTCACACACGCACACACACGCACGCACACATAGTGTGTCACCTAGTCATCGCCTCACACATCCGAATCTTTGTCTAAAAAGGTAACACATTCCTACTCACTTATTCAGAATCAGACTGCGAACAGCCCAAGGATCAAAGAGGCCCACCCACCCACACCAGACTCATCACCGGATTTCACAGTCACATGTACTATACGTAGAGATGTGGTATGACTGGGTAGTGTAGTACCATCTGCAGGCTATTTCTTTTTAATTAGACCCTCACCAAACAAGATTATCATCTACAGTACATTGGCCTATAACCATTGTGTGCTTCTTCCAACTATTCCACCACTACAGTTAGATGCAGAAATGAGTGGAGTCTTACAGTGTTTCTGGTTGACTTTACGGTGTTACCTGGAGGTGGAATGCTGCTTTAGGTTAACCTATGCTTTGCCGAACGACACTGCCGACAAACTGTCGATCAACAGAAATGACTGTCACCTGAACTTCTGTATGTCTCTGATGCAGTCATAGATCATAGATAGTCTAGATCTAGATTGTCATAGATCATAGATAGTCTAGATGTAGATTGTCATAGATCATAGATAGTCTAGATGTAGATTGTCATAGATCATCTGTGACAATGGTGAGCGACACTTCGTTTTTGTCGAGGGACGATTGTACCAATGGACACATATTAGAAAGAATGAAACAGGGGTGGCTGTGGCGCAGGAGGTAGAGCCGGCGTCTAATGATCGCAAGGTCGGCAGATCGGTGGTTCGAAGCCCGGCTGGCAATATGTCGAGGTGTCCTTGGGCAAATTGCTCCCAATGAGCGGGCCGGTGCCTTCTAAGGTAGCTTGCTGCCATGGGTATGTGAATGTGTGTGTGAATGGGTGAATGAGAGGCCATTGTAAAGCGCTTTGGAATAAGGCACTATATACTGTAAGTGCAGTCCATTTGCCAAAACAGCCTTTTCCCCTGATGAACAGGGCCAGACCGGCAACCAGCAAACACACACACAAAAAGGGTTTATAATAATAATAATAATAATAATAATAATAATAATAATAAATAATAATAATAATTATAATAATAATAATAATGTTTTATTTGCCATGCAATCAACTTGTCAATCAATTGTTGGAAGGTGATATTTTTTGCTCTAGGCACAGGGTCAGCGCCCCTGGAGCAATTAGGGGTTAATTGCCTTGCTCAAGGGCACATGCAGCTCCCTCCTGAGGCGTGGATCGAGCCGGAGACCTTCCAGTTGCTAGCCGAACTCTCTAGCCTCTAGGCTACCGCCGCCCCAACGTTCGCACACACGCACACACACACGCGCACGCACGCACACACACACACACACACACACACACACACACACACACACACACACACACATACACATACACACACACACACACACACACACACACACACACTGTGTCACCTAGTCATCGCCTCACACATCCTACTCTTTGTCTAAAAAGGATCAAAGAAGCCCACCCACTCAAACCAGACTCATCACCGGATTTCACAGGACACATATTAGAAAGCATAAAACAGCCTTTTCTCCTGATGAATTCCTAAGCGACAATGCCAGACAGGAGCAACACAATAACACTTCTCCAGCCCTTCTGACAGTACATGATGTCCACTACCACTTTGAGAGCTACAGAGCATACACATTTGAAAGCACCACCAACCAGCAAGCAAACCAACCAAACCGAGCAAAAACATGACAAAGGCACATAAAGGTCTGGTCTAAAAAAGAAAAAGAAGAAAACCACAGGGAGGGAACCAGTACATAGTGTGCTGTATGGACTGACATCAACCTATTCTGTGTCATCGGCTTGAAGCTCTTAAAACATAACGCTTTTCAGCTTTAGGGAAAAGCTTCTTTTCAGCAGAATTTCACAGCAGTACTGACTCTCATTTTGAGTCAGTTTATTCTGATAGGGGTCCTCTTTTTCCATCACACTTAAAGAGTGAATAGCAGTCAGGTTATGCAGCCTTCCTAGCGCCAAGCATTGACTCACAGGCCTCCTGTGGGATGGCAATTCAGCCTGAACTCAACACAGGGTTACATTTCCATAATGGCAGGATTTGTTACGTAAAAAACACTTTGCTGTATCAATGTAAAACTTTGTACCGAAGTCAGCAATTCAAAGTGCACATCAGAGACCTTGATACAGAGTTTCATATGAATGCGTTAAAAAGGAGACACACTGCAAACTTTCTTTGTTAAGTGTGCTCACGCACACACACACACGCACACACACACACACACACACACACACACACACTGTGCATTCACTGTAGGACTTACGTGGATGTTCCTGAGCTTCTTCTTGCCTCTCTCCAGTCTGCTGAGAAGTCTGTGCTGCTGCTCCCTGGCCGCTGGCTGCAGCAAACGGTCGTCAACGGATACCGTCTTCCTCAAGGCCTCGCGGTCGCCCCACACACCGCCGCCGCCTGCCTCACCCGCTGCCTCACCCGGGGGGGCGTTCCTCCTCTCCCCCCCCTGCCCTGGGCTTGACACGGGAGACGAGTCGGCCCTGTCAAAGTCCCGCTGCACTGACCCTGGACAAGAGAAACCAGACACTGTCAACCTACACCACACAGATACAATGAACAGAGAGCCACACACACACACACACGCAACCACGCACGCACACGCACACACGCAACCACGCACGCACATGCACACGTGCACACGCACACACACACACACACACACGCAACCATGCACGCACACGCACGCACACACACACACACACACACACACACACACACACACACACACACAGGTGCACAAACATACATAATGGACAGACACCCATGTAGACAATTACAAGAGAGCAGAGGGAACATCATCACATTGGGGCTGTGTTGAACAGGGCAATAACTGCAGCTATATACACTAGAAAGTAGACAGAGGAGAGATGATGGGCAATCTCGCCCAATGTCTCTCTAGAGTCAGAGAGGGAAAGAGCGGTAACACACAGATACACTGCCAGGTTAGAGGGTAGGAGAGAGGGGCATGTGAACAGGTGTGTGGGAGGGAATGGAGCTCCAGGGAAGGCTTTACTAGACATCCTAGTCCAGATTTAACGTCTCATCTCATTTCTCTGCAAACCTCCCGCGCCCACAGAGACTGGATTGGGCTCGGCACACCTCAAAGACACATTTAAACAGTCACACACATGTCTCTCTCTCTCTCTCTCTCTCTCTCTCCCTCAAGGTGGATTGAGATATCTCTTTGCTCTGTGTGTGTGTATGTGTGCGTGAGTGTGTAGGCGGTTGCGGTGTCTGTGCCTTGTGGCTGTTGGATATAATGTGTAGGTGTATGTGTGGCATGTGTACATGCTTTGCATAGTATGTGTGTGTGTGTGTGTGTGTGTGTGTGTGTGTGTGTGTGTGTTTGTGTGTGACCGTCAGGAGAGGATCAGGTTGGTCCCATAAGTGAACTGAGCACCTGAGATCTGCTCTACCCTGACAGGATGACAGAAGGCTTAACCACCGTGCCATTAAAACTGCATGAAGGGCCACGCAGCAGCTAATGCAGTACTTCATCTCACTGGGACCAATGGAAGCTCACATGAGCCACCACAGGCCTGCTGACACACACATAGGTAACATAGAAGGACCGTTCCATCTAGTCGTTGGTCACAAACAAGACAGAGACAGTCCTATATTCAGGGTTCTCACACCTTCTGAAACATCAAATTCAAGCACCTTTCAAGCACCTTTCATCAAGGACTTTCAAGACACAATTCCCTCAAATTCAAGGACCCAACACCGCATAGTTTGAGACAGAACACTTTCAATGACCCATGTCTATTTTCTAAAATGTATTATATTATATTTTATTTATTTATTTTTCTCAACATTTCTCAAAAAAAATCTTTCAAGGATTTCAAGGACCCGTGGCTGGGAACCCTGTGTATTATATACAACGTTCAGCTTTCAAAGGATTACAAGAGTCACATTGTGATTGTTCATAGAATGCATGCAAACCAAGGTGGTTCATTATTATTGCATGTTAGGCTACTCTGTGGAGCATGTGTCACGGTCTCAAGATAAGCCTATGGTTTGACAGTGACCTTGTCATTTAAGAGCCTCCTCCTCTCTGACTCAAAAGAATGGTGGTTGAATGTCATATCATGGACAACGGTTATTGCAGTTACCTATGCTGGAGATGCTTCAAGCTCTGTTCCGTGCATTATAATGAGCCTGTCTTCTGATGTCTCCCTCCAGCAGCCTCCACCTCCCTGCAGCACGTACAGTACTCTAATGAATGCAGCACGACCAGCTGTAGGAACCAGTGGTGGGCTGACGTCTACTAATGGGATGGGTGGCTGACTGTCAGCTACTTCTGTCTTGCTGTCATGTGTCAGGATGGATAAGCACACATACATGTAGACACACAGGCACCCAAACACACACACACTCAAACACACGCGCACACACACACACACACACACACACACACACACACACACACACACACTCACACACACACACACACACACACACACACACATCTTCTCCACTATCATATCTCTATATAGTTCCAGCTATCACCATATGTATATCACCTATGTATATTATTATTATTATTATTATTATTATTATTATTATTATTATTAAAAATAATAAACTGTTTTTTATTTGTAACTCACAGTTTTCCTACTGTAACTCAAATTAATGCAATGCTTATGATACTGATGCATGATTAGCACAAATCAAAGCTATTTGCATATCTTTGTAATACCTTGGTAAGACAATCATGGCATCTGTTCCCGGCAGCGGTACACTGGGGATGACACCAGGAAGCTGGCATGAAAATTACATAAAACAGGTGGAAGTGAAAAGAATAAAACAAAACCTGCCACACGGTAAAGGGCTAAGAAGATAGTTTCCATGACAACTGTTGCAGTGCCAGAGACATAACAGTAGGGGGTCTAGCATTGGAGAGAGAGAGGGATGTGACAGAGAGAGAGATAGAGAGAGGCACACAGAGAGAGAGAGAGAGAGAGAGAGAGAGAGAGAGAGAGAGAGAGAGAGAGAGAGAGAGAGAGAGAGAGCGCGGGAGAGAGAAAGAGGGAGAGGGAGGAAATATGCTAATAAGCATATGGAGGAGAGTGTAGAAATGCTTTGAGAGGGAAAGAGCGCGAGGGAGAAGGGGCAGTGGGAGAGAGGAGAGAGAGAACACACCAGAAGCTGACAAAGAAAGACCGAAAGAGAGAGAGAGAGATGTTTTGACTTTTTTATCCTCTTTATTGAGACATCTGCTTCTCCCGCTCTCCTCCTCTCTCCCTCTCTCATCAGTTTAACGGCACTCTGGCTGTGCTTGCAGCATCAGCAGGGGAACGAAGCAGTGTAATGAGCTGTTTATGCTGCAGTTCTTTTAGCTGGAAGCACTCACAGCCACAGTCATTATCAAACTCTCTCCATCAACTGTTAACTCAGAGGCTTTACTGTAAAACGCAGAGACTCAAAACACTATCTACCCCGTTAAGGCAGGCATTTCATAGCAGTGTAATAGAGGAATATGACTGACAGCCCTGTCAAATTCCACATAAGAGAGAAATATTGAGTGACAGCCAAGGTAGGCACTTAGAGAGGTCTCACGGGGAGATGTAAGTGGAGGGAGACAATATCACCACAGAGATAAATTCCCAAATGGGAAATAATAATCACCGCATTGTGTAACAGCTACAGAAACATTGTGAATGCTTTAGCGTGGCTCTCAACAAATTAACAAGGTCTCTTTGTTGTTATGAACAACAATGTCTATTCATTATTTACGCAATCCAATACGCATGCACGCATAGATGCACGTGCACACGCACGCGCACACACACACACACACACTGCTCACTGACCTTCTGTATTCACATACCATACTGTATGTCATGACAACAGAACTCCCTACTTACCACTTCTTACCTTCTCAGATGTCCCTGAAGAACGTCTCTATCCAGATACTGTGGCAATACAGACATGTCTACACACACACACACACACACACACACACACACACACACACACACTCTTTCTTTTCTCTTTCTCTTTCTCACAAAGGCCTCATATTCAAGTTATTCTAACAGTTCTTCAAATGCATGTATGGAGAGTTGCTTCAGGGACATCTGTAGTTGAAGGTAAGAAGTGGTAAACAGGGAGTTCTGTTGTCATGACATACACAGGGTCCATACAAGTTTCAACAAGTCAAATTTAAGACCTTTTTAGACCTTTTTTAGACCTCTTTGAATGTATTTTTTTACCTATTCGCGACACCATAGCTTTTTGTCATCCTCGAGGTGATGAAATTAGGGATTTCACGGCCATATAGACAAAAAAGGAAGCGAGTTGGCATTTTTTTGGTTCCAGCTTGATTAATTTCCACGTAAATAGATGTGGTCGGACTGATTTCCTTGCACAATCTAATTTTTAAGACCTAGCACCTCATTTTTAGACTGAATAACTGACATTTGAGACCTTTTTAGGCCTTATAAGTTGGATTGCTGGATTTTAGACTTTAAGGCTTTTTAAGACCAGCGCGGGAACTCTGCATACAGTACAGTATGTGAATACAGACGGTCAATGAGCAAATCAGTGTTTTGACTGTGACGGTATTACAGTAACAAGGTGTGTTCCGCTTGTGTAATATCCCTCAGTCGGTTCACACAGCTTGCATTAGAGTGCCCTCTAGTGGAGAAACGTAAGAATCTGTAGTTGGAACTATTAAGTGTGAAGGGCTCATAAGAACAGCAATCAGCCTATCTGGTCTTGAAGAGCTACGTGTACTGTGAGGCTTTTATCAGCTCATCAACTTCTCTTCAACACTAAATTGAGTTAAATTAGATACATTAGTACTGGGAGAGGAGAGGAGAGGAGAGGAGAGGGGAGGGGAGGGAGTGGAGGAGAGAAGAGGAAAGGAGAGGAGAGGAAAATTAATCTACTTCACAGGAAGAGCTCATTATCATTCTCCAGATTGGTGGAGACACAGGAAACAAACATCTTACAGCATAAACAAGAAGTGTGTGTGTGTGTGTGTGTGTGTGTGTGTGTGTGTGTGTGTGTGTGTGTGTGTGTGTGTGTGTGTGTGTGCGTGCGCGCGTGTGTGTGTTTGTGTGTGTGTGTGTGTGTGTGTCAGAGATATATTAAACAGTTATCTAACGGAAGAGTACGTCTGTAACTATTTAGTGGGTATATATCGCTAGAGGAGCTGTACTGTACGACAAGCCCAGTGAGGCCCTTGAGAGTCACCACACCCAGTGAAAGAGAGGAAGAGAGAGAGATAGAGAGGGGGGGGGGTGAGAGAGAGGGAGAGAGAAAGAAAAAGTGTGTGAGAAAGTGAGATACAGAGACAGTGTGTGTGAGAAAGAAGGAGAGTGAGAGAGAGAGACAACGATACAGAGAGAAAAAAGAGAGAGAGAGAGAGAGAAAAAAAAAAAACAGGATAGAGAGAGTGATAAAGGAATAAGCAGCCGTTATACCAGTTGAGTTCCAGTGCAGTCCTCCAGGGCTGGCAGCCAGGCGTCGACGCTTCCTCACATTGACCCCGCCTTGGGAGGCGGAGTCTCCCAACGAGGTCAAAGGGGTCACTGCCGGTGTCGCGGGGGTCACGAAACATGGCGTAGAACACAGAACGGGGGCCAGAGGGGTGGTCAGGAAGGGGATCTCCCTCCCCAGTGCAGGAGTCAGGAACATGGCTTGCCGCTCTGGAGGCCTAGGCACACGCACAGAACAGAAGTTCAGATTCGTTCAGATTCAGATTCAGAAAACGTTATTGATCCCACTGGGGGCAATTCATTTGTAGCTTACTCCTCATTCAGACACCAACAACATCCAACAGTACAATATCAACAAGGTCATTAAAGGGCACCTTTCTAAATCGACGGCCAGAAGGCAACAGCGAAAAGTGCATCTCAATACATTATGACACTGGCTGACACTAGGAAAGAACATGGCAACATGCCTACAGGTGGAAACACCTACAGCGAAAAAAATGTGTTGTTGTTTTCTTAATTGGAAGCAATATTTCTCTGAAGATGTCTCAAATAAAGCCGTGAAGCACACCAAGGAAAGCTGTTGAGATGACACGTTTGGTAAAACAGCAATTAGAGAAGCGTGTGAGACTTTCATTTTCAATCAGTTTCAAATAAAGACATAATGTTGGTACTCGACTGTGTGACATTGTCATATCACAACTGATGAAAAGATTCCATTAAACCATGGTTTTACAGTTAAATAAATAATCTCTCAGACAACCCGAATGCACGCTTTACGAATTTTAATGAGCTGTTGACTGCAATTACACAGAGAAAGGCAGCGTTTAGAAGTCACCAGCCATGCATGAATAAATCCAATCAGAGCCTTTTCACCTTGTATGATTGTGATTTTTACAGTGAACAACCCGTTAGTAATTAAGGCACGAGTCACCTTATGGGCGCTTATGTATTTTCTCCAGAGCTTTTTGAATGACACTAATGAGCACTAATGATTTCTCTCTTTCACACGCATGCATGCGCACACACACACACGCGCACATGCACACGCACACACACGGGTAAAGCATCCTGTGCCAGCTCGGGTTTAAAATATTCATGATACAGTACGGCTCATGAACGGAAAGCCCTGTTGAGAAGAAAATGACCACAGTGTGATGCAGGCAGAGTGGTTTAAAAGGTGTCAAAGCGACCTCACTAAGACTGTGTACTGTCAATGACTAATGACCACTAACCACTCGGAACTGTTGTCAACAAACACCCTCTGTTAGTGAGGTTATGGGAAAGGACTGTATAAGGTGAATAGTTCAATGAGAGTATGCTCCATTCGCCCCCGGGGCGTCGATCAGGACACACATGACAGGAGATTGACTTTGTGTTCAGGTTTCTTTAGTGGGTTCAGGCAGGGTACAGTTCAGGCATGGGTAGAATGATTGCAAACACTACAATGGGTGTATGTGTGGTTAGTAGTTCAGTGACGCACATTGACACTGTAATGCTGCACAACGATGCTAAATGATTGGAGTTGTAACATGAGAAACTTGATGGAAGCTTGCAACTTATTCTCCGTTCTGAATTAATGCGGCTCAGAATGCACTGCGCACTTAAGGTGGCAGGTGATATTACGCACAGCTTAGCTCTTAAGGTGGAAATGATAACCAAATATAATAATCATGAACTTAGAATATTGGAACCTTTCTAACACCCTCTTTGCGTATTTGAATGACACATCACAATGTAGACACTTGGATAAGCTCCCAAATCACCTGCCCCACCCAAATCAAGCTGCCCCACCCAGGTATCTTGTATAATAATAATATATGCCATTTAGCTGAATGGATGGTTGGATCCAAAGTGACTTACATTGCAGCGAGTGAACACATGTTTTCAGTACACATGGTCCCAGCGGGAAATGAACCCACCAACCTAAGCGCCATGCTCACCCAGCTGAGCCACAGAGGACCACACAGAGCTATTCAGGACCTTTTACGTCTTGTCCCAACCAGCAGGTGCCGGAGTGTGTACAGCACATGACACCCGAGGAGCCGTGCTAGTCTCAAACCCACAGGGTCATCAGCTCCGGAGATCACGCAGCTTTTCCGCAACTCTCAACCCAGGGGGGGTATATTCCATCAATGTCGCTACAGAAAAATTCTGTCTTATCAAAAACAGATTTTTTTTCCTTTAGCAACAAAGGAGTGCGAAAATGAGCATTTAGCGTTTTATCATCTCCGATCATCTCTCCCATGAGCCACTCATGAACTGCTTATGAACTGCTTACAAACTACTTTCACCCTAGAGAGTACCTGACTGCTGTGACGGCATAACTGCGGCTCTTCCACGATCCCCAGGGGTGAGCTCCCCTCTTTCTCCGCCGCAGGAAGAACTCCACCCAACTCAACATCGCCACTGTCCACTACCGCTCTGCATCGCTGCTGTTTCGGCAAACACGTCCTCCTCTCCAAACAAGGCAGGCCACTACTCTACCCACTTCTACCCCATGTTTACACTCTGAGTTCTGGGTTTTAACATCCACAATGGCGGTATATTAGCCATGGCTGTCCCAAGCAGAGAGAGAGTTTACACTGCATGTAGGTGGTTCTATTTAGGGGGATGGGGGATGGGGGGGGGGGGGTGGAGAGGTGGTTGAGAGTCCTCAGCCTCCATGGCCACTCATTCAAGCTAAGCAGGCAACATAATCACACATTATGCCACTGAGATCACTGAGCCAATGACCCCCCCCAGTATTCGATGCCTGATAGAAGTATTAACTTACCTCACAGAGCCACAGTCTGTGTGTGTGTGTGTGTGTGTGTGTGTGTGTGTGTGTGTGTGTGTGTGTGTGTGTGTGTGTGTGTGTGTGTGTGTGTGTGTGTGCGTGTGTGTGTGTCCGTGTGCGTGTGTGTGTGTGTGTGTGTGTGTGTGACACAAAAGCTCAATCAACAGAATCAAGCATCAAGTGCCTTTGAATGTTTCAGTATCTGATCGAGGGAGGCTTGTGGGGATGGCTTTGTAAAGCCTGAAAGGCTATACCATGAATACACTGGGCTTTGTGAACAACTAGGGCTTAAACCCTGCTACAATGAGGACACTAGAGGAAAATAGCACTCAAGGAACTGAACAGTTAAAATTACAGACCTGAAACCTAAACTGAAACATATGTGGATGTCATGTGTGCTATGAGTAAGTACGTTCATACACTACTATAACAATGACATCTGGTGGCGATCACAACCATTACAGCCGACTCTATTTCAAGTGCAAGTTCAAGACTGTAATTCAATTTGGTGGGGGGAATTTTTTGGGGGGGAGGGTTAAGCAATGTGGTAGAATGACAACTGGGCTCAATCACAAAACCCTAACCATATTTCGCTTACACTCACCGAACACTTTATTAGGAAGTGAACACTGTACTAATATTGGGTAAGGCCTCCCTTTGCCAATGTGGCCTTCTGCTGTTGTAGGCCATCCGCCTCAAGGTTCAACACGTTGTGCATTCTGAGATGCTTTTCTGCTCACCGCAATTATACAGAGTTACCACAGCCTTTCTGTCAGCTTGATCCAGTCTAGCCATTCTCTGTTGACCTCTCTCATCAATAAGGCATTTCTGTATGCAGAACTGATGCTCACTGGATGTTCTTTTCTTCACTGTACCATTCTGAGTAATCTCTAGAGACTGTTGTGTGTGAAAATCCCAGGGGATCAGCAGTTTTAGAAATACTCAAACCAGCCCGTCTGGCACCAACAATCATGCCGTGGTCAAATTCACTGAGATCAAATGTTTTCCCACATTCTGATGGTTGATGTGAACATTACCTGAAGCTGCTGGCCTGTATCTGCAGGATGTTATGCATTGCCACACGATTGGCTGATTAGATAATTGCATGAATGAGAAGGATTCCTAAGAACACCTGTGTTCAGTGAGTGTATATGTTACCATTATGAACACCTATTTTGATCCAAACCCACATAATTAACTGCACACACTGAAATCAGTAAGAGGCTACACCACCATCCTCTTAAGATACCCTACTGCATTACAAGGCACTGACCAGTGCTGAGTGTACGTATGTATGTGTCTGTTCCCAGGCCTATAGTTACCTGTGTGGAGTGTCTGTCTCTCCTGTCTCACTGCAAGTGGAGAGGCGGGAGGTGGAGGTGGAGGTGGAGGCGGAGCGGGAGCGGGTGGACTCGCTCAGGGCCCTGGGGAGCAGAGTGGAGGGCATGCACAGCCAGGTCTCCAGGTCGGAGAACTTGGAGTAGCTCAGCATCTCCAGGACACTGTGAAGGGACACACAGGGGCATGCATCATGTCTCAGTAAAAGCATATTCATTGTCTTTCCAGGAATGGCTTATGGAGTTGGCAACGGTGGCATCATACGAACAAATGTCCTTCAGTTCTATGGACAGAACTGAACAATACACAGCGAAATGGGGAGGCTACTTGGGATATATTGCTAGTCGGTAGTAAGACTGAAGTTGACAAACACCTGGAGCTGGAACTTTTGGAACTTTTTACTTATTGAGCCTGCACTGTTTTATGTATTTTATTGAATGTTTTCTGTTTTCTGTATTGAATGTTTTCTGCCCTAACTGAGCTGTTTGACAACAAAATTTCCCCATTGGGGACAATAAAGGTTTTCAATCAATCAATCTATGGGTGTTTTTTTCTTTTTCTTTATTTTTTATTATTATTATTTTTTTATATTTTGTCCTTTTCTCTGTATTATTTCTGTTTGATGACAGCAAGACTTATTCTGTGATATTGTTACCATTTTATACAAAAGTTGTATAAGTCAAGAAATGTGTGTACTCATTATTTTAAAAAAGCTTGAGACCAAGAGGTGAAATGAGATACAGTTGGATGGAATGAAATGTGAGCTCATTCAAGACACCAATTGAGCTGCAACTATTGATGTGATTAAACCTCAAACAGACCTATGATGAATACAACTCTGTTTATGCTGTTGTGTGGGAGTGCGTGAATGCTACACTGTTTGTGAGTTATCCTCGACATAACAAGATCCAGGTTTTCCAGGCGTGACGGCAACGTGATTTGGAGGTATTTGGCTGCGTGAGATTATCCCCAATAGAATGTAACGCCTTAATTCACGCCTTCTGTGATCAATAAAGTACCTACCTATCTATCTATCTATCTATCTATCTATGTATCCATCCATCCATCCATCCATCCATCTATCACGTTATAGAAATGTAATGCATTACCTGTCCTCTGCCATCCCAGGGATATCATCCTTCTCTGCTGTGTGAAACACACAAGAGGTCCTGGCCTCCCGGGACAGCAACATAGAAGACTTCTCAGAGTCCAGAGACATCTTCAGCCATAGCTGAGGATGAGAGGGGGTGGGGGATTAGAGGGGCATTGATAAGAACTCCACCTCAGATCCTACCTGTGTCAGATACACTTGTTGAGGACCTAGAGGGCGACTTATCAATGGAAATTAGTCATTTTTAAGTATTCAAACATTATTATGGAGTCTATCATAATGACACTCGCAAGAAAAACTAAAAAAATCATGATATCTTTCTGTAAAGAGTGGTCAAAAACCAACCGAATCCATGAAAGAGTTTGATTTCAATTTGTATCAAAACTATGGAAGTACTCCTGACAGGACAGTGGCAACCGTTTTGAATGTTGCATGTCTGCATGTCCTTCCCTCCACCATTTATAATGTTATCATTGAGTGACACACACACACACACACACACACACACACACACTGCATATTAATGGTGC
Source organism: Nansenia antarctica (assembly GCF_963989245.1). Taxonomy (NCBI): domain Eukaryota; kingdom Metazoa; phylum Chordata; class Actinopteri; order Argentiniformes; family Microstomatidae; genus Nansenia; species Nansenia antarctica. The sequence continues at coordinate 12,251,288 of NC_137681.1, read as the reverse complement.
AAATCACTAACTACTTTCCTCCTCCACGTGTCCAATGTTTTGGCTTGTGTGAGTCATATTATGGGCAACACCCTGTCGGCAAACCAAATTGTTCATCGAAAAGCATTAGATTCTACTATTGATCAAATATGTAGCTAGATGAAAATATTGCAGTTTGGTGGAAGTGTAGCAATGACTTGTTAAATAATAAAATATTCCGTTTGATCGGCCAGCCTGCCATCATCATTCCTTTGAATTCGACCATTTTTAATTACTGTACGTACTTCCACAGAACAGGGCATAGAACTGCGTTATATACAACTATTCCTGTACGGTACACGCGTCTAACTTTTGCTGTAAAGTTACCGACTTCTCCTGCCGATTCATTCGTAACAATGTTGCAGCCGAAAGTTGTATATTTACTAAGTCTGGAACTCACCGATCGACGGCGATTTCAGCAAAAGCTGCATTCATTTACAATGAAACGCATTGAAGTCGTCTGAAGTTTCTCACACAAGTTACCTCTTTTGTTTATTTCCTCTTGAAATCTCTGTTGTTTTTCGCAACCAAAACATCTTCTCTGAAAGCATTCCTCTCTCGTTCTGTGTCTTTTGTCCTGACTTTCCCTGCTGCCTAGCAATGCATTACATCCTAAAATACAGTGAGCGGCACAGTAGGCCGGATGCAGTTCATCTTTTTATTAAAAACTACACTTTTGGAGAGAAAAAAAACTTACCACACAAACGCCCAGTTCCACATCAGGGAGCGGTTGACTGTCCCAACTCTCAGTCATCGGTTAATGAAGCTTCCGAGAAGTGAAGATGCGCCGCATCCCGATACTGATCGATAACGGGTAAATAGTTCACCCCCGGTTTACCACCAGTCCCCAAAAAGCCTATATTTGGCGTGGCCACCCCCTTGGCTCGTACAGTCAACTATGTCAGAAAAGGTTGAGTTTCTATGTGGACTGTCTGGAACCCTTCATCGTGAGTTCAAAGGATCCGAGGGCAAAGATAATATGGGCAGGAAATATTTATGTCGTTAGGCTATCCGCCCAAAAATTGCGAGAGTGCAATTACATCTGAGCAATTTGGATAAACATCTATCCTCGCTGACTGTCCATCCTCGTGTTGATGTAACCAACGTGACCAAATATTTCCTCTTGCATGCACTGAGCTGCTTGTTATATTCGGACCTCATTCGGACACCATACTTCTGACATATAATTAGTATAATAATATAATTATTTATAGCACAGGAAGTGATGAGGATGATGAGGATATAGATTGCAATTGTCTAATGGTAAACTTCCAGCTTTACCCACCACCTTCATCCTCATCTTTATCATCATTATCATCATCAACAACAATAACTGTAACTTTACCATCTTAAAAAAGAAATACAAGACATACAGTAAATGCCCCTGCAAACAGGCGAAGGATGCCTTTTCTATCCACTTTCTTGTTGTGATTGTCATTGAGGCCTTACAGGATAAATTAATTAAATTAATTAATTACATTGATAAGATAATTAAAAGACATTGTAGCAGGGGGGGCAGGTGAAGTGTTTGATATCATTCCACATTCTATTCCATACATTACAATGAGCCTATCCTCCTATGTCTACCTCCCCCAGCCTCCCCTGCATTGCAGATGTGGTATAGTTGCAGTTGTTGCCTGATATGATCCCTACTGTGCGTGCAAGTTATCAGTGGCAGTGTTGGGATTATAGACATTAATCATCCAATAAGAGATTAATTTCAAACTCTCCGACCTCAGGGCGGAGGTTAGAGCTTTTAGGCTCACTGTGTAGGCGAAGGAGACACGTTAGGGGAATATGATATTCCAACAGTGGCACGGATGTTTTATATAATATCATACACAGTGAAGGCTTCTATAGGTGTTGGTGTCTGGTGTCACCTGTGTTTTGTACATTTCATTTTTTTCTAATTAGATTAGATTAGATTCAACGTTATTGTCAAGGCAGAGTACCAGACAACAAAATGCAGTTTAGCATCTAACCAGAAGTGAAAATAGTTAAATTAAAAAATGACAATGATAGTGATAGGTACAGTATGGCAAGTACAGTAGTTTAGAGTTATATACAGTTAAAGTAGCTTATGTACAGTATGTAATGTACAGATGTACATAAAAAGGGGCTATATCAAAGAGGAATGTGCAATGTGCAATAAGTAAGTAAGTAAGTAAAGCTTTATTTATAGCGCCTTTCGTACATGAAATGCAACTCAAAGTGCTTATAATAATACCACTATGTGCAAAGGTAATATTGTAAACAGCAGTAGTGCAAAGGGTAAAGAGTAATCACATAGTTATAGTATGATATGGTATGATATGATCTCATAGTTAGTATGATATCTGTTTTTGTAAATTCCACACATTCCACTGTTGCTGTTAATGTGTTAAAATAATATTTAATATTAAAATTAAAATAAAAAAAACACTGCAAGCTGAGCACACCCAAGGCATTTTGTAGGCCTGGATAATTATGTGTGTCTCATTCAATGATTTTGGATTCCCTGAATATAATGTCTCCACAAAGACCACCAGAGAGTGCCATAGCCATGACAGCATGATAATAATGGTATTCCAACCTCAGTGACTCCAACATCGAGAAGTACAGACCGTAATCTCAGGTGTTTGCACTGTGTAGGATATACACACTGTAAACAAACAAGATGACAATGCACTTAATGCAGTCAATCATTGTATTGTAATGCATACATGGTATCATAGATTGATGTCATGGTTGTTTTGCAATGTTAGAGTAGTAAGTTTAATATATTATATATTGTATATATATTTATATTTATTTTGTGTGTGTGTCTGTCAGTGTGTGTGTGTGTGTGTGTGTGTGTGTGTGTGTGTGTGTGTGTGTGTGTGTGTGTGTGTGTGTGTGTGTGTGTGTGCTTGGATGTCTGTGCATGCATGTGTGTTTTGGACGAATCACTCTGCAGGCTATAAAAGAATCAGAAAACCAGACATTTCCATCACGTGAATCTACGAGTCATTTTTAGCATTTTGAGATAAAAGACAACCTGTGTCTATGGAGACACTATACAAGCCTGCCTGATCTCACTATGTCCAGGAAACATCTGTTAGATGCTCCAGTTTTTAAACAGGTCAGTCCATATTTAATAAGTCAGCGAAATGACCCAATGAGAGGGACGAGAGAGAGAGAGAGAGAGAGAGAGAGAGAGAGAGAGAGAGAGAGAGAGAGAGGATACAGTAAGAGAGAGAGGATGTGTGACTGTGATTATAGGTTTACAGAAAATAGGGGTAAAGACAGAGAGAGGGGACAGAAAGACAGAATGTACAGTAGCTATTACTGGGAGATGATATCAAGAAACACTAAGAACATTCATTCATTCATACCTTTATTCATCTTTTTCAACCAGGACAGTCCACACAGTAACACTTATCACAGTTCTTTAGGGATTCCTGCGATCTATAAAAACAGAAAGAAGACATTGAGCAAATGGAGAAAGATACCAAAAGTAAAACAGAAAAACAAAACAGGGAGATACTGTATGAGACACACACGTTACAGGAGAAGGAGAAGAGAGGGAATACAGAGAGGGAGAGAAGAGAGGGAGAAAGAAGAGGGGTTCAGGTTTCACGGGGCGACCCTCAGAGAGCTGTGGAGAAGACAGGGGAGGAAAAGTCCCTATAATTCACCGTTTCCATGGGGCTTCTGCACCGCAACCAGGGACCACCTCATTTCCTGTCTGTTAATGTAAATACACCAGACCCAGCTGCCCTTGGAGAGCAGACAGGAAGACGGCTTCCAGTTCAGAGGTCAGTGTGCCAGAGTGAAGTCAGTGAACGTAGGTAGCACCCCTCCTCATGGACACGCTCACGGACAGCACTAGGTCACTCACGTTCATGACGCACGACCGGTGATTCTTGGTGATTCTCAAGCGTTTTACCCCTTTGAGATGAATTGCAACACAAGTTAATTTCATGAAAAATGCTTGCATAAGCTTTTTCTTCTTAAAAACAATATCCTTCTGAAAATAAGCATCCCTCGGCGTCGCCGTGAGCAGCTGTTGTTGTGAGTAATAGAGAGGAAACAAGAAAAGGCAGAAGAGACAAGAAACAATCTCTGGAGTCCTGAACCAAGATGCTTGTGATTTAGCATACCTTAACCCTGTGTCTCTCTCTCGTAGATTAGGTAAATAAATCTCTCTGTATTCATTTAACACACCACTGTATGCTTATGGGTTTCGAGGACTCCCCTTCATATTGCTACAATCCGTCTGGGGAAATATGTGAAGAGGACTCTGAAGTGAAAGAAATAAAAAAATCTATTTCAGTCAAGTGGCCCTTCTGTCATTATGAATTCAGATAGAAAGAAGCTCATTACACTGGCCTCCCAAGATCTGCCAGCAAATTCACAGATGATGATCTGTATGTGAGCATTCATGAATTCAGGCTTTAAATCATCAATAACATTCTATGGAATGCCTTTGCGTTTCCACTTTGAATCAGATGCGACAGTACTCTACTTGCTCAAGTGTAATTGTTGGTAACCTTGTTTATTATTTTTTTAATTCTTTATTAGGTTGTCTGTAGCATGAGAGGAGACATGGGTGGGAAACCTTCTAACCCTGATACGTGCAGCTCCCTCATGCCCATGATGCAAGCCATCATCCCACAGTACGTCACTCTCTGGAGGAAAACAGACCGGCTGCCTGTGCCTCTCTCAGGCCCCCACCCCTGGGCCAAACAGTGGGAGAGAGACCCAGGCAATGTGTCCCCTGCTCTGGATCAAAGGGAATAAAAGGGGCACATCTGTGTGTGTTGACCCAGGACACGGTCTCCCACTGTGTGGATGGCCGGACCCCCACTGGCTCGCTGGACCCTGCTGGTCCCATCTCTACAGGAAGGCCATGTGACTGTTTACCATAGCGCAGGTGCGCCTGGCCTAAGCCCAAACGTTACTTCCCAGAACACAATAACATACAATTCAATATGGTGGATAGTACACAACTCAATGACATTCTGTACATTTAAGTACATTATAATTCCTGGGCTGTTTTCAGTTTTTGCTGGGTTGTCTAAATTGTTGAATCACAGTGGTTCAAATGGGTTCAGTTGTGTGTCAGCAGAACTCAGTTTTCATGGAAGATATCACATTCCCAGATTCACATTGTTACATTCACAAACCCCTTATTTGGGCAACTCCAAGGGGGGCACCTAAGGGCATGAAACAAGGGAAATAGAATAGTCTGGACACCCCTATTTTCACAACGATTGTCGGTCTCTAAGGCGAATAGATATCTGTTGTTTTCGTAGCCTTGATCTGATGGAGCTCATCTCTAGCCAATCATCTCCACCCAAACATATTATTCATCACGTCCATTAGGCCACCCTAGACGTGAGACTGCATTGGATTCAGACTGCAAATGGTCAACATCAGTAAAGACAATATACACAGGAATATCGCTAATTCCTCACAGATGTCAAAGCCTGGGCTTCATCAATCTTCTCAAGTTCTTCTGATAGAGAACCCTGAGGTACTATTTACATAATGGAAAACAGGACTTCTATGATCCAATCCCACAGACTGTAGTTTCAAGTTTCAAGTTTCATGTTTATTGTCACTTTATACAAGTGTAAGAGAGTAAAATTCTTAGGCTTCGGTTCCTGACATTGTAGCACAAGACAATAAGGCAATAGGCATAATTCAAGATAATAAAAAAGTGACGATAGTACAGGACACAAGTGACAAATAAGATGATTTACAATTAGCAGTATCTTGCAATTTGTAGACAATAAGGCACTATGCATAATTAAATAAAAAGTGTTAATAGTACAGGACAGTAGTAGTTAGTACAGTAGTAGCTAGCCCTGTTGGAAAAGTTGCTTTGATAGATTCAACATCACTCATTGGTCCAATAATCCTTTGAACCAAGTGGTATTGAAAGCAAGCGAGATGGGGCAATGACCAAACACCAATGTCAATGTGTTAGACCAATCTCCAATGTCAGTATGACACATCGCTTCTGCAGCAATTACATTGGGCAACAATGGAGGGTAAGAGTTCCTTGCATCCCTGTGTGGAAAGACTGAGTCTTGTTTGGGAAGGTTGTCAGTCCAGGAAGGAAAGGGGTCAGGACTACTCCCCATATCGAGTGACCACTAACCATGTGTCCGAGAACCAGTCCCTGAAATGAGGGGTTAAAATAATATACAGTACACACACAAGCACGCAGATACACACACACACACACACACACACACACACTCACTAGGACACACACACACAGGCTATACCATAATAAGGTTACCGGCACCTGTACACACATACTTGAGAGGCCATTACTGGTGGCATCCACCACTTCACAAATCATAACCTGCCCCATTGGTACAGTAACCTACATGTTGCTCACTATAAAGCATCAAAAGACTTGAGCCAAAATACACATTACAAATATATAATGTGTTACACAAACCATATTGACATAAAATATTGTCGTAAAAATAGTGTTGCATGTAAACTTGCTGTAATTGCAAAGTCAAAAATAGATATAGATGCCTGGCTGAGAGAGAGAGAGAGAGAGAGAGAGAGAGAGAGAGAGAGAGAGAGAGAGAGAGAGAGAGAGAGAGAGAGAGAGAGAGAGAGACAGAGAGAGAGAGAGGGAGAGAGAGAGAAAAAGAGAGAGAGAGAGAGAGAGAGAGAAAAAGAGAGAGAGAGAGGGAGAGAGAGAGAGAGAGAGAGATAGATAGAGAGGGAGACAGAGAGAGAGAGAGAGACAGAGACAGAGACAGAGACAGAGACAGACAAACTCCCCAAAGAAGACAATGGGAAACGGCTCACATTGCGTTACAAAGAAGGAGAACGGACATCAAACAGCGCTGTTCGTGTGTCCAGTGTGGATAGGGTTAACAGTTTCCTCGCTCGTTCAGTACATGTAGGTGAAGGGGAGAGAGTCGTGTCGTGCGCCCCATCGCTCGCAGACACTCCCCCCTTTTGCTATTGATATCCCCCTTATTCTCTAAGACGATGCAGATCATGGCAACGAGCCACTGTTTCTAGACACGAATGCGCTCGTAGAGAACATCCAATAGCTGCAGGATAGAGAGAGAGAAACAAGTGGTATGGAAGCAATTATTTCGATTTCAGGAAAAACGTCTGCGGCAACAGAATCTTTGACTTGCAGAGTGGAGATTGGAGTCTCAGCCAATTTTCCATCTATATTGGAGAAACGGATGATAAAAAAAATCCATCTTCAGAAGATCAAGGGAAATTAGCTTTCCTAAACCATAAAAACCAGCCTGGAGAAAATTCATGGTGAACCCAAGCGAAAAAGTAAGTTTTGAACTCTGAACTAATTCTGATGATTCGTACAATGTGTATCGTATCAATTGACAATATTATTGAAATCATGTGATTAATTTAGTCCATCACTGTGAGATCAGAATAGCTTAATTAATTAATAATAGCGATTATTAAGTTTAATAATAATAAACGTAATAATTAATAATAGCGATTAATTATTAATATTCGGGCTGAGAAAGGGTGATATATTATGGAGTCAGCAGAAAAGATGAGACTCCCCCCAAAACCTCTGAAACGCTGAGTCGCGCCTCAGTAGCAACGGTCACAGATTCAGACGTCCACACCTCTAGACTTCAACAGAGACATTAGGCTTAGGTGTTAGATGACTGGTCTACGTCATACAGTTTTTATTATAACTCACATTTCATCATTGGACTGTACAAGATTGCCCGTGTCCCGTTTCTGTAACGTTACCCGTCGTTCTCTAGGGAATTTGGCAGTTATTCTGCGCGCTGTCCGGGCCTCATGCCGACCTCCAAGCATTGCATCCGGTGGTTACTAAGCAGTTATACACATTACACATAGGCTTCAATTTAAAGGAATACTTCGCTGTAATTCCCAAAAATGGTGCATTGTTCACATTAGTGTAATACTGAACTAAATTAGGAGCATGGGTTTATTGTTGGAGGTTATTATTGTTGAGCCTTTGATCTTGCTTGGACTTTCTTCATTCCAATGTCTCAATGTTTAAAGTTGGATTTGATTATAGCTATTTACACTGTTTACTGTCACTGTTTTGCAGGTAACAAATGTTACACAGCCGGATTTCCACTGAGTGAAAGTCAAGATGGCCCACCTTTTCATCGCCAGCAAAATCTCCCTGCCGGACGACCCTACTGGTAAAAGTGCATTGAGAGTACCCAGTAGTGCCATGAAGACGCCCTCTACAACTTCAGAGAAGGTTCTGGCAGAGAAGCCCAACAACAAAAACAACAAGGATCGTAGTGTGGTCATAACGACTGTTCCTCTGCTCAACGAGGTCCAGCTGGCCGCGGCCACCGGTGGGGCAGAACTCTCCTGCTACCGGTGCACGGTACCGTTCGGCGTGGTCGTCCTCATCGCCGGTACCATGGTCACGGTCGTGGCTTACACGTTCAACTCCCACGGCTCCACGATCTCTGTGCTGGGACTGGTGTTGCTGTCCGCAGGCCTGGCGCTACTGGGCTCCAGTGCTGTGTGCTGGAGGTTCCGGCTGAGGAGGAAGAAAGACCGCCGAAGGGAGAGTCAGACAGCGCTAATGGCCAGCCACGGCCTCACTCTGGCTTGAGAGAACGACGGAAGCATTCGTGGAATGATCTCGATGACGAATCCTCAGAAGAGATCGACGATGATAGAGGATATTCAGACGTAGGCCTGTTTCTCTGAGGGCTTGGCGGGAGTTTGGGTTGGACTCTTACTGTCCAGAACGAAAGCTAAAATGTTTGTACTGGTCTTTCAAAGGCCAGGTGTATAGGCTTTGGGAGGGTCTTTTTATCCCGGACATTTAGGAGGATAAGAACTTCTATTGAGAGAAGACATGAGTTGTTGGATGATGGAAGTCACGTGGTGGACCTGTGGCTCCAATGCTGCTATTTGGTTGATGTTGAATGACAAACATTCAAAGAGGTACTTAAAGTTCATGTGTAGTTTTGTGAGTTGTTGCCTAGATGAAGTCAATGTATCTTGCAAGTTTGATATGCATGCCATTTTATATGCTTAAACCAGTGCATATGACTATGCTCTCCAGTAATGTAACACAAATGCAAATGACTTTATAACTGTTTATTATGCACACTTTTCGATTTAGGCTGTAAACATTTGTATGCTAGCTGTAGCGTTGTGCAATAGCTGTGGCTAAGCATGTTGTGGTTTCGATTAAAATATTGTTCACAAATGTAGCATTATACACCAATCCAATCTTTGACATGTTCATGCTATTTATGACATATATGTTGATACGTACTGTACTGTATGTACAGTATTTGAGTTGAATTATTTCCATTGAATTTGAGATTTTCAAAATGCCAATTAGCAATTAAAACGCAATTTCAATTGACTGTCTACATATTGTATTTCTAAAGCAGGTTTGAGGCGACTGTTGGCTGGTTGTATTTATAGGTTGTATTTCTGTTTACGTTGCCTAGCATCCTTCTAACACCAGACCAGATAATAAAATCATTGGGTTGCGTCACTGGGGGGCCACCGGTTACGACGCGTTGTCACTTCTTGAGCTCTAACTTTATCTCTGCTTGCATAAGGCATGTGGGGAATGCCATGGCGAAAGGGAAGATGGAGAGAGAGAGTTGCATCACCCTGTCACTAGAAACCTGGAACCCTGCTGGATAAAGACCGTAGTCGGTATTCTCTTACAAACACAACACACACACACACACACACACACACACACACACACACCAGTACTTAACGTAACTGTTAGGCATTTGGTGATATGATAGAGTAGTAGATAATTAAAGTGGTGATGTCCGTAAACCTGTGACCTCCTCATGAACCTGACCCCCACATGCTACACGTCGACCCCTATACATGCCTCGGCCTGCTGGTGCTCAACAGAACATTAGGACTGCAGCAGAGACCATACATGTTACATACAAAGATGTGATATCCCTTTAAGAAGTGCACGATTCAAAATCCACAATTGCTACTGAAACAGATTCATTGCATATGCAAGAGAAACATTGAATAAAATGGCCAACCTATGTGGCTCTTCTTAAGAATGCAATTCCTAAAAAATATCACCCAGCTTCAATCTGTGTCTCAAACTACTGAAATACCTGTGCAATATCTACAACTCTTATCCTCCAGAATTTCTACAGTGATGGCGTGCCTGTAGTTTCTACCACACGACTGTGATGAATCAGGAATCCTGACTGACCCATTGTCTTTTTGAACGTATCAGAGAGCCTGTCCCCCCCTCTTGGCCTGGCCAGTGACAGCCATGAGATGGAGATGGTGGGTTATAGGAGGGGATATCCCTGTTCCACTCAGACCCTCCCTTCCTGAGGACTTGATGGGTGTCGGATTCAGGAGCCAGAGGTGTGGCACTATGGCAGTCCACCCACCCACCCCGACCTTCCCCTCACACACCCGCCAGCCTAGCTCGGAAAGGGCCTGGCACGCAAACGGGCTGGGAAATGGAAAAGGGAATGGCACTATTAAAAGGGGAGAAAGGATCAGAGGGAGAACAGGAAGGGGTTTTCTGTTACTACACACCCTTTACCAAAACCTTTTAACAATGGCCGCTCCACCCTGCGTCCCCCAGGTGCCTGTTGTCAGCATGGTCATGGCGGGCATTCTGTTCATTTGACTGAATATGATATGTAATAAATCGCTTCCCACCTCCGCAATGAGCTTTAAAATAGCACCGTTCACAGTCAGCATGGGTTATATAATGATAGTTAGACATGCAGTGCCCAAAGTGTTATATAGTCAATATGGATGCTAGGTATAATCCACATTATGGAACCAAATTCAGGAGTGACGACTTAATTATATTTATAAGCCTTTTAATACAGCCATGTTTGTTCTACTAACATGTCCCTTTTGTGTCACCTCACACATTCAGGATTATGATTTGTAATTATCTGTCAGTTACATATTGATAACGGCTCTATAACATTGTTATAACAACACCAATAAGTGATCTATTCCTCCTCTTTCTCCTGCTTCTCTATCTGACCATTCATTTGTTAGTGTGGTTTTGCTTGTCTCCAGTGGATACTGTTGCTATGAAGGTTGCAGGCAAGTGGCCAGTCGTTTTAATTGGAGTACCGGGAGACATTTCCTACTTAGATCAAGGTGGCTGTCACAGCAGAAACACTGTGTGTCACCAATTATATGTGTCTGACAGCAGCTCACTGTAATGGGTGTAATGGCAATCCATGTTTTTACTGCCAATCAGCAGGAGTACATCCTGCAAGTTCAAAGGTCGTTCTCATTAACTTCCTGTTTGCAGACCTCAGTCACCATAGAAATGTGGCTCCTCTACGTAACTCCATTGGTTGATCAGATTTGCAGTATGGCTGATAAACAAAGCATGGTTAATTTACCTCTAATTTTATAAAGACAAATTAAGGGTAAGTATACTGTACTAAAACAGAAATGATAAGAAGGTTCTAATGCAGGAAAACAAGTAGATGCTTTACAATGTTAACGATGTGTTAAGACCATTTTCGACCACAAGCTAGACATACATGACATTGATGGCAAACATTTTGGGGGGCAGAAACCCACAGTTGATGCACTCATTACTGCAGGATAAGACAGGGGCTTCCATTGAGCCCCAGTGGAGTCAGGTTAACTCTCCAGCATACATGCCCAACAGGAACAGGGCAGGTCCATGTCAGCCTCTGAAAGCTGAACTGATTGGGCTAGTTTCTCAGGCACTGATGACCTAATCCTAGACGAAAGTGTGCCACCTATTAACAATGTTATTTAATCCAGGACCAGGCTTAATCTGTGTCTGTGAAACCAGTCTTCAAAGAGCTGTTCTCTCTGTATACTAATAAGGATTAGAAGGTAAACACTGCTCGCAATGCAAAAAAAACAACTACAACAACAAAACAAATATGTTTAAAGCCTGAATGAGGTGCTGTTGCTGTTGATCTTAGACCTATGAAAATGATGCTTGATGTTGTGCAGCGTTGAGTAATGCAAGATGGGTGCAGGATAAGATATTTGTTATTCATGTGCGGTTCATCAGAGGATCCCAGACAGACAGTTTATAATAAGTGAGGGATTTCTGTCTTTAGACTGCATTAGCACATGTACTACATCATGTGCTCTTTGTACACATTTATGAGCACTTATAACTAAGTAAATCCCTGTTTTAGACCAATTTCAAAACTCCATCTAAGTATGTCTTTATAGCTAACATTCATCATTTCGCAACATCTGCTCTTGAGCTGCCAAAACGATTGAGGATTCATTTCCAAACACTTCTGTGTCAACAGATCAGAGTGGAGAGTTTGTGAGCTGAATTCTGAAAAATATGCACATCCAATATTCTTCGACCGGGTTGTAAATGTAAGTCAAACAAAACAAAAAAAGTGTGCTTAGTAATGAACACACTCAAGAGTCCTCTTTTTCTTTTGGTTTGAGTTCAACTATGACCTCAGGCACCAAGTCTCATTTTCAGACAACATCACTCATGAACCTTGGGGTGACGAGACAGCCAGAGGTCAACGGCAAATTTCCGTTTTCTAAATTGAAAAGTAATGAAGAGACTGTTTTTGAAAGCTCTCTCCCTCAGCTAACCCAAACAGAACTAATACGGAAAAAGAAAGTACACTAAATTCTAATGTGTCGATTGCAACCAAAATTCAGAATTCAAATGCGGGTGTGAAAGAGATTATCCTAATTGGGTCTAATGATAATTATGTCTAATAATCACAAGGCGGTTTGATCCCCAGCTGGCCACATGTCGAGGTGTCCTTGGGCAAGACACTGAACCTGAAATTGCTCCCTATGAGCGGGCTGGCGCCTTGCATGGTAGCTTGCCACCATTAGTGTGTGAATGGGTGAATGGGAGGCCATTGTAAAGCGCTTTGGAATAAGGCACTATATAAGTGCAGTCCAAAAAAATGCTAATGCAGTCTAAAGACAGAAATCCTTCACTTTTTATAAACTGTCTGTCTGGAAACAAACCGCACATGAATAACAAATATCCTATTCTGAACCCATTTACCAATTGCAACCAAGATTCCCCCTGCGACTAGAGCACTATATCAATTAGTAGACACCCGGGGCTCATTTTCTTATTAGATAATTCAGTTGCTCTCAAACATCTGTAAGTGACATGCCCCATCCGGAGGGAGTTCTAATAGGCTTAAACGTAATCCTGCTTTTTGACCAGACTAGGGCTACGTTCACACTGCAGGTCTTGATGCTCAATAATGTGTAGCCATTGGATCAACCCCCTTCAGTTTGAGGTTGACTATGTTGGGCTATGATTTATTCATTCATTCATTGTGTTTCGTCCATTGGAATTGTTTCATAAGTGAGAAACGAGTACAATGTGTGCTCTTTAATAATAATAATAATAATAATAATAAATTAGACTTATATAGTGCTTTTCTAGACACTCAGACACTTTTGGGAGATGTTAAGATTCATGTAGAGATAAAGGTGTAGTCTTTGCAGTTTCTGATAGGTTGGTAATTCAGATGGGTGGGGGGGTAGAGATCCTCAGAAATGATGTTTTTGCCATCTGCTATGAAAGTGAATTTACATGGGAATATCTTGCAGAATTGTTCCCCAGCCAAAGTCATGCAGCTTTTTGATTGCACACAGCTGATGGTCATCACCCGGTGTTCTTCCCATGATCTCCTGACTCCCTGGATTAACTAAATCACCAGATGTAAGCACTCAGCTAATCTACAAATCAGCTTGTTTGATAGCAATTGACCCAAATATGTCTAAAAAGATTAACTGAACTTGGACATAATTTGTAATGTTGATAGTGTTTATTTTTCCATCACAATTTAGTCTGGAGGAATTGTCTTGCCCTACATTTAAGAGAGGTCCTTCCTCTCCATGACATGTTTTATGTGGTGTGTTTACAGCTGGCATATGATAGCATCCTAATGCTCCACAGGGTGTACTTAGGGTTCGCTACCTCTTAAAGAAAAGTATTATTTTGGGCGAAGATCAGTAAAATTGCTCATCCCTGAACGTGTAAAGCTGCCATACTTTATGTCCATACTTTCGCTTCTGGGACTGTGGCACCAGGAGATCTATGGTGGGAGGAATCAGCGACTGATAGAACCAGACAAGGCCCATTCAGTGGACCTGACCAACCCAGAAGAGACCTGATACACCCATGGAGGGGGAGAGCAACAAACCCAACAATGGTAGAGATGGAAATGCCATAACATTTCTCATTCGTGGGGGACAGACCTTCCCTTCTAAACAAACACATGCCTTTTTTCATCCCTTTCATTCATTTCTCAGTGGTGATAGATTTAAAGGTTTCTTTATCAGGTGTGTTATATCATACACTATGATGGGTGGGGTTGGGTACAGCAGTGCCAAGTTCAGGAAACCCACATTGTGTTTAAAAGAATGGCAGGTCCATAAAGAGTGTGATTACCATCGGTCACATTGTCATTCATAGTCGTTCTTTCATTTTACCCATGTCTCACTATAAAGGAAGGATCAATCACAATAGGAACACTGAACAAGAGAGCTTTGACTCAGGCCCCCATATAACCTGGGCTGGTTCTCAGTCTCAGACTACTTCCTCGTCAACCTCTTGCTGAACAAGGCAATAACGCTGATTGCAAACAGCCTGGCATCTAGGCTAGTCCTTCATAGGAGCAAATCCTGCACATTACATAAACAGTGTACAAAAACTACAGATTGAGATAAATCTACTTTTTGTTTGTTTCTCTTTTTTTCTCCTTCTGTCCTGTTTTCCCACATTGTCCAATTTGAACAAATTAAAATGTTGTCTTGTTAATTATTCATGAAAGCTCTCACAGATGGGGAAGCACAGGCACTTAAACTCTGAGTGATGGAATTAGCAGGATTTCTGACGGGACTTTATCCATCCACATCTGCACCCACAAACTCATTCAGGACAGCTTGTACAAATAACCCAGACAGTTTTCATTTCATTTCTGAGCTCATAAGTCTAAACCCAGGAGTGTTTGGTCAGTGGAGCTTGGGGAAACTAAACCGCGTACCGTTACTGTATCAGTTAACTTTGTTTGGGTGGCTATTTCACTAGTTCTAATATCCGTTCAGTGTTTTTCCATTCTCTTTTTCTCCTTTTGTATACACTGTACATGATCTGCTCTTCCGGATAGTGGTGAGACTTCCAAAACCTTTAGGGCTTGGGTTGCGTTCTCCTCTTATTATAATTCTAGAATTCTAAATATGATTAAGCTACAGGTTTTGTTGACTCTGTGGATTGAGCTTGGACACCATATGTCAGCTTCATACGATGCTGAGTTCCTCTTAAATTGATTTGAATTAGTTATTTTCCGGACCACGCTGTGTAGGAGACTGGAGTTCAGTGTCAATTCTTTACCAGGAGGACTGTAAACATATTTTGTAATTTAATAATAATAATAATTTAATCTACTCTATGAGCAATGTCTTTGTTTACAGTTTTCTCTCTTGGTATTCTAGAAATGCCCAGGTACCTCACAGAAGTTCCAAACAACCTGTTGCAGTTAATTTGCTTTCCTTTTCATGGAGACAGCTAATGAGTCTCTCCACTGTGAATGACATTAAAAGGGAGAGTTTGCCAAAAGCAGCTGTCAGCACCTACTGCCCCCTGCTCTCTCTCCGTGATCTGATTTCCATTTTGTAATCCCCTTTCGTCGTCATGACAGCCCATGCTCTATGTTTTGGCCTGGTGACCCTCCTCTCTGAATAGGTACGTACAGTACAACATATTCTACAATAAGCCTCAAATGAATCACTCTGAACTCAGACACCCCACCCCTTTTCTCCATACAAAAATGTATCACTATTTGTGACATAAATCAGTTATTTAACCATATTAAATAACTGATATTGGTTACATATTACATGATCCCCAAAATCCCCATAGTGACATGTTTGGGGCAAGCTGACAGGTTCGGCTAAGAGGGGTGTGTCAGTGTGTGTGTGTGTGTGTGTGTGTGTGTGTGTGTGTGTCTGTGTGTGTTTATGGACAGTGAAAAATCATCCTGTCCTCCATTTTCTGTCCATAATATGGCCTGCTTCACTCCGCTACTGTATGTGCAGTTGGCAAAATGAAAATGGTGGCTTAAGTTATTAAATTGAGCAGCTTTAATCATTGGCTACAGGAATTCAAGGTTGGAGGAGCGGCACGGATTAATGTCCTTTAAGCACAAAGCCTTCATATCCACTGACCTGCTGTCACTGGCCCACTCTCTCTCTGTCACTCATGTTTTCCATTGATCTCTCACTATTGCTGTGACTCACTCACTCTCTCTCTCTCTGCACTGATCCCTCACGCTCATTTCATTTTTCTCTGATGCCATCGTCCACAATCTGTTGCTCTCTTCCTCCAGATGCCTGACTCTCTTTCTCTCTAGCCGCCAGCGACTCTGACCAACGTCTCTCTGTCTCCCCATGTGGCTTGGGCTAGAGCTAGCCTCAGGCTCTCTCTCTCTCTTCCTCTCTGACCTATCCGCCCCCTCTCCCACTGAAGGCTCTGGATCCTCTGGGACCCCCTTGGTTTCTCCTCTGGACCGGGCCGAGAGATGAAGCATCACAATGGGTTTCATGGAATTCTCTGAGATTGACCCCGTGACCTTGAACCTCTGCATCCTCATCGCTAGCTATGTTATCCTGCTCCTCGTCTTCCTGATCTCCTGCATCCTGTACGACTGCCGTGGCAAGGACCCCACCAAGGAGTACGTTCCCCCCGAGGCCCCCGCACCTCCCAGCCAATCGCCCATACGCCTGGTGGTCATGCAGAACTCTCCTGCCTCCTCCTCCTCCCACCGCGAGCGGAACAACACGGCGGCCCACTTCGTGCCCCCCACCCCCGACATGGGACAGGAGAAGAGGAGCACGCTCGTTTGAGCTGGAGAGTGGAGGTCTCCGATTTAGGACAAAGAGGGAATAATTGGTCAAAGCAAGGACTGGACATGGACAGGACAACCTAAAATGCTGCTGTTTTGTTCTGTATTTTCCACTCAGACTTTTACATTTTGATTATTTGGGGATGATGTTGATTTCTAAATCAAAACCGCACAGGACCAGGCTGAGTTGGTAAGCAGTGGTCTGTCGTGTATGTGTAGGTATGCATGTGCTGATGTCTGTGTGTGTGGCTGCCCTAACTGACATTACATGTTCCAAGGGCAGCTATCGGTTTCATGTGTGTAAATGTTCAAACTGCATCAGTAAATGCATGGAAATCAATATCCTACAGTATGCAGGAGTCAATGATGTGATTGATTCATTGAACACAATAGTTGGATAGTTCTGGGTGAATGGATTTCCTGGAATGTTTGGAAGTAGTGGATTTCGTCATTTCATGTATGGGGAAATCCTCCACCCACACACTCAATGATGTGATTGATTCATTGAACACATTAATTGGATAGTGTTAGAATGAATGGAGACATTAAGCCCATTATTTTGGGTCAATGGATTTCCTGGAATGTTTGGAAGAAGTGAACTTCGTCATTTCATTCACAATTCAATCAATGAATGAGTTCTGTACGGGGAAACCCCCCAAGACACGCTGTATTGAATAATAATAGGGCAGAGGAATCAATAGCACAACTCACGACAAAAAGCAGGTTTGTTGGTGTGGTTTCATTGGATAATGCGATAACAGTGCAGTAATTGTTCAAAATTGCAATCCCTTTTTTGATTGAACTCTTTTATGCATTAAAAGTGCAGTGATAGGTAAAATTGCAAGCCATCACAAAATAAGGAATGGTTGATAAATAACAGTAGCTAAACACTATAGCCTCTAGTTTCAAATTACCCAATGCCCAGCCATAGACTGATCAAAAACCCCCGAAATAACTACTTTTACCAATAAAACCTGCAGAAGGTGACATTTGACAGATGGTTTTCATGCATGGAGTAAACCTAACATGTGCATGTAGGCTACTGAGTGAGTTTCATCTCTCGAACTTGTTTCTAAATGACGAGAAGTAGGGTGTTACAGGGGAGAGAGAGAGAGACAGATAGATAGGAGGGTATTCAGAGGGATGGATGGATGGATAGATAGATAGTAGATATATAGATAGTGTAGACAGACAGACAGTGAACATAGAACATGCAACAGGCATGGAGCAACCCAAGAGGGACAGAAAAAAAAATCTGTTTCCCCCCCCCACCGTCAGTGGGCTATGCTCAGACTCTAAGCACTTTGCCCTACTGTTGAAACCTCTGCTCTGACATGGACATCTAAATCCTGCTTGATCCTATAGACTGGCTCCATCAGGGAAATGGACGTGAGCTGAAAGCATAAAGCCTCACAGTGAATGAACGCATGTGCGTGTTTGGCGTATGTCAGGGAGAAGGGCGCTGTCAAAGTAGACTAGTGTGAATGATCACATTGGCTGCTATTCACGATGGATTCATTTTTATGAATGAATTTTAATATGGTTTTAGGTCATTTCCACTTCATTGGGATAGAGACAGTAGAGATTGACAAGAAGCATGGGTGAGTGGAGGGATGACATACAGGATAGGTCGATGGCCCAAATTGAACCAGGGACCCGCGCTTGGTGGTGAGCTACGCAACCCCGGCACCCGGATGGATTTTTCTTTTTCTTTTCATGTTTACAGAGTGACTTACAATAAGTGTGTGTTTGAATAAAGACCTTGGACAGCCAACATTTACAACAACTGTTTAAACAACCATTAGTGTTTCTGAAACAGAGTGCTTCACACCAAGACAACCTTGAAAACTCTTAATTCTATCATAACATCATCATTCCACTGTAACATATTTAAGTTTCCTTGTTGTCTTTCCCTAGGACATCTAGGGATCTACTGTCTGGTAGCAACACTACAATACCCAGAGGACTTCTGACAACATGGAGTCACCCATTACTCTCCTGTTTGGTCCACTCGTGCATCGTTGGTCATGGATATACCAAAGAACAAGATGATATGTCATACCATACTCAGAAGAAACCCCCGTAGGTCCTGGACCCACCCCATGTGTGCAATGAGGGAACAACTGTTTACAACAAATGGAGGACTACAGTACCCACAATCCCACAAAACGACATGGCTTAGAATTTCTATTTGCTGCATGTCAAACCTCCACTCTCTCTTTGATCTCATCATCTCTTGCTTGTTGGGCGAAACATGCCACTATTATGCTGAATTGGCTCCAAGGACTTGATTGACGGTCAATCGTTGACTAGTACAGCTAGTGTGACACTTCAAATGACTGTCCTAAGCATCTGTTATAAATAAAGTTGGATTCACTTAATGTGGTCCCTCTTCATATGAGACGTCAATTCATATCAAATATTTTAAAAAAGAGATTGGTTGGAGGCATGGAGCAGGTGGTTCCTCTGGTCCAGTGTGTCCTACATGATGGATAGGGAACCATGGGTGGTCAGTGGCCAGTCCCTCTAGTGGGGTCCTATAGTGGAGTTCGAAACATGGTCATTTGGTGGGTCACAAGAAAATTCATAAAGCTTTCCGTGGAGTTGACACGCAAAACTCCCATTAGGACTATGGAGTTCCACAAAGGACTATCCTGACCATCCTCCCCAAGCCTGGTCACATTGCTCATTTGCTCTGCTGCCACTCTGAGCGATGATACAACTGTCTTAGAGGACTCGTGCCACTGAGGGACTTAGCGTGGTAAATCCTCTTACATAAACAACAATGGCTGGACCGCCCAGTGCCCAGCCAATGACTGACCAATCGCTGTGTCCCATTCACAATATAAATAGCTCTGATATTTCCCAACTTTTCATGTTTGCAGGATTATATGGCAACGCCACAGCGTATTATGACCATCCATGTCTTATGTATTTGCCTCTGACGTCTGTCTCTATGGGGGGTTATGTAAGTTTCATGCTTGTAAATAGTACGTTTGTCATATACAGGTTTGAAGTAGTAGCTGACGGCAAAATGTATGGGTACATTAATTTCTTAGTCTGGGGATCTCAAGAGCAAGAGGGAGGATTTAACAGAAACTTCTGCACTATTCAAGCAACCACGGTAACCAAATGTGCGAGTGGAGGATAAGTAGAAGAACATGCACATATGTTCTCTATTTGGTGATTTGTTATTGAATAGGGTCCACTGGGGTCTGTTTTTGCTATTGCTACTGAGGCATCAAATCAATCATTTTGAAACAAAATAGATACATATGGTGCTGACAATGTTCTTATTCTCCTGATTGAAAGGACTGTTCTGCCACTTTTTTTTACATAAAAATACAGTAAAGTATATAAAGTGTTGCTTTATAAACCTTTAACCAATGTAAATATGTGGTATACCTGATACCACGTTATCAACAAGTGTAGTATATTTAGGCTATTGAATACAATCACCACAAGCTCTTATCTAAGACTTGTAAAGAAAATGGTATAAAAAAAAGATGATTAAAAAAATCCTAAAAAACGTCACTTTCCTGTGTATGCTTTATGTAAACAGAGAAAGAGGACGGGTGAGTGGAGGCAGCAAAGAGAATAGAGAGAGACCACTTTTAGGGATTCCATGTCACCTGAAGGGACTCAATAGACTTCCATGTAACTGCAATCTGTAACCTGTAAGGATTCTTTGTAACATTTACTTTCTATGTCTTAGAATCAGAAGTCAATGGGAAACTGAAAAGTAGCCTATGTATTTTCAGATTTGGCTTTGCATATAAACTCACATCAGAGAATATCCCCTCAATAGGAAAACAACATTTAGCGCTCCATTATGAGACGCATAATAGAGATAGAGAACCATGCATACAGCTCTCTCGCTGGATTGGGAGTTTGGACAGTTAGAGGTCTGTTTTATATATATATATATATATATATATATATATCAAAGATACAGCTAAGAATGCCTTTTAGCATCACCAGTTCTTTCGGAATGTTCCAACTTCTAAAGTAAACAATGAAATTGACACTCCTTCAACCTTCACTACATAAAACTATACACCATCCTCCACCATTGTAAAAAAGTCAACGACACATGTTCACTGTGGAATTTCCAAAAATATGCATCCGGAGACCAGAGGTTCGCTATGTTTCCATTCTAAGTCAGTGGGAGGAAAAGGAGAACAATTGTTGGCATGCCCATAAAGAAAAGATAAGCAACAACCATACAACTTAGTAATTCCTACATGAAAACAAAGCAGGTGACAGAGTCAGCTAGAGATGCAGATAGAGTGGGGGAGAAGGTGTGACATGAGCCCAGTGTCTCACAGCTGCATGTCTTCTGGGCGGTCTAACTGTAACTAAATCAGCCTCTCTGTGACACGGTAGGCTACTGGGCAGACCAAAGTGCAGACTGGGCAACAGGCAGGACTGAGTGTTGCAAAAAATGTAATGAAAATGTTCAATGGGGGCGCTTAGGTGGCGTAGTGGATTAAGCGCTGACCATGTACCGCAGGGATCCCGGTTCGATTCCAGCCGCGGACATATCCTGCATGTCATCCCTTCTCTCTCTCCATCCTTCCTGTCATAATATCTACTGTGTCTGTCATTAAAAAGGGGGAAAAAATATGAGTGGGACTGCACTCAGAAAACATAACTTCAACGGAGGTACTCACAGCAGGTGACACAGGCACATGCATTGAGTGAGCACAGAGCAACGGTAGGGCTTAAATAGCAGGTAACAAGTAGCGGCACACGCGTGGCTAATTAACTTAATGAAAACAATAAAATAGTCGATGGCGCCCTCTAGAGACCAGTGGCGGGAGCAGCAGGTTCAGAAGCATCCCAGACACACTCTTCTGCTAGAGTCTCTCCACGACAGAACTCGAGTATTAAACATAGCTTGTTCAATGGTAACTGAGCAGTCAGAAGTGGTTGGGCTGTTGATGTTCAAAATCAGATGTCACAAGTGAGCACATTCAGTTTTTTATTTTTATTTTTATTTTATTGAAAAGTACAAACTTTAAGCTTTTTGTTTTTAGACTGTTGGACATCTCCATCCTCGGTACTAACTGAACAACAGCATGGAGATGGGGGGGAGCTTCCTCAGGCTCAATAGCATTTTGTGCTGTGTTCGAAAAAGATCCAATCACATTGGGTAGTTTTTTGTGGTCTCCATCTGCGAATGCCAATACATGGATAACAAGCATTGTGTCAGAGATGCATCGCCTGCTGACAGACTGGACTAGGATCAACAGAATATCTCCAATCTTCTCCCTCTGCATTCACAAATTACAACCACAAACCCTGTCCTACAGTACTATATCACACAACATCCTGACCAACAGTACTGTATCACACAACACCCTGAGCAGTCATCATATCACATTTAAATGGAAATGGACTGCGCTTATATAGCGCCTTTATCCAAAGCGCTTTACAACGGCCTCTCATTCACCCATTCACACACACATTCACACACCAATGGCGGCAAGCTACCATGCAAGGCACCGGCCCGCTCACTGGGAGCAATTTGGGGTTCAGTGTCTTGCCCAAGGACACTTCGACATGTGGCCAGCCAGGACTCGAACCGCCGATCTGCCAACTGAAGAAATACGCTCCTCAATGTCAATGAAGTGTTTAATGGCAAAGACGAAGAAGCCAGGAAGCCATGGTCGTCGTTGTATGCTCTGTCCCTGGCTGCGCTTTCGGAACTGAAGACGTGTCTGAAGCACTCGCCATTGCCCTGTTGACTAATCATGGATTTGCCCATCAAAGCACATCGCCTGTCACAGCCGCGCCGACCCCCCGAGGCCCGAAACTGGATCGGCCTAAAGTCGACGTAGGCGTATCAATTGAGGAATGGAACGTGTTCATCCGTCGTTGGGACGTCTTCTGCACTGGCTCAGGCATAGGAGCCGCCGAGGCCCCTTTCCAGTTGTTTCAGTGCGCTGGGCCTGAACTTGGTGACAGCCTGTTGAAAGTCAACCCCAACGCCGCTTCCGAACCTTTGCCACACCTAATTGCCGCCTTGCGTTCACTAGCAGTCATTCCAGTCGCCACATGTGTCCTGCGCACCGAGCTGCTCCAGTTACGCCAGGAGCGTGATGAGACATTCCGAAAAATAACCGCTCCGCCACTAATGTGAAAGATCCTGGAGGAAACACTGTACCTTTAAGTTTCTTTGTTATCCGTCTTGCCCTCTTATGAGTGTGAGTTGTAGAAATGTTACAACTTTCACAGGTGTTGAGTATTTAAATCCAAAGCTCATTATGTCTCAGTACGATAGTTTTTGTTGTCTGTTGTAGTGTTTCAATTAGCTCAACAGCTTTAGTAAGGTCAAGCTGTGTTGACTGGAGCATATCTGACAAATCGGGTGTCACCTAGTACTTTTCTAAAAACTGTAAGGCATCCAATAAAATGTAGTATGTATGTATGGTGGCCTGTAGGGTCCAGTAGTATGTATGGTGGCCTGTAGGGTCCAGTAGTATGTATGTATGGTGGCCTGTAGGGTCCAGTAGTATGTATAAGAGGACCTTTGATGTCTTCACAGAGGGATCTCGCGGATGGAATACCAAGCCCCACCAGCTTTGTATCGACTGTTATAGGGCCCGCCGACGCAAGGGGCGACCGCAGCCGTCTGCCAGCAGTCAACAGGCCGCCGTAGAGTCAGAACCCATCTCCCAGATTTCGTCGGTTCAGTCTGATGCCCGCCTAAACACGCAAGGCTTCTGTTTCTTGTACATTTCAAACGCACGAAATGGCTCATCTGAAGCAGTTAGAAATGGCTCATCTGAAGCAGTTAGATGTCGAAAACTTGTAGTAGTATGTATGGTGGCCTGTAGGGTCCAGTAGTATGTATGGTGGCCTGTAGGGTCCAGTAGTATGTATGGTGGCCTGTAGGGTCCAGTAGTATGTATGTATGGTGGCCTGTAGGGTCCAGTAGTATGTATGTATGGTGGCCTGTAGGGTCCAGTAGTATGTATGTATGGTGGCCTGTAGGGTCCAGTAGTATGTATGTATGGTGGCCTGTAGGGTCCAGTAGTATGTATGGTGGCCTGTAGGGTCCAGTAGTATGTATGTATGGTGGCCTGTAGGGTCCAGTAGTATGTATGGTGGCCTGTAGGGTCCAGTAGTATGTATGGTGTCCTGTAGGGTCCAGTAGTATGTATGTATGGTGGCCTGTAGGGTCCAGTAGTATGTATGTATGGTGGCCTGTAGGGTCCAGTAGTATGTATGTATGGTGGCCTGTAGGGTCCAGTAGTATGTATGTATGGTGGCCTGTAGGGTCCAGTAGTATGTATGTATGGTGGCCTGTAGGGTCCAGTAGTATGTATGGTGGCCTGTAGGGTCCAGTAGTATGTATGTATGGTGGCCTGTAGGGTCCAGTAGTATGTATGTATGGTGGCCTGTAGGGTCCAGTAGTATGTATGTATGGTGGCCTGTAGGGTCCAGTAGTATGTATGGTGGCCTGTAGGGTCCAGTAGTATGTATGTATGTATGGTGGCCTGTAGGGTCCAGTAGTATGTATGTATGGTTGCCTGTAGGGTCAAGTAGTATGTATGGTGGCCTGTAGGGTCCAGTAGTATGTATGTATGGTGGCCTGTAGGGTCCAGTAGTATGTATGGTGGCCTGTAGGGTCCAGTAGTATGTATAAGAGGACCTTTGATGTCTTCACAGAGGGATCTCGTGGATGGAATACCAAGCCCCACCAGCTTTGTATCGACTGTTATAGGGCCCGCCGACGCAAGGGGCGACCGCAGCCGTCTACCAGCAGTCAACAGGCCGCCGTAGAGTCAGAACCCATCTCCCAGATTTCGTCGGTTCAGTCTGATGCCCGCCTAAACACGCAAGGCTTCTGTTTTTTGTACATTTCAAACGCACGAAATGGCTCATCTGAAGCAGTTAGAAATGGCTTATCTGAAGCAGTTAGATGTCGAAAACTTTAAGTCTTGGTGAGGGAAGCAAGTCATCGGTCCTTTCAAGAGGTTTAATTCCATTATCGGGACCAAGGGCTCTGGGCTTCTTCATGAAGAAATACGCTCCTCAATGTCAATGAAGTGTTTAATGACAAAGATGAAGAAGCCCTGCAGTGATACAAACAATAGAAGCATGAATTGAGATAAAGTATAAGCAGGGTAAATGTATAATATATAACTTAACCAGAAACATTTGAATAACAAACTTACAGGAATTAGGTGGACAGCTTAATAGACGGCCACCGTAACATGAACGTCTGAAACTAATCAAATAATAACATGGCCGACTCCTGACTACGCCGGACGCGTCCTAACTATTCCCACCGTAGTTGGGTCAGACCACGCCAACTTCTTGAATATGTAGGGGTGTTTTTTTTCCGTTTTTTTCTCAAACACAAACACAATCACTGACACTAAGAATAGTACTAGAACTAGCTCTGCTGGTCTGCTGGGCGAATCTCCAGCCTGTGACAGTGAAAGTTGAAAATAGCTTAGGTTAGTCTTTGTAACTATACATTCATTCACAACCAAATACCTGACAGAGGCTAACCTGACAGAGGCTAACCTGACAGAAGCTAACCTGACAGAAGCTAACCTGACAGAGGCTAACCTGACAGAAGCTAACCTGACAGAGGCTAACCTGACAGAGGCTAACCTGACAGAAGCTAACCTGACAGAAGCTAACCTGACAGAAGCTAACCTGACAGAGGCTAACCTGACAGAAGCTAACCTGACAGAGGCTAACCTGACAGAAGCTAACCTGACAGAGGCTAACCTGACAGAAGCTAACCTGACAGAGGCTAACCTGACAGAAGCTAACCTGACAGAAGCTAACCTGACAGAAGCTAACCTGACAGAAGCTAACCTGACAGAAGCTAACCTGACAGAAGCTAACCTGACAGAGGCTAACCTGACAGAAGCTAACCTGACAGAAGCTAACCTGACAGAAGCTAACCTAAAACACCATTACAGAACTTGAGGTGCAAACATACATACAGGGTACATACAGGATACAAAGAACGTTATATTTACCGTGTCGTCGCCAAAGTTTGACTCTGTCACCCGGTGCTTTATGTGGGGAGCCAGCCAGGAAAGAAACAGAAAGAAAACAGGCATTTTTGGTCCACCGGCCGGATCGCCACTCTTCTTTGCCAGTGTTTTTTTCATGCGGACATATTTGTCCCGCATATTCTTCCACTTTTTGACACACACCGCGGCGTCCAGACCCATGTTCTTGGAGATTTCTCTCCACGAATTGGCGGTCATCTGCATATCTTTGTAGTGCGGCGAAGAGGGGTCGTACAGGTGTCCATAACGACGGATCTCCTCAGCGAGCCTCTCTTCCACCTGATCCATCTTTCAAATATGCCGGTTTTAGTCCTTGGGCCAAACCCCCAAATTGAAAATTTCACTACCAAATTCTGGGCAAATCCTAGATGTGATTTTCTTATTCCTATACATCCCTAGATTATGTTTTGATATGATAGACCTTTTGGATTGGCAGCTTATTAGTAGTTATCACCTCGTAAAGGTACGGAGTGCTTTTTTCAAAACCGGAGTTTTGCCTAGAAAAGTCCCCTGCCATATCCTGCTCCCCTTCGCATGATTCGCGCCTAGCTGTGCTGTGATTGTGATAGAGACATGAGGCTTTTCATGTTCTTTATGCGCCTGAGTCTCCTAAACACGTAGAGACCAACCCCGAGTCGATCAATGATTCCTACGATGAGCTATGGTAACTTTACCGCACCTACCCCCTACCGATGAATGCCTAATTTTTGCGGTTTTCCGGAGGTATTGTGCGGTAGGTGCGGGAAAGTTACCATAGCTCAGCGTAGGAAGCTCTGATCGATTCGGGTTTGGTCTCTACGTGTTCAGGAGACCCAGGCGCATAAAGCTAACCTGGCTCATGTCTCTATCGCAAGCACAGCCCGAGCTATGCGCGACTGACGTGAAGGGGAGCAAAATATGGCAGGGGACTTGTGGACCCGAATGCAGGACACTGAGGCGGAGTCAGATGAAAGGTCAAACCCATGGATGGGTACATTTATTGTTTTCTGAATTTGTATGTTTAAATATACAAATGATACATTATCTACTTAAAATATGCGTTAATTTACATAGTTTTCCAGAATAAAAATCTAAAACAAAGTGCTTAAAACAAATAAAGTGTGTGTTTACCTCCTCAAATAAATTAACTTAGCCCCAGCCAGATCCATATTTAGAGGTAAGTTAGCAAGCTAGTTTAGAGTTAGTGGTAATGTATAGCTGGTTACTGGTTAGATAACGAAGCGACCTTGGGTTCCCTGAAAGGTGCTATATAAATGCAAGTTATTATTATTATTATTATTATAACTAGCTAGCTAGTTTTTTCTACCATAAATCATCTCCTGAAGCCACAACCATCTCCCACTACTGAGGCTACAGAGCAGCGATGTAACAGCTTCATTGACTTTTTCAGATCCAAGGTCAACAACATTCGCTCTCTGATGCCCAGCTCTTCCTCTCTGTCTCCCTCTGCTACCAACCCCTCGCCTGGGAGTTTGCCATCTCTCCCATGTTTCACAGAGGTTCAACAGAGCCACATTATGGAAATCCTTAGAGGAATGAAATCATGCACTTGCGCCCTGGACCCCATTCCCACTGCTCTGCTCAAGTCATACACCAACCTTGCCTTCCTGTCCAAGGTGCTAGTGAAGGAAGTTGCTTCCCAACTCCAGGATCACCTCAAACACAACAACCTGTTTGAAAGATTTCAGTCAGGCTTTCGCTCAGCCCACAGTACAGAAACGGCTATGCTAAGGGTGACGAATGAACTGCTAATGACATCCTCCTGGACCTGACAGCAGCATTTGACATGGTGGATCACACTATCCTCCTAGAGCGCCTCCACACCACCATTGGACTCTCAGACTCTGCACTGAAGTGGTTTCAGTCCTATCTCTCTGGCAGGACTGAATACGTCTCACTGGGAGGATGCAAGTCCAGACTTCTCCCTGTTACCTGTGGTGTTCCACAGGGGTCGGTTCTCGGCCCCATCCTCTTCATCACCTACATGCTCCCCCTCGGTCGTGTCATCACCAGATATGGGATGTCTTTCCATTGTTATGCTGATGACACACAGCTCTACATTAAAACTACCCCAAGCCCCTCTGCAGCCATGTCATGTCTCACCACCTGTCTTGAGGAGATAAAGGCATGGATGAACAACAACTTCCTTCAGTTAAACAGTAACAAATCCGAAGCTCGTCTTGTTGGCACCCCACACCAGGTTCAGTCTTCGCCCATATCACAGCTCACCTTCGAGGGTCAAGTCATCCTCTTCTCCTCCTCAGTTTCAAATCTGGGGGTTAGGTTTGACCCTCACCTGACCTTCAGTGACCATATAAAACACCTGTGCAAAACCTCCTTCTATCATCTCAGAAATATTTCCAAACTCCATCCCACTCTAACCCTGTCAGATGCAGAGAACTTGTCCATGCCTTTGACTACTGCAATCCGCTCTTCATCGGGATTCCTGGCAAAAGCATACAGAAGCTGCCATACATCCAGAACAGCGCTGCCAGGATCCTGATGAGAGTCCACAAATACAAGCACATAACCCCTGTTCTACACTCACTACACTGGCTCCCTGTCTCATTCAGGGTTGACTACAAAGTCCTTCTTCTCACCCACAAATGCATCAACGGACACGCACCTCCCTATCTACAAGAACTCATCACTCCACAAACCTCCACCCGCACCCTCAGGTCTTCAAACAGTTTGCTCCTCCAGGTCCCCAATACCAGGCTCCGCACCATGGGGGACCGAGCCTTCTGTTCGGCTCCGCCGTGCCTGTGGAACAGCCTTCCTAGCCAGCTAAGGGCAGTACAGAGCCTGTGCAACAGCCTTCCTAGCCAGCTAAGGGCAGTACAGAGCCTGTGGAACAGCCTTCCTAGCCAGCTAAGGGCAGTACAGAGCCTGTGGAACAGCCTTCCTAGCCAGCTAAGGGCAGTACAGAGCCTGTGCAACAGCCTTCCTAGCCAGCTAAGGGCAGTACAGAGCCTGTGGAACAGCCTTCCTAGCCAGCTATGGGCAGTACAGAGCCTGGACTCTTTTAAGACAGGCCTTTGACTGTTGAACTGTGTTCATTTTTGTGATTTATTTTGAGTTGTTTTACTATGTTTTTAACTTATTATGTTTTAGTTTTTTTTACTCTGTAGCACTCTGAGATTCTTTTGAATGAAAAGTGCAATACAAATAAAATGCATTATTATTATTTATAGTTAATAACACTTTAGTTAGCTAGCTAAACTAGCAAAGTTGCCTGTTGTGTACCCAGGCTTGAGACAGGGTTTTATATTGTAGTAATATTAATGTAACTTAATTTACATTAAATTTACAGAAGATTCCTTGTTTGTAGCCCCTCTAAGTTGTAATGAGATCTGCCCCAATTACTGCACCCTGACAATATTTTAGTTTAGAATAAGGTTGGTAATTTAATGTCAAACTAGATGTATTCCTCTATTTCAGAGACCCACATCATCAGCAGTAAGTGTAAGTCTAATGATGGATCCAACTTCAGGTGAATGCAGCAGCAACCTGCCAAGAAAGCGGCATGGACAGCATCATCCACTGCTCTGATGATGGACAGCATCATCCACTGCTCTGATCATGGACAGCATCATCCACTGCTCTGATCATGGACAGCATCATCCACTGCCCTGATGATGGACAGCATCATCCACTGCTCTGATCATGGACAGCATCATCCACTGCTCTGTCATGGACAGCATCATCCACTGCTCTGATCATGGACAGCATCATCCACTGCTCTGATCATGGACAGCATCATCCACTGCTCTGTCATGGACAGCATCATCCACTGCTCTGATCATGGACAGCATCACCCACTGCTCTGATCATGGACAGCATCACCCACTGCTCTGATCATGGACAGCATCATCCACTGCTCTGATGATGGACAGCATCATCCACTGCTCTGATGATGACTCCAACTCAAACCTGGTGTCACCCCAAAACCTGGACTTATGGAGAACTTTGTTGAGGGCGGCAGAAATCAGAAAACATCTCCCAATTTTGGACCACACCTACCACCGGACTCCATACACCTACAGCTTTCACTGCCTTGTGGGCTAAATAAATGTAACTGTTCATCTGCCTCCGCCTCAGTGTCCTGCATTCGGGTCCACTCCCGTACAGAACGTAGGCTAACACACATTTTAAATGACAGCAGTCCATACTTTAAGAGGGGATAAGGTATTAAACTACTAACAACAAGGTCCAACAAGGTCTATCACATCAAATAATAATCTAGGGATGTATAGTAATTAATTACTGTCTTTATCCAATCTGTGGTCCAAATGTTCTTTAAAGATATGCAAATTAACTCATATTTTAAGTAGATAATACATCATTTGCATATTTAAACAGAACATTTCTGAAAACTTGTAATACTTAAAAATTATTGTCTCAATGTAAGTAATCAACTGGGGAAGTTTCATGGTGATATCTATTAGGTAAAATGTTTTACCCATCAAAAAGTCCCCGGCCATATTCTGCTCCCCTTCGCGTCAGTCGCGCATAGCTCGGGCTGTGCTTGTGATAGAGACATGAGCCAGGTTAGCTTTATGCGCCTGGGTCTCCTGAACAAGTAGAGACCAACCCCGAGTCGATCAGAGCTTCCTACGCTGAGCTATGGTAACTTTCCCGCACCTACCGCACAATACCTCCGGAAAACCGCAAAAATTAGGCATTCATCGGTAGGGGGTAGGTGCGGTAAAGTTACCATAGCTCATCGTAGGAATCATTGATCGACTCGGGGTTGGTCTCTACGTGTTTAGGAGACTCAGGCGCATAAAGAACATGAAAGGGCTCATGTCTCTATCACAATCACAGCACAGCTAGGCGCGAATCATGCGAAGGGGAGCAGGATATGGCAGGGGACTTTTCTAGGCAAAACTCCGGTTTTGAAAAAAGCACTCCGTACCTTTACGAGGTGATAACTACTAATAAGCTGCCAATCCAAAAGGTCTATCATATCAAAACATAATCTAGGGATGTATAGGAATAAGAAAATCACATCTAGGATTTGCCCAGAATTTGGTAGTGAAAAATGGTTTGGCCCAAGGACTATTTCGTTTTTCGCTGCGATGCAAAACGGAAATAGAAGTCGGAATCATGTGACGCAACCAAGCGGACCAATCACAGAGCTTACGGTTACGTGCGCTCTGACGCGTGGATAGATTTTTTTGAGAGGAGCACGTCAAGGCTACGCACGGTCACGCGGGACTACGTAAAGGCCGGTTTAGGCTTCTGCGTCGAATTTACGTGCGTAGCTTACGTAAATTCTTACGTAGGTCTCGCAATTTACACTTCTGCGTAGGCCGCGCTGCAATTACACCGTCACATCGCTAGGTGGCAGTGTTTTCAGCCCCTGTGCTGTGCCTCTTCCGGTTAGGAACTCAACGGAGCTCAAAGCTCTAAGCGGCATAATAGCGATCTTTTTGTTGTTATGTTGTTGTAAATAAAAGTTCTATGATGCATTGAAATGACATTAAACTAAGATAATACGATGGTTATCAT
The DNA here is from genome assembly GCF_963989245.1 of Nansenia antarctica. Classification (NCBI taxonomy): domain Eukaryota; kingdom Metazoa; phylum Chordata; class Actinopteri; order Argentiniformes; family Microstomatidae; genus Nansenia; species Nansenia antarctica. The sequence continues at coordinate 12,219,850 of NC_137681.1, read as the reverse complement.
AATTTTTCAAATCTTTATTAATAAGTAATTACAGAAAAGGTGAATGACATTTCTGTCATGACTTCCGCATTTTGGGCGACGAGAGAGTCGGAATCTTGTCTGAATCATGTGCTACCAAGCGGACCAATCAGAGAGCTTACGGTTACGTGCGCTCTGACGCATGGATAGATTTTTTGAGAGGAGCACGTCCAGGCTACGCACGTCCACGCGGGACTACGTAAGCTTACGCGTAGCCTACGGCGTTGACTTTACGCAGAAGCCTAAACCGGCCTTTAGTTTACGCGTAGCCTACGGCGTCGACTTTACGCAGAAGCCTAAACCGGCCTTAAGAATAGGCGCGCGTTCCAGGGCCCACAGGGCAATGAGAACCACGCCCCGGCCGTGCCCGCGGCGAACATTGACCGTTGGCCCGCGGCACACTCAGCGCCGCCGAGTTGCATACATAGATGGGTAACCTATATCTAATCGTGCACCCCGTGTTACGTGAAGAACAAGATACAGAGAACACCCCTACATATTCCAGAAGTTGGCGTGGCGTGGGCGTGGTGTGGGCGTGGTCTGACCCAACTACGGTGGGAATCGTTAGGACGCCGGATAGCATAACAAACGACATACTGCCACCTAGTGGACGGCGGTATACCCTTCACCAACCTTGCGATCATTAGACGGCAGCTCTACCTCCTGCGCCTCAGCCGCCCCACTTGATTGTGATTGGCTGAAGGGTGTTCTATAGGTTTTACTTGACACCCATCCTGAGGTTTTAGGTCGGTGCAGATGGAGGAAGTGCAGCCAGGTAGAAAGCCACTAAAGATTCTTCAGACAACCCCCTCTTCTGATTAGACATGGGCCCAATCTCTAAAGTCTTTCCTTGTGTTATGGATTCAAGGTTCTAACTGGAGCCATAAAACACCAGGAAACACAGGTTGCAATTACTGTCCAGTTTATTTATCGGGATATTATTGCCATGATGATTGCCATGGTTCAAAACAAAGAAAAATAAATTACCATATTTTGCCCAAACAAATCATACATCCAGCCTTTAAAGCATGTCAATTCTTAAGCACACAAGCATAAACATAATCCTAATCAATAGAAATAAACTGTGACTTACATTGAAGGTTATTGAAGAGAAGACACACATGGCAAACACTCAATCAAGGTGCAGGTGTTTGGAGACAAAGAGAGGGAAGTCTTTATCCAGGCCTCTATTTATACAGAGTAGTACACTGAACCACCACTTGGTGTCTCCCTGTGGAGATGAGGGGAAATAAACTTGCAGTTTCTAACACCATGCTTCCTTGCATCCTCTTTTCCTCACCTCTTTCTCAAACTTCATTGGGGGCGAAGGTCTGACGATCCTCCCTTTCCCAGATGTTACAAATCAGCCATGGATGTTGAACGCCCTCTAGTGGTTTTTGTTGGAATTACTGTTCTGTGATGGCTGGCTGGCTCCAATTAATAAAACTGGACATCTGAAGAACTGTCAAGAATGTGCATGCCTCACAAGTCATGGAAGTGATATGCATTCATCTCTCTATTTGCCCTCCTAGCAATGTCCACCAGTACAAAGAAACTATACTGTCCCCAATGTGTTTGCTGCACAGTAGTCGTCAAGACAACTCCTATGTAACGCAGGTAATTTAAATTATTCTTTATTCATCCGAGCAACACACACACACACACACACACACACACACACACACACACACACACACACACACACACACACACACACACACACACACACACACACACACACACACATACAAACAACAACAAAACAAACAGAAGATGATTTTAACTTTTTTATTTTGATCATGAGAAAACATAATCAAAGACAATAATTTTAAAACACAGATTTCTGACATGTCAGAGCCAACAGTTCTGACGAAGCAGGTAAGCGTTCTGGGAAAAGAGAACAGCGTAGAAAAAATCACACAGAACGGACACATGAACAACACATAAGTGCTTTGTGTTGGGGATATCTTTACATTCTTCTATGCAAAATAAAGCCAAAACTATACATAAATAAGCACAGAAGCCACTCCGGACCAGAAAACCTGGTGACAGAGCAATCAAACAACCCAACAAAACATACAAGATGAAATTCAAAATGATAAAAACAAGTTATTCAGCAAACATCTGAAACATCTTGTCTTGAAAGCTATGAAGTTTCAAGCTGTAATTGGGTGTGGTTGGTGGAGATGGGGGGGGAGGGGGTTAAAAAGTAGAAGGGTTAGACTACCCTTTCATCTGATACTTGTAAAAGTAGCCACTGTAATGCCCATGCAGACCCAGCCTCCCAGGGCACAAACAACACTTGGTAACTGTGAGTTTTGAATATATACCCCATATAAGCCTTTTTAAAATACACAAGAAATATCTATGTAGGAAAAAATACTATACAAAAAAAACCAAGAATAGCTTTGTATAAACATTAAAACCTATAATATATCAATATATCATTTGTATACTGTAATCTTTTGGTCTGTAGTAAAGAGTATTAAAGTGTGTGGGTAGTACTTCCACAGTATAGGACAACGCCATTCACCTGACAGACTGTATTTACGTACGTCTGTTACATTCATCTCTCATCCAGCCACTAGAGGGCGAACTATGTGCACTGTGCTAAACATCGGAATCAGACGGAAAAGTCATGCGCGAGAAAACAATAAAAGAACTGTCTATTGCACTAACGCCGATTATAATAAAATTGGGATGCTCGAACAAAAAACATGCCAGATTATATGCAAACGCTGCTGTACTAAAAATCTAAATAAACATCTAGAAATCGATCAATGAAGGCTGTAATATGTGTTTGAATTCACTTTAGCACTACCAGTTTGGATTGGAAAACCTGCGAGACGACATACTGTCAAGATTTTCTAAACATCAAAATAAATCCTATCCATCTGACTGATGATCACAAAAAACATTAGATTGTGCTAACGGAAAGAGGGAAGTTCCATGTCTACTACAGTAGCAGAGTATACTCCATTGGATAAATAGTATTTATATTAAATACATGGGAGAAGGCCAAGTGTCCAGACCTACTGTAGAATGGCCTTATTGCTTTAGGTTGTGACAGTTCAGTACCAGTGACTCATCGTATCAAACACACGTAATGCATGGAAAGGAATGAGAAATGGCCGTATCAAACACACATATTTGATACCATTCCTCATTCTATTCCATGCATTACAATGAGGCCGTCCTCTGATTTTCTACCGCCACCGGCCTCCCCTGTTCAGAGGCAGTACCCAGACTAACAGCTTGTAGGCATGGGGAGGGGGGTTTTAAGGTGTGAGCAATGGTTCTTTATGGCAAGGTGCTACAAGTTACATAGAGCTTATATCTGCTGTTGAGATCCAAAGAAATACAGTATTAATGTGTACAGGAAAGCAGGGGAGGCTGGTGGAAGTGGAAAGTGGAGGACGGGCTCACTGTAATGCATGGACCATTCCTAATTCCATTCCATGTCTATCCTCCGATTTCTACCTCCACCAGCCTCCTCGGTGGGAAAGGAGGGACAGGTTATGTAGGGGGAGGAGTTTCAACAACAAACAGAAAATACACTGACAGTAAACATCAGGAGAACCAGAGACATGAGATCGTTAACGGAAACAGAGTATAGAAATACGGCTAATTCACAACCAAAAATAGAAATAAAGGTGCTTTATGCAG
>NC_137681.1:12196166-12211166 GCF_963989245.1 Nansenia antarctica | reverse complement strand
GGTTATGAATGAATGAATGAATGGTCTTTATTGTCATTGCTATAGTACAGGTACCAAACAACGAAATTTGGGAGTTAGGTGTCAAACTACATTTTGTTGTCTCAGTACTTGTACTCTATGCAATGACAATACAGTTGAATCTAATCTAATCTAATCTAATCTAAATTGCCGTGGGATTCAAACCATGTGTTCTGAATGCAATCAACATACTACAACGAGCTTTAGGATATTATAACTGGTCTTGTTGTTTTAAGAGAAACACATAATTGCATGTTATAATCAGTTGTTAAGAGAGTATGTTTACATTATAATGTGTAATCCACTGAACCACGGTTGTGCTCCCGCGGACGGCATCACTTTGATGTCCTGTGAACACACCGGCGATAAGGGGGGAGGCATACTCCAAGGTTTAACAACCGGTCACTTGATAACCAAATGCAAACATTGACCATCGAGAAGTGGGACAAACATGCCCCAAATAAGTCCCTTTACAACCACTCCACAGCTACTAAAGCTGCAAAACAGTTACCTTTTTGTTGACGATGGAAAGTTTCTATCTTAGCCCCTGACAGGCATGCCAATGTGTGTTTCTCTGAGGAGCTGCATTTTGTTGTTTGTTTTTCGTCCTGTCCTGTATTTAAACGGAGGCATCTAATGTTTTAATCTGTTCCACTTTTCACTGTGTACACACGGTGTGCACGGAGCTGAGGTGATTTGATGCGTGTCGCATTGCTTGGCCATGTGTGGCATTGGGCTGTATAGAGAGAGATTGAGTCTTGACTGTGTTGACTCTGTGTTGAGGATGCCTTGTTCCTGTCCTGATTCTAAACAGTACAGCCTGTACCCAAAACTCTGATCTCATGCAGAGACAAGCCCAAGAGCAGGCGGCTCACAGCCCCGCACACACACACACACACACACACACACACACACACACACAAACACACACACACACACACACACACACACACACAAACACACACACACAAACACAGGCGCTCCCTCATGTGTATGTCACATGTTCCTGCATGCTGTGAGAGGAAGGAGTGATTGTTTTACACATGAGGAAAATGGACAGAGGACACACACACGAGCACGCTCGAACACACACACACACACACACACACACACACACAGCTGTGGTGTTGAATTTCACACTATATGGCATACTTATTACACTTATTAGGACATTACATTTATATTTTTGGCATTTAGCGGACGCCTTTATCCAAAGCTACTTACAAAAAATACATTTGAAATAGTAATGTATGCCAAAACCAGGGGCCACTGGCAATTACAATGCTAGAAGAAGGAATAATTAATTATATAATAGCTGCTATGGCTGGTAATGCATTAGCTGACCTTGGCTTGTGTCTTTCATATCTCTAATCCATACAGACTTTTGTTGGTGTGTTTTGTGATGCTCAGCAAAAACTGAGGTCATGAACATTGCTGCCTTTTCTTCTTTTTTTTTTTTTTTTTGTTATGCGTGTTGATGTTTTTCTCCTTTGTTATTCTGTGATGTTATGTTGATGTCATTTTTCTTTATTGTATGTTTTTATGATGATTTCTTGTATACAGTCATGGACAAAAATATTGTCACCCCTGCACTTCTGTCAGATAATGCACCACTTCTCCCAGAAAATTGTTATAATTACAAATGCTTCGGTATTCACATGTTCAAAGCTAAATCTGATACGATTCCGCACAGAACTCTAACCCTAACCCTAACCCAAAAATGGACTGGACAAAATATTGGCGTAACTTATTTGGTAGCACACCCTTTGGAAAAAATAACTGAAATCACTTCCTGTAACCATGAAAGAGTTTCTTACACCTCTCTACTGGAACTTTGGACGACTCTTCCGTTTGCCAACTTCTCCAGGTCTCTCACATTTGAAAGGGTGCTTTTTTCCAACTGCTGTTTTGAGATTGCACCACATGTGTTCTATGGCATTTAGATCTGGACTCTCCAGCGCTTTGTCTTAAACCATTTCTGGGTCCTTTTTGAAATGTGCTTTTGGTCATTGTCCTGCTAGAAGACCCATGACCTCTGACGGAGACCCAGCTTTCTGACACTGGGCCTTACCTTGCGCCCCAAAATGATTTGGTAGTCTTCAGATTTCATGATGCCATGCACAGTCATCCAGTACCAGAAGCAGCAAAGCAACCCCAAAACATCTGTGATCCTCCACCATGTTTGACTGTAGGGACCACATTCTTTTCTTTGAAGGCCTTATTTAGTAGACAGTAGACAGCAGAATGATGTGCTTTACCAAAGAGCTCTATTTTGGTCTCATCTGTCCACAGGACATGACATTGTCCATGCTTTTCCACAATGTTGGTTCTCAAATCCTCAGACAATTCTTTGCCCTTCTTTCTTTTCTCCATGCTCAGTGTGGTACACACAGACACACAACACAAAGGTTGAGTCAACTTTTCTCCATTTTAACTGGTTGCAAGTGTGATTTCTATATTTCCAGCACCTGTGACTTGCCACTGGTGATTTTAAATACAAATTAAAGGAGCATTACATGCTTGAAATACAATTATTTCTTACAATTTAAAAAAGCCATAATGCCAATAGTTTTGTCCAATCCATTTTTGGAGTTCTGTGTGAAAATGATATCAGATTTTGTTTTTTTCCTCTGCTTTTTTGTGTTGTTCCAATGCAAACAAAAGAAAAAAACATGTCAATACCGAAGCATTTGTAATTGCAACACTTTTCTGGGAGAAGTGGTGCATTATCTGGCAGACAGAAGTGCAGGGTGCCAATATTTTTGTCCATGACTGTATGTTCTGTGTGGACCCCAGGAAGAGCAGCTGATACTTTGCATCAGCTAATGAGGATCCTAATAAATCAAATCAAATGATCCATACAGAATCAATGGTCTTTAACCTTACGTGATCCTTTTAAGGGTGGCTAGACAGGAATGCTGGCATGTGAGGCGGAGGGGGGTAGTGGTGGTCTAGTGGATAGTGAGTTGGACTTGTGATCGGAAGGTTGTGAGTTCAAATCCCGCCTGAAACCACACTACTAGTATGCCCTTGAGTAAGGCACTTAGCCGTAGTTACTCCAGGGGGAATGTCCCTGTAATTCGTAATTGTAAATCGCTTTGGATTAAAAGCGTCTGCTAAATGGCAAAATTAAATTAAATTATAGGCGGACAAATATGAATCATCTTCCCCACACTCCTCTTTTCCATTCCGAGTCCCTTCCCTGCACGTCAGCGTCTGACATGGACTCACAGTGTGTGTGAGTAAATATGATACTGCTGTGTGGAACACCGCTGAGGCTTCACCCTTCATCATGAGCACTCCTGAGCCAAGGCCAACCTGACAACAACACAATCACCAGGCTCCTTGGTTGGCCAAATCAGAGAAATGCGTGGCAGGTCAGGTCAGAGGTCAAACGGACTGACTCCGTCAACACCTCATCTATAGATTATTTCTTTTTACACTGACAAATGATTATGTTCCTGAATACAATCCAAGGTGATCGTTTTTACTCGTTTTAAACAGGACTGACATCCCAAGATGACAACCCAAGATGATAACCCACATTGTCAATGTGTCACCTTACATGGCACAATATGGGGGAACCATGCCCCATGGCTTGGCTGGGGGATAATCAGCAGCATGAAGCAGTCTTGTGACTCCAGGTGGTTAAGAATAGGCGGGAGGTAAGGAGAGCTAATGTTAGAGAAGGCCCAAGGGTCTCTTGGTCCCTAGAGTGATTAAAACAGGTTGACATGGAATCAGTTTAGGAGAAGGTCTTGTCCTCTATCCCACCTCTCTGTGGGTGTGTGTGTGTGTGTGTATGTGTGTGTGTGTGTGTGTGCGTGCGTATGTATGTAATGGGTGTGTTTTTTTACCTTCTCTGGCTGGGCTATGCAGGCAGTTCTGATGGACAATGCTTGTGTGTAGAGACATTGGGGCGCGGTTGCTAATGTCCATCACCAAGTGTGACGTTGTTGCCGGGGCGTGGGACATGATTGACGGCTGGTGCTGGTGCTGGGCCTGTGATTGCTGCTGGTTGTGGCGGGAGGGACTAGAGGGGATTCCGTTCTCTGAGAGGAACTCCTCAAGATCCATGTACTCCAGTTGGAAGTTGTCCCCATCGTACGGGAGAGTCTTGTCCCAGAGCGTGGGCCCCAGGAAGGCCGACTGCGGGGCGCTCCTCTCCTCCTCCAACTTTGTCTCCTTCTCTCGCTCCTTCCCGAAACCTAAAGACAACATTTGGTGATCTGGTTAGACCCAAACACACTAATAAGGTCGACCATCCAGACAATAATACAGCTGGTATTAGGTATCTGAGCCCATATACTTGCCTAAACAAAATATACACTGTTCCCATGTCATATGCATATGGGGGAAGGATTCATTTGTTAATAATACAATACACTAATAGAATATACACATATGTATAACTTATAAATGAGGCATAACCTTAGACCTTAGCATGACATTTGCATGTAATCATTTGTGAAGCATGTATGTAGGGCTTATGAAGGCATCATTAAGCCTTTATAGTAATAATGTGTTGTAAGTAGCCTCAATCCATTGTGCCAACTTCACTGATACATTCAAAGTTGACGATAGTTGAACTGTATAGTCTACAGATCTATTCACTTGGCGGGAAGTAGTGGTGTTAATGATCACCTATTATTTAACATACTGTGGGCCGGTTTCAGAGACAAGGCTTAAGCCTAGTCCTGGACTAAATCACACTTTCAATGTAAAATCGCCATTGAAGATGTTTTTTAGTCTAGGATTAGGCTTAAGCCTTGTCTGTGAAACCGGCCCTGTATGTGTCAAGTATGATAAGCTAACGCCAGCGACAGTTACTTCATAGAGATGGATTGTGATAATCACCCAAAGTGTTTACTACTGTTCATGTACTGTTCATCATTTTACGACGTAAACTGATTTAGAACTCATTCACAACAACACAAGAGAAGTAGAATGGCCCATTTGTATTTAACAATAAATACATAAATAATACTAGAGAAGACAATTATGATCAAATTCTTTAAAAACATAATCAAAATGAATGTGGGAAAAACTCTTAACTTGATACGCTATATACAATATACATAACATGGACATAGGCTATTCAAATATTGAATAGGCTTTAAAATAACATTCCTGAAAGTAAAGTTTATAAATATTTTTTTCTTGACAGTCCTACATCATTGGAATTGGGAGAGGGTGTGAGTTTAGCCTGTTTATACCTTCATGGTGAAGCGGCAGTTTCATAGGTTTTTCCAACAGAGACTTGAGAACGCCGTGGTTCGTCGGAGGTAGAAAAGTTGGATTTACCGGGAGATGTCTTGACATTTTATCCATTGCGTCTTTGGAATGGATGTCGAAAGTCGTTTATACCTGGTTGGTAGTCCTTGTTGGCAACAAATGCACATGCACCAGTGAACTAAAAAGAAATCGAAATGAAAGAAGAAGAAGAAGAAGAGGTCATTAGCGTTGCTGCAGACGTGTACAGTGTGATGATTGTGTGCAAAGCTTCAATAATTCACGACTCCTTCAACCGGACCGCAGAAGACGAATATCGCCGATCACCGATTCCATGTGTGTGAGGCAGTCTGAGAACGGTGACGTCAACACCGGAGAACCGCCTCTCTCTCTCCCTCTGTGTCCGACCGTGTGTGTGTGTGTGTGTGTGTGTGTGTGTGTGTGTGTGTGTGTGTGTGTGTGTGTGTGTGTGTGCGTGTGCGTGTGCGTGTGCGTGTGTGTGTGTGTGTGTGTGTGTGTGCGTGTGCGTGCGTGCGTGTGTGTGTGTGTGCGTGCGTGCGTGTGTGTGTGCGTGTGTGTGTGTGTGCGTGTGTGTGTGTGTGTGTGCGTGTGTGTGTGTGTGTGTGTGCGTGTGTGTGTGTGTGTGCGTGTGTGTGTGCGTGCGTGTGTGTGTGTGTGTGTGTGTGTGTGTGTGTGTGCGTGTGCGTGTGTGTGTGTGTGTTCGTACGCGAGAGCGCTGGTGAGTGAGTGTCAAGTAAATTCACTCCACTCACTGTTGTCTTATTATTACATTATTGTTTATTGAGGGGAAACATATATTGTAAATTGTGTAGTCAGAGGGATTTCTTGGAATACAGCAGACAGAGAATGCAGTCGAGGTCTTGTTGCGCACAAATGTTCCACATTTTGACAAGAAAGACAAAACAAACCTTTGATTCTGAGACGATTGTATCGTGATGAGTCTTTGTTTATACACTATAGTTCAATGCAATGAAGTATATCAGTTCAGTTCCTTTCACCATTTGGCAGATCTCAGAGAGAGTTTCAGAGTTTCAGAGAGTTTCTCAAGAGTTTGGTATTGATAATTAAAACTCTAACTGTTTGTAATTATTAGGCTAACTGTTGTGCTCTGCTGCTATACACATGACCTTTTTTGTTATTGTTGTTGTTGTTATTATTATTATTATTATTATTGTTATGTTAATAATAATTATGTAAAACGTTATAATAAGGATAGTTTCTATCCATGGGCCATCAGAACACTGAACAATAGACATAAGACATAAGATATGTTCATAAATGTTTATCTTCAGGGGAAAAAGTGCAATACAAATGTGCAATAACTCTATTCTAAGTGCCTATTTATACATTTATATATTTTTACAGTATTAGTATAGTATTATAACGCCACTGACCTCATGTCTTTTAGCTTGCTTTTATAGTTGTTTTTATTTTCTTAAGATTGTTGTCTTTATTTGCACTTGACACCACGGACCTCATTGTCTCTTAGCTTGTTTTATAGCATTTTCGCTTTTTAATTGTCTAGTGTGTAATATTTGTGATATGTTATATGTGTATATGTTTGTGAATATGTGAATATGTTTTCTGTTTTTGCACCTTCAGAAGAACCACTACAATTTCATTGTATAGGCAACTGTACAAGGACAATAAAGTCTATTCTATTATATTCTATTCTATTCTATTCTATTCTATTATTATATTGGATTGGATTGTTGTTTGTTTGATTGTTTGATTGTTGTTTGCTTAATTGTTGAAGAGCTTGCTTGCTCTAATAAAAAGCATATATGATAAATAAACATTGATTTAATTGTAGTAGTTAATTGTATATTAGTTTTGGCTCAAAATGTCACTTAGGCCTATTCTTTGCGACAAGCTAAATATAGCAAATCAAGGTTTCAATTAAGCATTTGTGCAGAATCAACAGGGGCAAAACCTGGCACTTGAACCAGAATCACAGTGTGGTTTACCTTAGATGTGGCTATGAGTCAGTTCTTAACACCCTGGCAGCTGTGAGACATCCTCGACCAAAACCACATCACACCAATGGATTTTCATCCCCTTTTTTGAATTAGACATTGCATTGACTTTTCGTGTGCGACAGGTCACCTAAAATCTGATGTCGTCATGATTAAAGCGAGTAAACGCACTCTGCGCTGAGCGCTCCATCCAGAGTGCGCCTTTTTCGGCCGCTCTCGAGCTGCAGGAGTATGGTGGGAACGGTGGGTCACGTGAGAGGGCCGGGCTGACCTACTTTTATCCAATGGCAGAGCGCGATCTCGTGCTCTATCCCTCTCCCCCTCATAAAAGACTTGTCACATTGAACCCCATGCGCTTTCGCCGTAGAGAAAAACAACTCAATCATAAAAGGGAAGAAAAAGTGCCAGCACCTCCTTGTTCGAATGAAATAAGTGGGTTAGGTCTACAAAGTGTACAACTCTCAAATAATCAAAATACTTCAGATCAGGAATATGAGTCAGTTCTGAACACCCTGGCAACACAAGTAGCTGTGGGACATTCTCGACCAAAATCATATCACACCAAGGGATTCTTTCCCATATTCGAAACAGACATTGTATTGCCTTTTTGTGTGCGAGATGCCACCTAAAATCCGCTATAGTCATGATTAAAGCGAGTAGATAAGACGCACTCTGCGCTGAGCGCTCCATCCAGAGTGCGCCTTTTTCGCCTGTCTCGCTTTCAGCGCACGGGCGCTCTCGAGCTGCAAGAGTGGAATGGTGGGTCACGTGAGAGGGCCGGGCTGACCTACTTTTATCCAATGGCAGAGCGCGGTCTCCTGCTCTATCCCTCTCCCCCTCATAAAGGGCTGTCACATTGAACCTCATGTGCTTTTGCCGTAGAGAAAAACAACTCAATCATAAAAGGGAAGAAAAAGTGCCAGCACCTCCTTGTACGAATGAAATAAATGGGTTAGGTCTACAAAGTGTCCAACTCTCAAATAATCAAGTCTAAATTTAGTAGTTGGCTTAGTTAATGTGAAAGAATACTTTTAGTCATTCAGTCTGGCTGCAATTATAACCTTCTTAACAATAATGTCTGAGTCTGACTGAACTGTGACGTGTGAAGTGATTTGTCTGGCATCATATTGTACACTTGAAAAATAATCAATATTTTGCTTGTGGAGCAGGCAGCCCTTCAACATTGTGAATACAATAGGTGCCATTACATCTAGTCTTTTTTTCTTAGAAAAAAAATCCATATCTGTGTCTTTTGTTATTAAAACTTCCTTGGCAACAGTGGTTGCTAAAGCACAGCAATGTTGTGACAACCTTTGCAAATCAGAAGTAGGACACTGCTGCTAACCACTCTTCCTAGTCTAGGTCGGAATACTTTAGACTGAGTGGACGATATAATGCATATACTATAATATATGGCATTTACAATAATATATGAGATTTAGCACTTTTATCCAAAGAGATTTACATTGCATACATTTTTCAGGGGTCAATGGACTGCACTTATATAGCGCCTTTATCCAAAGCGCTTTACAACGGCCTCTAATTCACCCATTCACACACACACCAATGGCAGCAAGCTACCATGCAAGTCTCACTGGGAGCAATTTGGGGTTCAGTGTCTTGCCCAAGGACACTTCTACATGTGGCCAGCTGGGGCTTGAACCGCCGATCTGCCAACCTTGCGATCCTTAGTCAGCGGCTCTACCTCCTGTGCCACAGCCGCCCACAGGGGTCCAGCACGACTATTCCCCTGCACTCTGTGTCTCTCCTTATTCAAATACAAATACAAACAACCCTGTAATAGACATGTGGCTACCACTCAGCACCAGGGGAGGCTGGTGAAGGCAGAAACAGGAGGCTCATGGTAATGCACTGTCTGATACCATTCCTCATTCCATTCCATACATGACAATGAGAAATCGTCCTCCGATTTCTGCCTCCACCAGGCTCCCCTGCAAAATCACATCATTACATACATAGTGATGTAACATATGTCATGTATCAACTCTGGTTTTGAAAGTTGTAATTATGTTCTCACTATGAATAATTGCCATACATGTCTTCCAAACTTTTGAAAGGTCATGTTTTATGATAGCTGAGAGAGCCTTCCCTCCCACTCACACTCTGATTCCCTTTCCCATTCGTAACTATTTTCCTTTCTCTCATTTGTACTGTTGCCAATAAGAGGTTGAAAATATTATGATTAGCATGACCAAGGCTGAACTGAATCAGCCAGTATGTTATGTATGATCTTTATCCTTAGTCCTACTTTGTCTGAGCTCACCTTTTTGACCTGGTACAGGCAGGCAACACTTGTTTGTAGTAAGTGAACCACAATGGAAACAAGCCTTTGGGCTTTTTTTTCTTCTTTTTTTTTCTTTAAGGGTTAGGGTTAGGGTTAGGGTTATGTATGAAGGTTATATACAATATGTATACATCTGAACCTTCTGACTTTTATAGCAAGGCAATAGACACACACACACACTCACACACACACACACACACACACACACACACACACACACACACACACACACACACACACACACACACACACATTTTTACTTCCACAATGCATCCATATGGCTCACTAACCATGAAAACAGGGTAAAAAAAAAGCTTAACTGAACTTATCACAGGACCTGGCCTCTAATGATAGTGGATGAATGGAGGTGAAGGTCTCGCTTTAGTTCTTCCCACTACGTGGAATGGCAAACAGAGAGGCGGAAGTTCACCCTCTCTACAGTTTAAAACCGACCAGTGGACAGAATGTTGTGCTGGTAGAAGTGAGCTGAATGTGGGTTTTAGTGGATTCTCTAGTAAAGCAGGACCAGATGTGTGTGCTGTGTCCTCAACTAAAGCACAGAGCAGCTGTAACTCTCTCACCCTGGAGTGAGCCACCACTGATGAAGCTATTTACCCCTGGCCCGATGAACAACAGATTGATCTATCAGACTGGTACTGTATGCGTGTATATATAAAACAGAGGTTTAAATATAGTTTTTGTTTGGTATTTTTTATTTTATTTTTTGAACTTTTTGTTGACATGCGTAAGTGACATTTTGTTTATAAAAGTTTCAATGTTTTGATTATGCATTCATGGGGGGACATGCATACATGTAACAAGGGTAGGTGCAATAAGCCACGGCTTCAGCCTACACCTTTTTGGCCCTGATGTTATAAATTGTGACTATGTACATTTTCTTATATCTGTATTGTGAATTGTATAGGGGACCAAAATAAACATTCTCAATCAAATTCTCTCAATCAATGAGTGAGTGTGTGTTAACTTTGCTTTACTTTGAATGTATGTGTGTGTGTGTGTGTGTGTGTGTGTGTGTGTGTGTGTGTGTGTGTGTGTGTGTGTGTGTGTGTGTGTGTGGTGTGTGTGTGTGTGTGTGTGTGTGTGTGTGTGTGTGTCATGTGTCATGTGATTAGTGTTGCCAAGGGAGGAGATATATTTAACCACACCTGCTAGAGTTGGAAAATCAATACTCCCAGCCTGGAGCAGGGTGACCATTGGCTTGAGCTTTTCAAACACCAATACTATAAATACCATCCCTCATACACACAGACCTACCCACACACACGCACGCACGCACATCCATGTTTAACCAGTTCCAAATTACCGTCATTTGGTCAGTGGCCAACAAATGGACTGCCCTATTCCAAAAAACCACGCCAATTCTTACAGATTTTATTTGGTTAACTTGAATTACAAAAGTCACCAAAACAATGAACCAAACCACGATTGCACTAGACTCAAAAAGGGAAATTAAGATCCTTGTACGTGGTGGGGTGCTTAGGTGGCGTAGCGGGTTAAGCGCTGACCGTGTAACCGCAGGGTGCCCGGTTCGATTCCGGCCTGGGACATATCCTGCATGTCATCCCTCCTCTCCCTCTCTCTCACCCATCCTTCCTGTCTAAACTTCACTGTATCTGTCTGAGAATAAAAATGAAAAATATGAGTGGGACTGCCCCACTCAGAAAAAATAACTTTAAAAAAAAAGTTCCTTGTACGTCTGAATCGACCTGTGGCTATGACGTACGTAAGTCAGGTTATAGGACACACAGATAGCACATGACCAGTTATACAGGCAGAACACTGGAATGGTGATTAACAATGAGCGCATTCTTCACATGTCATAACATAGAGCTTTCAAAGAATGCTACTGTCTTTTGATCTGAAACTTGGGAGTTTACTGAGAACTAAGGATATGGTCTTATTTTGTGCTACTGGATAATGATAGTAATACTAGTCCGAACTAACACATACAGGCCAGGGGAAGGGTTAGGGGTGGGTTAGTTAGTTGAATAGTTAGTTAGAGAAAACATTATGTTCATAACATACTATATCCATGTACAGGATTTTCATAATCATTCCACATTATTCTAATCAGAAGCATCTCACGGTGTCCTGACAAAGTACTTGACACGTGAAAAGTCTCGACGTCAACACTTAATTAGAAATCTTCACTGTCTAGGGTTAGTGAAAAGGAAAATGGTTATGCTTTTAGCAGCTAACTCTGTTCCATTGTGACTCAGAGGGCAATTATAGGGAATGATTATTATTATTATGAATAATAATGAACAAGACGACTGAAGATGTTTCTCCAGATGAAGGTGAACATATAAAGTCATTTCGTCCTCAAAACGACCATTCCTGCTTTAGAACTGAAAAAAAAAAAAAATTCTTTACTGGCTTCAAAGGCTGCTTCGGTTCTTCAGAAAGAGTAGAGGTGGAGAGGGCTTATCCTCTGAAAGTGTGACATTCAATTGTTCCAAACAGGGGTTACATGAACAGAAATAATAAAGAGGAGAGCCAATTCCAGGAATCATTTCCAGGAACTAAAGAGAAAAACAAGTAGCCAAAATAATAGAATTTCACTATTAAATGTCATGCTTCAAAGTCCTCCTGATGCCGTGACGGTTTGCGTACCAAATCAGACTCAATTCGCACCATCCGTTTATCAATTAGAACATTGATTTTGGTTCAAGAGCCAATATGAAGGTCAATATGAATATAACAAGTCCACCTTTCTGAAAGTAATTTACAGTAATAGCCTACAAACTGTGCAATAATACAGTTCCTTATCTAAACACAGTGTATACTTTCTTACTTTCACTGTACTTAAAAATTGGTTTCACTGCTATGAATTTATCTCCCAATACAGATCCTACATATAGGATATTCCTTGTTACATGCTATTAGATGAAGTGCTATGTATATAATGTAGGGTTTGAATCACACCGTGAGGCTTTTAGGGTCCATAGGCTTCCTTACATAATAGCTCATCCTTCTGTTGGATAGTAGGGCTGGTTGATTGACAGATGTTGTTACATGAGGTGTGTCTCCTGTAGTTGTGGTCTCCGTTGGTTGGTCAGGCTGGCCCTCCCTCTCCTCCGCCCCCTGCCCTTCCCCCTTCGCCTCTACGACCCCCTCTCCATGAGGTTGCCCCAGGGAGCTTGTCACAGGACGGGTCCACCATGTTGTTTGGGTCACATGACTGTAAGGTGGTAAAGAAAAACAAAACACACACACTCTCAGTCTCAGAGGTCATGATCCTTGACCTTCCTTTGAAGGACTGACGGTTCCCTGACGTTTCACTTTGTTGCTGCCCCAATGACATGAGTGGAGTTGCTGACAGGGCTGGTGTTGTTGTGTTCGCAGGAAACCACCCCTACCTCCATGCATGTCACTGCCTGTGGCGGCAATCAATCAATCAAAGAGGAATATCATATCATCATGCACAATGTTACACAACACCGTAATTAACCTTAAACTTGGAATAACAATGGAGTCTGTTTATGATGCCAGCAGCGTTCATCACAAATACTTGTAGGATTAATGTAGATCAACCTTTAGGTGAGTCTATCCTGTGGTTGCTGGACTTGAGGCTCACGCAGGATGCAGGTACATTTCCAGTAAGGACTACCGTAGTGGCGTTGTATGGAAACGTTTGACTGAACATTGAGTCTGGAAGCATTGGACTTTTTCGAGGTTGATGTAGGTGGTCACCTTGACTTATATATCATTGGTCATCCCAAACTGTTCTTGCTGCCAAAACTCTTACTTGATGTAGTATTTGATCCCATCTGCTGTGTAGGCCTCCTCCCTTACATACAGTAGACCTGGAGGGAGAGAGAGAGAGAGAGTAATCTGTTTAATCTGATTAATGAATGAGCTAATGATCTCAATGTTTTAGCTCGTTATCTCTAGCCCTTATACTGTATAGAGCTAGTTTCATACCTGCCTCACACACATTTAGATGTGCCAATGCTAATGAATAATCATTGCAAGAAATGATGGATAATCTAACTGTGCGTTCTCTAAACATACTCTTTTCCTGAGCTTGCTCAAAGTATCCCTGGGGCTACCTCTCTCTCAAACCTGCTCTTGTTCTGTGACAGCTTGTCTCTACTGCACTACTGATCTCTTTAACTGGAATACAATTACCGCCTTAAGCCTGTTGTTGGCAAACAAAGAAAGAGTTTTAAATAATGACCTCTGGGCATTAAGGTGGAAACCAAACCGTGAGTTTTAGAAGAATTATTGACCTGTAACAGTGTCTGCAGTCTCCTGATACAGGGGCTACCCAAAATAGTTATGTAAGCATAGAATTGGGTAGATCAGACATGTCTTCTCAAAGGAATGTTCTGTGTTGGGAACTCCATATTGGCTGTACCATTCAGAATAGTTTGTTAAATTCACGCGTACCACATAGTCTTTTGGAACGTTGTGCTGTTGTAAGTGTTTTACATCTGAGATAATGGTCAATTCTGTTGAAATACCAAACCCAGACCTTGAAACATCTGGTTTTACAGGCATTGTCCAATCTACTTGTTGTCATTCCATGGTCAACTAATTTGTGACAGCAGCTGGTGAAAGCGGGAACAAGTCGCCAACCAATCAAAATGTTCAGACTTTTTTTCAGACTTTTTAAAAATGAATTTCAGCGTTGTTGAAAATCAATGACACACTCGCTAGTAGTCGAACCAAAACATTGCAACGCAATGGATTCAGTGAGTAAACCCCCCTACTCTACACTAACTAGGTAATGCTAGGTAATGCTTGACTAGTGAGCCTAGTCTCTAGGATAAAAACTGTTCTCTATTAAGTATTTGCCTTGTACTAGATGAACTAGTATACATTATTATTAAAGTCTCGTTGTTTCATTTTATTTGACCTACCTTGTACTAATAAGCACAGACTCGATAAATCTTTTTACATAGTGATAATTACATTAGAGTCAGCATTATCAACATTAGATGTATTTTGCTATGAAGGAAACATAGCCAGAAGTCCCCGCCATATAGAGACGGATTGTAGTTAATTCCGGCCTACACACACAATACACCTAAATGGCACAGATAATGAGTTCTCATTCTCAGAAAAAGGAAAGATGATATCATTCAAAGAGCTTCTTTGTGTTCTACTGCATGTTCAATCTATATACTCGATTCATTTCACTTATAATGTTTCACTCTGTCAACTAATTATTTAGGCAGACAGATGTTTTACATCAAAATACATGATAACGAGGATTGTACAGTAGCTGTTGCCCTTATAATAATAATAATAATAATAATAATAATAGCTTAGATTTATATAGTGCCTTTCTCAAACCCAAGGACGCTTAACAGATTTCATAGACAGACAGAACAGAAAAACAAAGCAAAGAAACAAAGACAACGAGAGTGACAAAACTAGACTAGGGGCCAAAGGCCTTAGAGAACAGTTTTTTTTTTTTTT
>NC_137681.1:12183666-12191166 GCF_963989245.1 Nansenia antarctica | reverse complement strand
CAGGGTGACCAGAAAAGTCTACATGTCTTGTGATTACACTGTTGTGATGTGAGGCAGAATCAGTTATTATCTGAATAAGGCAGATTTACTTTTTGTCAAATTCTGATTTGTGTTAAGTGCTGCGAGGTTGACTGAATGTGTATGATGCTTGATTAACTTTAAATACATAAACTACCCTTTATGCATGCGCATATAGACACTACCTAATGAGAATAACAGTTGAAAACCACTTCATGAGGTTGTGTAATCTAACCCTAAACTGCAACTACTGTCCTAATGATTGATTAGTGATCAACCACTGTCCTAATGATTGATTAGTCACCGTACAGACAGGAAACAACATGTGAGTATATGATTGGCATTCTAAAACAGAATGGACTGAAAACTCAGTCAGTTACGGGTCTGTCATTATCATCAAGTGGTAATTTTCTTTCCCACTTACATCCTTTGGTAAAAGCTTTTCACACAATCACGTGTGTGTGTGTGTCTGTGTGTGGTGTGAGTGTGTGTGTGTGTGTGTGTGTGTGTGTGTGTGTGTGCAATCCACTCAAGTAAACAGAAACTAAGGTAAGATGGTCTCTCTCAGTAGAACACTGTATCCAAGCAACGCTGACCTCATTGAGGGTGGGGGTACACCGTGGCCAGCCTGATATTGAATTGTATTTACCAGATTTGACCACTTTCACAAACACACACACACACACACACACACACACACACACTGTGGTTTGTGCAGCTCCGATGTGGATGATAAGGATGACATTACGTAACTGTTCCAAAGCTCTGTTGATCCTGCCTTGACTGTGACCGATGTGTTTATTTAAAAAACGTAGTCTTGTTTGTGACCAGAAATTCACTTATGATCACTCCAGAAGAAGACAGTCAGGTCTGCCACTCGCTGACATGTTTTATTCGGTTCAGATCAGATGTTAGTTGTGAGTAAGGGTGACACATTGCTCTCAGGTAACAGTGCAAAACATTACCTGCCTGATTGCCCTTTTATCTTCAGATTTAACCAGGTTAAAGACACCAAGAGGCCAGGAGAGAGCCTTGCCAGACAAGAGGTCAAAGATGAAAAGGTTTTGGACTAGAAACACAAAGACAGTGACCTTTGAAGTCATCGCTGCTTTGCCTCACAATCTGACTCAGACACACGACCCTGGAATAAGACCAAGAGGGATTAGACAATCAATGACATCAAAAACGAGACCAGGAAGTACACATTGTGGGCTAACTGTCCCAGACGTTTCATCCAGTTGGCTTCCCTTGTAGATACAGTATATTGTCATCCGGAAGAATTGTGAGATTAATAATGACTACTGTCTAATCCTTCTTCAGCGATGGACACAACTGAAAGTCCATAGTATCTATAATGTATATTGCATATTATAGCACAAAACAAACTGTTGCAGCTGCCATCAAGACTGTGTGCAGATACACGGGGTCGTCGGTTGGTCGATGAAAAGACTATTGAGAAGCTAGTACAGTAACTACGGAGGTGGTTCGATGTCTGTTGAACTGGTTGTCTTGGCATGCAGGAGCAGGGAGAGAGACAGGCAGGACATGCAGACAGCCATGCGTCGAGACCAGACCAGACCAGACCAGTCCAGTCCAGACCAGATCAGACCAGACTAGACCAGATGATCTCCCTCCAAGATATCTCTAACAGTTTGTGTGAGTTCTTTGGCCTCCACGGCTAGCATAGCGGCCGTCCATGGGGTCTTTTTCCCCAGACGAGCAGTCAGGCCCTGAGACGAGGCTCCAGCCTTCACATCACCTGAGCTGGAGGGACAGAGAGAGACCAGTCAACATCACTAGAAGGATGTGGATACTGTATTGTAGGCTGAATTCAGATTTGGTTAACTTCAGTTCAGTTTCAGTTTAATTTATTTTATTGTCCCAGATTGGAAATTTAGTTTGGCAGTCAGGAGTCACAATTAAAAACATATAATATACAATTTAGTCTCTAATATGTAGCCTAGATGTCCTTGATATAGATACAGATACGTTGACTAAATAGATACGTTGGCCTATAGCTTTAATTTTCTTATTAGAGAAATACATGTTTATCCTCGGGCACTGAATAGACTTGGCTATGAGTCATAGTTTTCTGATAATGAGGAACTTAATATATATATATATTATTTATACACACACACTCACAGTATTACTATAACGTGTACTCTTTTATGTTGAAAAGGACATTCACCAACCTATAGTTTGTCAAACCAGACAACCTTGAACACAAGTAAAAAAAATACATTAAAAAAGGTGTCTTGTTTATCAACCGTTCTTGTGTCTTGAGACTGTTATGAAAGCGAAATTGAGGTGTTCCAATGACCTACAGATGGACAATAGGTAGTGGGTGTCGTAGGCGGGCAGCTGTAAAAGGGGTCTTGAAACCCAATGACGCAGACTGCCGCACATTACAGAATCAAACTTACACAACTGATTGTTCAGCTCCTCTGGGCCAGAAACATATTGTTATCATTTTGTAGTTATTTTTAACCAATAACAAGATTCAGGTGCATGACAAAGTGTGTAGATCGTGTCACAGAACCCAACACTTGCTTGTTTTGCTTAGTTTACGTGATGCTGTAAAACGTCAGTCAACATCGACAAAACGTGGGTCAAATAGGGTTAGGGTTAGGGATAGGGTTAGGGTTGCTATCTCGGTAAGACTGACCTAGAACAACTAAGTCGAATATAATCTCACATGATCATATGTCATAGAATGACATGCATGCAGTCTTAAGGGCTTAATGTTGTGTAACCAGCCCATTATTGAACAGTGGGGAACCCTTCCTAAACATTAATTATAGTTCTGCTGGGATCATGTTTGATTTTGCCTTACTTTAGGCTCTGGCTGAACAGAAGAAACAGAGAGCAGGACTACTGCACTAATGGGCTGCTGGGCTGCTGTCTGCAGGGACCCTCATTACAGAGCTAAGAACACCTCCCACTGAGGTGTCTGGGACAACACGTTCACACGCACGCACGCACGCACGCACGCACGCACGCACGCACGCACGCACACACACACACACACACACACACACACACACACACACACACACACACACACACACACACACACACACACACACGCACGCACACACACACAAAGGGTTGCTACAGGAGGTCTAACAGATTGGATCTTCACAGACACACTGTGTGACATTAATGTAGAGTGGTTAGAAACACTCAGAAAGAGAAACAGAAAAGGGTGTTATTTTATATAAAGGGAAGAACCTTATTTTTGTAATGTTTTGTAGTAGTGGTGGAGGGGGAAGTGTTCGTAAGTAAGTAAAGCTTTATAAGTAAGTAAAGCTTTATTTATATAGCGCCTTTCGTACATGAAATGCAACTCAAAGCAGTTCGTCTAAGGACTCTCTTGTTGCCTGAGCGTCTGAAAGCCTGTTGCTAATAGCAACAAATGGCACAAAATGACACATTTTTCTTTGTCAACAATGTGAAGGGAATTTTATTTAAGGAGGTCAAGGATGGACTCTTTGTACCTATTGCACACATTGAATTCATGTCACTGAATGTATTGTGATATTTGAACTACAGTATGTATGTATGTCATTGATGACTGACACCTGTATGTGTCAAAACAAAACATATTGACGCTTGAAAAATATGATTCGTCATTCCCCTGATAAAGACGTGAGCTGAAATGTCATCTTTTATCAGCAACTATGCTGCAGGAATAAATAAGAATAATTTATTGATCATAAATCTGTGTCTATTGTGTGATTGTGTGATTGTGTGATATTATGTGATATTCTTCTTTAATAGAATACATTCCAGGAGATTTCAGAGATAACAGATGCCGATGGTTCACTGCTTTTTGAACTGACATCATCTTTTTTATACATTGCCACAATTCAATGTCACCTTAGACCATTACTTACACTTCCTTTCAAACAACACTATAATTGAGCCTACTCAGCCTAATCCCAGCCTTTTGAAGGAAAACATGCATAAACAAACAGACCAACAACAGACTATAAACAGCATGCCTCTCTTTCTAATTGAAACCGGGAACCATGCACTTTCAGGCAACAGAAATACAATGAAAGGGACATGGAAGTGTCAGCCCAAGCATAGTCAGTTCTTACCTAGAGCTCTTCACTGGACCTTGATGCTCAATGAGGAAGTCTTGGACAACCTGTTTGGATTAAAATCATTGTTTCATGAAGATTAAAGTTGAGCCTGTATGGACTCACAATTCCTCTAAATGAAATGCACTTGATATTTGTAGCTCTTCTCTATTTAGAATTTGCTTTCAGAAAATGTGATTCATTATCCAAATACACAGTTGGAAACAAAAAAACAACAACTACAGTATATCTAAAAAATAAAATACAATGTGAGTCATTGAGTCAATGAGTAGCACTGAAGCAATGCCATTTAAAAGGTTGCCGTCCCAACTGTAAAAAAGCTATTGCATTGTTGGCAAGCAGACGTGGCAGAGTGAATAGAGTGAGCTAGTTTGAGATTCCAACATTTCAATGTTTGTTTGGTCCTACCTCCACAAAGTTGATCAGTTTGGCCGTGGACAGCTCATAGCCCTGTTTGGCCCCATCACTCTTCCGAAGTTGAGTCTCCAGGACAGCTACTCTCTTCTTCAGCTCCTCTGTCTGCTCCTGTGACAACAGCACAGAGGTAAACCTCTGCACCCTTTTTTTTGTCTATCTCTCTATCTGTCCCTGGGTAGGCTGCTGGAGGTATAAATCAGAGGATGGGATCAATGTAATGTATGGAATGGAATGAGGAACAGTATCTGTTTGATATCTGTTTGGTATCTTGTTTGATACTGTTCCTCATTCCATTCCATGCATCACACTGAGCCCATCCTCCGATGTATACCTCCACCAGCCTACCCAGACCCATACTTGTCTGGTCCTGGATGGATCTGTGTTCATCTGAACGAGTACTGTGTGTCTCCAGCTTCTACAAGTTTATTGGCAGCTGAGTGGCTTGAAATATCAAATAATGATTAATGACAATGATGGTATTCTGGCATGGCTGTGGTGGAGATTATTTAAACACTTTTACACCCGAACACCCAAAAATGTTTGGTGCTCAAGTAATATAATGATAGTTGAACTTTCGGAACTACAGTTTTGCATGCAGGCCTCCTGACCTGTAGGGTTGCTAGCCAGATTAGTTTTTTTATATAACCCCTAAATCGACGTCAGAGAGAGAGATCACATTAAACCAGGTCTGCTCAGCAGTCCTGTCACTGAATAATACAAAGCAAACACTGACCTACTTAACCAACACTGGGAGAGAAGAAAACCAGGGGCAGACCATAGGCTTCCCTAGCCTAGGGGTGAGGAACAACATGCAGTGGACTATCGGTCTACCTAGGGAGGAGAAGGAGAGGAGACAACCAGGACTATACCCAGACCAGGGGAGAGGGGGAGACCAGGACTATACCCAGACCAGGGGAGAGGGGGGAGACCAGGACTATACCCAGACCAGGGGAGAGGGGGAAACCAGGACTATACCCAGACCAGGGGAGAGGGGGGAGACCAGGACTATACCCAGACCAGGGGAGAGGGGGAGACCAGGACTATACCCAGACCAGGGGAGAGGGGGGAACCAGGACTATACCCAGACCAGGGGAGAGGGGGAGACCAGGACTATACCCAGACCAGGGGAGAGGGGGAAACCAGGAGTGGGCTATAAGCCTAGCCAGACCAGGAAAGAGGAAAAACCAGGAATGGACTTTAGGCCTACATAGCCCAGGGGAAGAGGGGAGAATCGGGAACCGAGGAATCAAGTGTGGCTGTTAATTCTTCTCACTCAAACCTGCATTCAGTAACCTTTACCTTAGCTGGGTTCTGTGCCCTCTGGGCCTTGAGCTCGACAATTTCAGCCTCCAGGAGGTGGATCACCTCCTCATAGTCCGTCTCCATCCCCCGCGCCTGCTGCTGGGCCGCCTCCGCCAGGTGGATCCGGCTCCGCAGTCCCCGGCTCTCCACCGTTCCAGCTCTTACCTCCTGCCCAAGAGAGAAGAGGAGAGGAGAGGAGAGGAGAGGAGAGGAGAGGAGAGGAGAGGAGAGGAGAGGAGAGGAGAGGAGAGGAGAGGAGAGGAGAGGAGAGGAGAGGAGAGGAGAGGAGGATGAGGGAGAGTGAGTGAGCTGTCCTGGAGTTGCTGTTCTGGAGGCCTCACTGCCAATGCTTGTACAGCACATACACACACAAACATACGCACGCACGCACGCACGCACACACACACACACACACACACACACACACACACACACACACACACACACACACACACACACACACACACACACACACACACCAGCAAAGAGAAGAGCACCCACAGCGATGATAAATTGCCCTGACGAAGCAACATAGGAAGTTTGCACTACCATTCAATTAGATAACATAAATAATAAATAAATACATGAATAAATGATTGCTATGCATCTTAATGTGTATGCCATCATGAATAATCATCTTGGGGCATAATCATATCATGACAATGCATCTTCCCTCCTTAGATCTCACAGAGCACTAAAGTCAGACTAAGCATTCTACAGTGTCACGGCACGTCAGTGTACTGACCAAGCATTCCGCCTTGAAGCTGAAGCATTGTACAGAGCACAAACGTCTAACTGGGGTATAGGCTGCCAGTTCCTGTCATGATAATGCATGTCTTTCTGTGTGATCCCATCACAGCGAAACTTCTAAACCAGTCTCGCCTATTTCCATGTATTCAAGCCACTGTATGAATAAGGGACCGAGTTAATAAACGGAGGGATAGAACTGTGTTAAAAGCAGAGCTCCTTTCTTCGTTGAATCCGTTTGCAAACCTCAGAGGCCTTTCGAGGTCATTGATTTGGTCGATCTCGTCGAGCATGTTGTGGAGGTGTGAGTCACGCACACACACACACAACGTTTCCCTCTGCCATGTGAGACCACGCTGGCATAGTAACAACACATGATTCATGGTCCAAGCCCAGAGGGAAAGACCGTAACAACCTGACTGACAACCACTTACATAACAACCCTAGGGATAAGTCACCCCTGGGCACTGATCTCAGATCATCTTACCCTTCCCAAATCCCTCACCTCAACCACTAGGTTGGAAAGCATGAAACCGATCTTAGGTAAGCCCATATGGGACGCTTCATTCTACTTATATAACCATCACGAGGAGACACTCGCGGCAATATTATAATATATATTAATATAACAGTATTACTGTTAAGTAGCAAGCAACACCTACAGTACGACAGCCATGCAGTCAGTAGGCACTGCACACTCCTGAAACAAATGTGACATGATCTGGTGAAAAGGTCGATGACGGCAATTCTCAAGTCGCGCAAAAGGACAAAAAGCTTCTTTTTTTCTTTGTTTTTCAATGTGAATGAATGAATGAATGAATGAATGAATGAATGAATGGTCTTTATTGTCATTGATATAGTACAGGTACCAAACAACGAAATTTGGGAGGGGGGGCTCCCCTGGTGC
>NC_137681.1:12148666-12178666 GCF_963989245.1 Nansenia antarctica | reverse complement strand
GTTGGTCTGTGTTTAAATGTGGATTATTATTGATCTGAGGGCATTATGCAACAGTCCCATCTGAGTTTAGCGGAGCTCCGAAGCGGAGAGAGGCGAAGGAGAAGGTGAGACCCTGCGTGTGTGACTCATCCTGCAGCCCAGGACGGTTTAGGAGCCGCACGCCTCCGTTCCAAAAGTGGTCACACACAACCTATACTGTAGGCCTATATTGGTAGCCTCTCCCTCCCACACACACACACACACACACACATACACACACACACACATACATACATACATACACACGCTGAAAGTGCAGCAGGAGTGCTGTTCCAAGCTATATTCTGTGCGTTAAGCACACTCAGAGAGCACTTCATGGTGATATCCATAGGTACAAGTGTGGGAGAAAGAGCATGATTACAGCACCATGGAGATCAACCACCTAATATTGCTGGAGTTTGTGTGTGTGTGCGTGTGTGTGTGTGTGTGTGTGTGTGTGTGTGTGTGTGTGTGTGTGTGTGTGTGTACACCTAGGTAAACCTACAGTGAAACCAATACAGTAGAAAATCCGATACTGCAGACACACCTGTTTACGGTATGGTACGGTACACCACGGTACACACACCTGTTTGACTTTGTTCAGCTCCTCCTGCATCTGATGATGGAGTTTCTGTGACTCAACCAACTTCTCCTGGAGAGGCGGGAACACAAACAAACAACTCAACGGTTAAGGACTGTGATTGGTTAACATCTCAAACGGGAGTAGTGGTGTCCTAGTGGATAATGAGTTAGACTGCTGATCAGAAGGGCGGCAACTGTCCCTGTAATCTCTAATGTAAGTTGCTTTGGATAAAAGCATCTGCGAATGGTTCAAATGTAAATGTAGGACTGTGTATTCAATCAATGACATTTGCAAAACCCTCAGCATTAGGCTACCATAGTCAACACAAGCATATTGGAGACATACATATCTATTTTCTATGCCTTGCTGTAGCTGGCGTTGTGAACCATACCTGTAGTTTCTTGATATCCCTCAGAGCCTCAATGTGGTCTTTCCTCAGTCGCTCCATCTCCTCCAGGTCCTCAGATGAGTCTGACAATGAAGGCTTTTACACACACACACACACACACACACACACACACACACACACACACACACAATCAAGACAGGAGTATATCACTGCGGTCGGTGTCTACATTCAAACAATACAGTATAACTATTAAAATCGCACCCTCAGCCAAAACCAAAACACATTACACACACACACCGCCAACAACACAGGAAGACGTTACTAACGCTCTACTTCCAACTAAACAAGCCTTCCCTACTAAACAAGCTAACAACATCAGCTCAGGGGTGCATATCATGGAAGTAACAAGGCTTTACTTCCTACACCTATTTCTAGAACCTGCCCTTCAACACAGAGGCGGGGACGGGGGGTGTGTCCCAGCCAGGGTGGCTGCTGGTGTTTTGGTGCCCTAAGCATAGGAAAAGGGGGGGGGGGGACAGTCTGTCCTCTTCTCCTCCTATCCCCCTTCTTCACTTCCTTCTCAAACCACATTGGAGGAGAGGAGTTTCCTCCTCTACCACATTCTCCTCCAATGGTTGTTGAGAAGGAGGACATCAGCGATCATTACCACAATCACACCTCTATCACAGCAGTGCATCAACATATCAATACAATACAAACAGCATGAGCAGTCTGTAGGACATCTCTGAAGGACTTCATAGTTATACAGTACGTCATCTTTCTCATCTTCAATGTCCTCAAACTAAATCAACATAATATGTGTATTAGTTTAAATTGAATGTAGCTAGGGTTGCAAAATTCCCCTAAGTTTGAGAAACTTTGGAAACCCATATGGAAACGTTGGAAATTATCGGAAAGTTTCGCAAAACGTACAGAAATGTTTGCAAGGAAAAGAAACAACAAAACCAGGTCTTGATGAAGATGAGCAGTGTCCTACCCTCGGGTTGGTGGGTACCTCTAACACAACGGAGAGGTTATCTGGCGCGAACCTTGCCCCGTGACCAACACCTAACTCCTTTGACTGCAGCTTAAACAGCTCCCGAGTGATGGTCTCAAAATCTGCAAACGAAAAAAAAACACATGGTGTTTCTCTGGTGTGTCGCACAGGCACAACACAAATCTACAGAGACTTGATGGATTTTTCACATTTTGGATCGAACTATTATTTGATATCCATAACATAGATGTGCTCTTAAGTGGCACCAGCGGCCGGGGTCAAAGAATGATAGGTCGATGTGAAGTCACTTGTGTAGGTTTAATGGATCAGGTCAGGTCAGGATTGGGTAGGTAGGTGATAGTTTAGGATTAGGGTTAAGACGAGTACGGTTTAAAGTGTCCTACGGTTACATTTAGGAAGGTGGTCATGGTCAGAGTCAGGGTCAGGTAGGAATAATGCCAGGGTCTGGTTAGGATGTTGGTTTGTTTAGGGATTGATAATTGATAATTGACACATTGTAGGTACCGTACAAAGTGCATTGTGTCAGACGACGTAAAAGGTCAGAGGTCATGGAGGTGCGGCCTTCTCACCTGCATAGGCCACGCTCCCAGAAGGGTCTGCTCGTAGTCTGGCCTTCAACAGCTGTTTCTGGGCCTCTGTCGGCGTCAGGCCAAGCGTATCCAGAGCCTGCACGCGCACACACACACACACACACACACACACACACACACACACACACACACACACACACAGCTCAAATACACAGACAGAGCTCACATACAGTTAACACGCTAACCACGTACGTACGTGTATACTCTTTCACCCCTAGCGTGACTGAGCATGCTGGGTGGGAATATTGCCTAATGATTTTGCCATTATGCCGTGTATGGATCACATACACATACACACACATTTGCATATGCCCACACACTGGTTTGATTAGGCCAAATCACAGCGAAGCAGTAATAACTTATTGATCTGTTTAGCTAAAGAGATGTGGCAAGGTCATCATCACAATCATTACACTGTAATGACCTTTGCAGGGAAGCCACATCTAAATACACAGTACATCATAGCCACATGCATGCACACACACATACGCACACACGCACACATGCACACACGCACACACGGACACACACACACACACACACACACTGACCTGCTCCAATCTCTCGGGGTTGAGGCGAGAGTTAGGGGTTAGGGAGCCCTTCCTTTGTGGGCGGTAGGAGGATTCTGGGTAGAGAGAGACAGGTGACACTATAGGTCAGTGAAGAATTATGATTACGGTAGATATCACACCTGTGCTATTTCTGTGGACCTTAGGTTCCACAGCCAGAGGTTCATGTTTACATTTTTTTCCAATTGCTAAAGTCGCAGTGTTCAAAACTGAAGTCACATTGTCAAAACTTTTCATACAGTCTGTATTGTTACTAACATGCATCTTGGCCAAACACAGTCTCATTTCCAAAACTCACTCAAACCACCAAAACACTTCATTCATGTCTCAAAAGAAGCTCGTTCAACCATACACGGGCAACAATGTTCACTCAGAAAGCATACACAGCCATTCATAACACTCTGACCTACAAAACACTAACAACAGGGAGCATTACATAGTTTGAATGATTTTCACAAGAATGAATATTTCATCATAAGAAAGGTTTGATTTATAATAATCATAGACAGAATAGTTGACTGTACAACTGTAACGTATTAGGCAACAAGAATGAATCAGAAACGCCGCAATTTGCTTCTATCCTTTACTGTTAAAAAAAATAACAAATAAAAAACATTGGAAAATAAAGTGAAAATGAAAAGTTCAACCAAACAAAAAAGACTACAATACAAGGCCACAATACAACAGCAATCACACAAAACATTTCTAATATTTTCTAGACATTTCTATTTGATTACTGCAAAAATGCTGTGAACGGTGAAGAATGTGTCACCGTTTTGAACAAATGAATTGCAAATACATAGTGTTTTTCAGGTGGTGGAGTTTGAATGAGGGAAGAGTTCATGGACTTTGGAAAATGTGGTCATTGAATGCATTTTGTGTGAAAGCAATGTAACATGAGTCACAGTTTTGTCCACATGGACTTCTGTTTCGCTGACTGTATGAAGAGTTAGCAATCAGAAAAAACTGTAATAATGACTAAGCTGTTTGGCCTCTCTAAAACTGTCTGTTCAGATGGTTTCTGACAGATAAACTACCAGACTAAATCACATCACAATCACATCACGTTATCACATCACAATCACATCACGTTACAGCACCGCACATGGCAGCTATGGTTTTACAGTTTGTTGTGTTCTGTCTGCACTGCTGTCTGTCCTGTGTTGTTTTGTTTGCATTGCATTTAGAAATGCTCTTACTGTAACGCCGAATCAAATTCCTATATGTGTATGCTTAATGTGTATGCATAAATGGCAATAAACGTTATCTCCATCTCCATCAAACTCACCATTGAAGATGGCTAGGCTATCAGTCTGGGACTGGGCTCCATCAAAGTTTTGGGAAATGTGACCAAACATTGGTCATACACATCTAAAACCCTGCATTGTTCCTCATTCAGCAACTGAAGTTAAGTTGCACTTTTGCCAACAGGGGGTTCTTGTTTGCAACTTGTCAGATTGTTATCCGTCTATCCTATCTATCTTCTCCCCCACATTGACATGTCTCTGACAGGGAACATCTGGAATACACTCATCACCGTACGGGGGAAAGCAGGCGCGAGGCGAAGCCTATCCATCAGGATACTGTCGCGTTTCTGTCAGTCGTCTTCATGAGCAATTCTGCTCTCATTGCACCTGCCTGTCTCTCCCAACTCAAACTGTTCACACCTGTCCTTCACCGACACTCACTGCGACCGGCCTATGTTTGTCTCTCTCAGGTCATGATTGAGAGGCGATAGGCGGTTTCTAATACCACATTTATTTCATTTCCAAAATTGTATTTACTCCAAAAACAAAACCTCATCCAAGGGAGAGATCGTGTCCTGTATGAGGGGTCTGACTAAACCTTGTAATGGTTTGCCATGTCATCGAACTATCTTGACTTGAGTCGGCGAAACTGACAGATGACAGGAAATGTTTGTGCCCGGGGGTATTTCAGGAATTAGAATAGAGTCACCCATCCCAGTCACTTCCTCTGTCATCTTCACTACTGAAGAGAGCCATCTGATCACTCACAATCCTGAGGAACCAGTGGGACAGGGGAGTGGGATCAACATGGCCCTTAAAACACTGATCTGAGGTCAGTTTAGCATTTTCTTCTTCATGGTTAAGCTTAGGGTGTTAGCAGGGTAAGCTGATCCCAGATCTGAGCCTATAGGGAACCTCTATTCAGCGCCAGGAGGCTGACAGCTTGTTCTGTGTCATTGGGAGGCAGACAAACAGGATGTGTTTGACACCTCCTCGCCGAGCGTCTCCCGTCCAGGACTCCCACCCGCCACACTTCCTCCTCTCCCAGGCAGCACGCCACGCGCCATCTGTCCCTCACGGCGCTCCGTCCAAACAGCCGTTGATACATTCTACTGAGTCATGTTACATAGAACTACATGGAACGGCATTAAACAATATAGACCAACGAAAGGGATCTCTTAGAACAACATTGAATAGAATAGAACTGAGTAGAGTAAAGTAGAGCAGAGCAGAAACAGAAAAACTCAGAACTGCATAAAGAAGTGGTGGAGAATAGTTATAGAAGATGTAGAATAATATCCAGGACTACATGATTTCTCACAGTTCACAGCAGGTGATCAGTAATTACCCTAATCTGTTTGGTCTGGTGTGTATGTGTGTGTGTGTGTATGTGCCTAGAGGAAGCCTTTTCAACCAAGATCTTGAAATACCAACACCTGGAGCAGGCCATATCACAACTGGGTTACAGATGTAAACTTTTAGTTTTCATATTTGGCAGCCTGGGCCATGTTCATAAGTTTGTTGTTAGAGGCCTTCAAATGACTGGTCTATCTAAGAGAAGGGCCAAACAGTTAGCAAAGTATTGCTCAGTATCTGCTATTATTGGTAGCCGCTCAATGGAGCTCAACGGTGCTTCTTGTACCCATGAGCTGGATACTGTCTGTTTTACAGTATTGATACTGTATCTGTCAAATCCACTGAAATCATCATTTAGTGTGAATAACATACTGTGTGTAGGCATAACTGGTTGTTGGCTCAGCTGTTACGGCTGGGCCGTCACACACGCCCTCCCCCGCCCCCACAGCTCGAGCACCCGCCCCCACAACTCGAGCACAGCGTGCTCTCCGCCGCAGGTGAAGCTCGTTCCCGGTGATTGGAGGGTTATCCAGCCACAGTCAAACCAACACACCTGTCTCCACTCCCAATTAACCCTCTGGCTACATCTACCCTGGACTCCCTTCATTCATCGTCAGTTTTTCCCTAAGAATGACCTGGCAAGTATCCTCTGTGATTAGTTATGAACTTTGCTCTTGTGCCTATTCTTGTGATTCGTTGATATCTTATGTACTGGCCTACCGTGGAGACTTACCCTGCTTTCCTGTTCCTCCACAGCCCATGCCAACCACTACCGCCATCCCGCCAGGTTGAAACCCCCAGCCCGCCAGGCTGAAACCTCCGGACTCATCATCTGTGTTTCCACCCACCTGCACTGTAAATAAATACCCTACGGGGCTAACACTGTATTCTGCCTCCGGTGTCGTGTCCTTGAGCTCCCTCGCCCCCGTGTCATAACATCAGCACTACTGTAATTGACTGTTTTCATAATGTCAAAATGCACTGATAGTATTTATGTCCTTTAGATATTGTACATGTATGTGGACATAAATAAAGCATTTAAAATGTGTGTTTGTGTGTGTGTGTGTGTGTGTGTGTGTGTGTGCGCGTGTGTGTGCGTGTGTGCGTGTGTGCGTGTGTGTGTGTGTGTGTGCGCGTGTTTGTGTGTGTGCATCTGTATTTGTTTTCCAAAACTGGTTTCCTACAGTATATGGGCCTCAGGCCTGATCTCTATTATTAGCTCGGCTGGGGTGTGTGTTTGCGTGACTGACTTTATGACATGACTCTACCTTCTGTTGTGCCTGACAGATAACACTAGTGGGATAAATGGTCTCATTTGACTGGTATCTGTCTGCGTGTGTATGTGTGTGTGCGTGCGTGCGTGTGTGCGTGTGTGTGTGTGTGTGTGCGTGTGACTTTGATAACCAGTTTTGACACTTGATAGTACATCTGTAGGCGTATCTCTCAGCGCCCTTCTGCAATGGGTACACAATGTTCGGAAACACAAACACAAACACCAAACCTTGACAGGTTGATGGGTTCATATAGAGACTGTCTCACCACCATCTTTGTTGCTGGCACTTTGAGGACGACGAACCTGCAGCAACAAAAACAACATTCAGTTTGTTGTGCGTGTGCGTGTGCGTGTGCGTGTACGTGTGTGTGTGTGTGTGTGTGTGTGCGTGCCCACCTGCCTCTGTGTGTGTATGCCAATGTGTGTGTGTGTGTCTTGTCCACATAATCTAACCTGGCTAAGGTTGAGAGGAGGCAGGGTCTCGCTGGTGGGGTTCGGTGTGGAGGTGATCTTGGGATGCAGGGCTCCAGTGTTCTGCAGCAGGTCCTGGGCCTGAGTACCACTGCTGGAGCTGATGGAGGACCTCCGCCTAATAAACGCTATTTCCACCGTGGGGTCCGGTCTGTGCAGGGGACAAAGGTGGAAGAAGTCATTGCTGATAGTGAGACAGAGGTCAAAACCATACAACTACCAGTATTTTTTCAGGAAACAAACAGTGTTGGATATTGAGGTCATATTCAGGACACACAGCCCACCTGAGCTTCGTGCGTGTGATTACACTCTTGGCCTCCTCATACGTCACTCCGATAAAGGACTCCTTGTTGACAGACACTAGTTGGTCTCCTGGCATGAGTCTCCCATCCTGGAGGACAGAACACATCTTCACATCAGATCTGGTGAATTATCCCAATTAAATGACATTGTGAAGAAAACCACTTCTGTGACTTGTGCTGCTTATACAGTACCACTATAAACCACAGGGGGCACATTTCCATCCTCTATTGTTTGAAGTGAATAATATCTGCCCGCATATTTGTTTAATTGTTTCCCAAAGAGCAGAATCAGGTTAGTGACCAGGACTAAGACACACAGACAACAAGAAGACAGCTTAGGTTTTACATCTTGACACAAAAACCCAAAGAAACAACACATAGTTGTGTTGCCAGTACCACTTGAAACCGCAGTGAAGCACCAGAGAACACCTACTTTATGGAAGTACACAGACAGATAGTCACCCTCTGGCAGTCTCCTCCTGGCACTATTTCCTGAATTAATATCATTGGTCCCTCGGCTCGGTTAGCTCCTCCCTTGATGACAAGACCCAAGCCTGTTCCCTTGGAAACGCATATCAACTGAATAGCACTGTCACTAGGGAGAGAGAAGGGGAGAGAAAGAGAGTGCAAAGAAAGAGAGAGAAAGAGAGAGAGAGAGAGAGTGCAGAGAAAGAGAGAGAGAGAATGCAGACAGATAGAGAGAAAGAGAGAAAGAGAGAGAGAGAGAGAGAGAGAGAGAGAGAGAGAGAGAGAGAGAGATGAGGAATACTTTCTCAGACTAGTACACTGAATCTGAGCCTGATTACACAAAGCCATGCTTGTTTTATTCTAGATGACCTGATTAAACTCTTTTTCTATACCTCCGTTAGACAGAGATATGGTCTACAGTCAATGGGGTGTGAGGTTGGCTAGTTTCATTCAGTAGGGATCCCCACTCTGTCCTATAGTCCCCCAAAAGGGACACAAAGTCGGGGAGTATGTTTAGAGTTAGTAAAGTAGTAACAGTGGAGGCAGTGGTATAGTAGTAGTATATTATAGAGAAGACTCACTTGAAGACATATGGTGTAGTGTGTGTGGTGTGCGTGGGGTTGGTGGTATAAAGGGGGCTGGAGGTGTAGGGGGGTGTCAGTGGGTATGTGGTGACCCCTCCATCTTTAGGGCTCAGCAGTTGACTGGTGGGACTGGTGGATCTGGAGGAAGAGGAGGACGACGCTGTGTCGGTCAGCTTGCCTGGAGAGACAGAAAGAGAGAGAGAGAGACAGAGAGAGAGAGAGAGACAGAGAGAGAGAGAGAGAGAGAGAGAGAGACAGAGAGAGAAAGAGAGAGACAGAGAGAGAGAGAGAGAGACAGAGAGAGAGACACAAAGAGTACATTAATTCAGAATTCATTCTAATTCAAAAAACAAGACTGCATGATAATGACGCTTTTATCAAAATAAAAGGAAAATGTAACAGCATCAGGAGCAAAGGAGGGGAACTTAGTCCTATTGTGGGTCAAAGAGGAAATGCATAGGCGGGAGTTCTATAATGAGGTGCATCTACAGTTCCTCCCAGGAGCATAAACCACAATCTACAGTATAGTATGCCGTGGGCCCTAATTTACATGTGCAGAAATAGCTCTAATAGGGCCCAAGTCGGCCATCTTTACCTGAATATTTGGAATAGATGCAATGAGAAATAATTCAATGGGAGTTTTGAACACTGTGTCTAGCGTTTCCATGATATGCAACGTGTTTTCAGACTGTATACAAAAACTCAACTTAAACTTAAACATGTAATAATCATTTTCTTAAAAGCATTGATCAAATTAAACTACAATAAAAATCCTGCCGTACAGCATTTTGAGTTTGAAGGTATTGTTTGGCTTCTCAGCACTATTGGCTGAATCAAATCAGAGCCCTATGTTGGTCATCCATTCTAAAGTATGGCTGCATTAGCCAAATGATTGCCATTATCTCTCAATGATGTCAAGCAAGATTCTTTCAATTGGGGATGAAAAAGGAATGAGGATGAAAGGAGGTGGATTGACACACACACACACCTATGGAGAGCTGGGTAGGAGAGATCCTGCCTGAGCTTGCACTGCTGTTGGAACCGTATTTCTCCATCAGCTCCAAGAACTCTTTCCTGGAAGACACACACACACACACACACACACACACACACACACAGACACACACACACACACACACACACACACACAGACACACACACACACACACACACACACACACACACACACACAGACACACACACACACACGCATACAGACACACACACACAAAGTCAGCGAAATTGCACCCCTGTTCCCTGAAATAAATAGTAGGTCTTTGTCTCCCTCCCGTGGAGACAAACACACAGTGATTCACATTGACATGTGAGAGCAGCATCCCTATTAAAGGTTACTTCTTCATTAGCTAGTCGCTGCGATTAGGATTATCTGTGTTTAATTCGATAATCCCTCCTAATCTCAAGGTAAAGATTCTACAGACTAAAATCTTAAGGTTAGGGACTGAAGCTATAACCTGTATAGGGCTGACCTTCTTGTACCAATACGATGATTATTTTGTTCTCTCAACTTTAACTCAGTCAGCAAGTCAAATGAGGGTGGGCTCTCCACTAGAGTCTAGTTCCCCTTAAGGTTTCTTCCCACTGAGTTTTTTCCCATTGTTTCCCTGGCTCTTTTAAAAGTATAGGCCCAGATTGTTATAAAGCACCTTGTGACAAAAGATTTAGTAAGAAAAAGAGCACACTTCGAATAAAACATGATGTTATCAGTTATGTTATATAAACACATTATAATAACGTGCATGAAAACTACAGATCACTACTACAGTAGTAATCACTACAGATCACTACAGAAGTATCAGATTGGTAATAAAACAATTTAAAAAACTAAAAAACATTGTAACCCCCCACAGCCATGACTGACATTATGGAGGGAAGCCAGTTGATATCTGACACAATGAGGCCAATGTCAGGGCACAGCTGTGTATTGGAAGGCAATTATTGTATTTCCCACGTGCATTGGATCTGTTTAACCTTTGTTTGAGGTCACCACTGTTTGCAGAGCAGAATGTGTTTTGTCAATCATTTGATTTGATCGACTTGCCCTTTATGATCTGTTGGGGCAGAACTACAAAATGTGAAAGGATAGGTATTTTCATTTGATCTACTTAACCTTGTTTACCTTAGGTCACATCCTGCTTGGTAATGTTTGCCCGACTGAGACAGGAGACCCAGGACAGTATTGCATCATGTACTCCAGATGACACCACTGTCCTGCTCCACAAAGATCACTGTAGTCTAGCTGATATTATCTACAAACTTGTTTTCCTTGTTCTTATCTGGAAGTGAACATACTAGTAGGGTCCAAAACCTAAATTCTGTGACCACTCTCTGGCTAACATGTTTTGATGATTGATTTGACTTCGAGGGACCTTTTAAAAACATTTAGCCTCCAGGGGTTTCCCGTTTTTTTTTTACTATTGGATTTGGCCCTCTAGTAAAAATTTGGGAGCGACCTGGAGGCTAAATTTGTTATAAAAGGTCCCTATAAGTCAAATCAATCATCAAAACATGTTAGCCAGAGAGTGGTCACAGCATGTTGGTTTTGGACCCTACTATACAGTAGATACTCGGTTTGAAATTCAGAATATCAAACAGGAGCCATGTTGGCATCAAAACATCCAAAACAATGCTGATGTGGCGGTTACTGTGGTCAGCTGGATGTCTAGGGCTCTGGGAGTGAAGCGTCTTTCTCAGCACGCCGAGGGCCCTGTGGACATTCGGGCTGACTGGAGTCCTTAATATGTCAGTGTGTGTTCGGCCGGTGGCGGGTGTGATGCCGATGACAAGGACAGGGGCCAGCAGAGTGCCAGGTCAGTGTATGTCAGAGTGTCTAACAGGACCTGTTTCAAAGTGACAAGCCTCACCAGAGACAAAGGCCTCACCTCAGCATGTAATGCTCCAATCACGGAGGAACTTTGGATTTTTGTCTTTTGTACTGAATTGCCTTTCAATGAGTTGTCATGGCCTCCAAGCTAATCATTTCTTCTCTGACTGGCTTCGTGAGCCTTGTATTCTCCCATCTCTGGTGTCATATCACGTACCTATTGATGGACTTCTTTAGATCATTAATGCTCAGTAACTACTGCTGAACTGTTCAATAGGTCTGATTGGCGAAATGTTTACAAACACCTTTTATGCAAGGTTTCAATTAATCAATCGACTAATATGCAAACTTCTAGAATATGATTGGTCATATATTAAAAAACATCTATCAACATACAGCAGCCTGGGTTTAAGAGGGCCATCTTTCTGTATGAATGTTGAGGCGGAGGTGGAAATCGGAGTAATGTAATCATTGTAATGCATGAAACGAAATCAGTAATGGTATCAAACACAAGTTCCTTGTGATTCCGTTCCATACATTATATTGAGCCCGTCCTCCGACTTCTACCTCCACCAGCCGTGGTGCAAACTGATGTCAGAGGAAATCGCTCCTGCGGCTAAGAAGGCATTAATGTCTCTCCGTCCTGTCAGAAACTGGGTTTTTATGCGTTGATGTGTTTGTGAAGCGGCCACTCCACAGTGTTACATAACCCCCCCCCCCCCCGCCCCCGCCCCCTCCCCCTCCAAAAAAGTGAACCCAAAGACCTTAATGTACTTACTGTATAAACACTATATTTTGATTTATACCCCAAAAAACTAATCAAGAGGCTCATCGCCACTCAGACCCTGAGAGGATTATTTCCAATCCACTGACAACAATGCGGCAGGTAGCATGATGCGCTGGTTTGATCCCCACCGGAGACGGGCTGGAGATTCGAGGGGTCGCTGGGATAGTGATTACCACACAATAGTTGTTATGACGGATGGCTGATGAAGGCTAGATGCCTAACTCCTTCACACAGTCTGGTTGGATAGAAGCGTAGGAGAGGAAGCACAATGTATCAGGCAAGACTGGTGGTCTAATCCTGTCAAGGTCTTTCTCCTGTCTGTCTCTGTCTGTCTGTTTGTGTTGTGTGTGGCCGTGGCCAGGCTCTAGTTTCCCTGCCTATCATCATCTCCACCTATTCGATCTGCGCACCTCTTGGCCCGTCGGCAGATCGTTGTTGAGACCCTAACCCTAACCCTAACCCTAACCCTAAATTAGTCTTG
The DNA here is from genome assembly GCF_963989245.1 of Nansenia antarctica. Classification (NCBI taxonomy): domain Eukaryota; kingdom Metazoa; phylum Chordata; class Actinopteri; order Argentiniformes; family Microstomatidae; genus Nansenia; species Nansenia antarctica. The sequence continues at coordinate 12,165,728 of NC_137681.1, read as the reverse complement.
TTCTCGGCCAGCTAATCTGCAGTAGATATTTCAGTCTGTGTATGTTTGCTTCGGCCTGATCTTTGTTCTCCTTGTGCCTCAGGATTACTCTCCGGTTCACTATCCACCTACCTGTCCACCTGCCAGCCTGCCTATCAACCCTGTTCATCTACCCTCTCCATCCGGTCTGCCCTGTCTGTCCTGTTTGTCCTGTCTGTCCTGTCTGTCCTGTCTGTCCTGTCTGTCCTGTCTGCCCTGTCTGTCCTGTCTGTCCTGTCTGCCCTGTCTGTCCTGTCTGTCCTGTCTGTCCTGTCTGTCTGTCCTGTCTGTCCTGTCTGTCCTGTCTGTCCTGTCTGCCCTGCCTGTCCTGTCTGTCCTGTCTGTCCTGTCTGTCCTGTCTGTCCTGTCTGTCCTGTCTGTCCTGTCTGCCCTGTCTGTCCTGTCTGTCCTGTCTGTCCTGTCTGCCCTGTCTGTCCTGTCTGTCCTGTCTGTCCTGTCTGTCCTCTCTGTCCTGTCTGCCCTGTCTGTCCTGTCTGCCCTGCCTGTCCTGTCTGTCCTGTCTGCCCTGTCTGTCCTGTCTGCCCTGTCTGCCCTGTCTGTCCTGTCTGTCCTGTCTGCCCTGCCTGTCCTGTCTGTCCTGTCTGTCCTGTCTGCCCTGTCTGTCCTGTCTGTCTGTCCTGTCTGTCCTGCCTGCCCTGTCTGTCCTGTCTGTCCTGTCTGTCCTGTCTGTCCTGTCTGCCCTGCCTGTCCTGTCTGTCTGCCCTGTCTGCCCTGTCTGCCCTGTCTGTCCTGCCTGCCTTGTCTGTCCTGTCTGTCCTGTCTGTCCTGTCTGTCCTGTCTGTCCTGCCTGTCCTGTCTGCCCTGTCTGTCTGTCCTGTCTGCCCAGTCTGTCCTGTCTGTCCTGTCTGTCCTGTCTGCCCTGTCTGTCCTGTCTGTCCTGTCTGTCCTGTCTGCCCTGCCTGTCCTGTCTGTCCTGTCTGTCCTGTCTGTCCTGTCTGCCCTGTCTGTCCTGTCTGTCTGTCCTGTCTGTCCTGTCTGCCCTGTCTGTCCTGTCTGTCCTGTCTGTCTGTCCTGTCTGCCCTGTCTGCCCTGCCTGTCCTGTCTGTCTGTCCTGTCTGTCCTGTCTGTCCTGTCTGTCCTGTCTGCCCTGTCTGTCCTGTCTGTCCTGTCTGTCTGTCCTGTCTGCCCTGTCTGTCCTGTCTGTCCTGTCTGTCCTGTCTGTCCTGTCTGTCCTGTCTGTCCTGCCTGTCCTGTCTGCCCTGCCTGCCTCTCAGCCCTGCCTACCCTGTTTCCCTATTTCCCCCAGTTTATCTCTTCATTAAATACCCTTTATTTGCATGCTCGTGTTCCCTCTCTGTGTTCCGTGCCTGCGTTCCATAGCTTTAAACCACAACACTTTGATAGCATGTATAGAGGCATGATTGGCAGGTCGATACCAAGCATTAATTTCCGACCCATCGCGACCCATTGGTTACCTGGATTCATCATCCCTGACGACCACCAGAGACATGTGATTGGAAGCCGATGCTGACCGGAGGATGTCTACCGCTCTATAGGAACACATGAGAGAGAGGAGAACCGTTTTTAACATCATACCTGGAGTCAATTAACAGACTCACAATATACTTTGGGGAAATATAAAGAAGGTTCTACCTGCAAAATCTTTGATTAAAGGTGTGTATACCATGCATGAGTTTGAATGAAAAAAGCCAAATGAGTTCAGGAAGCAGATATTGTGTAGGCTAGAGGACGGGTTAATTAACACCTCAATCATCACCTGAATTCACAGAACCTCTCTCTTAATAAGACCTACCTTCATGAACTACTGACTTACCTTTCGTTAGTCACCTCTCCTAAACTCATATTATTGACTTCCAAAATGAGGTCACCCGACTTAAGCCGCCCTGGAAAACACAGAGAGAGAGAGAGAGAGAGAGAGAGAGAGAGAGAGAGAGAGAGAGAGAGAGAGAGAGAGAGAGAGAGAGAGAGAGAGAGAGAGAGAGAGAGAGAGAGAGAGAGAGAGAGAGCGAGAGCGAGAGCGAGAGCGAGAGCGAGAGCGAGAGAGAGAGAGAGTGAGAGAGAGAGAGAGAGAGAGAGATATGGAGACAGAAAGCGAGGGGGAGAGAGAGAGAGAGAGATGGAGACAGAAAGCGATGGAGAGAGAGAGAGAGGGAGCATTTTTTCTCATTTGCAATAATGAGTGTTGTATAATAGCAGACAAACTGACAAAACAAAAAGCAGTAGTACCTACCATCCAAGGCTGCCAACCCACCAGCTAACACCCGCTTGATGTAGATGCCATAATCCACATCCGTCAGTTCTCTATAGCCTCCGATTATTTTCACCCCTATTAAAAGAGAAGAAGTTAACCTAAAAAAAGGACTTGGGGAGAATAGCAGGAATCTATAAGGGGGCAGGTCCATTTCATCCCAGCTTTCAGCCAATTGACAAACACATTTGGATAGTCCCCTACGGCTGATTCATAGATGCTCAGATATGATTCTAGACAAAGTACTTTATAGATACTTTAGTAGTTTATAGTACGTTATAGATGTATTAACCTCAACTGTGTTGACATGCAATAACTAGCCACCCTACATGTAAATGTAGCTGTTGCTGTATGTTGCTGCTGACATCCAGAAATGACTGATCGTGAGCTTACACAGTAAGGGTACAGACCAGATCTGGGTCAAAACCTTTGCTTAGTTTTGTGCTAAATCCATGCTAAATCATGTGCTAAATCCATGCTAAATCATGTGCTAAATCCATGCTAAATCAGGCGTCCCTAAAATCACACCTCTAATAACTTGACATATCATATAATTTGACATATCTGATCCAGGTGTGCCATAGAGATTTGAGAAAGGCTGTGTGTGTCAGGGTTGGCTGGTGGAGGTAGAAATAAGAGGATGGATTAATTGTAATGTTTTAATGTTTTGATTCCTCATTCCATGGATAGCAATGAGCTCGTTCTCCGATGTCCACCTCCACCAGCCTCCCCTAGGCTGTATACTAACCTAGTCCTTTCCTGCACTCACAGAACTCCAGTCTATGAGCAGGTCGGTTGGTGCCCTGAGGCCCCATGATGGTCCTGGAACACACAAACATGTTGGCTGTCATCCTCTGCCTTTCCCCTGGCCATCATCCCTCTGTTTACCCGTTTTCAGGAACAGTAAACCCCTCTCGTCTGGGATGGAGAGACAGGACAGCTCTCTCTAGGCTCATCCAATGAGCTTCTCTCTCTGAACATGACAAATAATAATCAAATCAGCTCAAGGATTTTGTTATTTTGGCCTAGACTTACTTACAGTGTGTTCCAGTGCCCGAACCAATACAGCACATAATCGGTAATCGGCTAGTGTAGCATAATGCAAGTGAAAACTTGAACCATGTGCTTTCATTTTATTGTGTCCATCTGTCAAAATCCAGGCAGAGAGGTGCACAATAACATTAAGAAGCATCTCTTATGATGATTCTTACGATTATGCTTATGGTTATGCGCGTGGTGTGTGTGTGTGTGTGTGTGTGTGTGTGTGTGTGTGTGTGTGTGTGTGTGTGTGTGTGTGTGTGTGTGTGTGTGTGTGTGTGGGTGGGTGTGTGTGTGTGTGTGGGGGGGGTATAATGGGTCAGGAGCTTCCACCAGACACGGACTGAGTTTCAGCATCAGGGGGAAAACAATGTGTCTCTTCACCAACATTTTGACTGACAGCTCTGTCTGTCTACATTAATCTTAGCAATCTATTATAATAACAATAATAAGAATAAGAATAATAAGAAGAATAGTTACAATAATAACAATAACAACAACAACAACAATAATAATAATAATAATAAAATAACATTAACATTAACAATAACAATAACAATAATAACAATAACAATAATATAATCTTAGCAATAACATGCACCATATGCAGTAATAAAAAAGGGCTTATCTCATTCCAATAAAAAGATGATTATAATAGTCGAGATTATGATCCGCAATGCTAGTACAGAACATTGAATAAGTACCTCCGTCAAAAGCTCATTCCAGAGATTCTATTTTTTTCAGGGCAATAAAGACGGAATAAACAGGCTACAACACTTATTTTGAATAAATGACAGTATAAACAGGTGCATGAGGTATTGGAGAAGCAGAGTATAAGCAAGCCTCGCCTCAGATGAGGGCATTGAAATGAGATGTTGAAATATTGCCACACAAAATGAGACAATGTTGTTTATCTTTTGACACTACAGGTAATATCATATAAACTTACATCATTGAGGCTTTTCTCTTTTTCTCTCATTCTTTCTTACCAAAAGAATATCCTTTCTCACAGATACAAACATCAACATTTATATTTAACATCACAGTATACAGTACATATGTTCTGATAGATCATTTCTGACTCAGGGGTAGCCAACAACCATTTCACATGTGATATCACTTAGCAAAAGTCTGATATTCTGATATGACAAACATGCCAAACATGGTCATAATGCTCTTTATCCAAAAGTCATTGGGGGCAGTTAGCTTAACGTCCATTAGGCTCCACATGAAGTGGACTACAAACAGTCACAGACAGAGTTCATGTAGAGGTCAATTTCTGGGGGGCAGCTTTACAGATGCCAGCAACACTTCAGATTTAGGGAAGACTTGACCTGGTTATCTGAATCGCCTCTCTTCTACTCCCTCTCTTTCTCCTCTCTCCAATCCATATCTTCTTCTTATTTTCTCTCTTATTCCTCTCCTTTCTTGCTCTCGCCTTCAATCACTCTCCTATCTTCTCCACATATCCTCCCTTTTCCCCCTCTCCCCCTTATTTCCTCTCCTCTCCTCTCCTCTCCTCTCCTCTCCTCTCCTCTCCTCTCCTCTCCTCTCCTCTCCTCTCCTCTCCTCTCCTCTCCTCTCCTCTCCTCACCTCTCCTCACCTCTCCTCTCCTCTCCTCTCCTCTCCTCTCCTCTCCTCTCCTCTCCTTTGTTATCCCATCCTTTTTATTCCTGACCTCTGCTCATCTCACTTCTCTCCTCCCCTTCTCTCCCTTTCCTCTCCTCTGCTCTCCTCCACCCATCATCCCATCACCCACCAGTGCCACCCTCAACAATCACCCAGATTCCTAAATGAAGCAGTTGACACTGACTGGATCTAAAAGATCATAACAAACTAGAGAGACCAAAACATGAATCCTACACATTCATCGGGCAGTCACAGCTTAAAGAAAGTATAATACAAATGATTATCAATGAAGCCTTCATAAAGACTTCACAAGGCCTAAATGTATTCTTCACAAATCGAAAATATCATTTGTGCAAGACAAGCAACGCATTCCATTCACTAGAACATCCAGAGGATAATATTTGCAGTGGCTAATACAGCACATGAGACAACAATGGTTTGCCACGTGAACTGAGCACGGCTAGTGTAGCACAAGGGATCAATTAAACTGATCACTTAATACCTGCTTATCTGCCTCACCTTGCTGCTGTATCAGTGTACGGGCAGAACACCCAGTAAAAACATGAAAGCCTCACACCCCGGGTTCAGGGAGTTACGTCTGTTTCTGAAACATATGGCCTTTATTTAGTTAGTTAATTCACCTTTATTCATCCAGGAAGAGAGACCTGGTCGAGGACAAGACTATTTCTGTCCCCATTTAGAGTAGTTCTCTACACTGACAATAAGCGTTCGGTGACACCGACCTCTCAACAGGTAGAGTTGGACATAATATGATATAACATGGATGTTATTACTGTATGTTGGACATAATACAATTCAACAGATTGACTATGGTGATAGGCTGTACAGTATCTGTCGAACAAGTAGTGAAGCTGGGTCTTTCATATGGAAAATGTGTCATTTCTCTACAGCTTGTTACCGTTATCCTATATGAGGATATCTTATACGCAGATGGTGAGTCATATCAACTGTAGACATTGTGTAGACATTAGGTTAGCATGTAGACATTAGGTTAGCCTCACCTGTATTAACTTACTGTATGTTCTGTTCAGCTTTTAATTGAGTGTATTTTGAAGAGTTAGGCTAGGCTTTTTTAACTGATTGATTTGTTTTATTTATTGTTTTTGAACCTGAACATTTTAAATTGTTAGTGTATCTGTATTTTAATTTTACAGAATTGTATATGATGACTCGTTTTATTTTTCACTTATTAATTGTTATTTTATCTCATGTGTTCATGTAAAGCACTCAGTATACATTACGTTGTATGAATATGTACTATATAAATACATTCCTTGCCTTTCCTTTGCTTTGCCTCTCTTCCAAGATTAAGAGAACATGCTAACTCACCCATAACAATGTACAGCCTAGCTTATAAAATGTCATATCACATACACATGGCAACATACAGTATTGGAACTCACTCAAAACAGCTATGCAGTATAGTCAAGAAAAAGATAAAGGAGTACATTACAAAAAAAAGAAGGAATTCTGAGCATGTAAGCATATTTCTTAGCAATCATTTACTGTTTGTATTTTTATTTCTGATGTCTTAGTTGTTTACGTTTTAATCTGTTCTTCTGCGCTGTATTGTACAGTTCTTATGAATGAAAAGTGCTCTATAAATAAAGCTTATTGTATTTTATTATCCCCAAATAAAATTATTTTGTGCATTAAACCAGATATCCTTGTGCAGATATCCTAATGACATGCGTATATATTTACCTCCTGGAAAAGTTAAATGATGATATGTTTTGACATAAAATGCATCATCAGATCACTTTTCCACAAAATAAAAGCTCCTCATATCCATGAGGCTTGTATGCAAAAACGTGATGTATTTTGAGACCATACAGTATCAACGGTAGACGGATAATGATTAGTACTCCTTAAACATCAGAGCTATCCGTTCAGAAGAGACTGCACTACTTACTACCGTGTATACATTTAATCACTACTTACTACTGTATATACTGTACATTTATGTGACCCACATGAACAGGCATTCAACACAGTCTCCTGAACTGTACTCCACTGTAATATGCAATAACAAAGGTGAAGCCAGTGACTAAACAACATTACACTCTGCATGGCTTTTACCTTCAATCAAACACAAACACAGCTAAAAAACAACAGTAAAATAATAGACATACCAGTAAAGTAGAGAGAGTCCATGGAAACGGTCTTCCTCATGAGGGAGCAGTGCCATCGTATGAACAGAAAGAGAAACACACACACACACACACACACACACACACACACACACCCACACACACCCACACCCACACAAATATTCACAACTATGGGACAGGAGTCAGTTGGTTTTGGAGGACGATGAAATGAGACGAGACGCCAGCAGTTCAAACTGGGTCGGTCTCTGTGACCAGGGAGAGATGGAAATCTGCCCAGACAGTGAGAGACACACGCTCACCTTTACCCACTAATCCATCCTGATACCCTTCCTCAGCTCTGCCTCCTCTGTCACCAGGGCCACAGTGACACACCCACACACACTGTACACACCCACACACACACGGTGTGTACACACACACACCCACACACACTGTACACACACACACACACACACACACACACACACACACACGCACGCACGCACGCACACACACGCACGCACACACACACACACACACACACACACACACACACACACACACACACACACACACGCGCACACACACACACACACACACACACACACACACACACACACACACACACACACAGTGGCGGACTGGCCACCGGGCAAGCCTGGCAAATGCCAGGAGGGCCGCGAGACTCTGGGCCGCTCAGAATGTATTATATTAAAAATATATATATATATTTGTAATTTTGTCTCTGGTGATTTTCATTGAAAATAACTTATTTCAGCAGACCGCGGCCCAAAACATTTTATATCGGCCGGGCCATCCACGCAGTTCTGCGCGTATGCCCAGGGCCCTAAACCAATAGGAGCAGAGCTCCCCTATGGGGCGGAGCTCCACGATATAGAAGGATAGTTATGGAGATATACTCCAGTTCTATGAGTGGAGCGGAGCCCCATAGGGCTGCTGGCCCACTTCGACTTGTTCAAACCCGGCTGTATTGTATGTTTGGGAGAATGAGGGAACGGAGGACGCCCGTTTTATAGCACCCCAGGGCGGGCGCGGACATCGAACTGGAGTATATCTCCATAACTATCGTAGTCAGCTCTATATCGCCAGTGGACACGCACCTCATGTCATCATTCCGTTTATAACAGCAGTTAACGTTACACTGCTTTCATTTTCAGAATGGGGGAATTTGACGAGAGCGATGCAGTTAATGTGCAACAACTGGATGCAGGGAGCAAGTGTAGTTGGAAGTAGGAAAAATGCACCGAAATTCGCATGTATTGGGCCGAAAATAGCACAAAAAAGTACATTCGGTGTGAAAAGGCTATTGAAAGAGATATTGACTGATGACTGCCTACTGATAATACATATAATTACAGCAAACATGTTGGTAGTTTGGCATCTGTCCTCTGACTTTTTATGTTAACAATCCGTGTTGCGTTTGGAAATAGGGCTGTTGTGTCGCAAATGCCAGGGCTGTTTTTTGATTCCAGTCCGCCCCTGCACACACACACACACACACACACACACACACACACCACACACACACACACACACACACACACACACACACACACACACACACACACACACACACGCTGTACCACCGTCCAATCAGGCTTCAGGGAGAAAGGGATGGACTAAAAATAGAGATAAATAGGGGAAACACAGTGTAACAGGAAAAAGGAAAGGACAACAGTAAGGAAAGTTGTAAAACTAAACTGCTCTAATTCTAATGAGTTTTTTAATCCATAATGTCTCACTGTTAATACACACAGCGTCCGCAGAGATTACTTCGCTCAAAGCGGAACTATTAACAATAAGATTGTTTCAATGGGGGAATGTGAAAACGGATGCACTTCAATGTTATTGCATGTTCTGTAACGTACTATCCAAGGGTGTATGGTCGCCGAATTTAATGGGTGAGACATTATCAATGATTTCTACTTGTAAATGTAACTAACTAACTAACTTGCTAACTATTTAACGTCCTCTCTGGTTTAATGGCTTGTCGTAATGTTTTACACGAGCTGTCGTTTAATATAAGCTAGCTAGTTAGCTCTCTACTGCTACTTAACTCTACTTTGCTAATCAGCTGACCTGTCAACATTTATTATATCCAGATCTATTAGCTGTGTGTGTCTGTGAGACGTATGAGAGTTGCGCTCTAAGAAGTGATCTATTTATATTGTCAACCCTACAGATGTGTAATGTTAGCTGGTTACGATCAACAAATGATATGGGTGTGTTGGGCTCCATTGACAGTTAGTTATAGACTATTGTGACATGATCAAATAAACATTGATTTAACCAGCTGGTCAATAACGCCCCATGTCCAGGTACTAGGTTGTCATAACCAGTTATTTACCACGATCTTCGTTGAATCTTGCTCCAAAGTGTGGCTTTTCGATCTACCCATCACAGTGTAAACATGACTGTACATGTTTGTTTTTACAGGTCTCCCGAGATCAGACCACTGACCAATCTGACTGAGGCTTGGACTTAGAACACCCGTAGCCATGCTTCTGCCCTTCGTCCTCCGTGAGTCTCTGTGCTGTTCCAAGAACACCGTCCTGGTGGTACAGACGTGTATGAGGGGTCTCCGGAGCGAGGGGGCGAGGGGTCTTCACAGCTATGCGCCGCAGTTCCTCTGTCGGAGGGTCCCGCTGCGCTTCAACGCGCAGATACGGGGGGCCAAGACGAAAAAGAACAGCAAGAAGGAGACGAAGGACCAGGAGAACGAGTGGAGGAAGAGGAATAGGACCGCGTTGACGTACATCGCTGCCGCTGGGGTGGGGATGATCGGCATGTCCTACGCTTCTGTGCCTCTTTATAGACTCTACTGCCAGGTAAGAAGACAGAAGGACAGCACTAAGACAGAACATGGTGTAGCTGTGGGCCACGACTTGATTGGCCACATAAGCGTACCATACTTGGCTGGTGGCATACTGTATTAAAAGCTCTACAGTGGAGTTAGCACAGAGGAGACCCTTAACTGCATGCATGGGTGAGACATAGACAGACGGACGGACGGACAGAAAGTAGTACTAACTCCTATGACCATTGTCCCATCAGGCATCGGGTCTGGGAGGAGCGGCAGTGGCCGGTCATGACACGGAGCAGGTGGAGACCATGAAGCCGGTAAAAGACCGCGTCATCAAGATCACCTTCAACGCGGACACACACGCCAGCATGCAGTGGAACTTCCGCCCACAGCAGTCTGAAATATACGTAAGCTATAATCTATGCTCTATCTCTCTCTCTGTCTGTCTGTCTCTCTCTCTCTCTGTCTTTCTCTCTCTCAGTCTCTCTCTCTCAGTCTCTCTCTATCAGTCTCAGTCTCTCTCTCAGTCTCTGTCTCTCTCTCTCTCTCTTTCAGTCACAGTCTTTGTCTCTCTCTCAGTCTCTGTCTCAGGCTCTCTGTCTCTGTCTCTCTCTCTTTCAGTCACAGTCTTTGTCTCTCTCCCAGTCTCTGTCTCTGTCTCTCTGTCAGGTATTTTTCTTTCCCATCATCCATTCCAGCTCTCTTCGATGGTCGATGCGTAGCCCGGCCAGCCCAGTACAACTCAGTTCTGTAGGGTGAATTAGGGTTATGTGAGACGGGTCCGCAGCATATCTACATATCTTCACCAGGTACACATAATTCTATTAGTATTAGTTGAGGTGATTAGGCCAAGGGGTTATCTTCTGCAGTCCTAGATCCTATGCAAATAACTGTGGATTAAATCTCAGTGTTCCATATAGCATCTAGCCTATATATAGGCTGTGAGTGGCGTGCGAGGTGGCATAGTTGGATTACATTCATACACACATATGCTGCGTCCCCACCATATAACCCATTATCCCCTGCTGTCCTTTGCTCTCCTGGAGGAATCTAAGTGTGTCTGTCTGTGTGTGTGTGTGTGTGTGTGTGTGTGTGTGTGTGTGTGTGTGTGTGTGTGTGTGTGTGTGTGTGTGTGCGTGCGTGCGTGCGTGCGTGTGTCTGTGTCTGTGTCTGTGCGTGCGTGCGTGCGTGTGTCTGTGTCTGTGTCTGTGTCTGTGTCTGTGTGCGTGCGTGCGTGTGGGTGTGTGTCTGTGTCTGTGTCTGTGTCTGTGTCTGTGTCTGTGTCTGTGTGTGTGTGTGTGTGTGTGTGTGTGTGTGTGTGTGTGTGTGTGTGCGTGTGCGTGCGTGTGTGTGTGTGCCCACAGGTGGTACCAGGGGAGACTGCCCTGGCCTTCTACAGAGCCAAGAACCCCACAGACAAGCCTGTGATTGGAATCTCCACCTATAACGTGGTGCCCTTCGATGCTGGACAGTACTTCAACAAGATCCAGGTACATGTGCATGTTTTCAGTTGCAAAGACAAATCATTTTAGTGCACAAGAAGAAGGTAGTGCACTGGTAGTGACTGTCAAATCCAATTGAAAGGGTTTGACCCCCATGTGGAGTCAATTGTCTCTGTACATGCTTTATTTAACACGTGTGTGTTTCTCTACCTCCCAGTGTTTCTGCTTTGAGGAGCAAAGGTTGAACCCTCAAGAAGAGGTGGACATGCCCGTCTTCTTCTACATCGACCCAGAGTTTGACGAGGACCCGCGGATGGCCCGGGTGGACACCATCACCCTCTCCTACACCTTCTTTGAGGCCAAGGAGGGACAGACGCTGCCTCTCCCTGGATACAGATAAAAGGCCCCCAGAGTGTCGGCCATTCTAAAGACTTGACATCACCGTGTTTGTCAGTGCTGTTAGAGAGGCACGAAAGAATGATTGTTCTTGTGTGGAAAAACTAGAGCAATCAGCCATCCATGAATGAGAATGTAAAAGATATTGTACAGAGATATTATGATGCATCAATTATGTGTAGCTATCTGGAGAAACCATTTCTGTTGAGCAGTTGTGAAATGTTGGTCCATGTAATGAATAGTTGACATATTATGTGTCTAAAAGAGGTGACTGTACTTGACTCAATAAATTGACACTATTGATAATAATAATAATAATAATAATAAGCTTTATTTATATAGCACCTTTCATACATAAGAATGCAGCTGATAGTGTTGTACAATATAGCACAAAAGAAAGATTAAAACAAACAGATTAAAGACAAAAACAACTAGAACATAATTGATCAATACAATAAAAGTAGCAAAAAATCAGCATCACTCAATCCAGTTGGATAGATAATTGATCAATACAATACATTGACATTTACATTTTCTGGCATTTTGCAGACGCCTTTATCCAAAGGGACTTAGAACAAATACAGTCGTCTAAGTAAGTGAATCATACAAGGTAACGTATTCCACAGTTTGGGGGCATATGTAATAAATGTAGCATCACCAACTTTCTTTTGGGTTTTGACAGTAAGCTCCAATATGCTAGCAGCGGAGGAGAGGACCTGAGTGCATACAGTATCCCCAAAACCGGTCCATGTCACGGCTAAATATAGAGCAGTTTTATTTATAATCAATTCATGCGCTGCATGTCATCTAGGCTGTTTAGAAAGTATTGATTCATGTAAATGTATCATAAGCCTCCCTCCCACATTCCTGTCGTACCATCATTGACCACTAGAGGGCAGAATGGGAGCGGTTATCATTGCTGTCGGGTCAACGTCCTCTGATCTATTGAGCAATGCTTGTTATACGATAAGGAACATTAAACCACCAAGTAGTCAATTCAATCCAGATCTGAGCAAAGGACAGCTCATATTACAGCCTGCGTGGCTCCCACAGGTGATTTAGTATCTCTCTTCGTTTTAGTGAAACCAAATCCTCTATTATATAGGTCAGCAATAATAGGTATGTTTCCCATACGTAAAGAAAATACAACACATATCCCATTATGTCCACGACCTTTCCGTATTGTTTATTAAATGTTGTTTTCGGCAATTACGCAATGGTCAACAATGCAATGTTTAGGCCTATTCAGTGAAATGTGTACTCTTTCGTTTAATCTTAATCAACATTGTGTGTTATTTGCCAGGCTATTCGCGATACTTTTTGAGGGTGCAGTTTTATTCGATGTTTGGCTTACATAGGCTCCACCACTCTCCAAAAAACACTTTTTGTTTAGCTAATGATTATTATAAAACGCGGTGCCAGTCATTTATAGTTTACCATATCAAACCAATTATGTATCTCTCAAATTGCCCATTTGTTGACTGAATAAGTGTGGAATAACGGAGTGCGTAGTCAGTGCGAGTTGTTCAGCAGCACTACGTCAGAGTTCACGTCCACAACAACAACAACAAACCCATGCTGCCTCTGCCAAACCAGCCGCTCCATACGGACTGATCCAGAATCAGCTCAACGTGTTCCTTGGCTTCTCCTAACATGGTGAAGGAAGCACGGTAAGATCCTAGCTCAGAGCGCACTGGGAAAGGCCACCAGGGGGGTATTCCATCAACGTCGCTAAAGGAAAATCCTGGCTTATTTTTGATAACTTCTCGCGAGACTTATCAGAATATGCCTGGATATTTTTAGGAACTCTCGCGAGACTTGTCAGACTAAACCTGGATTTTCTTTTAGCGATGTTGATGGAATACCCCCCAGTGTTCGCCACACCCCTCTTCTATCAAAATAGGTTTTATGGATTTGATGGACGTGTTCAGCGTCTACTGCAGACCCCTAGCAACCCAGTGGACGAGCCAACCGGAGCACGGCTCCACACTCCACCTCTACCGGGGGCGGAGAGTGAGGGAACGACCGAGAGAGATCCGACAGAGGTGCAGAAAGGCATGGCCAGTGCAAAGGAATGGATTATACACAATAAATCGTCTGGTATATGTTCAAGGCAGCCACGGCAGCGGGGAAGGAAAGTGGAAGTCTGGATGTGTGTAATGCAGCTTTGAGCGCAGGGATAGATTAGCCCCCGAGCGGCACTGATGTTAGTGGATATGGCTGCTGCTCCTGTCATCTCGTGTTATGTTACATTGTATCACCAGTGACAAATCTGACACTTGTAGCTCTGGCTCACGATTATGTATTGGGAGGATACTTAAAGTATCTCACTGACTTTCTGTCGCATTTTGTATGAACTGTAGGCTAAGGATGCGTGGAGACCCATTAGCCTCCTTTTATTAAACAATTAGACGCGCGGGATAATGGATCGTTATCAAACGGGACATATCGCTGGATGAACTGTCCTAGGACGTTATTCGACTGCCATCAAATCCTTTGATTTGTGCGTCAGCTCCATTCTCTTTGAGTTTGAGGAGCCAAGACAAGTGACAGAGAAAGTGTCCTGAGAAAGGTGTTCCACGATGGGACACGGCCATTCTCAGCCGTGAGGATGACCCATAGAACCAGCCCCGTTAAGGCTTACGATTTCCTGCTGAAGTTCCTCCTGGTGGGGGACAGCGATGTTGGGAAGGGAGAGATCCTGGCCAGCCTCCAGGACGGGGCCAGCGAGTCTCCGTACGGATACAACATGGGTGAGTGTCAAAACGTGACGTTAGAATTATAAGGTTCTATCTCCATTTTTATCAAAATTGAGGTTTTTTTACATAATCTGATCCATTAGGTGTTTATTAATGCCTGTGTGCTGTTTTTTTTTATTTTTTTAAATTTTGACATTTTTGAGTTAGTAATTCATATAATACAAAGGTTCCATCTCACAAAACATAATGGAATGTAAGAACTTTGACGCTCAATATCTCTGAACTGCCCTAAACGGAGATAGAAGAACCTTATCATTCTAAGCTCACGAAAAGCAGAGAAAATATACTTGTTTTGACGTGACAAGTCACAGCATAATAATCTCTGGAAAATGTGAAAAAGCATCGCAATGGCCCATTTTGGCAACGTCATGCAGTCTCTTTTACGCACGGCTCGTTCCAGCGGCTCTGTGTCATTGGAGCCGCAGACGCAGCGAGTGGACATCAGGCCCGGCCAGGGCACATTCCTCTGGGAGTTATATTTAGGTGAAGTGGACTCAGACCAAGGCTGGACATGTTGTCTTGGGGCATCAGATATAGTCATGGTCAGATGATTGACAGCACACGTGGGCTTCAATGATGTTAGCCTCCAGTGACAGAGACACGTTTGTGTCTGGAAACCAAAAAGAATTATAGCTCTGTGCTCTCTCTCTCTCTAGCTATGTGTGTGTGTGTGTGTGTGTGTGTGTGTGTGTATATATATATACATATTTCTCTCTCACACACACACACACACACACACACACACACACACACACACACACACACACACACACACACACACACACTGTCTTTCAGGTGGCCCAGTTGTTGAGCTGTTGTTGTTGTTGTTGTTGTTGTTGTTGCTGTTCTCTCTCTTAAACGTGTATGGATTGTGAGTCACGAGTGACTTTAGCATACACGTTTTGTATACAGACACATCTATCACTAAAGATGCCATTCCCACTGCGGGTGGTAATACAGGGTGTGAAATGGTCTCTCTTATTGTGCAACTCCAGTAATGTGATACCCTGAAGATGTTGATTTCCGAGGCATGTCTGTGCATGTCTGTTTCTGTAGCCGTGGGAAAATTCAGAGGCGCTGAATCAATGCAGCTCAAGTATCAGCAATTTATGCAAAGCCCAATGGCCACACTTTCCAATAACTCCATACACGATTATACTGTCTGATCCATCCTTTGTGTCTGTAGTCTCTGTGTCTGTTTCCAGCAAAATGACAGATATCCACCGCTACCTCCTGTGTCGTCAAGGTCCTGACCTCTCTCTCTCTCTCTCTCTCTCTCTCTCACACACACACACACACACACACACACACACACACACACACACACACACACACACACACACACACACACACACACACACACACACATACACACACACACACACACGTTGTAGCACAGAACATACAGTACTTCTTTTGGCAGTCGTATACTCTGATATGAGTCTTGTTTTTTTAATGACATGTACAGGTGGGTACTGTAGATAGTACTGTAGATAGTTCTGCACAGGTTGTTTTGGAAAAATGTAATGAGGCATATGAGAGAGTGTACCTGAGGAACAGACCTAGCCCTCGGGAGAGCAGCACTCACAGGGCCTTCAGGACATGGCTGTGTACCGTGGTTACCTCAGCATTTACACCTTGTCCTATCTTCTCTAGTAAACCTCTTCTAGTAGCCATCTATGCATTGTTATAGGGGGTAACCACACTAAATGTAGGCCTACCTGTAAGAGAAGAAGTGAGTGTTGAGAGAGGAAGCCTGGAGGAGAGAGAGGAGAACCATGTCTCAGCCCAAACTCATTAGATACATAGCAACAGTTGCTAGAGGGACCAACATACTGTAGAGACTGTGTTCTGGTCTCACTGATGATGGGATGGCTCACGCAGTATGGAAAGTGCTGCTGCTGCTGAGGTTTGCAGAATATTTGGGTTGAATGTGATGTGTGGAAAATACACCCGTGTGTTCAGATGGGTGAAAGAGAGAGAGAATGTGTGTGTGTGTGTGTGTGTGTGTGTGTGTGTGTGCGTGCATGCGTGCATGCGTGCGTGAGAGAGAGAGACCGAGAGAGAGTGTGTGTGTGTGTGTGTGTGTGGGGGGGGGGTCTGCTGTTAGCTGTGTGTGTGTGTGTGTGTGTGTGTGTGTGTGTGTGTGTGCGTGTGCGTGCGTGCGTGTGTGTGTGCGTGAGAGAGAGAGAGACAGAGAGAGTGTGTGTGTGTGTGGGTGGGGGGGTCTGCTGTTAGCTGTGTGTGTGTGTGTGGGTGTGTGCGCGTGCGTGCGTGCATTTGCGTGTGTGCGTGCGTGTGTGTGTGTGTGTCCTCTGGGGGTAGGAAAGGGGAGAGGTGATATGGGTTGTGTTTGGTCTCTCACCTGTGGGTGTGTGGTAGCCTATATTTATACATGCTGCAGCTGCCCTCCACACACAGTACTGATGGCCACCCAGCAGGGGTGCGTTCAGATTATCAACACTCACAGTGCTGACAGTTCCAACTGTCATGTAGCAGACTCCTTATGGTGGAGCACAGCTTTCTGTGCAGCACATTTCGACCTGAGATGCATGAATACTTGCCCTTGAACAAAACCTCTAGTTAGTTAGTCCTCGAAAATAGGATAATAGAA
>NC_137681.1:12116166-12136166 GCF_963989245.1 Nansenia antarctica | reverse complement strand
GCCTTTCTAGAGATAGATCTGTTTTTCTGTATGAAAACCTCTCTGTCTGTTTTTAGGATGCTCTCTCAGCTAATGTTATCTGACCAGCAATTCTTGATATATAAACATTTGTACATTGTATTTGTATGATTTGTATCATAATTTGCTGTTTGATACTATATTGCTGTTATTTACCGTTTGGTTTGTATCTGTTTTCAATGTACAATGACAGAGATTATGATATGTAGAGCGACACCAACACCAAAGACAGAAGATAAAGGAGGCAGTCACTGAATGAACAACTTATTTTGTGCAGAAATTAAAGATGAATGAATACACTGATTTCCAATAAATCTCACAAACAGGAATGGTCTTGGCTCAAATATTTGTTTTTCACATGTTGTCCTATACAAAGATGTTTAGTCTTTATCATTTTATTTAAGAATATTAAAATCTGTTGATGATAATAATAACAACCTTTCATACATAAGAATGCAGCTCAAAGTGCTGTACAATAAAGCGCAAAAGAACAGATTAAAAAAGGAAAACAAATAAGCGCAAAAGAGTACATTACAGTGCTAAAGAAAGAAAAGGTAACAGAACAAAACATACAAGGAATAACAGTAAATGAGTAAAAGAGTATTGAAATGTATTGACATTTTGTCATTGAAATGTCTGTATCACACTCTGAGGCAACAACAGTCTGCTGTATCACAGCTGATGTCCCTTTCAGATTTGAATGATCCAGTCCTTGTGTTCTGTGTTCTCTCTGTGCCTGAAGGCCTGTGCAGAATCAGTCAGGAATTCAAACGATTCCGAGTTTCAACGGGCCTTCATTCCCGATATCCAGCTCTTCATGGACAGAGAGAACCTCAGTGTTCATGAGTTTAACAGACTGGCCCATTACAGTCTTGTTTTGCACATATTTGAAATGAACATCTCAATCAATTACATCAACCCCTATGGGTTCATGGGATACAACTAATTCAGGTGACTATACACCACATTTAATTTCCACTATTCTATGATAACAGCAGGCATCTTGTGAAAAAAAAAACACTGACATTGTCTTGTCTAAAACTCCTAAAACCAGAATTTCCCAAACTGCATCAACATGGCATGTTTGTCATTCATTTGTCCCTGCCACATAAATCGATGGCATGCCCCAAGACAGCATTGTACTGCATGTGTATGCACCTTACAGGATGAATGGGGCTATTACTGTTGGCTTTGAAGAGGATGTCGGGAGCCTGACATCAGTCTACGTCCACACAGCCAATGCCATTGTCATCACTGTCATCAATCATGTTAACCAACTGGGGGGTATTCCACGAAGCTCGATAAAGTTCTAAGCCTCGATAAAGTTCTAAGCCTCGAAAATGTTAGCTTGCGCCATCAATGTGGCTCAAATAATTCGCTGCTTGGTTGAGCTCCTTCTGAGTCAGATATAATTAGCCTGGTCGCGACCAGGCTAAAACACAGGCTATGGTAAGACGCGCGTCAAAAAAGGCTCACAGGCGGAAACTACATCCCGAACGACAGTTCCTCTTTTAGGAAATATTAGTTCCCACTTCACACGAGATAGATAGATGGATAGGTTGACTGTGTGAAAGATAGATAATTTGATATTTTGAAAGTGTGATCGATCGATAGATAGTTTGATTGTGTGATAGATAACTTGATATTTTGAAAGTGTGATAGATAGATCGATAGATCAATAAAGAAAAGAGTGTAAAAAAAAAAGAAGTAATTGTCTCAACTTGCATTGCTGTCATCACAGCGGTCTGGCTGGCGTAGTGGTTAAATGTAAATAATAGAGCTAATGTATGTATGTATGTATGAATGTTATGGAAGTGTATTGTCTGTATTTTAGTGTTTAAGATGAAAAATTGTTTGAAAGTATGGTATGAGGACCCCAGGAAGAATAGCTACTGCATATTTGCTGTATCTAATAGTGGATCCAAATAAACAAACCAAACCAAACCCCTCCTCCCCCTTACCTCCGATGGTGGTCTCCTGGAACTCGTCGAACTGGCCCTTGACGAAGCGCAGAACCAAGCTGGACTTGGCCACAGCCATGTCCCCCAGAAGCACGAGTTTGAACTGGCAGATCTTGGTCTGGGGCAGCGTGCCGTTGGGGCGACTGCTTCCTCTGGTGGTCATGATGGAGGAGGGCAGGTGGGGGGGGGGGGGGGGGGTGCCACCCGGGGAGGGGGGAGAGCTCAGACAGACGGGACTCTGGGAACGGGTACTCTCTCTCTCTCTCTCTCTCTCTCTCTGCCTCTCTCTCCCTCTGGTCTCCTTTCGTCTCCTGTTCTAACTAGCTAGCTCAGAGGTGATTAGATGAGCTAGTCTGCTGCACACTTGCCAGCTAAAGAGCTAACTGGATGCACTTTATTATTTTACTTAAAGTAGATATACAATCTTTCTTATTCTGCTAGAATTGGGTTTCATGGTAATACCATAATGGCATATTTACAGTACATGGACAGTGGATTGAAGCATTGGAAATGTCTGTTTTTTATAGATGGACATACGATTTTTTTTCAGGTGAGAGTAAAGTCAAAATGACATTATCTGACTGCATTGCCCACAGCAATCCAATATTCAATTATAATAATGTTATTAATTGATATGGATCAATTTATACCTCTTATTAGATTATAAATACTCTGGTTGTTATGTTGGGGGCCACCCGCTGTGCCGACGGACCACGATGCCGACAGTTTATTAGCGGATTTCTGCGAGAGCTGACAAGACGGTACATGTGGGAAAACTAGGGTTAGGGTTAGGTGCTAGGGTGCTACGGTTAAGGTTAGGGTTAGGGTTAGGGTTAGGTGCTAGGGTGCTACGGTTAAGGT
Source organism: Nansenia antarctica (assembly GCF_963989245.1). Taxonomy (NCBI): domain Eukaryota; kingdom Metazoa; phylum Chordata; class Actinopteri; order Argentiniformes; family Microstomatidae; genus Nansenia; species Nansenia antarctica. The sequence goes on along the minus strand of NC_137681.1, from coordinate 12,133,326 downwards.
TAGGGTTGGGGTTAGGGTTAGGGGTAGGGTTAGGGTTAGGGATAGGATTAGGGTTAGGGTTAGACATGCCAGCATGTACCAAGTCGACGTAGCACCTAAACCTAACCCTAGTTTTCCCACATGTACCGTAACAGAGAAGCGGAGAGCATTCACATGCAGGGAGGGCTGTCGGCACAACGGTCTGTCGGCATATTGATGCGGCACCGTTATGTTTGCCTTTTGGTTGACAGCAAAAGAGGGAGAGAGGAGGATAGAGAGGGAGAGAAGGAGAGAGAGCAGGATGGTGTCGGCACACCAGAGAGAGAGACAGCAAGAACCAGGTGAGAAAGTGGACAGGTAATCAAGACCACATAAGTAGCCTTGTGAACAGATGGTTCTCGAGCCTAATGGCCCATAGGGCAGGATTTTCCTGTTTCTGTAGCGTGAGGCGGCTTGATGTACAAGTACACCCCCTGGACATGACGCTGGTATGTCGCAGGGTCTTACCCCCAACCAACCCTTAATGCTGAGTTATCATCACCGAGGGGGGGGTTCCATGCCACAGTCCATGCCACCCCCCCAAGGCAGCAAACCTAGGGGAAACACTGAGAGCAGATAGATGAACTGTTCAGTGTCAATCCTGTAGAGATGGAGATGGAGGTTAAATCTCCAGAATAATGTCCAGCTACAATCGCAACAACATTCACAACATTTCTGGAGCCTGGTAGACCCAGACAACTATAAGAATATTCACCAAGCAGCCCTGAAAGTATTTGCTTTATTTGTCTACATACGTTTGCGAATCAGCTTTTTCTGATATGAATGTAATGAAATCTACATTCTGAACAAGCCTGACAGATGACCATTTAAATGACTCTATAAGAGTGAACCTAAGTAAGTGGATACACTCCAGCATACACAACTGTAGTAGACTCCATGCAGTGACAGTCATCTCACTAAGGGTAGGAATGAGTCAACACACTTATTACACACATGCACAATATTTTTTGAAAGAGACAAAAAGATAAAATAATTCGTTATGTGAATGAATGTAAGTAATAAGATATGAGTAGCTCTCGGCCACTTACATTTTTTCAAAGTAGCTCTCAGATGAAAAAAGGTTGTAGACCCCTGCTTTATGCTGATACATGCCTGCCATCTAGTGGACATTTAAGGGTACGACCAGGTAGGGGGATATTGCTTGTAACACAATCCTCATTCCTTCTCTCTCTAGTCTAACCTAATCCCATAGTAACCTTCATAATTCAGTTCTAGATATGTATTTTCTTTATGTGGCTAACACAACTCCTTGTCTTGTACATGATTCTTGTTATGATTCTTGTATATGATTCTTGTATATGATTATTGTTATGATTACATTTCTATTGGGATATTGCCTCAGGCATAGCTGTAAACATGCTTAGCTACTATATTTGTTGCTGTAATCGCACTTGCTTCTAGCTATGATATTTAAGATCACTTATCTAGTTACACAATCTTCAGCATAACAAGTTCATAAGATATGAAAAATGCACAAGCAAAAGGAATGCAATCCAAATTATTTTTTATTCACGGTGGACAGCAGCTCCGGCCAAGGCTGTTTGCAGTTGTGAGCGTCCTCTGGAGGACGGGCGCTAGAGACAGGAGAGAGAGTCACCAGGCCCACCAGGCCTATAGCTACAGAATAGAATACTTTATTAGTTTAGTTAGTATGTCCTTGGTCTATGTGTTCTATGTGTTGACTTACCTCTGCTGTGTCCATCGTCGTGAAGACGGTTACTGGGGGGACGGAGGCCGTCTGCCTGGACCGCAGCTCAGCAGCCCAAGGCTCTTCACAGATGTGAGCATCCTCTGGAGGCGGGAACGCTTCTGTTTCTTTGAAGCTCCGCTCTCCTCACAAGGAGGCGTCTCAGCTGTCACTGGGCTGGCCGCTAGAGAGAGGAGAGAGTTCATATGAGCTTCACCAGGCCTTAGCTACAGAATAGAATACTTCATTAGTTTGGTTAGTATGTCCTTGGTCTATGTGTTCTACATGTTGACTTACCTCTGCTGTGTCCATCGTCGTGGGCAACCTCGATGCCCTCCTGTCCTGGGGCTGGAGGCTGGACACCTACCTTGATGTCCTTCTGTCCTTCAGCAGGAGGCTGGACACCATCATTGATGTCCTCCTGTCCTGGGGCTGGAGGCTGGACACCAGCCTGGTTGGTCCTCTTGCACTATATCAGTTGTTACAGAAGAAGAATCAATGACAGAACATATCTCTTAAAACCCCAGTATTCCTACAACAACAATGCATAGCTTGTCTGTTGTTTTACGATAAACTGGTAAGACTTTACCTTTACATTACATTTCCTTAATGTGAAATTATTTGGAATGTGGCTCTCTTATAAATTCACTGTATATTTCTGTTTTACCTTGCGCTTCACCATTGAACAGAATTTCCTGAATTTCCCTTTCTTCTTCTTCCCACTAGCATCCCTCTGAGGCTGTGTGACCGAGGCTGTGGAGGTGACCCCGGCCAGGCTCCCCTCAGTCTCTCGCTGGGCAGCGAGGGCCTGGCTCCTCTCCTTCTCCAGGTCGGAGTTGTCACAGACAAGACTCCTCTTCTCCTGCTCCATAACATGGACTTTTCTTTTGAGGTCTCTCTCTCTCTCTGTCTGCTTTCCTCCACCTCCCTGTCAAGCACCTGAGCCTTCTCAGCTGCCGCCAGCTACTGGGTATCTGAATTGTATTTGACAGATTGAATTGAATTAATCGAATTGAATTGAATAGAAAATTGATTGAATTGAATCTGAGCACAAACTGAATTGTATTTGACAGATTGAATTCTATTCAATTCAGTTTTCATTATTATTAAAAAAAAAAAAAAAAGATTTTATAGCCTACATACTTTTTTAGATGAGATTTTAGATTAGATTCAGTCAGCGAAATGCAGTAAAAAGTGTGTCAGAAGAGGGATTTGAACCACTGTCTTAAAATGACGAATTAATACCATGGCAGTGGTCAATACCACTATGCCATCATGATGATATAACGGACGATATAACGATATAACGGTGTGTGCTCATATCACCACAGTAGTAAATATAAATGTATTAAAATACATTTATTAATAACATATAACAATAACTGGGGCTAGTATGACCTACGCATTTAATCGGTGAGCAATTTCTTGCCAAACCATTTCCCTCGCCTTGTTAATTGCCGTAGTATTGCACTATTTTACATCTTATTTTTCGTCTTCATAAAGATCAATAAGCAGGAGTGCTGCACAATAAGTAGGACCGCTGCGGAGTGTAGTATCTTCAGTTCGACTCTTCGGGGCTCTTTTCCATTCACACCCCAATTGCGGCAAGCTACCATGCAAGGTGCCAGCCCGCTCATTGGGAGCAATTTGGGGTTCAGTGTCTTGCCCAAGGACACTTCGACATGTGGCCAGCCGGGGCTTGAACCGCTGATCTGTCAACCTTGCGATCATTAGACGGCGGGTCTACCTCCACAGTCCTTCCTAGTTAAGTCGCCACGGGGGTCTGGAAAGTCGCCAGATTAACAAATTGGCAACACTGCTCCTGCCTCTTCATCTGAGCCCTCTCTCTCTTCTTCAACAGGAGCAACCACATTTCTTTCTGCCTTGTCCTCATCTGACAATTCGAAATCTGAACATCCCTCAACTATTCGGTACAACCAGTGTTGCCAACTCCTTTGTAATGGAAGTAGCTGTTGGCTCTCCCAAAAGCAGCTAGAAGTCGCTAGATGAAGTAATCAACTAAAAGTTGAGACTGGGAAAACTTTTTTTTTTTAAAGGCAGTGTAGATGTACTGGCAGGCTTGGTGTAGCCCCCTGGGGACGTCGTTCGATCTGGTGGATGAAGTCTTCTCGGCCCTCGCCACGGAGGAGGTCCAACCTTCATCCCCAGTGTTGCCAACTTGGTGACTTTGTCGCTATATATGGCGACTTAACTAGTCAAAAGCGACCAGCGACAAATCTAGTTACTTTTCCTCGTCAATTGGGGAATTACTGAAAAGCGTCTAATTAGTTAGTTTGTAAACCTGCTCAGCCTTTTAAAAAATTCATTTAGCCTTTCAGAATGGCATTTTTTTTTTTTTTTTTTTTTTTACATGTTTATTTGAAAGGTTTCAAACATAAAATCATGCCACAATATGTTATATTGAATATATTATTATTAAAATACCACTTTTAACAGTTAATCTGTTCCTTTGTTAGGACGTTTGCGCCACCTGACATTTTGGGGGTTTGAGATGCTAAAACGCAAAGTAATCCATATTATTAGAATGTACTGACAATACATTCAAACTAAACATGTTGTATAGAATAAAATCATATATAACTTGAATTGATTCATCTATTTTTAAATGGAAATAATATACTCGGACACAAAAATCTTCGGATTAGGAAAGCGATGTGTGTCACAAGTTAGCCAAGTCATCTCTGTTGTGACAGACATCAAAGTGGTTTTGATAAAACGGGCCGATTGCGTCACAACGATGAGCGTGAAGTCACGGGGCGAAAACCATATAAATACCGGAGCTTCTCCGTTATTCAGACACCATCATGCCCAGAGAGACCTCCCGCCCTGTCCGCAGGCGCCCCAGGAGGAGGGGATCGAGGCCACAAACATTTTGCCGAAATACTTTTTCGGGCAATATGTAATTTATGTTGGCAGCTTTATACCTGCCAATGGTGGTTTTAGACTGGTTAGCCTGGACCAAAGACATATTACTGAACGGGCCTACCGGGCCCAGGCCCAGGGGCCCCAGAGATCAGGGGGCCCTTTGCATTTCTTGTCGCAGGGATGCCGGTAGAAAATGTCCTACTGTAACTGGGACAAATGAGATTCCTTATATGAACGTAAAAAAAATATTTTGAATATACTTTTGAATATACTATTTTGAACAATTTTATAGGGGCCCACGTCTTGCAAAAAAAAGAGAAGCTTGTGTGGGCTACATAGTTTCTATAGCCTACTCAGATTCTAATGCGAATACAGGCTACATTCCCATTGGATTAATGAGTAGGCTATAGAAACTAGACACTAGAGGGCGCTGTCACTTTGTGTACTGGGGGACAGGTCACGAGGTCAATGTCACGTGGTCACGAGGTCAATGTCATTAACAAAGAACTTGAGACTGACAACGCACAGGTAAAATGGAGCACCGTCACACATTAAGTGGAGCAGCTAAACGAAAGATAAAAAAAGCAAAAGAAGCAAAACAATCTGATATTTTACATCATGTTCCTCGAATTTCAAATTTTTTCAAGAATATTACAACAAATGAAGAGAACAACATTAGGGTTGCGGGGGAGGCTGACGAGCCCACCGTGGGAGATGAGCAACAGCCAGAGCCAGTCAGCAGCACTGCTAGTGCTAGTGCGAATGCTGCACCACCAGGGCAACTGTTGGTGCTGGCGAGTGAGGAAGAGGAGCAGGCCGGTGCTCAAGAGGCCAAACGGCAACGCGTGTCGCCTCCGCCGCCTGCTAACACGGAGGATCAGTTACAGACTACTCAAAGAGAGGAGAGCGAGGCTTGGTTTGAAACCGTAACTGACCCAGCTTTGTGGGAGATCACTCAAAGTAAGCGGGCCAAGGCGGTTCTAATTGACAGAGGAGTTAAAGTGTTCCAGAATCGGCGTGCACATTATCTAGCGTCTGTAAGGGATAGTGGGATTGGTGGCAAATCCAGAGTTTTAACAAATGAACAGCTGAAATGCATTTTGCCCAATGGCCAAGTGGTTGATAGAGAGTGGATTACGTATTCCCCATCCACAGGAAATATTTATTGTTTTGCATGCAAGCTGTTGTCCACTAAGTCACATGCATTCGTTACTGGCTATTGTGACTGGAAACACCCAGAGCGAATCGGCGAGCACGAGAGAAGTGAAGAACATCATGCCTGCATGCTTGCCCTGCATCAGAGAATCACATGTGCCACCGTGGACGCCGACCTTATGAAGCAAATCGATGGAGAGAGGCAATATTGGAGAGAGGTGCTTAGGAGAGTTGTCTCCGTCATCAAGTTCTTAGGGGAGAGGGGTCACGCATTTAGGGGGCATGATGAATTGCTAGATTCCCCACACAATGGAAACTACTTGGGCATCTTAGAATTGTTGTCACAATATGACCCGTTCTTGGCTGAGCATATAAGAAAGTTTGGACAAAAGGGAAGGGGCAGTGTTTCATATTTATCCTCAACAATTTGCGAACAATTTATAGAACAAATGGGAGAGAAAACTAAACAAGCCATTACAAAGGAATTACATGATGCTAAGTATTTCTCTGTAATAGTCGACTCGACGCCCGATTTATCCCATGTAGATCAGCTTACCTTTATATTCAGATTTGTGAGCAAAACAGGCCATGTAGTGGAACGCTTTCTAGGATTTGAACCCATCACCAGTCACACAGGGGAAAGCTTAGCACACTGTGTTGTCTCAATGGTGCACGATCTTGGACTTGATATAGAAAACTGCCGTGGACAGTCGTATGATAATGCCAGTAATATGTCTGGAAAATACAATGGATTGCAGGCACATCTAAAGAAGAGGAATCCACTTATTCACTATGTCCCCTGTGCTGCCCATTCTTTGAATCTGGTCGGTGTCAACAGTATTGATGCCTGTAGCGATCTAGTTGGCAAATATTTTGACTTGTTGCAGTCTCTATATGCGTTCACCTCCGCCTCCACACATCGCTGGGCCACAGTATTTGGGGATTCAAATATGCCCATAAGTTTAACACTTAAATCTCTCTCCTCTACACGCTGGAGTTGCCGTGCTGACTCAACGAAAGCACTGTGGCAAAATTATGAAAAGATACAAGAGAAGCTTCGGACTTTGTCTACGGATCAGATGGAAAATAGGGCCACGCGCTCTGAAGCAGCTGGGCTCTGTGCGCAATTGGATAGGTTGGAAATGGCGTTCTTGGCCAAGTTTTGGGATACCATATTATCAAGATTTCAAGCAACCAGCGCTATTTTGCAGCAAAGAAATATAGCCCTTTTAACCGCAGTTAGGGCACTTGAATCGTTGCGTGATTTTGTGGCTGCACAAAGAGACCTTTTTGACAGTTTTGAAAGCGCAGCTCTGAGTATACCGGGTGTCAGCCAGACTTACAGACATGATAGCCATCGCAGAAAGAGACGCAAGACTTTTGCTGACGAGAATGGAGAGCAGGATATTGAGCTTGATGGAAGACGCAAGTTTCAGATAGAGACCTTCAATGTTGCCATCGACACGCTTATTCAGAGCCTCGGACACCGTCTGGAGGCCTACGGACACCTGTGCAGTTTGTTCAATGTGCTTTTCTATGTCAAATCCAATGAGTCCAATGCCTCACTCATTGAGAAGGCAAAAGTTCTGGCATCTGCATACCCATCTGACCTAGATGTCAGTTTAGCCGATGAACTAATTCAGCTCAGATCTTTTATTAAGGCTGAAGAGGATAAAAGCCCACAAGGACTACTCCGCGTAATTATCGATCGTGGCCTGCAATCTATGTTTCCAAATGTTTATGTTGCGCTGCAGCTATTTTTTACTCTGCCTGTAACCAATTGCGAAGGGGAGCGGTCATTCTCTGTGCTGTCCAGGATTAAAAACGAACTGCGGACTAAAATGACGCAACACCGTCTCAAGGCTCTTTCTCTCATGGCAATTGAGAGCGAACTGACCAAATCACTGGACTTTGATGATATCGTGGATGATTTTGCACGAAGCAGAGCCAGGAAAAAATGCATTGCATAAGGTAAGACTATTTTAGGATTAATTTAGTCTTATAAAGCCATCCTGTGGTTGCTATATATGACACCATAGTGTTGCCAATTGTTTTTGTTTGAAAGCGGTGTATTTTGTTACTGTACATGTACTGTTGTTGGCTTCAATTGAGTGTGGCATGCCTGTGTTGTAAATCCTGTGTCGTTGAAATACAGGTGAATTTTTTCTAGTTATTGTGCTGTTGGCTTTGAGTGTTCCTCCGCTGTAAAACCTGTTGAGATGCAGGTGAACGTAGGCTGTCTTATATGCTGTTGGCATTGTGTTTACTTGCGCTCAAAAAAAAAAAAAAAAAAAAAAAAAATGTGTTTGCGCTGGGGAGGGGGGGGGGGGGCTTTCTACACGTCCAGGCCCAGGGGCCCATTTTTTCATGATCCGCCTATGGCCTGGACCACAGCCCAACCAGTCTAAAACCGCCCAATCCACCAGAGGGAAACACACTGCCTCCCTTCCCTCCCAGAGACGCCGGTGGAGGAGGAGATTTGATTTGATTTGATTAATTCATGCTTGCAGTTTAGCCAAGGCCCCACCGAAAAACTGCAGAACTTACATGACAAGAAATATTAGCAGCGTACACAACAATTTTTAGGTTAAAAATATTTCAAGGCGGCAAAGCAAGGGCAGGTAGCATTCATGGTAGCCATGCTGTGTTTTAGTGGGTCTAGATACTGTCGTTGTACAGTAGGAGGAGGGGCCACAAACATTTTGTTGAGGCAAGGAGTGGAGGCAACAAGGGTGGCTACAAAGAGTGGTTGGAGGCCCTTGCAGAGGGACTTGTCACCCCTGTGACAGCAAGGAGTGCTCCTCAGTGTGCCTCAGGACCTGTGGGAGCCTCAGTGGAGCACGACTGAAAAAATATTCGACAAGAGGAAGGTCTGCAGGTAGTGTTCACTGTCGAAGACTGGCACTAAGGCCTGTGCCGGTGCATCGGTCTATGGATGCCGAAAGTGCAACTTGCCCCTGCACATCGAGTGCTTCGGCAAACATGTCCGCAACAACCGTTAGATGACTTGAGTCTGATTTGGTTTTATTCATTTTATAATTTTATTGACAGCAGTTCAGTCTGTTCAGTCAAAGCAAGTCAGTTCAAATAAAAGCTTAAGGTGTAAGCTTGTTTTTTATTCCATGTTTCTATCTGCTATAGAGCTTGAGAAATGAAGGTTTTAGTAAGCGTTGACAATTCTGTTACATTCTTCTGAAAATCCTCAGGTTTTAGGAGGTTGTTTACAGAAGGTGTTTTTTAGCAGGCGTTTTAGGCCTAAATGGGTTCATGTTTAGTTTTTTTGTACATTTAACCGAAGCCTTCATGCAAATCGATTTACAATATATATATATATATATATATATATATATATATATATATATATATATATATATATATATATATATATACAGTATATCTGTCTAAGTGAATCATCTATCCATCAGTAATCATATGAAAAAATTATCTATGCCAAATTCAGGATCCAGTTAGAAGAACATAATTTACTACTCAGAAAGGCTTCAAACACCATTGTAATCGTGTCAGTTCTTGTAAATTAGCCTGCACCATCATTTTATAGCCTACATACTTTTTTAGATTAGATTTTAGATTAGATTCAGTCAGCGAAATGCAGTAAAAAGCGTGTCAGAAGAGGGATTTGAACCACTGTTTTAAAATGACGAATTAATACCATGGCAGTGGTCAATACCACTATGCCATCGTGACGATATAACGGTGTGTAGCCTGCTGCTCATATCACCACAGTAGTAAATATTTATTTATTAAAATACATTTATTAATAACATATAACAATAACTGGGGCTAGTATGACCTACGCATTTAATCGGTCAGCAATTTCTTGCCAAACAATTTCCCTCGCCTTGTTAATTGCCGTGGTATTGCACTATTTTACATCTTATTTTTCGTCTTCATAAAGATCAATAAGCAGGAGTGCTGCGCAATAAGTAGGACGTCTGCGGAGTGTAGTATCTTCAGTTCGACTCTTCGGGGCTCTTTTCCATTCACACCCCAATTGCGGCAAGCTACCATGCAAGGTGCCAGCCCGCTTATTGGGAGCAATTTGGGGTTCAGTGTCTTGCCCAAGGACACTTCGACATGTGGCCAGCCGGGGCTTGAACCGCTGATCTGTCAACCTTGCGATCATTAGACGGCGGCTCTACCTCCACAGTCCTTCCTAGTTAAGTCGCCACGGGGGTCTGGAAAGTCGCCAGATCAACAAATTGGCAACACTGCTCCTGCCTCTTCATCTGAGCCCTCTCTCTCTTCTTCAACAGGAGCAACCTCATTGCTATCTGCCTTGTCCTCATCTGACAATTCGAAATCTGAATCTCCCTCAACTATTCGGTTGCCAACTCCTTTGTAATGGAAGTAGCTGTTGGCTCTCCCAAAAGTAGCTAGAAGTCGCTAGATGATGTAATCAACTAAAAGTTGAGACTGAAAAACGTAGACTGAAAGTCTAAATGATATTTTCTTTTAAAAAGGCTGACCAGGTTTACAAACTAACTATTAACGTATTCACAAACTTTATTTTATTTATTTTTTTAGCTATAAGTTTTGACTGAGCCATTATGGTTAATGAGCTGAGTTATGAGAGCTAGCTAAACTGACTGAGAGGGTGTGAGAGACTGACTGAGACAGAGTGAACCGTTTGAGGGATTTTTGAGTGTGAAACTAACAGAGTGAATATTATTTCAACAAAAACATAACTACAAATATTATACTGAACTGTACAAAATCATTGTTGTGATGGGATATGTTAGATACTTTACAGTAATTCCCCAAATGACCAGAAAAAGTAGCTAGATTTGTCGCTGGTCGCTTTTGACTAGTTTGGCAACATTGCTCCTGCCTCCTCATCTGACCCCTCTCTCTTATTCAACAGGATTTATTGATTGTAAATCGCTTTGGAATAAGGCGTCTGCTAAATGCCAAAAATGAAATGAAATGAAAAACAGGAGCAACCTCATTGCTAGCCTCATCTGCCTTGTAAAATACATTCAACATGTGTATTATGTTACGGCTGGGCCGTCTCACACACGTTTATTGTCAGGCTTGACTGATACTGGTTAAGGAGTGGTGGACACATCATGTTATCGGGCCCAGGAGTGTGATTTAAACCAATCCCTTGCCAAGCCAAAGCCTGCTTTTTTGATGAACCTTGTTTTGTCGAGTAACGTTTTTTTCTCTCCTGTTTCTTGTTGCTTGGGGGTTCCTCTTCAAAATACATTTCTAGCTCATGTATATTTCTAATGATTCCTTATATGTCTTGTTATGATTCTTGTATATGATTCTTATTATGATTACATTTCTATTGGGATATTGCCTCAGGCATAGCTGTAAACATGCTTAGCTACTATATTTGTTGCTGTAATCGCAGTTGCTTCTAGCTATGATATTGTTAAGACCACTTATCTAGTTACACAATCTTCAGCATAACAAGTTCATAAGATATGAAAAATGCACAAGCAAAAGGAATGCAATCCAAATTATTTAATTTTTGTTTTTTTATTTAAGTTTTGATGCATCCTCTGGAGGCGTCGTCACAGCCGCCACTGTGCCGGGCACTAGAGACAGGAGAGAGAGTTCATATGAGCTTCACCAGGCCTATCGCTACAGAATAGAATACGTCATTAGTTTAGTTCGTATGTCCTTGGTCTATGTGTTCTATATGTTGACTTACCTCTGCTGTGTCCATCGTCGTGAAGACGGTTACTGGGTCTCGTTGGACGGAGACTGTCTGCATGGACAGCAGCTGCCAAGGCTCCTCACAGATTTGAGAATCCGCTGGAGGCGGGAACGCTTCTTGGGCTTTGAAGCTCCGCTCCCCTCACAAGGCGTCGTCACAGCTGTCACTGGGCTGGCCGCTAGAGAGAGGAGAGAGAGTTCATATGAGCTTCACCAGGCCTATAGCTACAGAATAGAATACTTCATTAGTATGGTTAGTATGTCCTTGGTCGATGTGTTCTACATGTTGACTTACCTCTGCTGTGTCCATCGTCGTGGGCAACCTCAATGCCCTCCTGTCCTGGGGCTGGAGGCGGGACACTTACCTTCATATCCATACTTACCTTCATATCCTCCTGAGCTGGAGGCTGGAGACCTACCTTGATGTCCTTACATAGGTCTCGGGAGCGGACCGCCTCGTACAGCTCGGCCAGCTTGCCCGTTACCGTGGCACCGGTCTGACGGGCAAACTTATGATCCACATATTTAGCGTTGATGTACTCCTTCCTTGCCGTCCTGCCACAGAAAATAATATAGTTGGTTTCTACACTATTTCGTGTTTAAAATCTCCATGGCTATGATGTTGCCATATTTAGCATGTATTCTATAAAGGTTCTGCATTCTGTACAGTATGTTAGAATACGTTCACATCAAGTCACACAAATGATAAATGAAACCTGGCAACAACACAGTACAGTGTAAAAAGCAGGGGTCCAAAGTGGGACAAGAACATTCTAAAAGTGACCCTCTAGCATTGGCAACAATTACAGTGACGTGACAGTGGTCAAAGTCAACAGACCATATTGAACTCAGTGTCTTCAACCGACTGGAATCTGATTATGTAGAGACTCACATGTCACTTGACGGAGCGGGCTTTGGTGAGAGACTCAGGAAGTTCCCTTCCATGATGTCATTGAAACTACTGTTCCCCATGTTCTTGGCCAGCTAAGGAGAGAGAAAAGACAAATCAAATCAAATAAAACTACACATCCACAAGTCCACCTCTACAATTCCATAATTTAGAGCAGGCATACTGTCTCTACTGCTTAAAATGATTGTTTAATAAAAGCTATTTAAATTTCGACTAGTTACTAGGTCTCTAGGCAGGATAGTAAAGTAAAGATTATCTAATTAAAATACAGCAAAATGTAATATACCAAGAGCTCGGAAGACTCTAGGTTGTCCAGTTCAATAGACCGTATGCGGGAAATGTGGACGCCCATCTCCCTGTGGATTCCAGAGCACTCAATACAGGTCAGGATGCCCAGGTTAGTGGACAGCCACTTAGGCTCTGTGGAGGGAGACCAAAGCAGTTACATTATTTAAACACAAGAGGGCGCACGGTCCATTTTGACTTGATATCAAGTCGAAACAGTGCCCTTGAAAGCACTGAATAATGGCACCACACACACAACACAAAGACAAATTAATCACAAATAATTAATCAAAAGGTATACAAAGGAGTTTGTAACACCATATTTGTATGGCTGAATGCATCATTTCACAAAATGTAACCATCAATAATATTAAAAAGAGAGGGATGGGGCTGAGGGAGAGGGATATTATTGTATATCATCATCCCCTGGAAAACCCTATGAGGGCTGTGGGCTGGATTCTCTCTTTCTCTGTCTTGGGCTGGATTCTCTCTTTCTGTGACACGTATGCACGCACGCACACGCACGCACACATGCACACACAAACACACACTTGGGCTTACCTGCAGCGCCACAGTCACAGCACACTTCGTTGCCCGGCATGCGGAGCACATCCTCTATGATGGCTTTGGTCAGGTCCTCCACAGAGTGTGCTCCACGGAACGCCATGTTCAGAGCCTCCTCCTTACTGTTGGTCAGCACAGAGATCCATCTACACACACATGGGTCAGTGAGAGTGAGTTGTTTTGATATGGTATGGTTCATGTTTTGATCACGCCCACTTCCACCATAAAAATTACCAGTTTCTGGGTGGATCTGCACAAAATCTGATATGCATGATCTTTGGACAAAAAAGGTATTTCCAGTATCTATGTTTCTTGAGATGAGCTGTGTAATAGTGTCACCCTGTGGTTAAGCACAACCATACTCAGGGTTGGTTTAACTAAACAAAAGCCTGGGCTACTAAAATACGTTTTTTAATATGTAAGTATCTTACATCACAAACTCCTGCTCATCCTCAGCCTGGAAGTGATATGTGCGATTAACTGTGTGAGAGAGAAAGATGACCCACAGTTTAGTTTATGCAACATCATACTGTACCTCTTGTGACACTAAACATTAACATTTTGTAAAAAAAAAACTCCTAGCCAAGTTTGGTACTGTCTCTGTAATCACTGTTGAGGTAGAAGATGTTTTTTTTTTTGTTAAGTTGTCCTCTGTGACCTCTCACTCATCAACTCGTGACGTTAGAATTATACGGTTCTATCTCCATTTTTGTCAAAATTTAGTTTTTTACATAATCTGATCCATTAGGTGTTTATTAATGCCTGTGTGGTGTTATTTTTAAAATGTTGACATTTTTTACTTAGTAATTCATAAAATACAAAGGTTCCATCTCACAAAACATAATGGAATGTAAAAACGTTGACGCTCAATATCTCTGAACTACCCTAAACGGAGATAGAACCTTATCATTCTAAGCTCCTCAACTGTGCTGTGCCGGTTTGTGATCCTAGTCCTTTTCAATTGAGTCAAGTCAAGAACTACCGGTAGTGTTGTGACTTACGGGAGATGAGGTCAAAACATTTCTTGTCCTCCCCGGTGGGTTTGACCTGACAGGTGAGCAGGTTCAGTCCCACTGGCTGCCTATTGGACTAAATGACAGGAAGAGAATATTAAGAAATGAATGAGCTTAGCCAATGAAAGCTATATGCTATGAAGCAATAGTCCTTTTATTGTGGGTATATCTACAACCCTTTGCACCCACCCACACCCTCCTGAGGTGGTATGGCCACTTTACAGAGAAGAAACATAAATCACTCTGTGTGTGTGTGTGTGTGTGTGTGTGTGTGTGTGTGTGTGTGTGTGCATGCGTGCGTTGCTGTAGTTATGGATTATGGGTGATGTAGTACTCACTGTGGCATGTGAGATGGTGAGGATGCCACTCTTTACTGAACACTCCCTCCTTTGCCAGACCTTTCGTAACCTAGGTGACAAACATATCAAGTAATAATTGTTGTCCTTTTTTATCACCTAATCTACTGTATGTGGCAGCAACATGAAAACGTGGCAACAACGACCACAAATGAAGTTGTTACCAATGGTCCATAGAGGGCTGGTATGCTAGACCTTGATTAAGCTTATTTCAAGGATTAGACTAAAGATTGGCTTTTGACAATCTTCATCAGGCCACCTACCCGTCACTCTTCTTCATCAGATAGCCCTTCTTCTCGCTGCCAAACTCTTTGTTCCCCTGGAGCTGGTGCATACTGTATCCACTCTGCTTGCTCTGGGAGTCCTGCAAAGACATTCCTGTGAGGCTTAATATGCAGTCGTGTAAGCAAGAATTCAATAACACTATCTATGAGCCATTAGAATACAGTGCACTAGTCGTGACGTGTTTCTGGGTCCAACCTCGATGCCCTCCTGTCCTGGGGCTGGAGGCTGGACACCTACCTTGATGTCCTTCTGTCCTTCAGCAGGAGGCTGGACACCATCATTGATGTCCTCCTGTCCTGGGGCTGGAGGCTGGACACCAGCCTGGTTGGTCCTCTTGCACTATATCAGTTGTTACAGAAGAAGAATCAATGACAGAACATATCTCTTAAAACCCCAGTATTCCTACAACAACAATGCATAGCTTGTCTGTTGTTTTACGATAAACTGGTAAGACTTTACCTTTACATTACATTTCCTTAATGTGAAATTATGTGGAATGTGGCTCTCTTATAAATTCACTGTATATTTCTGTTTTACCTTGCGCTTCACCATTGAACAGAATGTCCTGAATTTCCCTTTGTTCTTCTTCCCACTAGCATCCCTCTGAGGCTGTGTGACCGAGGCTGTGGAGGTGTCGGGTCCCAGTGATAGGATGGCCCTGGAGAACTGATCCACTGTGTCGTTGCAGATCTCTGAAGAGCTGGTGGACAGCAGGCTCTCTTGGCTGGAGCTCTTCTTAAGGTCCTTGGCGCTCTTCCTAGCGCTCTTGGCGCACTTCTTAGTGCTCTTGGAGGCCTCCCTGGTGGCTTTGACGGTCTCTAGGAGGGTTGCCTTGACCCCGGCCAGGCTCCCCTCAGTCTCTCGCTGGGCAGCGAGGGCCTGGCTCCTCTCCTTCTCCAGGTCGGAGTTATCACAGAAAAGACTCCTCTTCTCCTGCTCCATAACATGTCTGCTTTCCTCCACCTCCCTGTCAAGCACCTGAGCCTTCTCAGCTGCCGCCAGCTTGTCCTCCAGGGCCTTGATGTGGTCCTCTGCCTCCCTGGTGGCGTTGACGGTCTCCAGGAGGGTCGCCTTGACCCCGGCCAGGATCTCCGAAGTCTCTCGCAGGGCAGCGAGGGCCTGGCTCCTCTCCTTCAAGACTCCTCTTGTGCTCAAGACAAGACTCCTCCTC
Organism: Nansenia antarctica; assembly: GCF_963989245.1. NCBI lineage: Eukaryota > Metazoa > Chordata > Actinopteri > Argentiniformes > Microstomatidae > Nansenia > Nansenia antarctica. Next base: position 12,117,290 of record NC_137681.1, on the reverse strand, counting down.
TCCCGCTCCGTAACATGGACTTTTCTTTTGAGGTCTCTCTCTCTCTGTCTGCTTTTCTCCACCTTTCTGTCAAGCACCTGAGCCTTCTCAGCTGCCGCCAGCTTGTCCTCCAGGGCCTCTTTCTGCAGGGCCTTGATGTGGTCTTCTGCCTCCCTGGTGGCGTTGGCGGTCTCCAGGAGGGTCGCCTTGACCCCGGCCAGGCTCCCCTCAGTCTCTCGCTGGGTAGCGAGGGCCTGGCTCCTCTCCTTCTCCAGGTCGGAGTTGTCACAGACGAGGCTCCTCTTTTCTTCCTCCATATCGTGGAGCTTTTGGAGGAGGCCTTCCTCTCTCTGTCGGTACTCCTCCACCTCCTCCCTCGCTCTCTCCAACTCCGCCTTTGCCAGAGCGCTGCTGGCCTTCTCCGCCTCCAGCTCAGAGTCCTTGGCCTCCAGCTCAGAGTCCTTGGCCTCCACCACGGCCCTGCATTTCTCCTTCTCCTCCTCCAGCTCAGAGTCCTTAGCCTCCAGCTCAGAGTCCTTGGCCTCCACCACGGCCCTGCATTTCTCCTTCTCCGCCTCCAGCTCAGAGTCCTTGGCCTCCAGCTCAGAGTCCTTGGCCTCCAGCTCAGAGTCCTTGGCCACGGCCCTCCACTTGGGCCAGTGGAGGGCCCTCCATTTCTCCCTCTTCTCCTCCAGCTTCCTCTGAGTGCTCCTGGCCTTCTCCGCCTCCAGCTCAGAGTCCTCGGCCTCCAGCTCAGAGTCCTTGGCCTCCACCACGGCCCTCCATTTCTCCCTCTTCTCCTCCAGCTTCCTCTGAGTGCTCCTGGCCTTCTCCGCCTCCAGCTCAGAGTCCTCGGCCTCCAGCTCAGAGTCCTTGGCCACGGCCCTCCATTTCTGGAGGGCCCTCCATTTCTCCCTCTTCTCCTCCAGCTTCCTCTGAGTGCCCATGCTCATGCCCATGCTCATGACTACGATATAAGAAACGGAAGGAAGAGAATATGAAATTACGTATTTTATATTTATATATTATTATTATAGAATGACTTGTCCCCTATGAGTTCATGGATGACTGTGAGGCTGTTTGAACTTCAAAAGTGACTGACGTATAGATATTGCGCGACATTGTGATCGAAGCATCAGTTGTAA
>NC_137681.1:12091166-12108666 GCF_963989245.1 Nansenia antarctica | reverse complement strand
GTCAAAAAAGGCTCACAGGCGGAAACTACATCCCGAACGACAGTTCCTCTTTTAGGAAATATTAGTTCCCACTTCACACGAGATAGATAGATGGATAGGTTGACTGTGTGAAAGATAGATAATTTGATATTTTGAAAGTGTGATCGATCGATAGATAGTTTGATTGTGTGATAGATAACTTGATATTTTGAAAGTGTGATAGATAGATCGATAGATCAATAAAGAAAAGAGTGTAAAAAAAAAAGAAGTAATTGTCTCAACTTGCATTGCTGTCATCACAGCGGTCTGGCTGGCGTAGTGGTTAAATGTAAATAATAGAGCTAATGTATGTATGTATGTATGAATGTTATGGAAGTGTATTGTCTGTATTTTAGTGTTTAAGATGAAAAATTGTTTGAAAGTATGGTATGAGGACCCCAGGAAGAATAGCTACTGCATATTTGCTGTATCTAATAGTGGATCCAAATAAACAAACCAAACCAAACCCCTCCTCCCCCTTACCTCCGATGGTGGTCTCCTGGAACTCGTCGAACTGGCCCTTGACGAAGCGCAGAACCAAGCTGGACTTGGCCACAGCCATGTCCCCCAGAAGCACGAGTTTGAACTGGCAGATCTTGGTCTGGGGCAGCGTGCCGTTGGGGCGACTGCTTCCTCTGGTGGTCATGATGGAGGAGGGCAGGTGGGGGGGGGGGGGGGGTGCCACCCGGGGAGGGGGGAGAGCTCAGACAGACGGGACTCTGGGAACGGGTACTCTCTCTCTCTCTCTCTCTCTCTCTCTCTCTCTCTCTCTCTCTCTGCCTCTCTCTCCCTCTGGTCTCCTTTCGTCTCCTGTTCTAACTAGCTAGCTCAGAGGTGATTAGATGAGCTAGTCTGCTGCACACTTGCCAGCTAAAGAGCTAACTGGATGCACTTTATTATTTTACTTAAAGTAGATATACAATCTTTCTTATTCTGCTAGAATTGGGTTTCATGGTAATACCATAATGGCATATTTACAGTACATGGACAGTGGATTGAAGCATTGGAAATGTCTGTTTTTTATAGATGGACATACGATTTTTTTTCAGGTGAGAGTAAAGTCAAAATGACATTATCTGACTGCATTGCCCACAGCAATCCAATATTCAATTATAATAATGTTATTAATTGATATGGATCAATTTATACCTCTTATTAGATTATAAATACTCTGGTTGTTATGTTGGGGGCCACCCGCTGTGCCGACGGACCACGATGCCGACAGTTTATTAGCGGATTTCTGCGAGAGCTGACAAGACGGTACATGTGGGAAAACTAGGGTTAGGGTTAGGTGCTAGGGTGCTACGGTTAAGGTTAGGGTTAGGGTTAGGGTTAGGTGCTAGGGTGCTACGGTTAAGGTTAGGGTTGGGGTTAGGGTTAGGGGTAGGGTTAGGGTTAGGGATAGGATTAGGGTTAGGGTTAGACATGCCAGCATGTACCAAGTCGACGTAGCACCTAAACCTAACCCTAGTTTTCCCACATGTACCGTAACAGAGAAGCGGAGAGCATTCACATGCAGGGAGGGCTGTCGGCACAACGGTCTGTCGGCATATTGATGCGGCACCGTTATGTTTGCCTTTTGGTTGACAGCAAAAGAGGGAGAGAGGAGGATAGAGAGGGAGAGAAGGAGAGAGAGCAGGATGGTGTCGGCACACCAGAGAGAGAGACAGCAAGAACCAGGTGAGAAAGTGGACAGGTAATCAAGACCACATAAGTAGCCTTGTGAACAGATGGTTCTCGAGCCTAATGGCCCATAGGGCAGGATTTTCCTGTTTCTGTAGCGTGAGGCGGCTTGATGTACAAGTACACCCCCTGGACATGACGCTGGTATGTCGCAGGGTCTTACCCCCAACCAACCCTTAATGCTGAGTTATCATCACCGAGGGGGGGGTTCCATGCCACAGTCCATGCCACCCCCCCAAGGCAGCAAACCTAGGGGAAACACTGAGAGCAGATAGATGAACTGTTCAGTGTCAATCCTGTAGAGATGGAGATGGAGGTTAAATCTCCAGAATAATGTCCAGCTACAATCGCAACAACATTCACAACATTTCTGGAGCCTGGTAGACCCAGACAACTATAAGAATATTCACCAAGCAGCCCTGAAAGTATTTGCTTTATTTGTCTACATACGTTTGCGAATCAGCTTTTTCTGATATGAATGTAATGAAATCTACATTCTGAACAAGCCTGACAGATGACCATTTAAATGACTCTATAAGAGTGAACCTAAGTAAGTGGATACACTCCAGCATACACAACTGTAGTAGACTCCATGCAGTGACAGTCATCTCACTAAGGGTAGGAATGAGTCAACACACTTATTACACACATGCACAATATTTTTTGAAAGAGACAAAAAGATAAAATAATTCGTTATGTGAATGAATGTAAGTAATAAGATATGAGTAGCTCTCGGCCACTTACATTTTTTCAAAGTAGCTCTCAGATGAAAAAAGGTTGTAGACCCCTGCTTTATGCTGATACATGCCTGCCATCTAGTGGACATTTAAGGGTACGACCAGGTAGGGGGATATTGCTTGTAACACAATCCTCATTCCTTCTCTCTCTAGTCTAACCTAATCCCATAGTAACCTTCATAATTCAGTTCTAGATATGTATTTTCTTTATGTGGCTAACACAACTCCTTGTCTTGTACATGATTCTTGTTATGATTCTTGTATATGATTCTTGTATATGATTATTGTTATGATTACATTTCTATTGGGATATTGCCTCAGGCATAGCTGTAAACATGCTTAGCTACTATATTTGTTGCTGTAATCGCACTTGCTTCTAGCTATGATATTTAAGATCACTTATCTAGTTACACAATCTTCAGCATAACAAGTTCATAAGATATGAAAAATGCACAAGCAAAAGGAATGCAATCCAAATTATTTTTTATTCACGGTGGACAGCAGCTCCGGCCAAGGCTGTTTGCAGTTGTGAGCGTCCTCTGGAGGACGGGCGCTAGAGACAGGAGAGAGAGTCACCAGGCCCACCAGGCCTATAGCTACAGAATAGAATACTTTATTAGTTTAGTTAGTATGTCCTTGGTCTATGTGTTCTATGTGTTGACTTACCTCTGCTGTGTCCATCGTCGTGAAGACGGTTACTGGGGGGACGGAGGCCGTCTGCCTGGACCGCAGCTCAGCAGCCCAAGGCTCTTCACAGATGTGAGCATCCTCTGGAGGCGGGAACGCTTCTGTTTCTTTGAAGCTCCGCTCTCCTCACAAGGAGGCGTCTCAGCTGTCACTGGGCTGGCCGCTAGAGAGAGGAGAGAGTTCATATGAGCTTCACCAGGCCTTAGCTACAGAATAGAATACTTCATTAGTTTGGTTAGTATGTCCTTGGTCTATGTGTTCTACATGTTGACTTACCTCTGCTGTGTCCATCGTCGTGGGCAACCTCGATGCCCTCCTGTCCTGGGGCTGGAGGCTGGACACCTACCTTGATGTCCTTCTGTCCTTCAGCAGGAGGCTGGACACCATCATTGATGTCCTCCTGTCCTGGGGCTGGAGGCTGGACACCAGCCTGGTTGGTCCTCTTGCACTATATCAGTTGTTACAGAAGAAGAATCAATGACAGAACATATCTCTTAAAACCCCAGTATTCCTACAACAACAATGCATAGCTTGTCTGTTGTTTTACGATAAACTGGTAAGACTTTACCTTTACATTACATTTCCTTAATGTGAAATTATGTGGAATGTGGCTCTCTTATAAATTCACTGTATATTTCTGTTTTACCTTGCGCTTCACCATTGAACAGAATTTCCTGAATTTCCCTTTCTTCTTCTTCCCACTAGCATCCCTCTGAGGCTGTGTGACCGAGGCTGTGGAGGTGACCCCGGCCAGGCTCCCCCCAGTCTCTCGCTGGGCAGCGAGGGCCTGGCTCCTCTCCTTCTCCAGGTCGGAGTTGTCACAGACAAGACTCCTCTTCTCCTGCTCCATAACATGGACTTTTCTTTTGAGGTCTCTCTCTCTCTCTGTCTGCTTTCCTCCACCTCCCTGTCAAGCACCTGAGCCTTCTCAGCTGCCGCCAGCTACTGGGTATCTGAATTGTATTTGACAGATTGAATTGAATTAATCGAATTGAATTGAATAGAAAATTGATTGAATTGAATCTGAGCACAAACTGAATTGTATTTGACAGATTGAATTCTATTCAATTCAGTTTTCATTATTAAAAAAAAAAAAAAAAGATTTTATAGCCTACATACTTTTTTAGATGAGATTTTAGATTAGATTCAGTCAGCGAAATGCAGTAAAAAGTGTGTCAGAAGAGGGATTTGAACCACTGTCTTAAAATGACGAATTAATACCATGGCAGTGGTCAATACCACTATGCCATCATGACGATATAACGGACGATATAACGATATAACGGTGTGTGCTCATATCACCACAGTAGTAAATATAAATGTATTAAAATACATTTATTAATAACATATAACAATAACTGGGGCTAGTATGACCTACGCATTTAATCGGTGAGCAATTTCTTGCCAAACCATTTCCCTCGCCTTGTTAATTGCCGTAGTATTGCACTATTTTACATCTTATTTTTCGTCTTCATAAAGATCAATAAGCAGGAGTGCTGCACAATAAGTAGGACCGCTGCGGAGTGTAGTATCTTCAGTTCGACTCTTCGGGGCTCTTTTCCATTCACACCCCAATTGCGGCAAGCTACCATGCAAGGTGCCAGCCCGCTCATTGGGAGCAATTTGGGGTTCAGTGTCTTGCCCAAGGACACTTCGACATGTGGCCAGCCGGGGCTTGAACCGCTGATCTGTCAACCTTGCGATCATTAGACGGCGGGTCTACCTCCACAGTCCTTCCTAGTTAAGTCGCCACGGGGGTCTGGAAAGTCGCCAGATTAACAAATTGGCAACACTGCTCCTGCCTCTTCATCTGAGCCCTCTCTCTCTTCTTCAACAGGAGCAACCACATTTCTTTCTGCCTTGTCCTCATCTGACAATTCGAAATCTGAACATCCCTCAACTATTCGGTACAACCAGTGTTGCCAACTCCTTTGTAATGGAAGTAGCTGTTGGCTCTCCCAAAAGCAGCTAGAAGTCGCTAGATGAAGTAATCAACTAAAAGTTGAGACTGGGAAAACTTTTTTTTTTTAAAGGCAGTGTAGATGTACTGGCAGGCTTGGTGTAGCCCCCTGGGGACGTCGTTCGATCTGGTGGATGAAGTCTTCTCGGCCCTCGCCACGGAGGAGGTCCAACCTTCATCCCCAGTGTTGCCAACTTGGTGACTTTGTCGCTATATATGGCGACTTAACTAGTCAAAAGCGACCAGCGACAAATCTAGTTACTTTTCCTCGTCAATTGGGGAATTACTGAAAAGCGTCTAATTAGTTAGTTTGTAAACCTGCTCAGCCTTTTAAAAAATTCATTTAGCCTTTCAGAATGGCATATTTTTTTTTTTTTTACATGTTTATTTGAAAGGTTTCAAACATAAAATCATGCCACAATATGTTATATTGAATATATTATTATTAAAATACCACTTTTAACAGTTAATCTGTTCCTTTGTTAGGACGTTTGCGCCACCTGACATTTTGGGGGTTTGAGATGCTAAAACGCAAAGTAATCCATATTATTAGAATGTACTGACAATACATTCAAACTAAACATGTTGTATAGAATAAAATCATATATAACTTGAATTGATTCATCTATTTTTAAATGGAAATAATATACTCGGACACAAAAATCTTCGGATTAGGAAAGCGATGTGTGTCACAAGTTAGCCAAGTCATCTCTGTTGTGACATGTAATGTTTAGACCACCTACTGCCACCCGGTGGTAGACTCGATACATTGTCAAGAGTCAAGACCCGGTCATGCGCAGTCCGGAGTCAATGAATGGATATGCTGTAATGCGTGCACATCGAATAACTAAAGAGTCCAATTGATATCCAGTGTGTGTCTCATCATTTATACATTATATTCTTGCTACACGTCAGAATATCACAATGGCGACGAGGATTCAAAGTGGAAACGCCACCAGTGTCGATTTTTGAAGGAGGAAGAAGAAGAATCCGTCCGGAAAAGTCGAAGTGAGTAGTTAGCTAGCAAGAAGCTAAGCTAAGCTACCCAGGCTAACGCTAGTATCATGCAGTCGGCATTTTCGGGCCACATGGCCATACAGCCATTCGACACAGAAACCGATCCCAGTTCGCTTGGAACGCGATGGAACAAATGGATCAACCGATTTGAAAATTACACTGTAGCCACAAACATTACTCAAGAAATAAGGAAAAGGGCACTGCTGCTTCACTTAGCTGGAGAGAGAGTCCATGATATCTACGACACGCTGGCTGACGACAGTGATGACTATGAAAACACAAAGACGAAGCTCCACGGATATTTCTCACCGAAAAAGAACACACACTACCTTGTGTACAAGTTCAGACAAGCCATACAGCTTCCCGGTGAGTCTTTAGACACATTTCATACCAGACTGAGGATGCTAGCTAAAGATTGTGAATTTGCAGATGCAGACAGAGAAATAGTCGCGCAAATAATACAGAGCTGTACCTCATCACGGCTGCGCAGGAGAGCGCTCAGAGAGCCAAACATGACTTTGACTAATATGTTAGACCTAGGGAGAATGTTAGAGATCTCTGAACAACAGGCAGAAAGCATAGAAGAGAAGGCTGTCACCGCAATCAATGCACTGCATCTCAAGGGCGCCAAACAGCAACATGCAGCATACAGGCACAAAGAGAAGAGCTTGCAATGTAGAAACTGTGGAGGAAATTATCCACACGAGGGTGACTGTCCAGCCAGAGGGAAGGACTGCAGGGCCTGTGGAAAGCCTAACCACTATGCCAAACACTGCCGTGGTCAGAAATTTGCACATCAAAGCCAAGAGGAAGACACAGCTCACTACAAGCAGCGGAGCACTAAGAAAGTGAACCAGGTGACAGCATGCTCCGAGACCAAATCAAGAGACTCATCAAGTGGAGACGAAAGGTATGTGTATGTAATCAACAGCACAAGTATACAGCAACCCCAGACCAACATCAAGCTGAATGGTGTCAGTGTTAAAATACTGATTGATTCAGGAGCAGCTGTCAACATAATTAATGAAGATGTGTTAAACACACTTGACCCAAAGCCTATGCTCAGCACAGCCATGATCAAAATATTTCCATATGGGTCCAACAACGCTCTACCCATCATTGGTAAATTTGCATGCAAAGTACAGGCTACTAACAAGCGGACAGAGAGTGTGTTCTACGTTCTCAGAGGCGACGCCGGACAATCTCTGCTCAGCTACGCAACTGCCAGTGAACTAGGGCTGATCCAGATCATCAATATGGTGAACACGCCGCCAGTGATGCCACCCAGTGGGCGTACTGTCGCAGATGAGCTCGTGCAGAGCTACCCAGAGCTTTTCACCGGAATCGGAAAGCTGAAAGACTTCCAGGTGAAACTGCATATAGACCCCGACATCCAACCGACGTGCCAGCCGCACAGACGGGTCCCTTTCCATGTCCGTCAGAAGGTCGAGGCGGAGCTTCAGAAGCTGGAGAACGACGGTATCATTGAAACTATATCTGGACCAACACCCTGGGTTTCCCCGATCGTCACACCACCGAAGCCAAAAGACCCTGATAAAGTCCGAATCTGCGTTGATATGCGTCAGGCGAACACAGCAATTCAGCGAGAACGACATATCACCCCAACAATGGACGATGTAATACACGAGCTGAACGGTGCCAAGGTATTCTCGAAGTTGGACCTCACAGCAGGCTACCACCAGCTCGAGCTGCATCCAGAGAGTCGTTACATCACAACGTTCACAACACACCTCGGGCTAAGAAGATACAAACGCCTGAACTTCGGTATATCATCCGCCGCTGAAGTGTTCCAGAACGCCATCTGCCAGACGCTGCAAGGTATACCGGGCGTGAAGAACCTCAGCGATGACATCATCATCTATGGCGTCTCTCAGGAAGCACACGACGACACTCTGAGAGCAGTGTTTAAAAGACTGAAAGACAGTGGTTTGACACTCAATCGCAACAAATGCGAATTCAACAAGCAGCGCCTTGAATTCTTTGGGTTCATTTTTTCTGCCGACGGGATTTCTGCAGATCCAAAGAAGGTGTCAGCCATTCACGACGCCAGCGACCCCAAAGATCCAGGTGAGATCAGAAGTCTTCTGGGCATGGCCAACTACTGCGCCAGGTTCATAAAGGACTACTCAACCATCACTGCACCGCTCCGTGGGCTCACGAAGAAGGACGCTCCGTGGCAGTGGGGCAGTGATCAAGCTACGGCACTCCAGACGCTCAAGGACAGCCTGACGAGCGACACAACAATGTCATATTTCGATCCCAGGAAGGAGACGGAGCTCATTGTTGATGGAAGTCCGGTGGGGCTAGGCGCCATCCTCTGTCAGAAAGGAGGAGGGGGAGAGAAGCGCATCATAGCCTACGCCAGCCGCGCACTCAGTGATGTAGAAACGAGATACTCGCAAACAGAACGTGAGGCCCTAGCCATCATCTGGAGCTGTGAACATTTTCACCTGTATCTGTATGGACATCCATTCACCATGGTAACCGACCACAAACCATTGGAGATGATATGGAATAACCCGAGATCAAAACAACCTGCACGGATCGAGAGATGGGGCCTCAGACTACAGCCGTACAACTTCAGAGTGGAATATAGAAAAGGAGCTGACAATCCAGCTGACTACATGTCTAGACACCCTCTCCCGGTACAGTCGTCACAGAACACAAGAGCATCCAAGGTTGCAGAGGAGTACGTTAACTTCGTAGCACTTCAAGCAACACCCAAGGCGATGACACTACAAGAGATACAGCGAGAGACATTGAAAGACACACTCCTGCAACAGGTCAGTGCACACATCAGAAATGACTCATGGCGTTTAATCACAGACCGCTCACCAGGTGCTGCTGCACTGAAACCATACAAGCTCGTCAGTGATGAACTCACAGTGTCCACAGGTAACGACATCATACTGCGAGGCACCAGGATTGTCATACCTGCAGCTCTACAGCAGAGGGCGCTGCAGATTGCTCATGAAAGCCACCAGGGCGTAGCTAAGACAAAGGCCCTACTCAGAGAAAAGGTATGGTTCCCTACCATAGACCAACAGGTAGAGACCATCACCAAGACCTGCCTCCCATGTCAAGTGAACACTCCAGTTACCCGGACCGAACCACTCAAAATGTCTGAGCTGCCAGACGCACCATGGCACAGTGTTAGTGCTGACTTTTATGGCCCACTCCCATCGGGAGAATATCTGTTAGTTATAGTCGATGACTACACACGATACCCAATTGTTGAGCCAATTCGATCTACCTCAGCAAACACAGTCATACCAGTCATGGACAAAGTCTTCTCCATGTTTGGAATCCCAAGAATTGTTAAGACTGACAACGGACCTCCTTTCAACAGCAACCAGTTCGCTGAGTTTGCCAACTACCTAGGGTTCAAGCACAGGAAGATAACACCTCTATGGCCACAAGCTAATGCCACAGCTGAGAGATTCATGCGCACCGTCGGGAAAGTACTCAGAATCGCCCAGATGCAGAGGATGCCATGGAAACAACAGCTGCACGTCTTCCTGCGTGAGTACAGGTCCACTCCCCACAGCACGACGAACACGTCACCTGCCGAGTTACTATTCCAACGGAAGATGACCACCAAGCTACCCTCAGCAGACACAATCACCATCCCTGCTGACGAAGAGATACGCAGAATCGACAGAGAGGCCAAGGCAAAGATGAAAGCTCTCTCAGATGCTCGACGACACGCTACGCCTTCTGACATCAAGCCAGGAGACACCGTCCTGTGTCGTCAACCAAAACAGAACAAGCTTACTACGCCTTACAACGCAGAGCCGCTCACAGTAATCGATGTCAAAGGTTCCATGATAACAGCTGGAAGAAGTGGTTACACCACCACTAGGAACAGTTCATTCTTTAAGAAGATTGTCCGAGACAACCCAGACACTCTAATGGACTTAAGTTCAGAGGTCAGTGAGGAAGTAGGCCCAGCTACGCCTCCACCCGCACCTCCGCCGAGGTATCCAGTTAGGGAGAACAGACAACCTCCCGCATACCTGCGTGACTTCGATTAAAGAGCAGGAGTACCAAAGGACTGTTAACATGTTCTGCCGAGTTAACAATGTTCCAAGTTAATGGACTGTTTGAATGTTATGCACTTTATCATTTATTAAAAAAAAAGGAGTGATGTAATGTTTAGACCACCTACTGCCACCCGGTGGTAGACTCGATACATTGTCAAGAGTCAAGACCCGGTCATGCGCAGTCCGGAGTCAATGAATGGATATGCTGTAATGCGTGCACATCGAATAACTAAAGAGTCCAATTGATATCCAGTGTGTGTCTCATCATTTATACATTATATTCTTGCTACACGTCAGAATATCACATGACAGACATCAAAGTGGTTTTGATAAAACGGGCCGATTGCGTCACAACGATGAGCGTGAAGTCACGGGGCGAAAACCATATAAATACCGGAGCTTCTCCGTTATTCAGACACCATCATGCCCAGAGAGACCTCCCGCCCTGTCCGCAGGCGCCCCAGGAGGAGGGGATCGAGGCCACAAACATTTTGCCGAAATACTTTTTCGGGCAATATGTAATTTATGTTGGCAGCTTTATACCTGCCAATGGTGGTTTTAGACTGGTTAGCCTGGACCACAGCCCAACCAGTCTAAAACCGCCCAATCCACCAGAGGGAAACACACTGCCTCCCTTCCCTCCCAGAGACGCCGGTGGAGGAGGAGATTTGATTTGATTTGATTAATTCATGCTTGCAGTTTAGCCAAGGCCCCACCGAAAAACTGCAGAACTTACATGACAAGAAATATTAGCAGCGTACACAACAATTTTTAGGTTAAAAATATTTCAAGGCGGCAAAGCAAGGGCAGGTAGCATTCATGGTAGCCATGCTGTGTTTTAGTGGGTCTAGATACTGTCGTTGTACAGTAGGAGGAGGGGCCACAAACATTTTGTTGAGGCAAGGAGTGGAGGCAACAAGGGTGGCTACAAAGAGTGGTTGGAGGCCCTTGCAGAGGGACTTGTCACCCCTGTGACAGCAAGGAGTGCTCCTCAGTGTGCCTCAGGACCTGTGGGAGCCTCAGTGGAGCACGACTGAAAAAATATTCGACAAGAGGAAGGTCTGCAGGTAGTGTTCACTGTCGAAGACTGGCACTAAGGCCTGTGCCGGTGCATCGGTCTATGGATGCCGAAAGTGCAACTTGCCCCTGCACATCGAGTGCTTCGGCAAACATGTCCGCAACAACCGTTAGATGACTTGAGTCTGATTTGGTTTTATTCATTTTATAATTTTATTGACAGCAGTTCAGTCTGTTCAGTCAAAGCAAGTCAGTTCAAATAAAAGCTTAAGGTGTAAGCTTGTTTTTTATTCCATGTTTCTATCTGCTATAGAGCTTGAGAAATGAAGGTTTTAGTAAGCGTTGACAATTCTGTTACATTCTTCTGAAAATCCTCAGGTTTTAGGAGGTTGTTTACAGAAGGTGTTTTTTAGCAGGCGTTTTAGGCCTAAATGGGTTCATGTTTTGTTTTTTTGTACATTTAACCGAAGCCTTCATGCAAATCGATTTACAATATATATATATATATATATATATATATATATATATATATATATATATATATATATATACAGTATATCTGTCTAAGTGAATCATCTATCCATCAGTAATCATATGAAAAAATTATCTATGCCAAATTCAGGATCCAGTTAGAAGAACATAATTTACTACTCAGAAAGGCTTCAAACACCATTGTAATCGTGTCAGTTCTTGTAAATTAGCCTGCACCATCATTTTATAGCCTACATACTTTTTTAGATTAGATTTTAGATTAGATTCAGTCAGCGAAATGCAGTAAAAAGCGTGTCAGAAGAGGGATTTGAACCACTGTTTTAAAATGACGAATTAATACCATGGCAGTGGTCAATACCACTATGCCATCGTGACGATATAACGGTGTGTAGCCTGCTGCTCATATCACCACAGTAGTAAATATTTATTTATTAAAATACATTTATTAATAACATATAACAATAACTGGGGCTAGTATGACCTACGCATTTAATCGGTCAGCAATTTCTTGCCAAACAATTTCCCTCGCCTTGTTAATTGCCGTAGTATTGCACTATTTTACATCTTATTTTTCGTCTTCATAAAGATCAATAAGCAGGAGTGCTGCGCAATAAGTAGGACGTCTGCGGAGTGTAGTATCTTCAGTTCGACTCTTCGGGGCTCTTTTCCATTCACACCCCAATTGCGGCAAGCTACCATGCAAGGTGCCAGCCCGCTTATTGGGAGCAATTTGGGGTTCAGTGTCTTGCCCAAGGACACTTCGACATGTGGCCAGCCGGGGCTTGAACCGCTGATCTGTCAACCTTGCGATCATTAGACGGCGGCTCTACCTCCACAGTCCTTCCTAGTTAAGTCGCCACGGGGGTCTGGAAAGTCGCCAGATCAACAAATTGGCAACACTGCTCCTGCCTCTTCATCTGAGCCCTCTCTCTCTTCTTCAACAGGAGCAACCTCATTGCTATCTGCCTTGTCCTCATCTGACAATTCGAAATCTGAATCTCCCTCAACTATTCGGTTGCCAACTCCTTTGTAATGGAAGTAGCTGTTGGCTCTCCCAAAAGTAGCTAGAAGTCGCTAGATGATGTAATCAACTAAAAGTTGAGACTGAAAAACGTAGACTGAAAGTCTAAATGATATTTTCTTTTAAAAAGGCTGACCAGGTTTACAAACTAACTATTAACGTATTCACAAACTTTATTTTATTTATTTTTTTAGCTATAAGTTTTGACTGAGCCATTATGGTTAATGAGCTGAGTTATGAGAGCTAGCTAAACTGACTGAGAGGGTGTGAGAGACTGACTGAGACAGAGTGAACCGTTTGAGGGATTTTTGAGTGTGAAACTAACAGAGTGAATATTATTTCAACAAAAACATAACTACAAATATTATACTGAACTGTACAAAATCATTGTTGTGATGGGATATGTTAGATACTTTACAGTAATTCCCCAAATGACCAGAAAAAGTAGCTAGATTTGTCGCTGGTCGCTTTTGACTAGTTTGGCAACATTGCTCCTGCCTCCTCATCTGACCCCTCTCTCTTATTCAACAGGATTTATTGATTGTAAATCGCTTTGGAATAAGGCGTCTGCTAAATGCCAAAAATGAAATGAAATGAAAAACAGGAGCAACCTCATTGCTAGCCTCATCTGCCTTGTAAAATACATTCAACATGTGTATTATGTTACGGCTGGGCCGTCTCACACACGTTTATTGTCAGGCTTGACTGATACTGGTTAAGGAGTGGTGGACACATCATGTTATCGGGCCCAGGAGTGTGATTTAAACCAATCCCTTGCCAAGCCAAAGCCTGCTTTTTTGATGAACCTTGTTTTGTCGAGTAACGTTTTTTTCTCTCCTGTTTCTTGTTGCTTGGGGGTTCCTCTTCAAAATACATTTCTAGCTCATGTATATTTCTAATGATTCCTTATATGTCTTGTTATGATTCTTGTATATGATTCTTATTATGATTACATTTCTATTGGGATATTGCCTCAGGCATAGCTGTAAACATGCTTAGCTACTATATTTGTTGCTGTAATCGCAGTTGCTTCTAGCTATGATATTGTTAAGACCACTTATCTAGTTACACAATCTTCAGCATAACAAGTTCATAAGATATGAAAAATGCACAAGCAAAAGGAATGCAATCCAAATTATTTAATTTTAGTTTTTTTATTTAAGTTTTGATGCATCCTCTGGAGGCGTCGTCACAGCCGCCACTGTGCCGGGCACTAGAGACAGGAGAGAGAGTTCATATGAGCTTCACCAGGCCTATCGCTACAGAATAGAATACGTCATTAGTTTAGTTCGTATGTCCTTGGTCTATGTGTTCTATATGTTGACTTACCTCTGCTGTGTCCATCGTCGTGAAGACGGTTACTGGGTCTCGTTGGACGGAGACTGTCTGCATGGACAGCAGCTGCCAAGGCTCCTCACAGATTTGAGAATCCGCTGGAGGCGGGAACGCTTCTTGGGCTTTGAAGCTCCGCTCCCCTCACAAGGCGTCGTCACAGCTGTCACTGGGCTGGCCGCTAGAGAGAGGAGAGAGAGTTCATATGAGCTTCACCAGGCCTATAGCTACAGAATAGAATACTTCATTAGTATGGTTAGTATGTCCTTGGTCGATGTGTTCTACATGTTGACTTACCTCTGCTGTGTCCATCGTCGTGGGCAACCTCAATGCCCTCCTGTCCTGGGGCTGGAGGCGGGACACTTACCTTCATATCCATACTTACCTTCATATCCTCCTGAGCTGGAGGCTGGAGACCTACCTTGATGTCCTTACATAGGTCTCGGGAGCGGACCGCCTCGTACAGCTCGGCCAGCTTGCCCGTTACCGTGGCACCGGTCTGACGGGCAAACTTATGATCCACATATTTAGCGTTGATGTACTCCTTCCTTGCCGTCCTGCCACAGAAAATAATATAGTTGGTTTCTACACTATTTCGTGTTTAAAATCTCCATGGCTATGATGTTGCCATATTTAGCATGTATTCTATAAAGGTTCTGCATTCTGTACAGTATGTTAGAATACGTTCACATCAAGTCACACAAATGATAAATGAAACCTGGCAACAACACAGTACAGTGTAAAAAGCAGGGGTCCAAAGTGGGACAAGAACATTCTAAAAGTGACCCTCTAGCATTGGCAACAATTACAGTGACGTGACAGTGGTCAAAGTCAACAGACCATATTGAACTCAGTGTCTTCAACCGACTGGAATCTGATTATGTAGAGACTCACATGTCACTTGACGGAGCGGGCTTTGGTGAGAGACTCAGGAAGTTCCCTTCCATGATGTCATTGAAACTACTGTTCCCCATGTTCTTGGCCAGCTAAGGAGAGAGAAAAGACAAATCAAATCAAATAAAACTACACATCCACAAGTCCACCTCTACAATTCCATAATTTAGAGCAGGCATACTGTCTCTACTGCTTAAAATGATTGTTTAATAAAAGCTATTTAAATTTCGACTAGTTACTAGGTCTCTAGGCAGGATAGTAAAGTAAAGATTATCTAATTAAAATACAGCAAAATGTAATATACCAAGAGCTCGGAAGACTCTAGGTTGTCCAGTTCAATAGACCGTATGCGGGAAATGTGGACGCCCATCTCCCTGTGGATTCCAGAGCACTCAATACAGGTCAGGATGCCCAGGTTAGTGGACAGCCACTTAGGCTCTGTGGAGGGAGACCAAAGCAGTTACATTATTTAAACACAAGAGGGCGCACGGTCCATTTTGACTTGATATCAAGTCGAAACAGTGCCCTTGAAAGCACTGAATAATGGCACCACACACACAACACAAAGACAAATTAATCACAAATAATTAATCAAAAGGTATACAAAGGAGTTTGTAACACCATATTTGTATGGCTGAATGCATCATTTCACAAAATGTAACCATCAATAATATTAAAAAGAGAGGGATGGGGCTGAGGGAGAGGGATATTATTGTATATCATCATCCCCTGGAAAACCCTATGAGGGCTGTGGGCTGGATTCTCTCTTTCTCTGTCTTGGGCTGGATTCTCTCTTTCTGTGACACGTATGCACGCACGCACACGCACGCACACATGCACACACAAACACACACTTGGGCTTACCTGCAGCGCCACAGTCACAGCACACTTCGTTGCCCGGCATGCGGAGCACATCCTCTATGATGGCTTTGGTCAGGTCCTCCACAGAGTGTGCTCCACGGAACGCCATGTTCAGAGCCTCCTCCTTACTGTTGGTCAGCACAGAGATCCATCTACACACACATGGGTCAGTGAGAGTGAGTTGTTTTGATATGGTATGGTTCATGTTTTGATCACGCCCACTTCCACCATAAAAATTACCAGTTTCTGGGTGGATCTGCACAAAATCTGATATGCATGATCTTTGGACAAAAAAGGTATTTCCAGTATCTATGTTTCTTGAGATGAGCTGTGTAATAGTGTCACCCTGTGGTTAAGCACAACCATACTCAGGGTTGGTTTAACTAAACAAAAGCCTGGGCTACTAAAATACGTTTTTTAATATGTAAGTATCTTACATCACAAACTCCTGCTCATCCTCAGCCTGGAAGTGATATGTGCGATTAACTGTGTGAGAGAGAAAGATGACCCACAGTTTAGTTTATGCAACATCATACTGTACCTCTTGTGACACTAAACATTAACATTTTGTAAAAAAAAAACTCCTAGCCAAGTTTGGTACTGTCTCTGTAATCACTGTTGAGGTAGAAGATGTTTTTTTTTTTGTTAAGTTGTCCTCTGTGACCTCTCACTCATCAACTCGTGACGTTAGAATTATACGGTTCTATCTCCATTTTTGTCAAAATTTAGTTTTTTACATAATCTGATCCATTAGGTGTTTATTAATGCCTGTGTGGTGTTATTTTTAAAATGTTGACATTTTTTACTTAGTAATTCATAAAATACAAAGGTTCCATCTCACAAAACATAATGGAATGTAAAAACGTTGACGCTCAATATCTCTGAACTACCCTAAACGGAGATAGAACCTTATCATTCTAAGCTCCTCAACTGTGCTGTGCCGGTTTGTGATCCTAGTCCTTTTCAATTGAGTCAAGTCAAGAACTACCGGTAGTGTTGTGACTTACGGGAGATGAGGTCAAAACATTTCTTGTCCTCCCCGGTGGGTTTGACCTGACAGGTGAGCAGGTTCAGTCCCACTGGCTGCCTATTGGACTAAATGACAGGAAGAGAATATTAAGAAATGAATGAGCTTAGCCAATGAAAGCTATATGCTATGAAGCAATAGTCCTTTTATTGTGGGTATATCTACAACCCTTTGCACCCACCCACACCCTCCTGAGGTGGTATGGCCACTTTACAGAGAAGAAACATAAATCACTCTGTGTGTGTGTGTGTGTGTGTGTGTGTGTGTGTGTGTGTGTGTGTGTGTGTGTGTGCATGCGTGCGTTGCTGTAGTTATGGATTATGGGTGATGTAGTACTCACTGTGGCATGTGAGATGGTGAGGATGCCACTCTTTACTGAACACTCCCTCCTTTGCCAGACCTTTCGTAACCTAGGTGACAAACATATCAAGTAATAATTGTTGTCCTTTTTTATCACCTAATCTACTGTATGTGGCAGCAACATGAAAACGTGGCAACAACGACCACAAATGAAGTTGTTACCAATGGTCCATAGAGGGCTGGTATGCTAGACCTTGATTAAGCTTATTTCAAGGATTAGACTAAAGATTGGCTTTTGACAATCTTCATCAGGCCACCTACCCGTCACTCTTCTTCATCAGATAGCCCTTCTTCTCGCTGCCAAACTCTTTGTTCCCCTGGAGCTGGTGC
>NC_137681.1:12018666-12081166 GCF_963989245.1 Nansenia antarctica | reverse complement strand
TGGCTGGCGTAGTGGTTAAATGTAAATAATAGAGCTAATGTATGTATGTATGTATGAATGTTATGGAAGTGTATTGTCTGTATTTTAGTGTTTAAGATGAAAAATTGTTTGAAAGTATGGTATGAGGACCCCAGGAAGAATAGCTACTGCATATTTGCTGTATCTAATAGTGGATCCAAATAAACAAACCAAACCAAACCCCTCCTCCCCCTTACCTCCGATGGTGGTCTCCTGGAACTCGTCGAACTGGCCCTTGACGAAGCGCAGAACCAAGCTGGACTTGGCCACAGCCATGTCCCCCAGAAGCACGAGTTTGAACTGGCAGATCTTGGTCTGGGGCAGCGTGCCGTTGGGGCGACTGCTTCCTCTGGTGGTCATGATGGAGGAGGGCAGGTGGGGGGGGGGGGGGTGCCACCCGGGGAGGGGGGAGAGCTCAGACAGACGGGACTCTGGGAACGGGTACTCTCTCTCTCTCTCTCTCTCTCTCTCTCTCTCTCTCTCTCTCTCTCTCTCTGCCTCTCTCTCCCTCTGGTCTCCTTTCGTCTCCTGTTCTAACTAGCTAGCTCAGAGGTGATTAGATGAGCTAGTCTGCTGCACACTTGCCAGCTAAAGAGCTAACTGGATGCACTTTATTATTTTACTTAAAGTAGATATACAATCTTTCTTATTCTGCTAGAATTGGGTTTCATGGTAATACCATAATGGCATATTTACAGTACATGGACAGTGGATTGAAGCATTGGAAATGTCTGTTTTTTATAGATGGACATACGATTTTTTTTCAGGTGAGAGTAAAGTCAAAATGACATTATCTGACTGCATTGCCCACAGCAATCCAATATTCAATTATAATAATGTTATTAATTGATATGGATCAATTTATACCTCTTATTAGATTATAAATACTCTGGTTGTTATGTTGGGGGCCACCCGCTGTGCCGACGGACCACGATGCCGACAGTTTATTAGCGGATTTCTGCGAGAGCTGACAAGACGGTACATGTGGGAAAACTAGGGTTAGGGTTAGGTGCTAGGGTGCTACGGTTAAGGTTAGGGTTAGGGTTAGGGTTAGGTGCTAGGGTGCTACGGTTAAGGTTAGGGTTGGGGTTAGGGTTAGGGGTAGGGTTAGGGTTAGGGATAGGATTAGGGTTAGGGTTAGACATGCCAGCATGTACCAAGTCGACGTAGCACCTAAACCTAACCCTAGTTTTCCCACATGTACCGTAACAGAGAAGCGGAGAGCATTCACATGCAGGGAGGGCTGTCGGCACAACGGTCTGTCGGCATATTGATGCGGCACCGTTATGTTTGCCTTTTGGTTGACAGCAAAAGAGGGAGAGAGGAGGATAGAGAGGGAGAGAAGGAGAGAGAGCAGGATGGTGTCGGCACACCAGAGAGAGAGACAGCAAGAACCAGGTGAGAAAGTGGACAGGTAATCAAGACCACATAAGTAGCCTTGTGAACAGATGGTTCTCGAGCCTAATGGCCCATAGGGCAGGATTTTCCTGTTTCTGTAGCGTGAGGCGGCTTGATGTACAAGTACACCCCCTGGACATGACGCTGGTATGTCGCAGGGTCTTACCCCCAACCAACCCTTAATGCTGAGTTATCATCACCGAGGGGGGGGGTTCCATGCCACAGTCCATGCCACCCCCCCAAGGCAGCAAACCTAGGGGAAACACTGAGAGCAGATAGATGAACTGTTCAGTGTCAATCCTGTAGAGATGGAGATGGAGGTTAAATCTCCAGAATAATGTCCAGCTACAATCGCAACAACATTCACAACATTTCTGGAGCCTGGTAGACCCAGACAACTATAAGAATATTCACCAAGCAGCCCTGAAAGTATTTGCTTTATTTGTCTACATACGTTTGCGAATCAGCTTTTTCTGATATGAATGTAATGAAATCTACATTCTGAACAAGCCTGACAGATGACCATTTAAATGACTCTATAAGAGTGAACCTAAGTAAGTGGATACACTCCAGCATACACAACTGTAGTAGACTCCATGCAGTGACAGTCATCTCACTAAGGGTAGGAATGAGTCAACACACTTATTACACACATGCACAATATTTTTTGAAAGAGACAAAAAGATAAAATAATTCGTTATGTGAATGAATGTAAGTAATAAGATATGAGTAGCTCTCGGCCACTTACATTTTTTCAAAGTAGCTCTCAGATGAAAAAAGGTTGTAGACCCCTGCTTTATGCTGATACATGCCTGCCATCTAGTGGACATTTAAGGGTACGACCAGGTAGGGGGATATTGCTTGTAACACAATCCTCATTCCTTCTCTCTCTAGTCTAACCTAATCCCATAGTAACCTTCATAATTCAGTTCTAGATATGTATTTTCTTTATGTGGCTAACACAACTCCTTGTCTTGTACATGATTCTTGTTATGATTCTTGTATATGATTCTTGTATATGATTATTGTTATGATTACATTTCTATTGGGATATTGCCTCAGGCATAGCTGTAAACATGCTTAGCTACTATATTTGTTGCTGTAATCGCACTTGCTTCTAGCTATGATATTTAAGATCACTTATCTAGTTACACAATCTTCAGCATAACAAGTTCATAAGATATGAAAAATGCACAAGCAAAAGGAATGCAATCCAAATTATTTTTTATTCACGGTGGACAGCAGCTCCGGCCAAGGCTGTTTGCAGTTGTGAGCGTCCTCTGGAGGACGGGCGCTAGAGACAGGAGAGAGAGTCACCAGGCCCACCAGGCCTATAGCTACAGAATAGAATACTTTATTAGTTTAGTTAGTATGTCCTTGGTCTATGTGTTCTATGTGTTGACTTACCTCTGCTGTGTCCATCGTCGTGAAGACGGTTACTGGGGGGACGGAGGCCGTCTGCCTGGACCGCAGCTCAGCAGCCCAAGGCTCTTCACAGATGTGAGCATCCTCTGGAGGCGGGAACGCTTCTGTTTCTTTGAAGCTCCGCTCTCCTCACAAGGAGGCGTCTCAGCTGTCACTGGGCTGGCCGCTAGAGAGAGGAGAGAGTTCATATGAGCTTCACCAGGCCTTAGCTACAGAATAGAATACTTCATTAGTTTGGTTAGTATGTCCTTGGTCTATGTGTTCTACATGTTGACTTACCTCTGCTGTGTCCATCGTCGTGGGCAACCTCGATGCCCTCCTGTCCTGGGGCTGGAGGCTGGACACCTACCTTGATGTCCTTCTGTCCTTCAGCAGGAGGCTGGACACCATCATTGATGTCCTCCTGTCCTGGGGCTGGAGGCTGGACACCAGCCTGGTTGGTCCTCTTGCACTATATCAGTTGTTACAGAAGAAGAATCAATGACAGAACATATCTCTTAAAACCCCAGTATTCCTACAACAACAATGCATAGCTTGTCTGTTGTTTTACGATAAACTGGTAAGACTTTACCTTTACATTACATTTCCTTAATGTGAAATTATGTGGAATGTGGCTCTCTTATAAATTCACTGTATATTTCTGTTTTACCTTGCGCTTCACCATTGAACAGAATTTCCTGAATTTCCCTTTCTTCTTCTTCCCACTAGCATCCCTCTGAGGCTGTGTGACCGAGGCTGTGGAGGTGACCCCGGCCAGGCTCCCCTCAGTCTCTCGCTGGGCAGCGAGGGCCTGGCTCCTCTCCTTCTCCAGGTCGGAGTTGTCACAGACAAGACTCCTCTTCTCCTGCTCCATAACATGGACTTTTCTTTTGAGGTCTCTCTCTCTCTCTGTCTGCTTTCCTCCACCTCCCTGTCAAGCACCTGAGCCTTCTCAGCTGCCGCCAGCTACTGGGTATCTGAATTGTATTTGACAGATTGAATTGAATTAATCGAATTGAATTGAATAGAAAATTGATTGAATTGAATCTGAGCACAAACTGAATTGTATTTGACAGATTGAATTCTATTCAATTCAGTTTTCATTATTAAAAAAAAAAAACAAAGATTTTATAGCCTACATACTTTTTTAGATGAGATTTTAGATTAGATTCAGTCAGCGAAATGCAGTAAAAAGTGTGTCAGAAGAGGGATTTGAACCACTGTCTTAAAATGACGAATTAATACCATGGCAGTGGTCAATACCACTATGCCATCATGACGATATAACGGACGATATAACGATATAACGGTGTGTGCTCATATCACCACAGTAGTAAATATAAATGTATTAAAATACATTTATTAATAACATATAACAATAACTGGGGCTAGTATGACCTACGCATTTAATCGGTGAGCAATTTCTTGCCAAACCATTTCCCTCGCCTTGTTAATTGCCGTAGTATTGCACTATTTTACATCTTATTTTTCGTCTTCATAAAGATCAATAAGCAGGAGTGCTGCACAATAAGTAGGACCGCTGCGGAGTGTAGTATCTTCAGTTCGACTCTTCGGGGCTCTTTTCCATTCACACCCCAATTGCGGCAAGCTACCATGCAAGGTGCCAGCCCGCTCATTGGGAGCAATTTGGGGTTCAGTGTCTTGCCCAAGGACACTTCGACATGTGGCCAGCCGGGGCTTGAACCGCTGATCTGTCAACCTTGCGATCATTAGACGGCGGGTCTACCTCCACAGTCCTTCCTAGTTAAGTCGCCACGGGGGTCTGGAAAGTCGCCAGATTAACAAATTGGCAACACTGCTCCTGCCTCTTCATCTGAGCCCTCTCTCTCTTCTTCAACAGGAGCAACCACATTTCTTTCTGCCTTGTCCTCATCTGACAATTCGAAATCTGAACATCCCTCAACTATTCGGTACAACCAGTGTTGCCAACTCCTTTGTAATGGAAGTAGCTGTTGGCTCTCCCAAAAGCAGCTAGAAGTCGCTAGATGAAGTAATCAACTAAAAGTTGAGACTGGGAAAACTTTTTTTTTTTAAAGGCAGTGTAGATGTACTGGCAGGCTTGGTGTAGCCCCCTGGGGACGTCGTTCGATCTGGTGGATGAAGTCTTCTCGGCCCTCGCCACGGAGGAGGTCCAACCTTCATCCCCAGTGTTGCCAACTTGGTGACTTTGTCGCTATATATGGCGACTTAACTAGTCAAAAGCGACCAGCGACAAATCTAGTTACTTTTCCTCGTCAATTGGGGAATTACTGAAAAGCGTCTAATTAGTTAGTTTGTAAACCTGCTCAGCCTTTTAAAAAATTCATTTAGCCTTTCAGAATGGCATATTTTTTTTTTTTTTTTTTTTTTTACATGTTTATTTGAAAGGTTTCAAACATAAAATCATGCCACAATATGTTATATTGAATATATTATTATTAAAATACCACTTTTAACAGTTAATCTGTTCCTTTGTTAGGACGTTTGCGCCACCTGACATTTTGGGGGTTTGAGATGCTAAAACGCAAAGTAATCCATATTATTAGAATGTACTGACAATACATTCAAACTAAACATGTTGTATAGAATAAAATCATATATAACTTGAATTGATTCATCTATTTTTAAATGGAAATAATATACTCGGACACAAAAATCTTCGGAGTAGGAAAGCGATGTGTGTCACAAGTTAGCCAAGTCATCTCTGTTGTGACAGACATCAAAGTGGTTTTGATAAAACGGGCCGATTGCGTCACAACGATGAGCGTGAAGTCACGGGGCGAAAACCATATAAATACCGGAGCTTCTCCGTTATTCAGACACCATCATGCCCAGAGAGACCTCCCGCCCTGTCCGCAGGCGCCCCAGGAGGAGGGGATCGAGGCCACAAACATTTTGCCGAAATACTTTTTCGGGCAATATGTAATTTATGTTGGCAGCTTTATACCTGCCAATGGTGGTTTTAGACTGGTTAGCCTGGACCACAGCCCAACCAGTCTAAAACCGCCCAATCCACCAGAGGGAAACACACTGCCTCCCTTCCCTCCCAGAGACGCCGGTGGAGGAGGAGATTTGATTTGATTTGATTAATTCATGCTTGCAGTTTAGCCAAGGCCCCACCGAAAAACTGCAGAACTTACATGACAAGAAATATTAGCAGCGTACACAACAATTTTTAGGTTAAAAATATTTCAAGGCGGCAAAGCAAGGGCAGGTAGCATTCATGGTAGCCATGCTGTGTTTTAGTGGGTCTAGATACTGTCGTTGTACAGTAGGAGGAGGGGCCACAAACATTTTGTTGAGGCAAGGAGTGGAGGCAACAAGGGTGGCTACAAAGAGTGGTTGGAGGCCCTTGCAGAGGGACTTGTCACCCCTGTGACAGCAAGGAGTGCTCCTCAGTGTGCCTCAGGACCTGTGGGAGCCTCAGTGGAGCACGACTGAAAAAATATTCGACAAGAGGAAGGTCTGCAGGTAGTGTTCACTGTCGAAGACTGGCACTAAGGCCTGTGCCGGTGCATCGGTCTATGGATGCCGAAAGTGCAACTTGCCCCTGCACATCGAGTGCTTCGGCAAACATGTCCGCAACAACCGTTAGATGACTTGAGTCTGATTTGGTTTTATTCATTTTATAATTTTATTGACAGCAGTTCAGTCTGTTCAGTCAAAGCAAGTCAGTTCAAATAAAAGCTTAAGGTGTAAGCTTGTTTTTTATTCCATGTTTCTATCTGCTATAGAGCTTGAGAAATGAAGGTTTTAGTAAGCGTTGACAATTCTGTTACATTCTTCTGAAAATCCTCAGGTTTTAGGAGGTTGTTTACAGAAGGTGTTTTTTAGCAGGCGTTTTAGGCCTAAATGGGTTCATGTTTTGTTTTTTTGTACATTTAACCGAAGCCTTCATGCAAATCGATTTACAATATATATATATATATATATATATATATATATATATATACAGTATATCTGTCTAAGTGAATCATCTATCCATCAGTAATCATATGAAAAAATTATCTATGCCAAATTCAGGATCCAGTTAGAAGAACATAATTTACTACTCAGAAAGGCTTCAAACACCATTGTAATCGTGTCAGTTCTTGTAAATTAGCCTGCACCATCATTTTATAGCCTACATACTTTTTTAGATTAGATTTTAGATTAGATTCAGTCAGCGAAATGCAGTAAAAAGCGTGTCAGAAGAGGGATTTGAACCACTGTTTTAAAATGACGAATTAATACCATGGCAGTGGTCAATACCACTATGCCATCGTGACGATATAACGGTGTGTAGCCTGCTGCTCATATCACCACAGTAGTAAATATTTATTTATTAAAATACATTTATTAATAACATATAACAATAACTGGGGCTAGTATGACCTACGCATTTAATCGGTCAGCAATTTCTTGCCAAACAATTTCCCTCGCCTTGTTAATTGCCGTAGTATTGCACTATTTTACATCTTATTTTTCGTCTTCATAAAGATCAATAAGCAGGAGTGCTGCGCAATAAGTAGGACGTCTGCGGAGTGTAGTATCTTCAGTTCGACTCTTCGGGGCTCTTTTCCATTCACACCCCAATTGCGGCAAGCTACCATGCAAGGTGCCAGCCCGCTTATTGGGAGCAATTTGGGGTTCAGTGTCTTGCCCAAGGACACTTCGACATGTGGCCAGCCGGGGCTTGAACCGCTGATCTGTCAACCTTGCGATCATTAGACGGCGGCTCTACCTCCACAGTCCTTCCTAGTTAAGTCGCCACGGGGGTCTGGAAAGTCGCCAGATCAACAAATTGGCAACACTGCTCCTGCCTCTTCATCTGAGCCCTCTCTCTCTTCTTCAACAGGAGCAACCTCATTGCTATCTGCCTTGTCCTCATCTGACAATTCGAAATCTGAATCTCCCTCAACTATTCGGTTGCCAACTCCTTTGTAATGGAAGTAGCTGTTGGCTCTCCCAAAAGTAGCTAGAAGTCGCTAGATGATGTAATCAACTAAAAGTTGAGACTGAAAAACGTAGACTGAAAGTCTAAATGATATTTTCTTTTAAAAAGGCTGACCAGGTTTACAAACTAACTATTAACGTATTCACAAACTTTATTTTATTTATTTTTTTAGCTATAAGTTTTGACTGAGCCATTATGGTTAATGAGCTGAGTTATGAGAGCTAGCTAAACTGACTGAGAGGGTGTGAGAGACTGACTGAGACAGAGTGAACCGTTTGAGGGATTTTTGAGTGTGAAACTAACAGAGTGAATATTATTTCAACAAAAACATAACTACAAATATTATACTGAACTGTACAAAATCATTGTTGTGATGGGATATGTTAGATACTTTACAGTAATTCCCCAAATGACCAGAAAAAGTAGCTAGATTTGTCGCTGGTCGCTTTTGACTAGTTTGGCAACATTGCTCCTGCCTCCTCATCTGACCCCTCTCTCTTATTCAACAGGATTTATTGATTGTAAATCGCTTTGGAATAAGGCGTCTGCTAAATGCCAAAAATGAAATGAAATGAAAAACAGGAGCAACCTCATTGCTAGCCTCATCTGCCTTGTAAAATACATTCAACATGTGTATTATGTTACGGCTGGGCCGTCTCACACACGTTTATTGTCAGGCTTGACTGATACTGGTTAAGGAGTGGTGGACACATCATGTTATCGGGCCCAGGAGTGTGATTTAAACCAATCCCTTGCCAAGCCAAAGCCTGCTTTTTTGATGAACCTTGTTTTGTCGAGTAACGTTTTTTTCTCTCCTGTTTCTTGTTGCTTGGGGGTTCCTCTTCAAAATACATTTCTAGCTCATGTATATTTCTAATGATTCCTTATATGTCTTGTTATGATTCTTGTATATGATTCTTATTATGATTACATTTCTATTGGGATATTGCCTCAGGCATAGCTGTAAACATGCTTAGCTACTATATTTGTTGCTGTAATCGCAGTTGCTTCTAGCTATGATATTGTTAAGACCACTTATCTAGTTACACAATCTTCAGCATAACAAGTTCATAAGATATGAAAAATGCACAAGCAAAAGGAATGCAATCCAAATTATTTAATTTTTGTTTTTTTATTTAAGTTTTGATGCATCCTCTGGAGGCGTCGTCACAGCCGCCACTGTGCCGGGCACTAGAGACAGGAGAGAGAGTTCATATGAGCTTCACCAGGCCTATCGCTACAGAATAGAATACGTCATTAGTTTAGTTCGTATGTCCTTGGTCTATGTGTTCTATATGTTGACTTACCTCTGCTGTGTCCATCGTCGTGAAGACGGTTACTGGGTCTCGTTGGACGGAGACTGTCTGCATGGACAGCAGCTGCCAAGGCTCCTCACAGATTTGAGAATCCGCTGGAGGCGGGAACGCTTCTTGGGCTTTGAAGCTCCGCTCCCCTCACAAGGCGTCGTCACAGCTGTCACTGGGCTGGCCGCTAGAGAGAGGAGAGAGAGTTCATATGAGCTTCACCAGGCCTATAGCTACAGAATAGAATACTTCATTAGTATGGTTAGTATGTCCTTGGTCGATGTGTTCTACATGTTGACTTACCTCTGCTGTGTCCATCGTCGTGGGCAACCTCAATGCCCTCCTGTCCTGGGGCTGGAGGCGGGACACTTACCTTCATATCCATACTTACCTTCATATCCTCCTGAGCTGGAGGCTGGAGACCTACCTTGATGTCCTTACATAGGTCTCGGGAGCGGACCGCCTCGTACAGCTCGGCCAGCTTGCCCGTTACCGTGGCACCGGTCTGACGGGCAAACTTATGATCCACATATTTAGCGTTGATGTACTCCTTCCTTGCCGTCCTGCCACAGAAAATAATATAGTTGGTTTCTACACTATTTCGTGTTTAAAATCTCCATGGCTATGATGTTGCCATATTTAGCATGTATTCTATAAAGGTTCTGCATTCTGTACAGTATGTTAGAATACGTTCACATCAAGTCACACAAATGATAAATGAAACCTGGCAACAACACAGTACAGTGTAAAAAGCAGGGGTCCAAAGTGGGACAAGAACATTCTAAAAGTGACCCTCTAGCATTGGCAACAATTACAGTGACGTGACAGTGGTCAAAGTCAACAGACCATATTGAACTCAGTGTCTTCAACCGACTGGAATCTGATTATGTAGAGACTCACATGTCACTTGACGGAGCGGGCTTTGGTGAGAGACTCAGGAAGTTCCCTTCCATGATGTCATTGAAACTACTGTTCCCCATGTTCTTGGCCAGCTAAGGAGAGAGAAAAGACAAATCAAATCAAATAAAACTACACATCCACAAGTCCACCTCTACAATTCCATAATTTAGAGCAGGCATACTGTCTCTACTGCTTAAAATGATTGTTTAATAAAAGCTATTTAAATTTCGACTAGTTACTAGGTCTCTAGGCAGGATAGTAAAGTATAGATTATCTAATTAAAATACAGCAAAATGTAATATACCAAGAGCTCGGAAGACTCTAGGTTGTCCAGTTCAATAGACCGTATGCGGGAAATGTGGACGCCCATCTCCCTGTGGATTCCAGAGCACTCAATACAGGTCAGGATGCCCAGGTTAGTGGACAGCCACTTAGGCTCTGTGGAGGGAGACCAAAGCAGTTACATTATTTAAACACAAGAGGGCGCACGGTCCATTTTGACTTGATATCAAGTCGAAACAGTGCCCTTGAAAGCACTGAATAATGGCACCACACACACAACACAAAGACAAATTAATCACAAATAATTAATCAAAAGGTATACAAAGGAGTTTGTAACACCATATTTGTATGGCTGAATGCATCATTTCACAAAATGTAACCATCAATAATATTAAAAAGAGAGGGATGGGGCTGAGGGAGAGGGATATTATTGTATATCATCATCCCCTGGAAAACCCTATGAGGGCTGTGGGCTGGATTCTCTCTTTCTCTGTCTTGGGCTGGATTCTCTCTTTCTGTGACACGTATGCACGCACGCACACGCACGCACACATGCACACACAAACACACACTTGGGCTTACCTGCAGCGCCACAGTCACAGCACACTTCGTTGCCCGGCATGCGGAGCACATCCTCTATGATGGCTTTGGTCAGGTCCTCCACAGAGTGTGCTCCACGGAACGCCATGTTCAGAGCCTCCTCCTTACTGTTGGTCAGCACAGAGATCCATCTACACACACATGGGTCAGTGAGAGTGAGTTGTTTTGATATGGTATGGTTCATGTTTTGATCACGCCCACTTCCACCATAAAAATTACCAGTTTCTGGGTGGATCTGCACAAAATCTGATATGCATGATCTTTGGACAAAAAAGGTATTTCCAGTATCTATGTTTCTTGAGATGAGCTGTGTAATAGTGTCACCCTGTGGTTAAGCACAACCATACTCAGGGTTGGTTTAACTAAACAAAAGCCTGGGCTACTAAAATACGTTTTTTAATATGTAAGTATCTTACATCACAAACTCCTGCTCATCCTCAGCCTGGAAGTGATATGTGCGATTAACTGTGTGAGAGAGAAAGATGACCCACAGTTTAGTTTATGCAACATCATACTGTACCTCTTGTGACACTAAACATTAACATTTTGTAAAAAAAAAACTCCTAGCCAAGTTTGGTACTGTCTCTGTAATCACTGTTGAGGTAGAAGATGTTTTTTTTTTTGTTAAGTTGTCCTCTGTGACCTCTCACTCATCAACTCGTGACGTTAGAATTATACGGTTCTATCTCCATTTTTGTCAAAATTTAGTTTTTTACATAATCTGATCCATTAGGTGTTTATTAATGCCTGTGTGGTGTTATTTTTAAAATGTTGACATTTTTTACTTAGTAATTCATAAAATACAAAGGTTCCATCTCACAAAACATAATGGAATGTAAAAACGTTGACGCTCAATATCTCTGAACTACCCTAAACGGAGATAGAACCTTATCATTCTAAGCTCCTCAACTGTGCTGTGCCGGTTTGTGATCCTAGTCCTTTTCAATTGAGTCAAGTCAAGAACTACCGGTAGTGTTGTGACTTACGGGAGATGAGGTCAAAACATTTCTTGTCCTCCCCGGTGGGTTTGACCTGACAGGTGAGCAGGTTCAGTCCCACTGGCTGCCTATTGGACTAAATGACAGGAAGAGAATATTAAGAAATGAATGAGCTTAGCCAATGAAAGCTATATGCTATGAAGCAATAGTCCTTTTATTGTGGGTATATCTACAACCCTTTGCACCCACCCACACCCTCCTGAGGTGGTATGGCCACTTTACAGAGAAGAAACATAAATCACTCTGTGTGTGTGTGTGTGTGTGTGTGTGTGTGTGTGTGTGTGTGTGTGCATGCGTGCGTTGCTGTAGTTATGGATTATGGGTGATGTAGTACTCACTGTGGCATGTGAGATGGTGAGGATGCCACTCTTTACTGAACACTCCCTCCTTTGCCAGACCTTTCGTAACCTAGGTGACAAACATATCAAGTAATAATTGTTGTCCTTTTTTATCACCTAATCTACTGTATGTGGCAGCAACATGAAAACGTGGCAACAACGACCACAAATGAAGTTGTTACCAATGGTCCATAGAGGGCTGGTATGCTAGACCTTGATTAAGCTTATTTCAAGGATTAGACTAAAGATTGGCTTTTGACAATCTTCATCAGGCCACCTACCCGTCACTCTTCTTCATCAGATAGCCCTTCTTCTCGCTGCCAAACTCTTTGTTCCCCTGGAGCTGGTGCATACTGTATCCACTCTGCTTGCTCTGGGAGTCCTGCAAAGACATTCCTGTGAGGCTTAATATGCAGTCGTGTAAGCAAGAATTCAATAACACTATCTATGAGCCATTAGAATACAGTGCACTAGTCGTGACGTGTTTCTGGGTCCAACCTCGATGCCCTCCTGTCCTGGGGCTGGAGGCTGGACACCTACCTTGATGTCCTTCTGTCCTTCAGCAGGAGGCTGGACACCATCATTGATGTCCTCCTGTCCTGGGGCTGGAGGCTGGACACCAGCCTGGTTGGTCCTCTTGCACTATATCAGTTGTTACAGAAGAAGAATCAATGACAGAACATATCTCTTAAAACCCCAGTATTCCTACAACAACAATGCATAGCTTGTCTGTTGTTTTACGATAAACTGGTAAGACTTTACCTTTACATTACATTTCCTTAATGTGAAATTATGTGGAATGTGGCTCTCTTATAAATTCACTGTATATTTCTGTTTTACCTTGCGCTTCACCATTGAACAGAATGTCCTGAATTTCCCTTTGTTCTTCTTCCCACTAGCATCCCTCTGAGGCTGTGTGACCGAGGCTGTGGAGGTGTCGGGTCCCAGTGATAGGATGGCCCTGGAGAACTGATCCACTGTGTCGTTGCAGATCTCTGAAGAGCTGGTGGACAGCAGGCTCTCTTGGCTGGAGCTCTTCTTAAGGTCCTTGGCGCTCTTCCTAGCGCTCTTGGCGCACTTCTTAGTGCTCTTGGAGGCCTCCCTGGTGGCTTTGACGGTCTCTAGGAGGGTTGCCTTGACCCCGGCCAGGCTCCCCTCAGTCTCTCGCTGGGCAGCGAGGGCCTGGCTCCTCTCCTTCTCCAGGTCGGAGTTATCACAGAAAAGACTCCTCTTCTCCTGCTCCATAACATGTCTGCTTTCCTCCACCTCCCTGTCAAGCACCTGAGCCTTCTCAGCTGCCGCCAGCTTGTCCTCCAGGGCCTTGATGTGGTCCTCTGCCTCCCTGGTGGCGTTGACGGTCTCCAGGAGGGTCGCCTTGACCCCGGCCAGGATCTCCGAAGTCTCTCGCAGGGCAGCGAGGGCCTGGCTCCTCTCCTTCAAGACTCCTCTTGTGCTCAAGACAAGACTCCTCCTCTCCCGCTCCGTAACATGGACTTTTCTTTTGAGGTCTCTCTCTCTCTGTCTGCTTTTCTCCACCTTTCTGTCAAGCACCTGAGCCTTCTCAGCTGCCGCCAGCTTGTCCTCCAGGGCCTCTTTCTGCAGGGCCTTGATGTGGTCTTCTGCCTCCCTGGTGGCGTTGGCGGTCTCCAGGAGGGTCGCCTTGACCCCGGCCAGGCTCCCCTCAGTCTCTCGCTGGGCAGCGAGGGCCTGGCTCCTCTCCTTCTCCAGGTCGGAGTTGTCACAGACGAGGCTCCTCTTTTCTTCCTCCATATCGTGGAGCTTTTGGAGGAGGCCTTCCTCTCTCTGTCGGTACTCCTCCACCTCCTCCCTCGCTCTCTCCAACTCCGCCTTTGCCAGAGCGCTGCTGGCCTTCTCCGCCTCCAGCTCAGAGTCCTTGGCCTCCAGCTCAGAGTCCTTGGCCTCCACCACGGCCCTGCATTTCTCCTTCTCCTCCTCCAGCTCAGAGTCCTTGGCCTCCAGCTCAGAGTCCTTGGCCTCCACCACGGCCCTGCATTTCTCCTTCTCCGCCTCCAGCTCAGAGTCCTTGGCCTCCAGCTCAGAGTCCTTGGCCTCCAGCTCAGAGTCCTTGGCCACGGCCCTCCACTTGGGCCAGTGGAGGGCCCTCCATTTCTCCCTCTTCTCCTCCAGCTTCCTCTGAGTGCTCCTGGCCTTCTCCGCCTCCAGCTCAGAGTCCTCGGCCTCCAGCTCAGAGTCCTTGGCCTCCACCACGGCCCTCCATTTCTCCCTCTTCTCCTCCAGCTTCCTCTGAGTGCTCCTGGCCTTCTCCGCCTCCAGCTCAGAGTCCTCGGCCTCCAGCTCAGAGTCCTTGGCCACGGCCCTCCATTTCTCCCTCTTCTCCTCCAGCTTCCTCTGAGTGCCCATGCTCATGCCCATGCTCATGACTACGATATAAGAAACGGAAGGAAGAGAATATGAAATTACGTATTTTATATTTATATATTATTATTATAGAATGACTTGTCCCCTATGAGTTCATGGATGACTGTGAGGCTGTTTGAACTTCAAAAGTGACTGACGTATAGATATTGCGCGACATTGTGATCGAAGCATCAGTTGTAAGTAAGTAAGTAAGTAAGTAAGTAAGTAAGTAAGTAAGTAAGTAAGTAAGTAAGTAACGTGCCAACGTGCCAAAAATCTGGATCCTTGTTGTATTTCTACCTTCCTAAATGATGGCTAGGACGTCGGGTTATAAAGCAAAAGCTTCTTTATATTAAAAAATCTGTTGGCATACACTTTTGAGCACTTTCAAACAATAAACGAGTTATTGGATGCTCACTTTAATTCTGGACGTTACAATTTGCATTTCTCAAAAACCAACAAACTAAACTGTGAACTTCTATGACGTCTTGCCGCAAGGCCTTCTGGGACCAATTAAAGTGAATAATTTAACCTAAAAAGTTAAAACACTCTATTAATACAGGCGGGCCGTCAAGCCCATAGACTTTTACTTGTCAAGGCACATTTTTAAAGCGCAAATCTGTAATTCAAGACTCTCCGGTAATTTACACACAAGACTCACGTTGATCTCTACTCAGCGCGCGCACACACACACACACACGCACACGCACGCGCACACGCACACGCACGCGCACGCGCACACGCACACGCATGCACACACACACACGCACACACACACACACACACACACACACACACACGTGCACACACACACACACACACACACACGCACACACACACACACACACACACACACACACACACACACACACACCTCTGGGTTCTGCTCTGTGGGCCAGAGATTCGGTTAAGGTGATGTCGTCAGCAGACTGGACATTGAAGTCATCTCCCTGGTTCTTCTTCTTATTTGGCATTTCTATAACTTTCTACAAACATCTGAACAAGGAAGAGAATGTGAAATGACGTATTTTATATTTATATATAATTATTATAGAATGACTTGTCCCCTATGAGTTCATGGATGACTGTGAGGCTGTTTGAACTTCCAAAGTGACTGACGTTGATATTGCGTGACATTGTGATTGAAGCATCAGTTGCAGGAGCAACGTGCCAAAAAGCCATTCTCCTTTTCGTATTTCTACCTTCAAAAAATATGTCTAGGACGTCGGGTTGTAAAGAAAAAGCTTCTTTATATAAGAATCTCTGTTGGCATTGACACTTTGGATCACTTTCAAACAATAAACGAGCTAGACTTTGACACTCAGCGGAGTCAGCGCTCGCGCGCACACACACCCGCGCAGCCACATCCAGACCCCCGCCCCACACACACACACACACACACACACACACACACACACACACACGCACCCGCGCAGCCACACCCAGACTCCATTTTTTAAACATCTTTAAATCCATGAGGTCTAGGGCCTATATACCCATCAATAGTTCACACTGCAGCAACAGCAGCATCACATCCGAGACACAGTGCCAACTAAGTTACAGTAATAAATTATTACTTCATAAATTATCACTTCATAGATGTTCTACTACCAGTAGATGTCGCTGTTTGAACACATTCCTGAGACTAACATTCACATTTTTAGCAGGAATTTCACCATCACCAAACTAGTTAGCCTATTTACAACCTGTTACATAATCCTTATCCAAAGATATCGTACTCACGTAACCTCTTCAGTGTCTCTGTACCAACTGCTAAAACCATCTGTTGTTCTACTCTCACCTTCTAGAATATCACCTGGCAACCCCATTATATGACATCATCACTCTGTCAGGACCTTCCTGCACCCAATGCACCCTTGGAACCCTCCAATGATGTCACTCTGCCTAATGTTACCATGACAACCCAGCAAAATGTAAACACAATTTATAATTTTCTGGGTTGTCAAAATGACATGGTTATTATTGCTAAAAGATGGAGGAAGTGTCATTACTGCAACAAGTTCCTCAAATTCATTGTAATAATAATAATAATAATACATTAGACTTAAATAGCCCTTTTCTAGACACTCAAAGACGCTTATGTAGTACAACTACAGTAGGCTTTACATACATAAACATTTTCAGTGTTGAAAAAATACTATTAGAGGCCAACAAGAGTATTCAAGTAATCCACTCATGTGTAACCAAACAAGTATAAAACTTCTCCTTATCCTACCTAGTCAGCCCAAAGTAAAACTAAATGTTGCGTATGGGCCATATCAGATAATAAATAACCTGAAAACATAGCTATCCATTTGAACCTTATCAGCCACCTAAGTTAAGGAGAGTCTCATGAGAAACTCATGTTTACCAATTATTTGGTCTTGGGAATGTTAATTTACACCGACAGAACAACTTGAATATTCTCTGTTTAGTGTCAAAATAGATAGAATTGTATTTTTTCCCCAAAAACATCCAATCAATGGCTTGGTCACAGATGTTATAATATATATATATAAGGAAGACAAGTGGATACAGTACTTACCAAGGTGCCATCTTTCTGCAACTGCCTGTCTTCCAGAATGTTGGCACACCCAAGACTCTAACTCCACTATGATCACCCATTATGACATCAACAGCCAGCCAGCATAATGTAGGGTTACTTTTTTGTTTGTTAATATTTGTAAACTCCCAAAAAGATAGTTTTGACTGATCTACTGAACATCTACATGATTAACAGGGCTGCCAAGTTTCACCAAAAGTTTGGAGTGAGATTTTTTGGCGGTGGAGCGACCCAAAACGGTGCACGTTTTGGCAGTGGCAGCCCCTTTCTCCCACCCAATTATTTGTGCTAGTTTCCTGCAATTTTACATGTTGTTCATAATAAACCAGCACAAGAAATGAAAATAATTTACATTTTATAAAACAAGAAAACAATTCAGACAATATATCATATTTATGAAATCTTAATAAACAAATACAGTAGCCTACAGACTCTAAAAGAAAAATTGGCCCCATCAACAGGACTCAGCCCCTTGGTCAGCAGCAGAAAGACCCATGGTCATCATCTTATATACAGTGCATTGCTCATAGATGGCTATCATGTTATACAGTACATACCAGGGTTTTTCCTGGGTCAGAATGAGGGCTTGGTGGGTGATTTTGTCCACATTTGTTTTTGAGGGACCCCCAATTGTTGTATTTGTATTGTAAATTGTAATTATTAATAATTATTATTAATGTACCTGATTATGTTACAGTAGAGAAACAAAAAACAGTGTGAGACACTGTCATGAGGCCCAACAGTATCATGGTGCAGAGATTCAGTTGTGTGTTTAGGTTGAACATCCATTGCAGCCTGTATCCATACATCAAGTTCATCTTGAAATTCCATAAAACGTTTAATTTTTGGTTCATACCAGTCCGTCTGGTCGTACCCTTTCTCCTCCTCAGGGTGAAGCACTTGCACTGATTTATGAAGTCTTTTGAATTCATTGAGATTTGTATTGAACACATCCATACGATTGACAACATTTTCAACATCATTCTCTTGCATCAGAGCTTTTATTTCCTTCATTTTTCTTGTCAAAGCACTCAGATTCCCTCTGCGTGTCCCAATTAATTTAGTTAATGTTTCATTTGCATTTTGAATTGGACCTTCGTCCGGTTTTGTGTTACTGTAACCTAACTAATGAATAATGGGAATGCCATCCAGGATTCAAGTTAACCTTTTATTCAAGAACAGGTGGTAACAGCATGGTACTCCGGGCACTGCCTGGCTTACTCTGGGACCCCGGCTATATAACAGGTAACTCCCGCCCAACACCTCTGGGGTTCCCCTACTGGCGTGGGGTGGTACTACAGGTAGTCTAACCAGGATATCACATCCCTCCCCCCTTAAACTGAACCTACCACGGGACCTGAGACACAACATAAACAATAAAATTATAATTATTCTTCCCTTGCAAAACTAGGAAGGTGGGTAGACTGTCACCTTCCCAGCAAGCTCCCAGAGCGCATTCTTGCTCTTTCTTGAGGGAGCTCACTATTCTTATTACACAAAGTCTTTCAGATGAGC
Source organism: Nansenia antarctica (assembly GCF_963989245.1). Taxonomy (NCBI): domain Eukaryota; kingdom Metazoa; phylum Chordata; class Actinopteri; order Argentiniformes; family Microstomatidae; genus Nansenia; species Nansenia antarctica. Next base: position 12,062,531 of record NC_137681.1, on the reverse strand, counting down.
AGGAGTCTGTTTTGTCCTCATGGAGCGACGTAGTGCCAATGGAGGCTCTGCTCTCCCGTCCAGCGTAGTGTCAGCAGGAGGCTGTTCAGGAACACCTGTAGGGGCTGTTACTCTCTCACTGACTGGAGTGGTAAGGACAGTATCCTCCGGCAAGGCCTCTGATGAATGTCCTGGATCTGGTAGGTTGATAGGTTCTGTAGTCTGCTCAGATGTAGTCGTGTCGCTGGTCGTTGTTGTGTAGCGCTTCCTGATTTGGTCGACATGTCTCCTTGTGGAATGTCCACTACCTGTCTGTACTGTATACGATACAGGTCCTGTGCTTTCCTCAATGATGGCTGGTATCCACCTTGGTCCATGGCTGTAGTTCCGGACATACACCTCATCCCCAGGAGAAAAGCTCCTCCACTTGCTGTGTGCGTCATGTTGTTTCTTCTGTTTCAGCTGATTCTGCCGGATTTTTGTCTTCACATCTGGCAGTAGCAGATCCAGTGTGGAACGTAATCTTCTGGACATGAGCATTTCAGCTGGTGCCAAGCCAGTTGTTGTTTGTGGTGTGATTCGGTAGTTAAACAGAAATCTGGCTATTCTTGTCTCCAAGGTCTCTCCCTTCACCTTCTTTATCCCTTCTTTGAATGTCTGTACTGCTCTTTCAGCCAGGCCATTCGATGCAGGGTGGAATGGTGCGGATGTCACATGCTGTATGCCATTCTGCTTCATGAACGCCTCGAACTCAGCACTTTTGAAGCATGTTCCGTTGTCTGATACCAGCATCTGTGGCAAGCCGTGTGTGCTGAAGCACTGTCTGAGCTTTTCGATGGTTGTTTGACTGGTCGCTGTGTTGGTTGGATACACATCTATCCATTTTGAGTGCGAGTCCACGATGACCAGGAACATCTTTCCTAGGAAGGGACCTGCATAGTCGATGTGGAGTCTGCTCCACGGCGTCTCAGGCCACTCCCATGGGTGTAGTGGGGCACAGGCTGGAGACTTCCTGCTCTCTTGACATGCCTGACAGGACCGCACTTCCTGTTCAATCTCCATGTCCATTCCTGGCCACCATACATATGAGCGTGCTAGGCCCTTCATCCTGGATATTCCCGGGTGTGTGTGGTGTAGCTGCTTTAATATGGCCATCCTTCCTCTCTTCGGAATGACCACTCTCGCCCCCCAAAGCACACATCCATCCTTCACACTCAATTCCTGCCTCCTCTGACTGTATGGGCTGACTGATGGGTCCACCTCTCTTGGCCATCCCTTCAGGCACCACTCATGCACCTGGGAGAGTGTTTTGTCCTTGGCCGTCCACTGCTTCACCTGAGCTGTTGTGATCGGTGGGTCATCCATGACCTCTATCATGAGCACTTTGTCTGCATCCTCCTCTTCTTCGGCCTGGGGTAGGGGCAACCTGCTCAACGCGTCTGCATTCGCGTGATCTTTACCTGGCTTGTACACTATTTTGTACTCGTATGATCTCAGCAGGACTGCCCACCTTTGCACTCGGGGCGACCCCATCTGTGGCACTGGTTTCTTCTCATGAAACAATGATATCAATGGCTTGTGGTCAGTGCTGATTGTGAACGTCCTTCCATAGAGGTACTTATGGAACCGCTTAATCCCGAATATTATTGCTAACACTTCTTTGTCGAGTTGTGAATAACCTTTCTCTGCAGGTGTCAGCGTGCGTGACATGAACCCCACTGGTCTCTCACTTCCGTCTTCCATCACATGTGAGAGCACGGCGCCCACTCCGTAGGGTGAGGCGTCACACGCCAGCACCAACTCTTTGTCAGTCGTGACACTTTGGCTGATTGGAGTAACTGTTTCGATTTCTGGAAAGCTTCTTCCTGTTCTCTGTTCCAGGCCCATGACACACCTTTTCTCAGCAGATGATGTAACGGGGCTAGGTGTGTGGCCAGGTTAGACATGAATTTATTATAATAATTTAACAAGCCCAAATATGCTTTCAGCTCCGTCACTGTGTTTGGGGGTGGGGCTTCCTCTATGGCTCTCACCTTGCTCTCCACCGGATGTAAGCCTTCAGCATCAACCTTGTGTCCTAAGTACTCGACTTCATCCTGCAGGAACGCACACTTCCGTCTGTGTAGTCGCAGACCCGCTTCTTTAAGCCGTCGGAGTACGTTGTCCAGCGTGCTCAGGTGCTCTGCTTCATCTCTCCCGGTGAGTATGATGTCATCCAAGTACACTCTGCTACTTGGGGCAGGCCCTGCAGTAGGCTCTCCATCATTCTTTGGAATATTGCTGGTGCTGATGATACTCCAAATGGTAGCCTATTGTAGGTGAACAGGCCTCTCTGTGTGTTCACTGTTAGGTACTTCTTTGATTCCTCCTCCATCTCAATTTGTTGGTAGGCGTGGCTTAAGTCAAGCTTGGAGAACTGTTTTCCTCCCGCCAGGGCATTGAAGAGGTCCTCGACACGGGGGATTGGGTATTGTTCTAGAGAGGATGCGTTGTTTACTGTGAGTTTGTAGTCCCCACATATCCGGACCGCACCATCTGGCTTCAACACAGGGACTATGGGTGCTGCCCACTCAGCATACTTAACTGGTGATATTATGCCCTCCTTCAACAGTCTGTCCAGCTCCTCTTCCACCTTGGACCTCATGGCATATGGAACAGAGCGAGGGCGATAGAATTTTGGACAGGCTTCGGCAGACACCCGAATTGTTGCTTTCATGCCTTTTAACATGCCTAGCTCTTTTTTGAAAACTTCCTCATTTTTAATGAGTACTTCCTGTGGTGTTTGTGCCTCTGTACTCACATTCTTTATTTCATCCCACTTCAGCTTTATGGCTTCCAGCCACCCTCTTCCTAATAAGCTAGGTCCCGCACCTTTCACCACTACTAGAGGTAATGACTTCACCTGCTGTGCATGTCTCACCTCCACTTCTGCTACACCTACTACACTGATTTGTTCACCAGTGTATGACTTCAGTTTGAGTTTGGTTTGTCTTATTTGTGGGCGTTGTTTTTCTCCCCACGTCTCATTGAACTTGCTCTCATTCATAATGCTCACACTGCATCCTGTATCAATTTCGAAATTTACTGTCTTCTTGTTTACTCCAATATGTATAACAAAAGGTTTCACTTTTTGAATCGTTGTTTCCGTTTTCAAGCAGGCTAACGTGAATGCCTCCTCTGAATCAGAACTCTCATCCCCGTCCTCTGCTCTCTCGCGCACATTGTGGGAGCGGTGTGGACGTGCGCCCCTGTGCTCTGCTCTGGGTGCGTTGTTTACACTGGCGCGTGCGTCATCTCTGCTTCTATTACGGCAAGCTTTAACTATATGGCCTAATTTCCCACAACCGTGACACTTGGCATCTTTAAACTTGCACTCACCGGCACTGTGTTTTTTCCCGTGACATCGGTAACATTCTCTCTTTGATTGATTGATTGAAAACTTTATTAGAAGATTTGCAGAAGTAGGTACATGAAAGTACATATTACATACAAGGTCAACTAACAGGATAAAAACCCAAGAAAGCCACTGGCTTATTTCAATTGGGGTCCTTGATTCTCAATTCATCGTTACATGTAAGACAGTGTCTCTGTCTCCGGTTAACATCTTCGTAACGTCTCTCGTCCTTCCTCCCTGGTGCGCCCTCGGTCTTCACCTGGTTACAAGCCGCGGCTTTAGCCTGTAGGTCGTGAACGTTTCTGCTAGCGGTTTCTGCAGCTACAGCAAGATTGTATGCTCTCTCAAATGTCAAGTCCGTTTCAGCTAGCAAACGTCGTTGAATCCGATCTTCATTTATCCCGCACACCAACCTGTCCCTCACAGTGGCGGATACAGAAAGTGGCTGATGGGTAGGCCTGGAAAAATCTGGGTAGGCCTGAGTGAAACTCATCACCGCACGTTTTAGACCTATGTATGAGCAGCCAGATGGATGGAACACAACCGGGCTCGCGATCATAGGCGCCGATTTATGTTTCTGCCCGTGGGTGCTCGAAACATTTGGGTACGACCAACACGCATGCACACACACGCACACGCACGCACGCACACACGCAAAATATTCGCAGGGACTGGAGGAGATCACTATGCAGACCATGAAACGAACGGAAAATAAATAAAGTACCTGTCTACCCAGAGAATGCAACGGACAGCCAAACAAGTTATTATAATACACACACGCAAGGCATTCAAGCGCACGCAATAGTCAATGAATTAACCAATAACCATCAACTATGGAGGACCAAGTATAGAAATTGTAATAAGAAATGCCTGTATTATCATTTGCGAGCTTTTAACTGTGGGTGTTGACAGTCCAGTGCAAACCGAAAGCTCAAGTTGAATCATACATGTACCTGGCTCGGACCAGTTGTGGTGATCCATCATTTTATTACAAAACCTAACGCTGCTTATTAGGGGATTTACGTAAACTGGTGTATACACATATATTGTTGTGTAAAGTTGTGTGCTTCTATTGTATTATATTATTATATCCAGTGAAGGCATACACAATGTTGTTCCACACAAATGTTTCCCTCTTCGTTTTAATCTTGGAAAGTCTCATAAAAAATATACTTCACCGAACTATTACAGCGCTGTCTCGGACTCTCCGCACGTCGGCGTGTGGCTTCATCATCTGTTATTGTGAATAAATAAGATTTCTAGACAAGGCCTGGTCCAAACTTTCATTATTTTCACTGACTTCCAGACGTGGCTTTTTAAGAAAGCGGGACAATGTTAGCTGTTTAGCCATCGTAGCGCGCACACTGAACAACTGGTCAAGGTCAACTGAACAATCAGAGTAAACGTAAAAGAGGAAGCAATGTAAACGTAAGAGAGGAAGTTGAATATTATTAGTATTAATACATACTTTTAATCATTTCCAAGACAAAACTATTCACATTACAGTTAGTTAGTGAAAATTAAACTTTACAAATATTTTATTATAAAAAAATATGTATTTTTATTAATCTGACTGGGTGGGCCAGCTGTCAATCTGGGCGGGCCTAGGCCCACCCAGGCCCACCCATAGATCCGCGCCTGGTCCCTCAGCATCTGTTCTAGGGTAGCACCGTAGTTACAATCCTGGGCCAACTCTCTTAGCTCGGCTACGAATGCACTGACGGTCTCATTAGGCTGGCGAGTGCGGGAGTCAAATTTATACCTCTGGACAATTTCACTGGGTTTCGGACTGTAGTGATTTTTCATTAACGTCGCTAGTTCCTGGTACGTTTTCGAGCTAGGCTTCTCTGGACTAAGTAGGTTCCTCATGAGTTTGTACGTGGCCGGCCCCACTACACTGATGAGAATAGCTCTCTGTTTATCCCCATCATTTATGTCATTTGCCTCAAAAAACTGCTCCAGTATCTCGCAGTATTCCTCCCATGTCTGGTCCTTAGCTTCGTAGGCTGACAGGGTCCCTAGCAACGCACTCATGTTCCCGTTACCTTAAATCCTCCGTTGAATCGTTCTTGGTCCACCGTAGCTCGTTAGCTCGCTAGCTAGCAACAATCCGATTCAGTCCTACCGCCACCTTGAACTTGAACTCCCGTCCAGCATACTCGTTCACTCGGGCTCTTGACTTCGTGTCCTTATGTCCCTCCAGTATCCTCGTCGCCAATATGTGGTAACCTAACTAATGAATAATGGGAATGCAATCCAGGATTCAAGTTAACCTTTTATTCAAGAACAGGTGGTAACAGCATGGTACTCCGGGCACTGCCTGGCTTACTCTGGGACCCCGGCTATAATATAAAACTGTCACGTTGTTCCATGCAATAAAACAACATTACGGCTCTATCTATCTAAATAGAGGACTTGTGCGACGTAATGGACGTCGAAAGTAACTGTGATATCCTGGTTAGACTACCTGTAGTACCACCCCACGCCAGTAGGGGAACCCCAGAGGTGTTGGTCGGGAGTTACCTGTTAACAGTGAACACATGATTAGTAGAGCCTTGTTCTGCAGTGTGGGGGCGACAGGCGGACCTGTCTGTCTGACTGACCCTCCTCTAATGAACCTGTCTGTCTGTCTGACCCTCCTCTAATGGACCTGTCTGTCTGTCTGACCCTAATCTAATGAACCTGCCTGTCTGACCTTCCTCTAATGGACCTGTCTGTCTGTCTGACCCTCCTCTAATGGACCTGTCTGTCTGTCTGACCCTCCTCTAACGGACCTGTCTGTCTGTCTGACCCTCCTCTAATGGACCTGTCTGTCAGTCCTGTCTGTGTCTCCTCCAACCCCTGGACATGACGCTGGCCACCCCCCCAAGGCAGCAAACCTAGGGGAAACACTGATCTTGTTTTATTTATGATATCGTATCGTGACTGTATCGTATCGTGAACCCCTGTATCGAGAGGTGCATCGTATCGTGAGTTGAGTGTATCGTCCCATCCCTAATACGAACTCATGCTCAATATGTGACATGCCCTAATGCTTTGGTCCTCATAGCGGGATCCGACGTAATGATTTTCCTTTCTTTTCTTTTGTTGTGATTCTCAAACAACGTTGAAACGTGTTTCAAAAGAAAAGTCTGAACATTTTGATTGGTTGCCGATATGAGGACCAAAGCAGTAGAATGTGTCACATACAATGGGGGAAATCAGTATTGAACACATCAATATTTTGTCCAGCAAATGTATTTCCAATGAGTCTATTCAAGTGAAGTTTGCACCAGACTTTGGTATTAACTCAAACAATCCAGACAAAAAATCTAAACATTTAAGTCCGTAAATAAAGTTATGTGGAATAAAGTGGAAGGAAACAGGAAAAAGTATTGAACACGGTAACTGAAATGAATTCAATACTAAGTGGAGAAGCCTTTGTTTGTAATGACAGCTTCAAGGTGCTTTCTGTATGAAGTAACTAATCGCCTGCAGTATTCAGGTGTGATTTTGGCCCATTCCTCTACACAGATTGTCTTTAAATCTTGAAGATCGCAGGGTGCCCTCTTGTGAATCTGGATCTTCAGATGCTTCCACAAATGTTCAATTGGGTGCAAATTTCACTTGGATAGGCTCATTGGAGATACATTTACTGGACAAAATGTTGATGTGTTCAATACTTATTTCCCCCATTGTGTCTACTTCTGCAGCTGACCACACTAGGAGCTCCTCAGGGTGCAGCCTTGGGAACCACTGAATTAACACTACGACAGCCGTGCCTATTTTACCAACTAGTAGAGCCGCCTTAGAATGTAAATCTGCTATTTACACACACAGATCATTAGAGGGCGCTTCTTTTTTAGCCTGCCTCCGACACAAAAAAACTGCAAAACAGCTTTACTATCTTATCCTGAAGTGATTTTGAAAATGTAAGGATACTGGGTGGTAAAACACAGATATCTAGTAAAAGTCATGAAAGGAGGGTCCTGAAATTTTATCGAGTGCAAAGATATTTAAAAAAAAAAAATACTCACAGGGGTCACCATGACCCCTCACTCTTCTAGTGTTAAGAAAATACTTCCCCCAATTCTACATCAACCTGTGACCCCATCTACTTCTTGAGATCTGAGCAGATTGGACAGGTGTACACAATTGTTGGACGGGCTGGCTGTAATGCATGGAAAGGTATGACACCATTTCCTGTTCCATCCCATACATGACAATGAGCCCGTTTTCTGATGTCTACCTCCTCCTGCCTCTCCTGGTGTAAAGCTGTGGTGAAGATCAAATACAAAAACATCTGTCTCATCCATAAAATTCTGCATAACAAAGCTCCTCCCCCGCTTAACTCTTTCATAAACCAGCGTGACCACAGCTTGATGTGCTTTAAAGCACGGATGTATGATAGGGTGCCGGAATTCTATAAAGAGGTGTTTAAAGCCTGGGGTAGTTTTTTGCCTGAGGTAGGATATCAGTGTGAGAAGAGAGGGGAGATACTAAATGTTCCAGTTTTATTGAACCCTGTAATAAGAAGAGAGGGGAAAATGTTAGAATCTAGGAGTTTCTGGAGGGCAGGACTGATTAGAGTAAGGGATTTTAGGTATGAGGTAGTGCCAGGGTTCCTATCAGAGCAGGCAATTATAGAAGTTGTTAGGGAAACAGATGAGGAGATGAGAAGGGGAGAAATAGTGAGCATGTATAATAAAATAAAGCAGAGTATACCAGGGGAGTGGGTGAGTAGGTTAGATAGGGAGTTAAGAGGGAAGGAGCAAACAGAGTTACCTAGGTTAAGACTAGGGAAAGGGGAAACAGTGCGGGACTTCTCAGCTGTTAAGGTGAAGGAGTGCTACTGGGCACTGTTGGAGAGCAGAGTGAAGGAGCCTGCGGCAGAGAAGGTGTGGAGGCAGGTGTTCCCAGGATTGGAGGTGAAGAACATATGGAGGAATTTATTTTTAAAATATAATAGTTTAGAATGTACACATTTTGATTTTATGCTCAGGCATAACAAGGTTTATACTAAGGTGGTGTTGCATCAGGTAGACAGAACAGTTTCGAGGGAGTGTGATGTGTGTGGGATACAGGATGAGAACTTAATGCATATGCTTTTTGAATGTAGAGAAATTAAGGGATTCGAAGAATGGTTGAAAGGACTAGTGAAGAAGTGAAGAAGCACTGGGGGGTGGAGGTGGTGGGGATGCAGGAGTGGAGGAGGATGGTGGTTTTTGGGGTGGAGGGAAAGAGGAGGGGAGTGAATATATGGTGTTTAAATTATGTATTATCACAGGCTAGGTATGCAATTTATTTGAGGAGAAATTTAGCAAGATTTGAGGGAAAGTGGATAACGGTGTGGAAAGTCTTTGAGGGATTGGTCAGGAAGAATGTGGGACTGATGCACAAGACAGGGCAAAAAGATTTTGAGAAGTTGTTTATTAGGGATTGTGGGTTTATAAGGGTGGGGGTGGATGGAGGGTTGGAGTTTGATTTAGATTTTTGAAGATGTTTTTTTTGTTGCATTCATTTGTTATTGATTTATGTTAAAGGGTTATTTTGGTTATGAAGGACTGACGGAATAATAGATGGATGCATCTCATACCAAAATGGTATGGGTGTGTTTTGTTTTTATTTATTGGTTTTTAATTTATTTTATTAGAATTAGAATACAATGAAGGCTATAAAATGAACATGTATGAATATGTATAGCTATGATTGTATTTAAAAGAATATTTTTATAATAAAAGATTTTTAAAAAGTTCCAAAGGTTGCGTGTTCGAGACTTGACTAAGTGTTTTTTTTTTTTTTTTTTTTTTTTTACATTTAACCGAAGATTTCATGCAAAGGCTTCAAACACCATTGTAATCGTGTCAGTTCTTGTAAATTAGCCTGCACCATCATTTTATAGCCTACATACTTTTTTAGATGAGATTTTAGATTAGATTCAGACAACGAAATGCAGTAAAAAGTGCGTCTGAAGAGGGATTTGAACCACCGATATAAAATGACGAATAAAACCTGTGGCAGCGGTCGATACCACTAGGCCATTGTGGCGATATGACGGTTTGTAGCCTGCTGCGGATATCACCACAGTAGTAATATTCATTTATTAAAATATGAACATATACCAATAACTGGGGCTAGTATGACCTACGCATTTAATCGGTCAGCAATTTCTTGCCAAACCATTTCCCTCGCCTTGTTAATTGCGGCAGTATTGCACTATTTTACATCTTATTTTTCCGTCTTCATAAAAATCAAGCTAGTTAGTTAGAATGCAACAGGTGTACCAGTTCTATATCGTGGAGCTCCGCCCCATAGGGGAGCTCTGCTCCTATTGGTTTACCCGCTACCTAAAGTAGCCAATGACTGAATTTTTCAATGCCTGCGCCCGCCTGGGGTGCTATATAAAGGGGCGTACTTCGCTCCATCATTCTCCCAAAAAGTTCAGCACGGGTTTATATCTGAAGACTGAGAAGGACGACTACTAAGACTGGAGGACCCGCCAGACTTTTCCCTTCAAGATGGATCGTCCGCCGCCTATGGAGAAGTTCCTCCGGGACGCCTGCCGCTGCGACTTCCAAGCAGAGGAGGACGCCTTTCAGCGGAGGAGACTTTTCCCTTCAGCGATGGATCGTTCGCCGCCGACCACGAAGAAGTTCCTCCGGGACACCTGCCGCTGCGATTTTCTAGCAGCGGAGGACAAGCAAGAACGGCGTTCTGGGCAGGCACCTCCCCAAGTAGGGATGGTCCCGCCCGCTCAGCCGGCCCTGACATCACGCCGCCCTCACCCAGCTGAGTGGTCGGTGCCGGTGTCAGAATCAGAAAGCTCTGATGAGAGCGAGCGGCAGGTAGAGCACGTGCTCCCCGCCCTCCGCTGATCTGTCAACCTTGCGATCATTAGACGGCGGGTCTACCTCCACAGTCCTTCCTAGTTAAGTCGCCACGGGGGTCTGGAAAGTCGCCAGATTAACAAATTGGCAACACTGCTCCTGCCTCTTCATCTGAGCCCTCTCTCTCTTCTTCAACAGGAGCAACCTCATTGCTATCTGCCTTGTCCTCATCTGACAATTCGAAATCTGAATCTCCCTCAACTATTCGGTTGCCAACTCCTTTGTAATGGAAGTAGCTGTTGGCTCTCCCAAAAGTAGCTAGAAGTCGCTAGATGATGTAATCAACTAAAAGTTGAGACTGAAAAACGTAGACTGAAAGTCTAAATGATATTTTCTTTTAAAAAGGCTGACCAGGTTTACAAACTAACTATTAACGTATTCACAAACTTTATTTTATTTATTTTTTTAGCTATAAGTTTTGACTGAGCCATTATGGTTAATGAGCTGAGTTATGAGAGCTAGCTAAACTGACTGAGAGGGTGTGAGAGACTGACTGAGACAGAGTGAACCGTTTGAGGGATTTTTGAGTGTGAAACTAACAGAGTGAATATTATTTCAACAAAAACATAACTACAAATATTATACTGAACTGTACAAAATCATTGTTGTGATGGGATATGTTAGATACTTTACAGTAATTCCCCAAATGACCAGAAAAAGTAGCTAGATTTGTCGCTGGTCGCTTTTGACTAGTTTGGCAACATTGCTCCTGCCTCCTCATCTGACCCCTCTCTCTTATTCAACAGGATTTATTGATTGTAAATCGCTTTGGAATAAGGCGTCTGCTAAATGCCAAAAATGAAATGAAATGAAAAACAGGAGCAACCTCATTGCTAGCCTCATCTGCCTTGTAAAATACATTCAACATGTGTATTATGTTACGGCTGGGCCGTCTCACACACGTTTATTGTCAGGCTTGACTGATACTGGTTAAGGAGTGGTGGACACATCATGTTATCGGGCCCAGGAGTGTGATTTAAACCAATCCCTTGCCAAGCCAAAGCCTGCTTTTTTGATGAACCTTGTTTTGTCGAGTAACGTTTTTTCTCTCCTGTTTCTTGTTGCTTGGGGGTTCCTCTTCAAAATACATTTCTAGCTCATGTATATTTCTAATGATTCCTTATATGTCTTGTTATGATTCTTGTATATGATTCTTATTATGATTACATTTCTATTGGGATATTGCCTCAGGCATAGCTGTAAACATGCTTAGCTACTATATTTGTTGCTGTAATCGCAGTTGCTTCTAGCTATGATATTGTTAAGACCACTTATCTAGTTACACAATCTTCAGCATAACATGTTCATAAGATATGAAAAATGCACAAGCAAAAGGAATGCAATCCAAATTATTTAATTTTTGTTTTTTTATTTAAGTTTTGATGCATCCTCTGGAGGCGTCGTCACAGCCGCCACTGTGCCGGGCACTAGAGACAGGAGAGAGAGTTCATATGAGCTTCACCAGGCCTATCGCTACAGAATAGAATACGTCATTAGTTTAGTTCGTATGTCCTTGGTCTATGTGTTCTATATGTTGACTTACCTCTGCTGTGTCCATCGTCGTGAAGACGGTTACTGGGTCTCGTTGGACGGAGACTGTCTGCATGGACAGCAGCTGCCAAGGCTCCTCACAGATTTGAGAATCCGCTGGAGGCGGGAACGCTTCTTGGGCTTTGAAGCTCCGCTCCCCTCACAAGGCGTCGTCACAGCTGTCACTGGGCTGGCCGCTAGAGAGAGGAGAGAGAGTTCATATGAGCTTCACCAGGCCTATAGCTACAGAATAGAATACTTCATTAGTATGGTTAGTATGTCCTTGGTCGATGTGTTCTACATGTTGACTTACCTCTGCTGTGTCCATCGTCGTGGGCAACCTCAATGCCCTCCTGTCCTGGGGCTGGAGGCGGGACACTTACCTTCATATCCATACTTACCTTCATATCCTCCTGAGCTGGAGGCTGGAGACCTACCTTGATGTCCTTACATAGGTCTCGGGAGCGGACCGCCTCGTACAGCTCGGCCAGCTTGCCCGTTACCGTGGCACCGGTCTGACGGGCAAACTTATGATCCACATATTTAGCGTTGATGTACTCCTTCCTTGCCGTCCTGCCACAGAAAATAATATAGTTGGTTTCTACACTATTTCGTGTTTAAAATCTCCATGGCTATGATGTTGCCATATTTAGCATGTATTCTATAAAGGTTCTGCATTCTGTACAGTATGTTAGAATACGTTCACATCAAGTCACACAAATGATAAATGAAACCTGGCAACAACACAGTACAGTGTAAAAAGCAGGGGTCCAAAGTGGGACAAGAACATTCTAAAAGTGACCCTCTAGCATTGGCAACAATTACAGTGACGTGACAGTGGTCAAAGTCAACAGACCATATTGAACTCAGTGTCTTCAACCGACTGGAATCTGATTATGTAGAGACTCACATGTCACTTGACGGAGCGGGCTTTGGTGAGAGACTCAGGAAGTTCCCTTCCATGATGTCATTGAAACTACTGTTCCCCATGTTCTTGGCCAGCTAAGGAGAGAGAAAAGACAAATCAAATCAAATAAAACTACACATCCACAAGTCCACCTCTACAATTCCATAATTTAGAGCAGGCATACTGTCTCTACTGCTTAAAATGATTGTTTAATAAAAGCTATTTAAATTTCGACTAGTTACTAGGTCTCTAGGCAGGATAGTAAAGTAAAGATTATCTAATTAAAATACAGCAAAATGTAATATACCAAGAGCTCGGAAGACTCTAGGTTGTCCAGTTCAATAGACCGTATGCGGGAAATGTGGACGCCCATCTCCCTGTGGATTCCAGAGCACTCAATACAGGTCAGGATGCCCAGGTTAGTGGACAGCCACTTAGGCTCTGTGGAGGGAGACCAAAGCAGTTACATTATTTAAACACAAGAGGGCGCACGGTCCATTTTGACTTGATATCAAGTCGAAACAGTGCCCTTGAAAGCACTGAATAATGGCACCACACACACAACACAAAGACAAATTAATCACAAATAATTAATCAAAAGGTATACAAAGGAGTTTGTAACACCATATTTGTATGGCTGAATGCATCATTTCACAAAATGTAACCATCAATAATATTAAAAAGAGAGGGATGGGGCTGAGGGAGAGGGATATTATTGTATATCATCATCCCCTGGAAAACCCTATGAGGGCTGTGGGCTGGATTCTCTCTTTCTCTGTCTTGGGCTGGATTCTCTCTTTCTGTGACACGCATGCACGCACGCACACATGCACACACAAACACACACTTGGGCTTACCTGCAGCGCCACAGTCACAGCACACTTCGTTGCCCGGCATGCGGAGCACATCCTCTATGATGGCTTTGGTCAGGTCCTCCACAGAGTGTGCTCCACGGAACGCCATGTTCAGAGCCTCCTCCTTACTGTTGGTCAGCACAGAGATCCATCTACACACACATGGGTCAGTGAGAGTGAGTTGTTTTGATATGGTATGGTTCATGTTTTGATCACGCCCACTTCCACCATAAAAATTACCAGTTTCTGGGTGGATCTGCACAAAATCTGATATGCATGATCTTTGGACAAAAAAGGTATTTCCAGTATCTATGTTTCTTGAGATGAGCTGTGTAATAGTGTCACCCTGTGGTTAAGCACAACCATACTCAGGGTTGGTTTAACTAAACAAAAGCCTGGGCTACTAAAATACGTTTTTTAATATGTAAGTATCTTACATCACAAACTCCTGCTCATCCTCAGCCTGGAAGTGATATGTGCGATTAGCTGTGTGAGAGAGAAAGATGACCCACAGTTTAGTTTATGCAACATCATACTGTACCTCTTGTGACACTAAACATTAACATTTTGTAAAAAAAAAAAACTCCTAGCCAAGTTTGGTACTGTCTCTGTAATCACTGTTGAGGTAGAAGATGTTTTTTTTTTTTTGTTAAGTTGTCCTCTGTGACCTCTCACTCATCAACTCGTGACGTTAGAATTATACGGTTCTATCTCCATTTTTGTCAAAATTTAGTTTTTTACATAATCTGATCCATTAGGTGTTTATTAATGCCTGTGTGGTGTTATTTTTAAAATGTTGACATTTTTTACTTAGTAATTCATAAAATACAAAGGTTCCATCTCACAAAACATAATGGAATGTAAAAACGTTGACGCTCAATATCTCTGAACTACCCTAAACGGAGATAGAACCTTATCATTCTAAGCTCCTCAACTGTGCTGTGCCGGTTTGTGATCCTAGTCCTTTTCAATTGAGTCAAGTCAAGAACTACCGGTAGTGTTGTGACTTACGGGAGATGAGGTCAAAACATTTCTTGTCCTCCCCGGTGGGTTTGACCTGACAGGTGAGCAGGTTCAGTCCCACTGGCTGCCTATTGGACTAAATGACAGGAAGAGAATATTAAGAAATGAATGAGCTTAGCCAATGAAAGCTATATGCTATGAAGCAATAGTCCTTTTATTGTGGGTATATCTACAACCCTTTGCACCCACCCACACCCTCCTGAGGTGGTATGGCCACTTTACAGAGAAGAAACATAAATCACTCTGTGTGTGTGTGTGTGTGTGTGTGTGTGTGTGTGTGTGTGTGTGTGTGTGTGTGTGTGTGTGTGTGCATGCGTGCGTTGCTGTAGTTATGGATTATGGGTGATGTAGTACTCACTGTGGCATGTGAGATGGTGAGGATGCCACTCTTTACTGAACACTCCCTCCTTTGCCAGACCTTTCGTAACCTAGGTGACAAACATATCAAGTAATAATTGTTGTCCTTTTTTATCACCTAATCTACTGTATGTGGCAGCAACATGAAAACGTGGCAACAACGACCACAAATGAAGTTGTTACCAATGGTCCATAGAGGGCTGGTATGCTAGACCTTGATTAAGCTTATTTCAAGGATTAGACTAAAGATTGGCTTTTGACAATCTTCATCAGGCCACCTACCCGTCACTCTTCTTCATCAGATAGCCCTTCTTCTCGCTGCCAAACTCTTTGTTCCCCTGGAGCTGGTGCATACTGTATCCACTCTGCTTGCTCTGGGAGTCCTGCAAAGACATTCCTGTGAGGCTTAATATGCAGTCGTGTAAGCAAGAATTCAATAACACTATCTATGAGCCATTAGAATACAGTGCACTAGTCGTGACGTGTTTCTGGGTCCAACCTCGATGCCCTCCTGTCCTGGGGCTGGAGGCTGGACACCTACCTTGATGTCCTTCTGTCCTTCAGCAGGAGGCTGGACACCATCATTGATGTCCTCCTGTCCTGGGGCTGGAGGCTGGACACCAGCCTGGTTGGTCCTCTTGCACTATATCAGTTGTTACAGAAGAAGAATCAATGACAGAACATATCTCTTAAAACCCCAGTATTCCTACAACAACAATGCATAGCTTGTCTGTTGTTTTACGATAAACTGGTAAGACTTTACCTTTACATTACATTTCCTTAATGTGAAATTATGTGGAATGTGGCTCTCTTATAAATTCACTGTATATTTCTGTTTTACCTTGCGCTTCACCATTGAACAGAATGTCCTGAATTTCCCTTTCTTCTTCTTCCCACTAGCATCCCTCTGAGGCTGTGTGACCGAGGCTGTGGAGGTGTCGGGTCCCAGTGATAGGATGGCCCTGGAGAACTGATCCACTGTGTCGTTGCAGATCTCTGAAGAGCTGGTGGACAGCAGGCTCTCTTGGCTGGAGCTCTTCTTAAGGTCCTTGGCGCTCTTCCTAGCGCTCTTGGCGCACTTCTTAGTGCTCTTGGAGGCCTCCCTGGTGGCTTCGACGGTCTCTAGGAGGGTTGCCTTGACCCCGGCCAGGCTCCCCTCAGTCTCTCGCTGGGCAGCGAGGGCCTGGCTCCTCTCCTTCTCCAGGTCGGAGTTATCACAGAAAAGACTCCTCTTCTCCTGCTCCATAACATGTCTGCTTTCCTCCACCTCCCTGTCAAGCACCTGAGCCTTCTCAGCTGCCGCCAGCTTGTCCTCCAGGGCCTTGATGTGGTCCTCTGCCTCCCTGGTGGCGTTGACGGTCTCCAGGAGGGTCGCCTTGACCCCGGCCAGGATCTCCGAAGTCTCTCGCAGGGCAGCGAGGGCCTGGCTCCTCTCCTTC
Organism: Nansenia antarctica; assembly: GCF_963989245.1. Taxonomy (NCBI): domain Eukaryota; kingdom Metazoa; phylum Chordata; class Actinopteri; order Argentiniformes; family Microstomatidae; genus Nansenia; species Nansenia antarctica. The sequence goes on along the minus strand of NC_137681.1, from coordinate 12,046,182 downwards.
AAGACTCCTCTTGTGCTCAAGACAAGACTCCTCCTCTCCCGCTCCGTAACATGGACTTTTCTTTTGAGGTCTCTCTCTCTCTGTCTGCTTTTCTCCACCTTTCTGTCAAGCACCTGAGCCTTCTCAGCTGCCGCCAGCTTGTCCTCCAGGGCCTCTTTCTGCAGGGCCTTGATGTGGTCTTCTGCCTCCCTGGTGGCGTTGGCGGTCTCCAGGAGGGTCGCCTTGACCCCGGCCAGGCTCCCCTCAGTCTCTCGCTGGGCAGCGAGGCCCTGGCTCCTCTCCTTCTCCAGGTCGGAGTTGTCACAGACGAGGCTCCTCTTTTCTTCCTCCATATCGTCGAGCTTTTGGAGGAGGCCTTTCTCTCTCTGTCGGTACTCCTCCACCTCCTCCCTCGCTCTCTCCTTCTCCGCCTCCAGCTCAGAGTCCTCGGCCTCCAGCTCAGAGTCCTTGGCCACGGCCCTCCACTTGGGCCAGTGGAGGGCCATCCATTTCTCCCTCTTCTCCTCCAGCTTCCTCTGAGTGCCCATGCTCATGCCCATGCTCATGACTACGATATAAGAAACGGAAGGAAGAGAATATGAAATTACGTATTTTATATTTATATATTATTATTATAGAATGACTTGTCCCCTATGAGTTCATGGATGACTGTGAGGCTGTTTGAACTTCAAAAGTGACTGACGTATAGATATTGCGCGACATTGTGATCGAAGCATCAGTTGTAAGTAAGTAAGTAAGTAAGTAAGTAAGTAACGTGCCAACGTGCCAAAAATCTGTATCCTTGTTGTATTTCTACCTTCCTAAATGATGGCTAGGACGTCGGGTTATAAAGCAAAAGCTTCTTTATACTAAAAAATCTGTTGGCATACACTTTTGAGCACTTTCAAACAATAAACGAGTTATTGGATGTTCACTTTAATTCTGGACGTTACAATTTGCATTTCTCAAAAACCAACAAACTAAACTGTCAACTTCTATGACGTCTTGCCGCAAGGCCTTCTGGGACCAATTAAAGTGAATAATTTAACCTAAAAAGTTAAAACACTCTATTAATACAGGCGGGCCGTCAAGCCCATAGACTTTTACTTGTCACGGCACATTTTTAAAGCGCAAATCTGTAATTCAAGACTCTCCGGTAATTTACACACAAGACTCACGTTGATCTCTACTCAGCGCGCGCACACACACACACACACACACACGCACACGCACACGCACACGCACACGCACGCGCACGCGCACACGCATGCACACACACACACACGCACACACACACACACACACACGTGCACACACACACACACACACACACACACACACACACACACACACCTCTGGGTTCTGCTCTGTGGGCCAGAGATTCGGTTAAGGTGATGTCGTCAGCAGACTGGACATTGAAGTCATCTCCCTGGTTCTTCTTCTTATTTGGCATTTCTATAACTTTCTACAAACATCTGAACAAGGAAGAGAATGTGAAATGACGTATTTTATATTTATATATAATTATTATAGAATGACTTGTCCCCTATGAGTTCATGGATGACTGTGAGGCTGTTTGAACTTCCAAAGTGACTGACGTTGATATTGCGTGACATTGTGATTGAAGCATCAGTTGCAGGAGCAACGTGCCAAAAAGCCATTCTCCTTTTCGTATTTCTACCTTCAAAAAATATGTCTAGGACGTCGGGTGGTAAAGAAAAAGCTTCTTTATATAAGAATCTCTGTTGGCATTGACACTTTGGATCACTTTCAAACAATAAACGAGCTAGACTTTGACACTCAGCGGAGTCAGCGCTCGCGCGCACACACACCCGCGCAGCCACATCCAGACCCCCGCCCCACACACACACACACACACACACACACACACACACACACACACACACACACGCACACGCACACACACACACACACACACACACACGCACGCACCCGCGCAGCCACACCCAGACTCCATTTTTTAAACATCTTTAAATCCATGAGGTCTAGGGCCTATATACCCATCAATAGTTCACACTGCAGCAACAGCAGCATCACATCCGAGACACAGTGCCAACTAAGTTACAGTAATAAATTATTACTTCATAAATTATCACTTCATAGATGTTCTACTACCAGTAGATGTCGCTGTTTGAACACATTCCTGAGACTAACATTCACATTTTTAGCAGGAATTTCACCATCACCAAACTAGTTAGCCTATTTACAACCTGTTACATAATCCTTATCCAAAGATATCGTACTCACGTAACCTCTTCAGTGTCTCTGTACCAACTGCTAAAACCATCTGTTGTTCTACTCTCACCTTCTAGAATATCACCTGGCAACCCCATTATATGACATCATCACTCTGTCAGGACCTTCCTGCACCCAATGCACCCTTGGAACCCTCCAATGATGTCACTCTGCCTAATGTTACCATGACAACCCAGCAAAATGTAAACACAATTTATAATTTTCTGGGTTGTCAAAATGACATGGTTATTATTGCTAAAAGATGGAGGAAGTGTCATTACTGCAACAAGTTCCTCAAATTCATTGTAATAATAATAATAATAATACATTAGACTTAAATAGCCCTTTTCTAGACACTCAAAGACGCTTATGTAGTACAACTACAGTAGGCTTTACATACATAAACATTTTCAGTGTTGAAAAAATACTATTAGAGGCCAACAAGAGTATTCAAGTAATCCACTCATGTGTAACCAAACAAGTATACAAACTTCTCCTTATCCTACCTAGTCAGCCCAAAGTAAAACTAAATGTTGCGTATGGGCCATATCAGATAATAAATAACCTGAAAACATAGCTATCCATTTGAACCTTATCAGCCACCTAAGTTAAGGAAAGTCTCATGAGAAACTCATGTTTACCAATTATTTGGTCTTGGGAATGTTAATTTACACCGACAGAACAACTTGAATATTCTCTGTTTAGTGTCAAAATAGATAGAATTGTATTTTTTCCCCAAAAACATCCAATCAATGGCTTGGTCACAGATGTTATAATATATATATATAAGGAAGACAAGTGGATACAGTACTTACCAAGGTGCCATCTTTCTGCAACTGCCTGTCTTCCAGAATGTTGGCACACCCAAGACTCTAACTCCACTATGATCACCCATTATGACATCAACAGCCAGCCAGCATAATGTAGGGTTACTTTTTTGTTTGTTAATATTTGTAAACTCCCAAAAAGATAGTTTTGACTGATCTACTGAACATCTACATGATTAACAGGGCTGCCAAGTTTCACCAAAAGTTTGGAGTGAGATTTTTTGGCGGTGGAGCGACCCAAAACGGTGCACGTTTTGGCAGTGGCAGCCCCTTTCTCCCACCCAATTATTTGTGCTAGTTTCCTGCAATTTTACATGTTGTTCATAATAAACCAGCACAAGAAATGAAAATAATTTACATTTTATAAAACAAGAAAACAATTCAGACAATATATCATATTTATGAAATCTTAATAAACAAATACAGTAGCCTACAGACTCTAAAAGAAAAATTGGCCCCATCAACAGGACTCAGCCCCTTGGTCAGCAGCAGAAAGACCCATGGTCATCATCTTATATACAGTGCATTGCTCATAGATGGCTATCATGTTATACAGTACATACCAGGGTTTTTCCTGGGTCAGAATGAGGGCTTGGTGGGTGATTTTGTCCACATTTGTTTTTGAGGGGCCCCCAATTGTTGTATTTGTATTGTAAATTGTAATTATTAATAATTATTATTAATGTACCTGATTATGTTACAGTAGAGAAACAAAAAACAGTGTGAGACACTGTCATGAGGCCCAACAGTATCATGGTGCAGAGATTCAGTTGTGTGTTTAGGTTGAACATCCATTGCAGCCTGTATCCATACATCAAGTTCATCTTGAAATTCCATAAAACGTTTAATTTTTGGTTCATACCAGTCCGTCTGGTCGTACCCTTTCTCCTCCTCAGGGTGAAGCACTTGCACTGATTTATGAAGTCGTTTGAATTCATTGAGATTTGTATTGAACACATCCATACGATTGACAACATTTTCAACATCATTCTCTTGCATCAGAGCTTTTATTTCCTTCATTTTTCTTGTCAAAGCACTCAGATTCCCTCTGCGTGTCCCAATTAATTTAGTTAATGTTTCATTTGCATTTTGAATTGGACCTTCGTCCGGTTTTGTGTTACTGTAACCTAACTAATGAATAATGGGAATGCCATCCAGGATTCAAGTTAACCTTTTATTCAAGAACAGGTGGTAACAGCATGGTACTCCGGGCACTGCCTGGCTTACTCTGGGACCCCGGCTATATAACAGGTAACTCCCGCCCAACACCTCTGGGGTTCCCCTACTGGCGTGGGGTGGTACTACAGGTAGTCTAACCAGGATATCACATCCCTCCCCCCTTAAGCTGAACCTACCACGGGACCTGAGACACAACATAAACAATAAAATTATAATTATTCTTCCCTTGCAAAACTAGGAAGGTGGGTAGACTGTCACCTTCCCAGCAAGCTCCCAGAGCGCATTCTTGCTCTTTCTTGAGGGAGCTCACTATTCTTATTACACAAAGTCTTTCAGATGAGCAGGAGTCTGTTTTGTCCTCATGGAGCGACGTAGTGCCAATGGAGGCTCTGCTCTCCCGTCCAGCGTAGTGTCAGCAGGAGGCTGTTCAGGAACACCTGTAGGGGCTGTTACTCTCTCACTGACTGGAGTGGTAAGGACAGTATCCTCCGGCAAGGCCTCTGATGAATGTCCTGGATCTGGTAGGTTGATAGGTTCTGTAGTCTGCTCAGATGTAGTCGTGTCGCTGGTCGTTGTTGTGTAGCGCTTCCTGATTTGGTCGACATGTCTCCTTGTGGAATGTCCACTACCTGTCTGTACTGTATACGATACAGGTCCTGTGCTTTCCTCAATGATGGCTGGTATCCACCTTGGTCCATGGCTGTAGTTCCGGACATACACCTCATCCCCAGGAGAAAAGCTCCTCCACTTGCTGTGTGCGTCATGTTGTTTCTTCTGTTTCAGCTGATTCTGCCGGATATTTGTCTTCACATCTGGCAGTAGCAGATCCAGTGTGGAACGTAATCTTCTGGACATGAGCATTTCAGCTGGTGCCAAGCCAGTTGTTGTTTGTGGTGTGATTCGGTAGTTAAACAGAAATCTGGCTATTCTTGTCTCCAAGGTCTCTCCCTTCACCTTCTTTATCCCTTCTTTGAATGTCTGTACTGCTCTTTCAGCCAGGCCATTCGATGCAGGGTGGAATGGTGCGGATGTCACATGCTGTATGCCATTCTGCTTCATGAACGCCTCGAACTCAGCACTTTTGAAGCATGTTCCGTTGTCTGATACCAGCATCTGTGGCAAGCCGTGTGTGCTGAAGCACTGTCTGTGCTTTTCGATGGTTGTTTGACTGGTCGCTGTGTTGGTTGGATACACATCTATCCATTTTGAGTGCGAGTCCACGATGACCAGGAACATCTTTCCTAGGAAGGGACCTGCATAGTCGATGTGGAGTCTGCTCCACGGCGTCTCAGGCCACTCCCATGGGTGTAGTGGGGCACAGGCTGGAGACTTCCTGCTCTCTTGACATGCCTGACAGGACCGCACTTCCTGTTCAATCTCCATGTCCATTCCTGGCCACCATACATATGAGCGTGCTAGGCCCTTCATCCTGGATATTCCCGGGTGTGTGTGGTGTAGCTGCTTTAATATGGCCATCCTTCCTCTCTTCGGAATGACCACTCTCGACCCCAAAGCACACATCCATCCTTCACACTCAATTCCTGCCTCCTCTGACTGTATGGGCTGACTGATGGGTCCACCTCTCTTGGCCATCCCTTCAGGCACCACTCATGCACCTGGGAGAGTGTTTTGTCCTTGGCCGTCCACTGCTTCACCTGAGCTGTTGTGATCGGTGGGTCATCCATGACCTCTATCATGAGCACTTTGTCTGCATCCTCCTCTTCTTCGGCCTGGGGTAGGGGCAACCTGCTCAACGCGTCTGCATTCGCGTGATCTTTACCTGGCTTGTACACTATTTTGTACTCGTATGATCTCAGCAGGACTGCCCACCTTTGCACTCGGGGCGACCCCATCTGTGGCACTGGTTTCTTCTCATGAAACAATGATATCAATGGCTTGTGGTCAGTGCTGATTGTGAACGTCCTTCCATAGAGGTACTTATGGAACCGCTTAATCCCGAATATTATTGCTAACCCTTCTTTGTCGAGTTGTGAATAACCTTTCTCTGCAGGTGTCAGCGTGCGTGACATGAACCCCACTGGTCTCTCACTTCCGTCTTCCATCACATGTGAGAGCACGGCGCCCACTCCGTAGGGTGAGGCGTCACACGCCAGCACCAACTCTTTGTCAGTCGTGACACTTTGGCTGATTGGAGTAACTGTTTCGATTTCTGGAAAGCTTCTTCCTGTTCTCTGTTCCAGGCCCATGACACACCTTTTCTCAGCAGATGATGTAACGGGGCTAGGTGTGTGGCCAGGTTAGACATGAATTTATTATAATAATTTAACAAGCCCAAATATGCTTTCAGCTCCGTCACTGTGTTTGGGGGTGGGGCTTCCTCTATGGCTCTCACCTTGCTCTCCACCGGATGTAAGCCTTCAGCATCAACCTTGTGTCCTAAGTACTCGACTTCATCCTGCAGGAACGCACACTTCCGTCTGTGTAGTCGCAGACCCGCTTCTTTAAGCCGTCGGAGTACGTTGTCCAGCGTGCTCAGGTGCTCTGCTTCATCTCTCCCGGTGAGTATGATGTCATCCAAGTACACTCTGCTACTTGGGGCAGGCCCTGCAGTAGGCTCTCCATCATTCTTTGGAATATTGCTGGTGCTGATGATACTCCAAATGGTAGCCTATTGTAGGTGAACAGGCCTCTCTGTGTGTTCACTGTTAGGTACATCTTTGATTCCTCCTCCATCTCAATTTGTTGGTAGGCGTGGCTTAAGTCAAGCTTGGAGAACTGTTTTCCTCCCGCCAGGGCATTGAAGAGGTCCTCGACACGGGGGATTGGGTATTGTTCTAGAGAGGATGCGTTGTTTACTGTGAGTTTGTAGTCCCCACATATCCGGACCGCACAATCTGGCTTCAACACAGGGACTATGGGTGCTGCCCACTCAGCATACTTAACTGGTGATATTATGCCCTCCTTCAACAGTCTGTCCAGCTCCTCTTCCACCTTGGACCTCATGGCATATGGAACAGAGCGAGGGCGATAGAATTTTGGACAGGCTTCGGCAGACACCCGAATTGTTGCTTTCATGCCTTTTAACATGCCTAGCTCTTTTTTGAAAACTTCCTCATTTTTAATGAGTACTTCCTGTGGTGTTTGTGCCTCTGTACTCACATTCTTTATTTCATCCCACTTCAGCTTTATGGCTTCCAGCCACCCTCTTCCTAATAAGCTAGGTCCCGCACCTTTCACCACTACTAGAGGTAATGACTTCACCTGCTGTGCATGTCTCACCTCCACTTCTGCTACACCTACTACACTGATTTGTTCACCAGTGTATGACTTCAGTTTGAGTTTGGTTTGTCTTATTTGTGGGCGTTGTTTTTCTCCCCACGTCTCATTGAACTTGCTCTCATTCATAATGCTCACACTGCATCCTGTATCAATTTCGAAATTTACTGTCTTCTTGTTTACTCCAATATGTATAACAAAAGGTTTCACTTTTTGAATCGTTGTTTCCGTTTTCAAGCAGGCTAACGTGAATGCCTCCTCTGAATCAGAACTCTCATCCCCGTCCTCTGCTCTCTCGCGCACATTGTGGGAGCGGTGTGGACGTGCGCCCCTGTGCTCTGCTCTGGGTGCGTTGTTTACACTGGCGCGTGCGTCATCTCTGCTTCTATTACGGCAAGCTTTAACTATATGGCCTAATTTCCCACAACCGTGACACTTGGCATCTTTAAACTTGCACTCACCGGCACTGTGTTTTTTCCCGTGACATCGGTAACATTCTCTCTTTGATTGATTGATTGAAAACTTTATTAGAAGATTTGCAGAAGTAGGTACATGAAAGTACATATTACATACAAGGTCAACTAACAGGATAAAAACCCAAGAAAGCCACTGGCTTATTTCAATTGGGGTCCTTGATTCTCAATTCATCATTACATGTAAGACAGTGTCTCTGTCTCCGGTTAACATCTTCGTAACGTCTCTCGTCCTTCCTCCCTGGTGCGCCCTCGGTCTTCACCTGGTTACTGTCGTGTTTCGTAAGTAAACGCGTGAGACAACTGTTAACTATATACCACGTACTTTATTAACCATCCAGTTCCACCATCCATTCCACTCTGCCCGCTTTCCAACTGCGCATGCTCTCTCCTCTATCCCCAACTCATTCCCATTGGTCTACAGCATAAGCGTCACACCATATATTAACATAACACCACATCTCCCCTTTCTAGAGACAAAGGGTAGACTGCCTTTGCCTCGTCAGACCTTAGAGGATTATTCTGCCTCTTTTGTTGTAAAGGTCTGTCCCTGTGTAAATCCTGAACATACGTTACTATAGCGGTTTGATCCATAAATCTCAAAACTAACAGGGCTACTAAAAGTGCTCAAACTAGACCCCATCCAACGTAACATGGAATAACTTTTCCTTAAATACAACAGTAACATTACCCATATACCCCTTTTTTTTTTTTTTTTTTTTTAGGGTAAACACTTATACAAACACTTGTCCACATTTCTCAGTTACATGTCAAACCTCCTAGGTTTAACCACTGCTCTCCCCCCCCTTGTTCTGAGCGTGGGAGTCTCTGCAGGTGGGGCCTGTGTTCCGACTGCAGGTGACATGGGAGCCTGCCCAGGGGTCGGGTCTGGGGCCGGCTCCGGGGCTTGTTGCTGCGGCGGGGAGCCCCTGTCTTGTGTAGGTGTGTGTAGGGGTATCAGATGCTGTCGGTTGCGTCTCACCACCCCCTGGGGCAGGCCCACCAGGTAGGACCTCGGAGTAGAGTGGTTTCGGAGCACAGTTCCCGACGTCTTAGCATCCGTGACCCATACCTGCTCTCCCGAAGACAGGTCACAGAGGGGTCTTGCACGGTGTCGCCGGTTGTAGTTTACCGCATCCGACCTCCCTTTCACCTCCTCTTTCTGCGCGAACGCGTCGCTGTCCGGCAGTGTAGGGACCAGTCGAGAGGGCAGCACTGGCACCGTGGTGCGCAGACGTCGGCCCATGAGGAGCTGGGCCGGGCTGTACCCACTCTGAAGGGGTGTGGCTCGGTAGGCGAGTAGAGCCAGGTAGGGGTCGCTCGCTTTTTTCAGGAGGTTTTTCATAGTCTGGACTGCCCTTTCTGCTTCACCATTACTCTGTGGAAACCTTGGGCTGCTGGTGATGTGTCTGAACCCGTACGCAGCAGCAAAGGAGGTGAAGGCTTGACCAGAAAACTGAGGCCCATTATCTGACATCAGGACCTCCGGGATGCCATGGCGGGCAAACATGGACTTCAGATGTACAATAATGTCAGTGGACCTGGTGTGAGACAATTGGGCAATCTCAACATACCTGGAGAAGTAATCGACGACGAGTAGGTATGTGTCTTTTCCCAGGACGAACAGGTCGGCCCCCAACTTCTGCCATGGTCTTTCAGGGCACTCTGACGGCATGAGAGGTTCTCTGGGATTCTGTCGCTCCTGAATGCATGCCCTGCAATTGAGCACCATTTCATTTACCTGTTGGCTGAGTCCAGGCCACCACACAGACTGGCGGGCACGCTCCTTGCACTTCACAACACCTTGGTGTCCTTCGTGTAGTCTGACCAGCACGTCGTTCCTCATTACTGAAGGTATCACCAGTCGTGTGCCTTTCAGCAGTAGACCGTCTTCCACTGTGAGCGTAGCTTGCTCCCGCCAGTAGCTCTTCAGCACAGGTTCCTGGCTTGCGTGGTCAGGCCATCCCTCTGTGCACAGCATCATAACACGTGAGCAGACACTGTCAGCATTTAGCTCCTTCCTCAGGTTTTCCATATATGAGGCACCAACGGGTAGATTGTCCATTACACAGTCCACATATATGTTGGTGCTCTCCATTAGCTCCTCTTCTGATGTAGACCTGGATCTTGTCACTGGGGAGCGCGACAGCGTGTCTGCTGTCCAGAGTGATTTTCCTGGCACGTGCACGATAGAATATGAGTAGCGCATCAACCGCATCCTGAAACGCTGGATTCTTGGCGGCAGCAGATCCAGGGCTTGGCCTCCCAGTAAGCTGAGAAGGGGTTTATGGTCGGTCTCCAGGCAGAAGTGTTTTCCTATGAGGAAATCCTGGAACCGTTCGCAGGCCCATGTGAGGCCCAGGGCCTCCTTCTCGATCTGTGCGTATCGTTGTTCTGTGGGAGTGAGGGACCGAGACGCGTAAGCCACAGGCTTCCATTCAACCCCCCACCTCTGGAGCAGAACACCTCCCAAGCCGAACGAGGATGCGTCGGCTGACACTTTGGTGTCTCTCTTTTGATCATAGACCGCCAGCACTGGAGGAGAGGACAGGGCTTCCTTCAGTGTTCTGAATGCTGTCACCTGGCCCACGTCCCAGGCCCAGCTGTTTCTTTTCGAGAGAAGGTCACGGAGCGGCTTGTCCTTTTCTGCTAACTGGGGAATGAATTTTCCCAGTTGATTGACCATTCCAAGAAAGCTTCGCAGCTCGCTGACGTTTGCGGGCTCCTTCATCTCCATGATGGCCTCCGTCTTCCTCGGATCTGGGCGGACCCCTGTAGCCGTGACGATCTGGCCCAGGAAGACCACCTCACTCTTTGAGAGTTCACATTTGTCCATATTCAGGGTGATGTGGGCCCTTTCCACCCTTTGCAGTACTGCGTGGAGTCGAGTATCGTGCTCTTCCTGATCCCGCCCCCACACCAGCAGGTCATCGATGTGGCATATCACACCTTCCAGCCCCTCGGTTACCTCCGCCATCATGCACTGAAAATGTTCAGGTGCTGAGGCAATTCCGAAAGGAAGGCGGTTGAAATGAAACCTTCCGAATGGGGTGATGAACGTAGTGTACTTGGCTGATTATGCTGCAAGTGGAACCTGCCAAAACCCCATGTTTGCGTCCAGTTTACTGAAAACCTTTGCTCCGGCAAGCATCCCGAGGCTCTGCTCTATCGACGGCAGAATGTACTTCTCCCTGCATACAAACTCGTTCAAGCCGGTCAGATCCACACATAGACGCACTGATTTACCGTCCTTTTTGGGGACGACCACCATGGCGGCGCACCAGTCGGTTGGCTCTTCCACACGCCTGATGACACCCAGCTTCTCCATGCGCTGGAGCTCATCTCTGACTTTCCCCATCATAGGCAGCGGAATCCTCCTGGGGGTTTTCAAGGAAAATGGCACAGCACCCGGTTTGAGTTTTATGGTGTATGCTTGTTGTACCTCACCCAGGCCACTGCACAGCTTGGGGTAGGTCGTCTTGAGGGTCTCCATGTCTACGCTGTTGACACGGAGGAGTAAGCCCAGGGCTACGATGGCTGGCCTCCCAAGCAAAGGCGTGCTCAGGTTATTCACCACATAGACCTTCTCCGTGGTCTGCTTGCCTCCTCTCCCCAGCTGCAGCTTGGTGAACCCTGTCACGTCCAGCGGCATTCGTCCTGGACCAAACAAAGGTTTCTCTGCTTTGTGGAGAATGGGTGGCTGTGTGTTAGAAAACATGTTAGCAAAAACAGCCTGTGACACAACAGTGACATCGGCTCCAGTATCGAGCTTGAAGGTGACCTGTTTTCCCATCACTTCTATTTCTACAATCCATGGATCAGCCTCTGACGTCACAGAACCAAGGAACCAGCCCTCCACCTCTTCTTCAATACCGTGCACAGCTTTACCTGCAAGGCACACACGCTTGTAGTGACCCATTTTTCCACAGGAGTGACACTTCACCTCGTTGGCAGGACACTCCAGCTTGGGGTGTGGCGCGCCACCACATTTGTAGCACTGGGAGCTGCTCTGGCTGCTGTGTGCCTTTGCTCCAAAGCTCTTATACATGTTAGGTTTGGGCTTTTCCTTTGGCCTCCCTTTAAACACTCTGTCTACAGAGCTGACGTCCATCTGCACTGCACTACTGCTGCTGTCACTCCTCAGTGTGCTTTGCTGCTTTTTGATCTCCTCTGATTGTCTCGCCATGTTGATAGCTTTTTCTAAGTCCAAGTCTTTTTCCATTTGCATGCGTTCTGAGAGCCGCAAGTCTGCCAGCCCTACCACTAACCTATCCCTGATCAGTTCATCATGCAATTGTCCATAATTGCAGTGCTCTGCCAATGCATACAAGGCAGTGACAAATGCATCCACGGTCTCATTTGCTTCCTGTTTGCGCATGTTAAATCGCGCACGTTCGTACACAATGTTCTTTTTCACTACAAAGAAGGATTGAAAGCCATCCCTCACTTTACTGTACAGATGCAGGTCTCCCTCGCTGAGTTTCAAACCCCTCAAAACATCGTCGGCCTCATCTCCCATACAATAAATCAAAGTGTTCACCTGATTGTCATCAGAGCTGGCGGCTAGATTGCTTGCCTGTCGGAACCTCTCAAATCTCCGTATCCACTTTGTCCACTCGAGCGGCTTAGAAAAATCAAAAGGCTCCGGCGGCTGAATGTTGAACGTCGCATTTGTAGTAGCCATTCTGCTAGCTTCCTCTTCCTCTTGCGGCACGTTGTCGTTAGCCAGCTGCTCGCCTTCTTGTCCGCTAGCCAGCTCGCCGTCAGCATGTAACGTGGAATCGCTCATACAGCCTGTCGATTAGGCACATCTCTGTACTGATTTAGTTCAACAGCACTTCTGACACCATGTCGTGTTTCGTAAGTAAACGCGTGAGACAACTGTTAACTATATACCACGTACTTTATTAACCATCCAGTTCCACCATCCATTCCACTCTGCCCGCTTTCCAACTGCGCATGCTCTCTCCTCTATCCCCAACTCATTCCCATTGGTCTACAGCATAAGCGTCACACCATATATTAACATAACACCACAGTTACAAGCCGCGGCTTTAGCCTGTAGGTCGTGAACGTTTCTGCTAGCGGTTTCTGCAGCTACAGCAAGATTGTATGCTCTCTCAAATGTCAAGTCCGTTTCAGCTAGCAAACGTCGTTGAATCCGATCTTCATTTATCCCGCACACCAACCTGTCCCTCACAGTGGCGGATACAGAAAGTGGCTGATGGGTAGGCCTGGAAAAATCTGGGTAGGCCTGAGTGAAACTCATCACCGCACGTTTTAGACCTATGTATGAGCAGCCAGATGGATGGAACACAACCGGGCTCGCGATCATAGGCGCCGATTTATGTTTCTGCCCGTGGGTGCTCGAAACATTTGGGTACGACCAACACGCATGCACACACACGCACACGCACGCACGCACACACGCAAAATATTCGCAGGGACTGGAGGAGATCACTATGCAGACCATGAAACGAACGGAAAATAAATAAAGTACCTGTCTACCCAGAGAATGCAACGGACAGCCAAACAAGTTATTATAATACACACACGCAAGGCATTCAAGCGCACGCAATAGTCAATGAATTAACCAATAACCATCAACTATGGAGGACCAAGTATAGAAATTGTAATAAGAAATGCCTGTATTATCATTTGCGAGCTTTTAACTGTGGGTGTTGACAGTCCAGTGCAAACCGAAAGCTCAAGTTGAATCATACATGTACCTGGCTCGGACCAGTTGTGGTGATCCATCATTTTATTACAAAACCTAACGCTGCTTATTAGGGGATTTACGTAAACTGGTGTATACACATATATTGTTGTGTAAAGTTGTGTGCTTCTATTGTATTATATTATTATATCCAGTGAAGGCATACACAATGTTGTTCCACACAAATGTTTCCCTCTTCGTTTTAATCTTGGAAAGTCTCATAAAAAATATACTTCACCGAACTATTACAGCGCTGTCTCGGACTCTCCGCACGTCGGCGTGTGGCGTCATCATCTGTTATTGTGAATAAATAAGATTTCTAGACAAGGCCTGGTCCAAACTTTCATTATTTTCACTGACTTCCAGACGTGGCTTTTTAAGAAAGCGGGACAATGTTAGCTGTTTAGCCATCGTAGCGCGCACACTGAACAACTGGTCAAGGTCAACTGAACAATCAGAGTAAACGTAAAAGAGGAAGCAATGTAAACGTAAGAGAGGAAGTTGAATATTATTAGTATTAATACATACTTTTAATCATTTCCAAGACAAAACTATTCACATTACAGTTAGTTAGTGAAAATTAAACTTTACAAATATTTTATTATAAAAAAATATGTATTTTTATTAATCTGACTGGGTGGGCCAGCTGTCAATCTGGGCGGGCCTAGGCCCACCCAGGCCCACCCATAGATCCGCGCCTGGTCCCTCAGCATCTGTTCTAGGGTAGCACCGTAGTTACAATCCTGGGCCAACTCTCTTAGCTCGGCTACGAATGCACTGACGGTCTCATTAGGCTGGCGAGTGCGGGAGTCAAATTTATACCTCTGGACAATTTCACTGGGTTTCGGACTGTAGTGATTTTTCATTAACGTCGCTAGTTCCTGGTACGTTTTCGAGCTAGGCTTCTCTGGACTAAGTAGGTTCCTCATGAGTTTGTACGTGGCCGGCCCCACTACACTGATGAGAATAGCTCTCTGTTTATCCCCATCATTTATGTCATTTGCCTCAAAAAACTGCTCCAGTATCTCGCAGTATTCCTCCCATGTCTGGTCCTTAGCTTCGTAGGCTGACAGGGTCCCTAGCAACGCACTCATGTTCCCGTTACCTTAAATCCTCCGTTGAATCGTTCTTGGTCCACCGTAGCTCGTTAGCTCGCTAGCTAGCAACAATCCGATTCAGTCCTACCGCCACCTTGAACTTGAACTCCCGTCCAGCATACTCGTTCACTCGGGCTCTTGACTTCGTGTCCTTATGTCCCTCCAGTATCCTCGTCGCCAATATGTGGTAACCTAACTAATGAATAATGGGAATGCAATCCAGGATTCAAGTTAACCTTTTATTCAAGAACAGGTGGTAACAGCATGGTACTCCGGGCACTGCCTGGCTTACTCTGGGACCCCGGCTATAATATAAAACTGTCACGTTGTTCCATGCAATAAAACAACATTACGGCTCTATCTATCTAAATAGAGGACTTGTGCGACGTAATGGACGTCGAAAGTAACTGTGATATCCTGGTTAGACTACCTGTAGTACCACCCCACGCCAGTAGGGGAACCCCAGAGGTGTTGGTCGGGAGTTACCTGTTAACAGTGAACACATGATTAGTAGAGCCTTGTTCTGCAGTGTGGGGGCGACAGGCGGACCTGTCTGTCTGACTGACCCTCCTCTAATGAACCTGTCTGTCTGTCTGACCCTCCTCTAATGGACCTGTCTGTCTGTCTGACCCTAATCTAATGAACCTGCCTGTCTGACCTTCCTCTAATGGACCTGTCTGTCTGTCTGACCCTCCTCTAATGGACCTGTCTGTCTGTCTGACCCTCCTCTAACGGACCTGTCTGTCTGTCTGACCCTCCTCTAATGGACCTGTCTGTCAGTCCTGTCTGTGTCTCCTCCAACCCCTGGACATGACGCTGGCCACCCCCCCAAGGCAGCAAACCTAGGGGAAACACTGATCTTGTTTTATTTATGATATCGTATCGTGACTGTATCGTATCGTGAACCCCTGTATCGAGAGGTGCATCGTATCGTGAGTTGAGTGTATCGTCCCATCCCTAATACGAACTCATGCTCAATATGTGACATGCCCTAATGCTTTGGTCCTCATAGAGGGATCCGACGTAATGATTTTCCTTTCTTTTCTTTTGTTGTGATTCTCAAACAACGTTGAAACGTGTTTCAAAAGAAAAGTCTGAACATTTTGATTGGTTGCCGATATGAGGACCAAAGCAGTAGAATGTGTCACATACAATGGGGGAAATCAGTATTGAACACATCAATATTTTGTCCAGCAAATGTATTTCCAATGAGTCTATTCAAGTGAAGTTTGCACCAGACTTTGGTATTAACTCAAACAATCCAGACAAAAAATCTAAACATTTAAGTCCGTAAATAAAGTTATGTGGAATAAAGTGGAAGGAAACAGGAAAAAGTATTGAACACGGTAACTGAAATGAATTCAATACTAAGTGGAGAAGCCTTTGTTTGTAATGACAGCTTCAAGGTGCTTTCTGTATGAAGTAACTAATCGCCTGCAGTATTCAGGTGTGATTTTGGCCCATTCCTCTACACAGATTGTCTTTAAATCTTGAAGATCGCAGGGTGCCCTCTTGTGAATCTGGATCTTCAGATGCTTCCACAAATGTTCAATTGGGTGCAAATTTCACTTGGATAGGCTCATTGGAGATACATTTACTGGACAAAATGTTGATGTGTTCAATACTTATTTCCCCCATTGTGTCTACTTCTGCAGCTGACCACACTAGGAGCTCCTCAGGGTGCAGCCTTGGGAACCACTGAATTAACACTACGACAGCCGTGCCTATTTTACCAACTAGTAGAGCCGCCTTAGAATGTAAATCTGCTATTTACACACACAGATCATTAGAGGGCGCTTCTTTTTTAGCCTGCCTCCGACACAAAAAAACTGCAAAACAGCTTTACTATCTTATCCTGAAGTGATTTTGAAAATGTAAGGATACTGGGTGGTAAAACACAGATATCTAGTAAAAGTCATGAAAGGAGGGTCCTGAAATTTTATCGAGTGCAAAGATATTTAAAAAAAAAAATACTCACAGGGGTCACCATGACCCCTCACTCTTCTAGTGTTAAGAAAATACTTCCCCCAATTCTACATCAACCTGTGACCCCATCTACTTCTTGAGATCTGAGCAGATTGGACAGGTGTACACAATTGTTGGACGGGCTGGCTGTAATGCATGGAAAGGTATGACACCATTTCCTGTTCCATCCCATACATGACAATGAGCCCGTTTTCTGATGTCTACCTCCTCCTGCCTCTCCTGGTGTAAAGCTGTGGTGAAGATCAAATACAAAAACATCTGTCTCATCCATAAAATTCTGCATAACAAAGCTCCTCCCCCGCTTAACTCTTTCATAAACCAGCGTGACCACAGCTTGATGTGCTTTAAAGCACGGATGTATGATAGGGTGCCGGAATTCTATAAAGAGGTGTTTAAAGCCTGGGGTAGTTTTTTGCCTGAGGTAGGATATCAGTGTGAGAAGAGAGGGGAGATACTAAATGTTCCAGTTTTATTGAACCCTGTAATAAGAAGAGAGGGGAAAATGTTAGAATCTAGGAGTTTCTGGAGGGCAGGACTGATTAGAGTAAGGGATTTTAGGTATGAGGTAGTGCCAGGGTTCCTATCAGAGCAGGCAATTATAGAAGTTGTTAGGGAAACCGATGAGGAGATGAGAAGGGGAGAAATAGTGAGCATGTATAATAAAATAAAGCAGAGTATACCAGGGGAGTGGGTGAGTAGGTTAGATAGGGAGTTAAGAGGGAAGGAGCAAACAGAGTTACCTAGGTTAAGACTAGGGAAAGGGGAAACAGTGCGGGACTTCTCAGCTGTTAAGGTGAAGGAGTGCTACTGGGCACTGTTGGAGAGCAGAGTGAAGGAGCCTGCGGCAGAGAAGGTGTGGAGGCAGGTGTTCCCAGGATTGGAGGTGAAGAACATATGGAGGAATTTATTTTTAAAATATAATAGTTTAGAATGTACACATTTTGATTTTATGCTCAGGCATAACAAGGTTTATACTAAGGTGGTGTTGCATCAGGTAGACAGAACAGTTTCGAGGGAGTGTGATGTGTGTGGGATACAGGATGAGAACTTAATGCATATGCTTTTTGAATGTAGAGAAATTAAGGGATTCGAAGAATGGTTGAAAGGACTAGTGAAGAAGTGAAGAAGCACTGGGGGGTGGAGGTGGTGGGGATGCAGGAGTGGAGGAGGATGGTGGTTTTTGGGGTGGAGGGAAAGAGGAGGGGAGTGAATATATGGTGTTTAAATTATGTATTATCACAGGCTAGGTATGCAATTTATTTGAGGAGAAATTTAGCAAGATTTGAGGGAAAGTGGATAACGGTGTGGAAAGTCTTTGAGGGATTGGTCAGGAAGAATGTGGGACTGATGCACAAGACAGGGCAAAAAGATTTTGAGAAGTTGTTTATTAGGGATTGTGGGTTTATAAGGGTGGGGGTGGATGGAGGGTTGGAGTTTGATTTAGATTTTTGAAGATGTTTTTTTTGTTGCATTCATTTGTTATTGATTTATGTTAAAGGGTTATTTTGGTTATGAAGGACTGACGGAATAATAGATGGATGCATCTCATACCAAAATGGTATGGGTGTGTTTTGTTTTTATTTATTGGTTTTTAATTTATTTTATTAGAATTAGAATACAATGAAGGCTATAAAATGAACATGTATGAATATGTATAGCTATGATTGTATTTAAAAGAATATTTTTATAATAAAAGATTTTTAAAAAGTTCCAAAGGTTGCGTGTTCGAGACTTGACTAAGTGTTTTTTTTTTTTTTTTTTTACATTTAACCGAAGATTTCATGCAAAGGCTTCAAACACCATTGTAATCGTGTCAGTTCTTGTAAATTAGCCTGCACCATCATTTTATAGCCTACATACTTTTTTAGATGAGATTTTAGATTAGATTCAGACAACGAAATGCAGTAAAAAGTGCGTCTGAAGAGGGATTTGAACCACCGATATAAAATGACGAATAAAACCTGTGGCAGCGGTCGATACCACTAGGCCATTGTGGCGATATGACGGTTTGTAGCCTGCTGCGGATATCACCACAGTAGTAATATTCATTTATTAAAATATGAACATATACCAATAACTGGGGCTAGTATGACCTACGCATTTAATCGGTCAGCAATTTCTTGCCAAACCATTTCCCTCGCCTTGTTAATTGCGGCAGTATTGCACTATTTTACATCTTATTTTTCCGTCTTCATAAAAATCAAGCTAGTTAGTTAGAATGCAACAGGTGTACCAGTTCTATATCGTGGAGCTCCGCCCCATAGGGGAGCTCTGCTCCTATTGGTTTACCCGCTACCTAAAGTAGCCAATGACTGAATTTTTCAATGCCTGCGCCCGCCTGGGGTGCTATATAAAGGGGCGTACTTCGCTCCATCATTCTCCCAAAAAGTTCAGCACGGGTTTATATCTGAAGACTGAGAAGGACGACTACTAAGACTGGAGGACCCGCCAGACTTTTCCCTTCAAGATGGATCGTCCGCCGCCTATGGAGAAGTTCCTCCGGGACGCCTGCCGCTGCGACTTCCAAGCAGAGGAGGACGCCTTTCAGCGGAGGAGACTTTTCCCTTCAGCGATGGATCGTTCGCCGCCGACCACGAAGAAGTTCCTCCGGGACACCTGCCGCTGCGATTTTCTAGCAGCGGAGGACAAGCAAGAACGGCGTTCTGGGCAGGCACCTCCCCAAGTAGGGATGGTCCCGCCCGCTCAGCCGGCCCTAACATCACGCCGCCCTCACCCAGCTGAGTGGTCGGTGCCGGTGTCAGAATCAGAAAGCTCTGATGAGAGCGAGCGGCAGGTAGAGCACGTGCTCCCCGCCCTCCGCTGATCTGTCAACCTTGCGATCATTAGACGGCGGGTCTACCTCCACAGTCCTTCCTAGTTAAGTCGCCACGGGGGTCTGGAAAGTCGCCAGATTAACAAATTGGCAACACTGCTCCTGCCTCTTCATCTGAGCCCTCTCTCTCTTCTTCAACAGGAGCAACCACATTTCTTTCTGCCTTGTCCTCATCTGACAATTCGAAATCTGAACATCCCTCAACTATTCGGTACAACCAGTGTTGCCAACTCCTTTGTAATGGAAGTAGCTGTTGGCTCTCCCAAAAGCAGCTAGAAGTCGCTAGATGAAGTAATCAACTAAAAGTTGAGACTGGGAAAACTTTTTTTTTTTAAAGGCAGTGTAGATGTACTGGCAGGCTTGGTGTAGCCCCCTGGGGACGTCGTTCGATCTGGTGGATGAAGTCTTCTCGGCCCTCGCCACGGAGGAGGTCCAACCTTCATCCCCAGTGTTGCCAACTTGGTGACTTTGTCGCTATATCTGGCGACTTAACTAGTCAAAAGCGACCAGCGACAAATCTAGTTACTTTTCCTCGTCAATTGGGGAATTACTGAAAAGCGTCTAATTAGTTAGTTTGTAAACCTGCTCAGCCTTTTAAAAAATTCATTTAGCCTTTCAGAATGGCATATTTTTATTTTTATTTATTTTTTTACATGTTTATTTGAAAGGTTTCAAACATAAAATCATGCCACAATATGTTATATTGAATATATTATTATTAAAATACCACTTTTAACAGTTAATCTGTTCCTTTGTTAGGACGTTTGCGCCACCTGACATTTTGGGGGTTTGAGATGCTAAAACGCAAAGTAATCCATATTATTAGAATGTACTGACAATACATTCAAACTAAACATGTTGTATAGAATAAAATCATATATAACTTGAATTGATTCATCTATTTTTAAATGGAAATAATATACTCGGACACAAAAATCTTCGGATTAGGAAAGCGATGTGTGTCACAAGTTAGCCAAGTCATCTCTGTTGTGACAGACATCAAAGTGGTTTTGATAAAACGGGCCGATTGCGTCACAACGATGAGCGTGAAGTCACGGGGCGAAAACCATATAAATACCGGAGCTTCTCCGTTATTCAGACACCATCATGCCCAGAGAGACCTCCTGCCCTGTCCGCAGGCGCCCCAGGAGGAGGGGATCGAGGCCACAAACATTTTGCCGAAATACTTTTTCGGGCAATATGTAATTTATGTTGGCAGCTTTATACCTGCCAATGGTGGTTTTAGACTGGTTAGCCTGGACCACAGCCCAACCAGTCTAAAACCGCCCAATCCACCAGAGGGAAACACACTGCCTCCCTTCCCTCCCAGAGACGCCGGTGGAGGAGGAGATTTGATTTGATTTGATTAATTCATGCTTGCAGTTTAGCCAAGGCCCCACCGAAAAACTGCAGAACTTACATGACAAGAAATATTAGCAGCGTACACAACAATTTTTAGGTTAAAAATATTTCAAGGCGGCAAAGCAAGGGCAGGTAGCATTCATGGTAGCCATGCTGTGTTTTAGTGGGTCTAGATACTGTCGTTGTACAGTAGGAGGAGGGGCCACAAACATTTTGTTGAGGCAAGGAGTGGAGGCAACAAGGGTGGCTACAAAGAGTGGTTGGAGGCCCTTGCAGAGGGACTTGTCACCCCTGTGACAGCAAGGAGTGCTCCTCAGTGTGCCTCAGGACCTGTGGGAGCCTCAGTGGAGCACGACTGAAAAAATATTCGACAAGAGGAAGGTCTGCAGGTAGTGTTCACTGTCGAAGACTGGCACTAAGGCCTGTGCCGGTGCATCGGTCTATGGATGCCGAAAGTGCAACTTGCCCCTGCACATCGAGTGCTTCGGCAAACATGTCCGCAACAACCGTTAGATGACTTGAGTCTGATTTGGTTTTATTCATTTTATAATTTTATTGACAGCAGTTCAGTCTGTTCAGTCAAAGCAAGTCAGTTCAAATAAAAGCTTAAGGTGTAAGCTTGTTTTTTATTCCATGTTTCTATCTGCTATAGAGCTTGAGAAATGAAGGTTTTAGTAAGCGTTGACAATTCTGTTACATTCTTCTGAAAATCCTCAGGTTTTAGGAGGTTGTTTACAGAAGGTGTTTTTTAGCAGGCGTTTTAGGCCTAAATGGGTTCATGTTTTGTTTTTTTGTACATTTAACCGAAGCCTTCATGCAAATCGATTTACAATATATATATATATATATATATATATATATATATATATATATATATATATATATATATATATACAGTATATCTGTCTAAGTGAATCATCTATCCATCAGTAATCATATGAAAAAATTATCTATGCCAAATTCAGGATCCAGTTAGAAGAACATAATTTACTACTCAGAAAGGCTTCAAACACCATTGTAATCGTGTCAGTTCTTGTAAATTAGCCTGCACCATCATTTTATAGCCTACATACTTTTTTAGATTAGATTTTAGATTAGATTCAGTCAGCGAAATGCAGTAAAAAGCGTGTCAGAAGAGGGATTTGAACCACTGTTTTAAAATGACGAATTAATACCATGGCAGTGGTCAATACCACTATGCCATCGTGACGATATAACGGTGTGTAGCCTGCTGCTCATATCACCACAGTAGTAAATATTTATTTATTAAAATACATTTATTAATAACATATAACAATAACTGGGTATGACCTACGCATTTAATCGGTCAGCAATTTCTTGCCAAACAATTTCCCTCGCCTTGTTAATTGCCGTAGTATTGCACTATTTTACATCTTATTTTTCGTCTTCATAAAGATCAATAAGCAGGAGTGCTGCGCAATAAGTAGGACGTCTGCGGAGTGTAGTATCTTCAGTTCGACTCTTCGGGGCTCTTTTCCATTCACACCCCAATTGCGGCAAGCTACCATGCAAGGTGCCAGCCCGCTTATTGGGAGCAATTTGGGGTTCAGTGTCTTGCCCAAGGACACTTCGACATGTGGCCAGCCGGGGCTTGAACCGCTGATCTGTCAACCTTGCGATCATTAGACGGCGGCTCTACCTCCACAGTCCTTCCTAGTTAAGTCGCCACGGGGGTCTGGAAAGTCGCCAGATCAACAAATTGGCAACACTGCTCCTGCCTCTTCATCTGAGCCCTCTCTCTCTTCTTCAACAGGAGCAACCTCATTGCTATCTGCCTTGTCCTCATCTGACAATTCGAAATCTGAATCTCCCTCAACTATTCGGTTGCCAACTCCTTTGTAATGGAAGTAGCTGTTGGCTCTCCCAAAAGTAGCTAGAAGTCGCTAGATGATGTAATCAACTAAAAGTTGAGACTGAAAAACGTAGACTGAAAGTCTAAATGATATTTTCTTTTAAAAAGGCTGACCAGGTTTACAAACTAACTATTAACGTATTCACAAACTTTATTTTATTTATTTTTTTAGCTATAAGTTTTGACTGAGCCATTATGGTTAATGAGCTGAGTTATGAGAGCTAGCTAAACTGACTGAGAGGGTGTGAGAGACTGACTGAGACAGAGTGAACCGTTTGAGGGATTTTTGAGTGTGAAACTAACAGAGTGAATATTATTTCAACAAAAACATAACTACAAATATTATACTGAACTGTACAAAATCATTGTTGTGATGGGATATGTTAGATACTTTACAGTAATTCCCCAAATGACCAGAAAAAGTAGCTAGATTTGTCGCTGGTCGCTTTTGACTAGTTTGGCAACATTGCTCCTGCCTCCTCATCTGACCCCTCTCTCTTATTCAACAGGATTTATTGATTGTAAATCGCTTTGGAATAAGGCGTCTGCTAAATGCCAAAAATGAAATGAAATGAAAAACAGGAGCAACCTCATTGCTAGCCTCATCTGCCTTGTAAAATACATTCAACATGTGTATTATGTTACGGCTGGGCCGTCTCACACACGTTTATTGTCAGGCTTGACTGATACTGGTTAAGGAGTGGTGGACACATCATGTTATCGGGCCCAGGAGTGTGATTTAAACCAATCCCTTGCCAAGCCAAAGCCTGCTTTTTTGATGAACCTTGTTTTGTCGAGTAACGTTTTTTTCTCTCCTGTTTCTTGTTGCTTGGGGGTTCCTCTTCAAAATACATTTCTAGCTCATGTATATTTCTAATGATTCCTTATATGTCTTGTTATGATTCTTGTATATGATTCTTATTATGATTACATTTCTATTGGGATATTGCCTCAGGCATAGCTGTAAACATGCTTAGCTACTATATTTGTTGCTGTAATCGCAGTTGCTTCTAGCTATGATATTGTTAAGACCACTTATCTAGTTACACAATCTTCAGCATAACAAGTTCATAAGATATGAAAAATGCACAAGCAAAAGGAATGCAATCCAAATTATTTAATTTTTGTTTTTTTATTTAAGTTTTGATGCATCCTCTGGAGGCGTCGTCACAGCCGCCACTGTGCCGGGCACTAGAGACAGGAGAGAGAGTTCATATGAGCTTCACCAGGCCTATCGCTACAGAATAGAATACGTCATTAGTTTAGTTCGTATGTCCTTGGTCTATGTGTTCTATATGTTGACTTACCTCTGCTGTGTCCATCGTCGTGAAGACGGTTACTGGGTCTCGTTGGACGGAGACTGTCTGCATGGACAGCAGCTGCCAAGGCTCCTCACAGATTTGAGAATCCGCTGGAGGCGGGAACGCTTCTTGGGCTTTGAAGCTCCGCTCCCCTCACAAGGCGTCGTCACAGCTGTCACTGGGCTGGCCGCTAGAGAGAGGAGAGAGAGTTCATATGAGCTTCACCAGGCCTATAGCTACAGAATAGAATACTTCATTCGTATGGTTAGTATGTCCTTGGTCGATGTGTTCTACATGTTGACTTACCTCTGCTGTGTCCATCGTCGTGGGCAACCTCAATGCCCTCCTGTCCTGGGGCTGGAGGCGGGACACTTACCTTCATATCCATACTTACCTTCATATCCTCCTGAGCTGGAGGCTGGAGACCTACCTTGATGTCCTTACATAGGTCTCGGGAGCGGACCGCCTCGTACAGCTCGGCCAGCTTGCCCGTTACCGTGGCACCGGTCTGACGGGCAAACTTATGATCCACATATTTAGCGTTGATGTACTCCTTCCTTGCCGTCCTGCCACAGAAAATAATATAGTTGGTTTCTACACTATTTCGTGTTTAAAATCTCCATGGCTATGATGTTGCCATATTTAGCATGTATTCTATAAAGGTTCTGCATTCTGTACAGTATGTTAGAATACGTTCACATCAAGTCACACAAATGATAAATGAAACCTGGCAACAACACAGTACAGTGTAAAAAGCAGGGGTCCAAAGTGGGACAAGAACATTCTAAAAGTGACCCTCTAGCATTGGCAACAATTACAGTGACGTGACAGTGGTCAAAGTCAACAGACCATATTGAACTCAGTGTCTTCAACCGACTGGAATCTGATTATGTAGAGACTCACATGTCACTTGACGGAGCGGGCTTTGGTGAGAGACTCAGGAAGTTCCCTTCCATGATGTCATTGAAACTACTGTTCCCCATGTTCTTGGCCAGCTAAGGAGAGAGAAAAGACAAATCAAATCAAATAAAACTACACATCCACAAGTCCACCTCTACAATTCCATAATTTAGAGCAGGCATACTGTCTCTACTGCTTAAAATGATTGTTTAATAAAAGCTATTTAAATTTCGACTAGTTACTAGGTCTCTAGGCAGGATAGTAAAGTAAAGATTATCTAATTAAAATACAGCAAAATGTAATATACCAAGAGCTCGGAAGACTCTAGGTTGTCCAGTTCAATAGACCGTATGCGGGAAATGTGGACGCCCATCTCCCTGTGGATTCCAGAGCACTCAATACAGGTCAGGATGCCCAGGTTAGTGGACAGCCACTTAGGCTCTGTGGAGGGAGACCAAAGCAGTTACATTATTTAAACACAAGAGGGCGCACGGTCCATTTTGACTTGATATCAAGTCGAAACAGTGCCCTTGAAAGCACTGAATAATGGCACCACACACACAACACAAAGACAAATTAATCACAAATAATTAATCAAAAGGTATACAAAGGAGTTTGTAACACCATATTTGTATGGCTGAATGCATCATTTCACAAAATGTAACCATCAATAATATTAAAAAGAGAGGGATGGGGCTGAGGGAGAGGGATATTATTGTATATCATCATCCCCTGGAAAACCCTATGAGGGCTGTGGGCTGGATTCTCTCTTTCTCTGTCTTGGGCTGGATTCTCTCTTTCTGTGACACGTATGCACGCACGCACACGCACGCACACATGCACACACAAACACACACTTGGGCTTACCTGCAGCGCCACAGTCACAGCACACTTCGTTGCCCGGCATGCGGAGCACATCCTCTATGATGGCTTTGGTCAGGTCCTCCACAGAGTGTGCTCCACGGAACGCCATGTTCAGAGCCTCCTCCTTACTGTTGGTCAGCACAGAGATCCATCTACACACACATGGGTCAGTGAGAGTGAGTTGTTTTGATATGGTATGGTTCATGTTTTGATCACGCCCACTTCCACCATAAAAATTACCAGTTTCTGGGTGGATCTGCACAAAATCTGATATGCATGATCTTTGGACAAAAAAGGTATTTCCAGTATCTATGTTTCTTGAGATGAGCTGTGTAATAGTGTCACCCTGTGGTTAAGCACAACCATACTCAGGGTTGGTTTAACTAAACAAAAGCCTGGGCTACTAAAATACGTTTTTTAATATGTAAGTATCTTACATCACAAACTCCTGCTCATCCTCAGCCTGGAAGTGATATGTGCGATTAACTGTGTGAGAGAGAAAGATGACCCACAGTTTAGTTTATGCAACATCATACTGTACCTCTTGTGACACTAAACATTAACATTTTGTAAAAAAAAAACTCCTAGCCAAGTTTGGTACTGTCTCTGTAATCACTGTTGAGGTAGAAGATGTTTTTTTTTTTGTTAAGTTGTCCTCTGTGACCTCTCACTCATCAACTCGTGACGTTAGAATTATACGGTTCTATCTCCATTTTTGTCAAAATTTAGTTTTTTACATAATCTGATCCATTAGGTGTTTATTAATGCCTGTGTGGTGTTATTTTTAAAATGTTGACATTTTTTACTTAGTAATTCATAAAATACAAAGGTTCCATCTCACAAAACATAATGGAATGTAAAAACGTTGACGCTCAATATCTCTGAACTACCCTAAACGGAGATAGAACCTTATCATTCTAAGCTCCTCAACTGTGCTGTGCCGGTTTGTGATCCTAGTCCTTTTCAATTGAGTCAAGTCAAGAACTACCGGTAGTGTTGTGACTTACGGGAGATGAGGTCAAAACATTTCTTGTCCTCCCCGGTGGGTTTGACCTGACAGGTGAGCAGGTTCAGTCCCACTGGCTGCCTATTGGACTAAATGACAGGAAGAGAATATTAAGAAATGAATGAGCTTAGCCAATGAAAGCTATATGCTATGAAGCAATAGTCCTTTTATTGTGGGTATATCTACAACCCTTTGCACCCACCCACACCCTCCTGAGGTGGTATGGCCACTTTACAGAGAAGAAACATAAATCACTCTGTGTGTGTGTGTGTGTGTGTGTGTGTGTGTGTGTGTGTGTGTGTGTGTGTGTGCATGCGTGCGTTGCTGTAGTTATGGATTATGGGTGATGTAGTACTCACTGTGGCATGTGAGATGGTGAGGATGCCACTCTTTACTGAACACTCCCTCCTTTGCCAGACCTTTCGTAACCTAGGTGACAAACATATCAAGTAATAATTGTTGTCCTTTTTTATCACCTAATCTACTGTATGTGGCAGCAACATGAAAACGTGGCAACAACGACCACAAATGAAGTTGTTACCAATGGTCCATAGAGGGCTGGTATGCTAGACCTTGATTAAGCTTATTTCAAGGATTAGACTAAAGATTGGCTTTTGACAATCTTCA
>NC_137681.1:11996166-12008666 GCF_963989245.1 Nansenia antarctica | reverse complement strand
TTTTGAAAGTGTGATAGATAGATCGATAGATCAATAAAGAAAAGAGTGTAAAAAAAAAAGAAGTAATTGTCTCAACTTGCATTGCTGTCATCACAGCGGTCTGGCTGGCGTAGTGGTTAAATGTAAATAATAGAGCTAATGTATGTATGTATGTATGAATGTTATGGAAGTGTATTGTCTGTATTTTAGTGTTTAAGATGAAAAATTGTTTGAAAGTATGGTATGAGGACCCCAGGAAGAATAGCTACTGCATATTTGCTGTATCTAATAGTGGATCCAAATAAACAAACCAAACCAAACCCCTCCTCCCCCTTACCTCCGATGGTGGTCTCCTGGAACTCGTCGAACTGGCCCTTGACGAAGCGCAGAACCAAGCTGGACTTGGCCACAGCCATGTCCCCCAGAAGCACGAGTTTGAACTGGCAGATCTTGGTCTGGGGCAGCGTGCCGTTGGGGCGACTGCTTCCTCTGGTGGTCATGATGGAGGAGGGCAGGTGGGGGGGGGGGGGGGTGCCACCCGGGGAGGGGGGAGAGCTCAGACAGACGGGACTCTGGGAACGGGTACTCTCTCTCTCTCTCTCTCTCTCTCTCTCTCTCTCTCTCTCTGCCTCTCTCTCCCTCTGGTCTCCTTTCGTCTCCTGTTCTAACTAGCTAGCTCAGAGGTGATTAGATGAGCTAGTCTGCTGCACACTTGCCAGCTAAAGAGCTAACTGGATGCACTTTATTATTTTACTTAAAGTAGATATACAATCTTTCTTATTCTGCTAGAATTGGGTTTCATGGTAATACCATAATGGCATATTTACAGTACATGGACAGTGGATTGAAGCATTGGAAATGTCTGTTTTTTATAGATGGACATACGATTTTTTTTCAGGTGAGAGTAAAGTCAAAATGACATTATCTGACTGCATTGCCCACAGCAATCCAATATTCAATTATAATAATGTTATTAATTGATATGGATCAATTTATACCTCTTATTAGATTATAAATACTCTGGTTGTTATGTTGGGGGCCACCCGCTGTGCCGACGGACCACGATGCCGACAGTTTATTAGCGGATTTCTGCGAGAGCTGACAAGACGGTACATGTGGGAAAACTAGGGTTAGGGTTAGGTGCTAGGGTGCTACGGTTAAGGTTAGGGTTAGGGTTAGGGTTAGGTGCTAGGGTGCTACGGTTAAGGTTAGGGTTGGGGTTAGGGTTAGGGGTAGGGTTAGGGTTAGGGATAGGATTAGGGTTAGGGTTAGACATGCCAGCATGTACCAAGTCGACGTAGCACCTAAACCTAACCCTAGTTTTCCCACATGTACCGTAACAGAGAAGCGGAGAGCATTCACATGCAGGGAGGGCTGTCGGCACAACGGTCTGTCGGCATATTGATGCGGCACCGTTATGTTTGCCTTTTGGTTGACAGCAAAAGAGGGAGAGAGGAGGATAGAGAGGGAGAGAAGGAGAGAGAGCAGGATGGTGTCGGCACACCAGAGAGAGAGACAGCAAGAACCAGGTGAGAAAGTGGACAGGTAATCAAGACCACATAAGTAGCCTTGTGAACAGATGGTTCTCGAGCCTAATGGCCCATAGGGCAGGATTTTCCTGTTTCTGTAGCGTGAGGCGGCTTGATGTACAAGTACACCCCCTGGACATGACGCTGGTATGTCGCAGGGTCTTACCCCCAACCAACCCTTAATGCTGAGTTATCATCACCGAGGGGGGGGTTCCATGCCACAGTCCATGCCACCCCCCCAAGGCAGCAAACCTAGGGGAAACACTGAGAGCAGATAGATGAACTGTTCAGTGTCAATCCTGTAGAGATGGAGATGGAGGTTAAATCTCCAGAATAATGTCCAGCTACAATCGCAACAACATTCACAACATTTCTGGAGCCTGGTAGACCCAGACAACTATAAGAATATTCACCAAGCAGCCCTGAAAGTATTTGCTTTATTTGTCTACATACGTTTGCGAATCAGCTTTTTCTGATATGAATGTAATGAAATCTACATTCTGAACAAGCCTGACAGATGACCATTTAAATGACTCTATAAGAGTGAACCTAAGTAAGTGGATACACTCCAGCATACACAACTGTAGTAGACTCCATGCAGTGACAGTCATCTCACTAAGGGTAGGAATGAGTCAACACACTTATTACACACATGCACAATATTTTTTGAAAGAGACAAAAAGATAAAATAATTCGTTATGTGAATGAATGTAAGTAATAAGATATGAGTAGCTCTCGGCCACTTACATTTTTTCAAAGTAGCTCTCAGATGAAAAAAGGTTGTAGACCCCTGCTTTATGCTGATACATGCCTGCCATCTAGTGGACATTTAAGGGTACGACCAGGTAGGGGGATATTGCTTGTAACACAATCCTCATTCCTTCTCTCTCTAGTCTAACCTAATCCCATAGTAACCTTCATAATTCAGTTCTAGATATGTATTTTCTTTATGTGGCTAACACAACTCCTTGTCTTGTACATGATTCTTGTTATGATTCTTGTATATGATTCTTGTATATGATTATTGTTATGATTACATTTCTATTGGGATATTGCCTCAGGCATAGCTGTAAACATGCTTAGCTACTATATTTGTTGCTGTAATCGCACTTGCTTCTAGCTATGATATTTAAGATCACTTATCTAGTTACACAATCTTCAGCATAACAAGTTCATAAGATATGAAAAATGCACAAGCAAAAGGAATGCAATCCAAATTATTTTTTATTCACGGTGGACAGCAGCTCCGGCCAAGGCTGTTTGCAGTTGTGAGCGTCCTCTGGAGGACGGGCGCTAGAGACAGGAGAGAGAGTCACCAGGCCCACCAGGCCTATAGCTACAGAATAGAATACTTTATTAGTTTAGTTAGTATGTCCTTGGTCTATGTGTTCTATGTGTTGACTTACCTCTGCTGTGTCCATCGTCGTGAAGACGGTTACTGGGGGGACGGAGGCCGTCTGCCTGGACCGCAGCTCAGCAGCCCAAGGCTCTTCACAGATGTGAGCATCCTCTGGAGGCGGGAACGCTTCTGTTTCTTTGAAGCTCCGCTCTCCTCACAAGGAGGCGTCTCAGCTGTCACTGGGCTGGCCGCTAGAGAGAGGAGAGAGTTCATATGAGCTTCACCAGGCCTTAGCTACAGAATAGAATACTTCATTAGTTTGGTTAGTATGTCCTTGGTCTATGTGTTCTACATGTTGACTTACCTCTGCTGTGTCCATCGTCGTGGGCAACCTCGATGCCCTCCTGTCCTGGGGCTGGAGGCTGGACACCTACCTTGATGTCCTTCTGTCCTTCAGCAGGAGGCTGGACACCATCATTGATGTCCTCCTGTCCTGGGGCTGGAGGCTGGACACCAGCCTGGTTGGTCCTCTTGCACTATATCAGTTGTTACAGAAGAAGAATCAATGACAGAACATATCTCTTAAAACCCCAGTATTCCTACAACAACAATGCATAGCTTGTCTGTTGTTTTACGATAAACTGGTAAGACTTTACCTTTACATTACATTTCCTTAATGTGAAATTATTTGGAATGTGGCTCTCTTATAAATTCACTGTATATTTCTGTTTTACCTTGCGCTTCACCATTGAACAGAATTTCCTGAATTTCCCTTTCTTCTTCTTCCCACTAGCATCCCTCTGAGGCTGTGTGACCGAGGCTGTGGAGGTGACCCCGGCCAGGCTCCCCTCAGTCTCTCGCTGGGCAGCGAGGGCCTGGCTCCTCTCCTTCTCCAGGTCGGAGTTGTCACAGACAAGACTCCTCTTCTCCTGCTCCATAACATGGACTTTTCTTTTGAGGTCTCTCTCTCTCTCTGTCTGCTTTCCTCCACCTCCCTGTCAAGCACCTGAGCCTTCTCAGCTGCCGCCAGCTACTGGGTATCTGAATTGTATTTGACAGATTGAATTGAATTAATCGAATTGAATTGAATAGAAAATTGATTGAATTGAATCTGAGCACAAACTGAATTGTATTTGACAGATTGAATTCTATTCAATTCAGTTTTCATTATTAAAAAAAAAAAAAAAAGATTTTATAGCCTACATACTTTTTTAGATGAGATTTTAGATTAGATTCAGTCAGCGAAATGCAGTAAAAAGTGTGTCAGAAGAGGGATTTGAACCACTGTCTTAAAATGACGAATTAATACCATGGCAGTGGTCAATACCACTATGCCATCATGACGATATAACGGACGATATAACGATATAACGGTGTGTGCTCATATCACCACAGTAGTAAATATAAATGTATTAAAATACATTTATTAATAACATATAACAATAACTGGGGCTAGTATGACCTACGCATTTAATCGGTGAGCAATTTCTTGCCAAACCATTTCCCTCGCCTTGTTAATTGCCGTAGTATTGCACTATTTTACATCTTATTTTTCGTCTTCATAAAGATCAATAAGCAGGAGTGCTGCACAATAAGTAGGACCGCTGCGGAGTGTAGTATCTTCAGTTCGACTCTTCGGGGCTCTTTTCCATTCACACCCCAATTGCGGCAAGCTACCATGCAAGGTGCCAGCCCGCTCATTGGGAGCAATTTGGGGTTCAGTGTCTTGCCCAAGGACACTTCGACATGTGGCCAGCCGGGGCTTGAACCGCTGATCTGTCAACCTTGCGATCATTAGACGGCGGGTCTACCTCCACAGTCCTTCCTAGTTAAGTCGCCACGGGGGTCTGGAAAGTCGCCAGATTAACAAATTGGCAACACTGCTCCTGCCTCTTCATCTGAGCCCTCTCTCTCTTCTTCAACAGGAGCAACCACATTTCTTTCTGCCTTGTCCTCATCTGACAATTCGAAATCTGAACATCCCTCAACTATTCGGTACAACCAGTGTTGCCAACTCCTTTGTAATGGAAGTAGCTGTTGGCTCTCCCAAAAGCAGCTAGAAGTCGCTAGATGAAGTAATCAACTAAAAGTTGAGACTGGGAAAACTTTTTTTTTTTAAAGGCAGTGTAGATGTACTGGCAGGCTTGGTGTAGCCCCCTGGGGACGTCGTTCGATCTGGTGGATGAAGTCTTCTCGGCCCTCGCCACGGAGGAGGTCCAACCTTCATCCCCAGTGTTGCCAACTTGGTGACTTTGTCGCTATATATGGCGACTTAACTAGTCAAAAGCGACCAGCGACAAATCTAGTTACTTTTCCTCGTCAATTGGGGAATTACTGAAAAGCGTCTAATTAGTTAGTTTGTAAACCTGCTCAGCCTTTTAAAAAATTCATTTAGCCTTTCAGAATGGCATTTTTTTTTTTTTTTTTTTTTTTACATGTTTATTTGAAAGGTTTCAAACATAAAATCATGCCACAATATGTTATATTGAATATATTATTATTAAAATACCACTTTTAACAGTTAATCTGTTCCTTTGTTAGGACGTTTGCGCCACCTGACATTTTGGGGGTTTGAGATGCTAAAACGCAAAGTAATCCATATTATTAGAATGTACTGACAATACATTCAAACTAAACATGTTGTATAGAATAAAATCATATATAACTTGAATTGATTCATCTATTTTTAAATGGAAATAATATACTCGGACACAAAAATCTTCGGATTAGGAAAGCGATGTGTGTCACAAGTTAGCCAAGTCATCTCTGTTGTGACAGACATCAAAGTGGTTTTGATAAAACGGGCCGATTGCGTCACAACGATGAGCGTGAAGTCACGGGGCGAAAACCATATAAATACCGGAGCTTCTCCGTTATTCAGACACCATCATGCCCAGAGAGACCTCCCGCCCTGTCCGCAGGCGCCCCAGGAGGAGGGGATCGAGGCCACAAACATTTTGCCGAAATACTTTTTCGGGCAATATGTAATTTATGTTGGCAGCTTTATACCTGCCAATGGTGGTTTTAGACTGGTTAGCCTGGACCACAGCCCAACCAGTCTAAAACCGCCCAATCCACCAGAGGGAAACACACTGCCTCCCTTCCCTCCCAGAGACGCCGGTGGAGGAGGAGATTTGATTTGATTTGATTAATTCATGCTTGCAGTTTAGCCAAGGCCCCACCGAAAAACTGCAGAACTTACATGACAAGAAATATTAGCAGCGTACACAACAATTTTTAGGTTAAAAATATTTCAAGGCGGCAAAGCAAGGGCAGGTAGCATTCATGGTAGCCATGCTGTGTTTTAGTGGGTCTAGATACTGTCGTTGTACAGTAGGAGGAGGGGCCACAAACATTTTGTTGAGGCAAGGAGTGGAGGCAACAAGGGTGGCTACAAAGAGTGGTTGGAGGCCCTTGCAGAGGGACTTGTCACCCCTGTGACAGCAAGGAGTGCTCCTCAGTGTGCCTCAGGACCTGTGGGAGCCTCAGTGGAGCACGACTGAAAAAATATTCGACAAGAGGAAGGTCTGCAGGTAGTGTTCACTGTCGAAGACTGGCACTAAGGCCTGTGCCGGTGCATCGGTCTATGGATGCCGAAAGTGCAACTTGCCCCTGCACATCGAGTGCTTCGGCAAACATGTCCGCAACAACCGTTAGATGACTTGAGTCTGATTTGGTTTTATTCATTTTATAATTTTATTGACAGCAGTTCAGTCTGTTCAGTCAAAGCAAGTCAGTTCAAATAAAAGCTTAAGGTGTAAGCTTGTTTTTTATTCCATGTTTCTATCTGCTATAGAGCTTGAGAAATGAAGGTTTTAGTAAGCGTTGACAATTCTGTTACATTCTTCTGAAAATCCTCAGGTTTTAGGAGGTTGTTTACAGAAGGTGTTTTTTAGCAGGCGTTTTAGGCCTAAATGGGTTCATGTTTTGTTTTTTTGTACATTTAACCGAAGCCTTCATGCAAATCGATTTACAATATATATATATATATATATATATATATATATATATATATATATATATATATATATATATATATACAGTATATCTGTCTAAGTGAATCATCTATCCATCAGTAATCATATGGAAAAATTATCTATGCCAAATTCAGGATCCAGTTAGAAGAACATAATTTACTACTCAGAAAGGCTTCAAACACCATTGTAATCGTGTCAGTTCTTGTAAATTAGCCTGCACCATCATTTTATAGCCTACATACTTTTTTAGATTAGATTTTAGATTAGATTCAGTCAGCGAAATGCAGTAAAAAGCGTGTCAGAAGAGGGATTTGAACCACTGTTTTAAAATGACGAATTAATACCATGGCAGTGGTCAATACCACTATGCCATCGTGACGATATAACGGTGTGTAGCCTGCTGCTCATATCACCACAGTAGTAAATATTTATTTATTAAAATACATTTATTAATAACATATAACAATAACTGGGGCTAGTATGACCTACGCATTTAATCGGTCAGCAATTTCTTGCCAAACAATTTCCCTCGCCTTGTTAATTGCCGTAGTATTGCACTATTTTACATCTTATTTTTCGTCTTCATAAAGATCAATAAGCAGGAGTGCTGCGCAATAAGTAGGACGTCTGCGGAGTGTAGTATCTTCAGTTCGACTCTTCGGGGCTCTTTTCCATTCACACCCCAATTGCGGCAAGCTACCATGCAAGGTGCCAGCCCGCTTATTGGGAGCAATTTGGGGTTCAGTGTCTTGCCCAAGGACACTTCGACATGTGGCCAGCCGGGGCTTGAACCGCTGATCTGTCAACCTTGCGATCATTAGACGGCGGCTCTACCTCCACAGTCCTTCCTAGTTAAGTCGCCACGGGGGTCTGGAAAGTCGCCAGATCAACAAATTGGCAACACTGCTCCTGCCTCTTCATCTGAGCCCTCTCTCTCTTCTTCAACAGGAGCAACCTCATTGCTATCTGCCTTGTCCTCATCTGACAATTCGAAATCTGAATCTCCCTCAACTATTCGGTTGCCAACTCCTTTGTAATGGAAGTAGCTGTTGGCTCTCCCAAAAGTAGCTAGAAGTCGCTAGATGATGTAATCAACTAAAAGTTGAGACTGAAACACGTAGACTGAAAGTCTAAATGATATTTTCTTTTAAAAAGGCTGACCAGGTTTACAAACTAACTATTAACGTATTCACAAACTTTATTTTATTTATTTTTTTAGCTATAAGTTTTGACTGAGCCATTATGGTTAATGAGCTGAGTTATGAGAGCTAGCTAAACTGACTGAGAGGGTGTGAGAGACTGACTGAGACAGAGTGAACCGTTTGAGGGATTTTTGAGTGTGAAACTAACAGAGTGAATATTATTTCAACAAAAACATAACTACAAATATTATACTGAACTGTACAAAATCATTGTTGTGATGGGATATGTTAGATACTTTACAGTAATTCCCCAAATGACCAGAAAAAGTAGCTAGATTTGTCGCTGGTCGCTTTTGACTAGTTTGGCAACATTGCTCCTGCCTCCTCATCTGACCCCTCTCTCTTATTCAACAGGATTTATTGATTGTAAATCGCTTTGGAATAAGGCGTCTGCTAAATGCCAAAAATGAAATGAAATGAAAAACAGGAGCAACCTCATTGCTAGCCTCATCTGCCTTGTAAAATACATTCAACATGTGTATTATGTTACGGCTGGGCCGTC
Source organism: Nansenia antarctica (assembly GCF_963989245.1). Classification (NCBI taxonomy): domain Eukaryota; kingdom Metazoa; phylum Chordata; class Actinopteri; order Argentiniformes; family Microstomatidae; genus Nansenia; species Nansenia antarctica. The sequence continues at coordinate 12,000,138 of NC_137681.1, read as the reverse complement.
TCACACACGTTTATTGTCAGGCTTGACTGATACTGGTTAAGGAGTGGTGGACACATCATGTTATCGGGCCCAGGAGTGTGATTTAAACCAATCCCTTGCCAAGCCAAAGCCTGCTTTTTTGATGAACCTTGTTTTGTCGAGTAACGTTTTTTTCTCTCCTGTTTCTTGTTGCTTGGGGGTTCCTCTTCAAAATACATTTCTAGCTCATGTATATTTCTAATGATTCCTTATATGTCTTGTTATGATTCTTGTATATGATTCTTATTATGATTACATTTCTATTGGGATATTGCCTCAGGCATAGCTGTAAACATGCTTAGCTACTATATTTGTTGCTGTAATCGCAGTTGCTTCTAGCTATGATATTGTTAAGACCACTTATCTAGTTACACAATCTTCAGCATAACAAGTTCATAAGATATGAAAAATGCACAAGCAAAAGGAATGCAATCCAAATTATTTAATTTTTGTTTTTTTATTTAAGTTTTGATGCATCCTCTGGAGGCGTCGTCACAGCCGCCACTGTGCCGGGCACTAGAGACAGGAGAGAGAGTTCATATGAGCTTCACCAGGCCTATCGCTACAGAATAGAATACGTCATTAGTTTAGTTCGTATGTCCTTGGTCTATGTGTTCTATATGTTGACTTACCTCTGCTGTGTCCATCGTCGTGAAGACGGTTACTGGGTCTCGTTGGACGGAGACTGTCTGCATGGACAGCAGCTGCCAAGGCTCCTCACAGATTTGAGAATCCGCTGGAGGCGGGAACGCTTCTTGGGCTTTGAAGCTCCGCTCCCCTCACAAGGCGTCGTCACAGCTGTCACTGGGCTGGCCGCTAGAGAGAGGAGAGAGAGTTCATATGAGCTTCACCAGGCCTATAGCTACAGAATAGAATACTTCATTAGTATGGTTAGTATGTCCTTGGTCGATGTGTTCTACATGTTGACTTACCTCTGCTGTGTCCATCGTCGTGGGCAACCTCAATGCCCTCCTGTCCTGGGGCTGGAGGCGGGACACTTACCTTCATATCCATACTTACCTTCATATCCTCCTGAGCTGGAGGCTGGAGACCTACCTTGATGTCCTTACATAGGTCTCGGGAGCGGACCGCCTCGTACAGCTCGGCCAGCTTGCCCGTTACCGTGGCACCGGTCTGACGGGCAAACTTATGATCCACATATTTAGCGTTGATGTACTCCTTCCTTGCCGTCCTGCCACAGAAAATAATATAGTTGGTTTCTACACTATTTCGTGTTTAAAATCTCCATGGCTATGATGTTGCCATATTTAGCATGTATTCTATAAAGGTTCTGCATTCTGTACAGTATGTTAGAATACGTTCACATCAAGTCACACAAATGATAAATGAAACCTGGCAACAACACAGTACAGTGTAAAAAGCAGGGGTCCAAAGTGGGACAAGAACATTCTAAAAGTGACCCTCTAGCATTGGCAACAATTACAGTGACGTGACAGTGGTCAAAGTCAACAGACCATATTGAACTCAGTGTCTTCAACCGACTGGAATCTGATTATGTAGAGACTCACATGTCACTTGACGGAGCGGGCTTTGGTGAGAGACTCAGGAAGTTCCCTTCCATGATGTCATTGAAACTACTGTTCCCCATGTTCTTGGCCAGCTAAGGAGAGAGAAAAGACAAATCAAATCAAATAAAACTACACATCCACAAGTCCACCTCTACAATTCCATAATTTAGAGCAGGCATACTGTCTCTACTGCTTAAAATGATTGTTTAATAAAAGCTATTTAAATTTCGACTAGTTACTAGGTCTCTAGGCAGGATAGTAAAGTAAAGATTATCTAATTAAAATACAGCAAAATGTAATATACCAAGAGCTCGGAAGACTCTAGGTTGTCCAGTTCAATAGACCGTATGCGGGAAATGTGGACGCCCATCTCCCTGTGGATTCCAGAGCACTCAATACAGGTCAGGATGCCCAGGTTAGTGGACAGCCACTTAGGCTCTGTGGAGGGAGACCAAAGCAGTTACATTATTTAAACACAAGAGGGCGCACGGTCCATTTTGACTTGATATCAAGTCGAAACAGTGCCCTTGAAAGCACTGAATAATGGCACCACACACACAACACAAAGACAAATTAATCACAAATAATTAATCAAAAGGTATACAAAGGAGTTTGTAACACCATATTTGTATGGCTGAATGCATCATTTCACAAAATGTAACCATCAATAATATTAAAAAGAGAGGGATGGGGCTGAGGGAGAGGGATATTATTGTATATCATCATCCCCTGGAAAACCCTATGAGGGCTGTGGGCTGGATTCTCTCTTTCTCTGTCTTGGGCTGGATTCTCTCTTTCTGTGACACGCATGCACGCACGCACACGCACGCACACATGCACACACAAACACACACTTGGGCTTACCTGCAGCGCCACAGTCACAGCACACTTCGTTGCCCGGCATGCGGAGCACATCCTCTATGATGGCTTTGGTCAGGTCCTCCACAGAGTGTGCTCCACGGAACGCCATGTTCAGAGCCTCCTCCTTACTGTTGGTCAGCACAGAGATCCATCTACACACACATGGGTCAGTGAGAGTGAGTTGTTTTGATATGGTATGGTTCATGTTTTGATCACGCCCACTTCCACCATAAAAATTACCAGTTTCTGGGTGGATCTGCACAAAATCTGATATGCATGATCTTTGGACAAAAAAGGTATTTCCAGTATCTATGTTTCTTGAGATGAGCTGTGTAATAGTGTCACCCTGTGGTTAAGCACAACCATACTCAGGGTTGGTTTAACTAAACAAAAGCCTGGGCTACTAAAATACGTTTTTTAATATGTAAGTATCTTACATCACAAACTCCTGCTCATCCTCAGCCTGGAAGTGATATGTGCGATTAACTGTGTGAGAGAGAAAGATGACCCACAGTTTAGTTTATGCAACATCATACTGTACCTCTTGTGACACTAAACATTAACATTTTGTAAAAAAAAAAACTCCTAGCCAAGTTTGGTACTGTCTCTGTAATCACTGTTGAGGTAGAAGATGTTTTTTTTTTTGTTAAGTTGTCCTCTGTGACCTCTCACTCATCAACTCGTGACGTTAGAATTATACGGTTCTATCTCCATTTTTGTCAAAATGTAGTTTTTTACATAATCTGATCCATTAGGTGTTTATTAATGCCTGTGTGGTGTTATTTTTAAAATGTTGACATTTTTTACTTAGTAATTCATAAAATACAAAGGTTCCATCTCACAAAACATAATGGAATGTAAAAACGTTGACGCTCAATATCTCTGAACTACCCTAAACGGAGATAGAACCTTATCATTCTAAGCTCCTCAACTGTGCTGTGCCGGTTTGTGATCCTAGTCCTTTTCAATTGAGTCAAGTCAAGAACTACCGGTAGTGTTGTGACTTACGGGAGATGAGGTCAAAACATTTCTTGTCCTCCCCGGTGGGTTTGACCTGACAGGTGAGCAGGTTCAGTCCCACTGGCTGCCTATTGGACTAAATGACAGGAAGAGAATATTAAGAAATGAATGAGCTTAGCCAATGAAAGCTATATGCTATGAAGCAATAGTCCTTTTATTGTGGGTATATCTACAACCCTTTGCACCCACCCACACCCTCCTGAGGTGGTATGGCCACTTTACAGAGAAGAAACATAAATCACTCTGTGTGTGTGTGTGTGTGTGTGTGTGTGTGTGTGTGTGTGTGTGCATGCGTGCGTTGCTGTAGTTATGGATTATGGGTGATGTAGTACTCACTGTGGCATGTGAGATGGTGAGGATGCCACTCTTTACTGAACACTCCCTCCTTTGCCAGACCTTTCGTAACCTAGGTGACAAACATATCAAGTAATAATTGTTGTCCTTTTTTATCACCTAATCTACTGTATGTGGCAGCAACATGAAAACGTGGCAACAACGACCACAAATGAAGTTGTTACCAATGGTCCATAGAGGGCTGGTATGC
>NC_137681.1:11968666-11986166 GCF_963989245.1 Nansenia antarctica | reverse complement strand
GATGGATAGGTTGACTGTGTGAAAGATAGATAATTTGATATTTTGAAAGTGTGATCGATCGATAGATAGTTTGATTGTGTGATAGATAACTTGATATTTTGAAAGTGTGATAGATAGATCGATAGATCAATAAAGAAAAGAGTGTAAAAAAAAAAGAAGTAATTGTCTCAACTTGCATTGCTGTCATCACAGCGGTCTGGCTGGCGTAGTGGTTAAATGTAAATAATAGAGCTAATGTATGTATGTATGTATGAATGTTATGGAAGTGTATTGTCTGTATTTTAGTGTTTAAGATGAAAAATTGTTTGAAAGTATGGTATGAGGACCCCAGGAAGAATAGCTACTGCATATTTGCTGTATCTAATAGTGGATCCAAATAAACAAACCAAACCAAACCCCTCCTCCCCCTTACCTCCGATGGTGGTCTCCTGGAACTCGTCGAACTGGCCCTTGACGAAGCGCAGAACCAAGCTGGACTTGGCCACAGCCATGTCCCCCAGAAGCACGAGTTTGAACTGGCAGATCTTGGTCTGGGGCAGCGTGCCGTTGGGGCGACTGCTTCCTCTGGTGGTCATGATGGAGGAGGGCAGGTGGGGGGGGGGGGGGTGCCACCCGGGGAGGGGGGAGAGCTCAGACAGACGGGACTCTGGGAACGGGTACTCTCTCTCTCTCTCTCTCTCTCTCTCTCTCTGCCTCTCTCTCCCTCTGGTCTCCTTTCGTCTCCTGTTCTAACTAGCTAGCTCAGAGGTGATTAGATGAGCTAGTCTGCTGCACACTTGCCAGCTAAAGAGCTAACTGGATGCACTTTATTATTTTACTTAAAGTAGATATACAATCTTTCTTATTCTGCTAGAATTGGGTTTCATGGTAATACCATAATGGCATATTTACAGTACATGGACAGTGGATTGAAGCATTGGAAATGTCTGTTTTTTATAGATGGACATACGATTTTTTTTCAGGTGAGAGTAAAGTCAAAATGACATTATCTGACTGCATTGCCCACAGCAATCCAATATTCAATTATAATAATGTTATTAATTGATATGGATCAATTTATACCTCTTATTAGATTATAAATACTCTGGTTGTTATGTTGGGGGCCACCCGCTGTGCCGACGGACCACGATGCCGACAGTTTATTAGCGGATTTCTGCGAGAGCTGACAAGACGGTACATGTGGGAAAACTAGGGTTAGGGTTAGGTGCTAGGGTGCTACGGTTAAGGTTAGGGTTAGGGTTAGGGTTAGGTGCTAGGGTGCTACGGTTAAGGTTAGGGTTGGGGTTAGGGTTAGGGGTAGGGTTAGGGTTAGGGATAGGATTAGGGTTAGGGTTAGACATGCCAGCATGTACCAAGTCGACGTAGCACCTAAACCTAACCCTAGTTTTCCCACATGTACCGTAACAGAGAAGCGGAGAGCATTCACATGCAGGGAGGGCTGTCGGCACAACGGTCTGTCGGCATATTGATGCGGCACCGTTATGTTTGCCTTTTGGTTGACAGCAAAAGAGGGAGAGAGGAGGATAGAGAGGGAGAGAAGGAGAGAGAGCAGGATGGTGTCGGCACACCAGAGAGAGAGACAGCAAGAACCAGGTGAGAAAGTGGACAGGTAATCAAGACCACATAAGTAGCCTTGTGAACAGATGGTTCTCGAGCCTAATGGCCCATAGGGCAGGATTTTCCTGTTTCTGTAGCGTGAGGCGGCTTGATGTACAAGTACACCCCCTGGACATGACGCTGGTATGTCGCAGGGTCTTACCCCCAACCAACCCTTAATGCTGAGTTATCATCACCGAGGGGGGGGTTCCATGCCACAGTCCATGCCACCCCCCCAAGGCAGCAAACCTAGGGGAAACACTGAGAGCAGATAGATGAACTGTTCAGTGTCAATCCTGTAGAGATGGAGATGGAGGTTAAATCTCCAGAATAATGTCCAGCTACAATCGCAACAACATTCACAACATTTCTGGAGCCTGGTAGACCCAGACAACTATAAGAATATTCACCAAGCAGCCCTGAAAGTATTTGCTTTATTTGTCTACATACGTTTGCGAATCAGCTTTTTCTGATATGAATGTAATGAAATCTACATTCTGAACAAGCCTGACAGATGACCATTTAAATGACTCTATAAGAGTGAACCTAAGTAAGTGGATACACTCCAGCATACACAACTGTAGTAGACTCCATGCAGTGACAGTCATCTCACTAAGGGTAGGAATGAGTCAACACACTTATTACACACATGCACAATATTTTTTGAAAGAGACAAAAAGATAAAATAATTCGTTATGTGAATGAATGTAAGTAATAAGATATGAGTAGCTCTCGGCCACTTACATTTTTTCAAAGTAGCTCTCAGATGAAAAAAGGTTGTAGACCCCTGCTTTATGCTGATACATGCCTGCCATCTAGTGGACATTTAAGGGTACGACCAGGTAGGGGGATATTGCTTGTAACACAATCCTCATTCCTTCTCTCTCTAGTCTAACCTAATCCCATAGTAACCTTCATAATTCAGTTCTAGATATGTATTTTCTTTATGTGGCTAACACAACTCCTTGTCTTGTACATGATTCTTGTTATGATTCTTGTATATGATTCTTGTATATGATTATTGTTATGATTACATTTCTATTGGGATATTGCCTCAGGCATAGCTGTAAACATGCTTAGCTACTATATTTGTTGCTGTAATCGCACTTGCTTCTAGCTATGATATTTAAGATCACTTATCTAGTTACACAATCTTCAGCATAACAAGTTCATAAGATATGAAAAATGCACAAGCAAAAGGAATGCAATCCAAATTATTTTTTATTCACGGTGGACAGCAGCTCCGGCCAAGGCTGTTTGCAGTTGTGAGCGTCCTCTGGAGGATGGGCGCTAGAGACAGGAGAGAGAGTCACCAGGCCCACCAGGCCTATAGCTACAGAATAGAATACTTTATTAGTTTAGTTAGTATGTCCTTGGTCTATGTGTTCTATGTGTTGACTTACCTCTGCTGTGTCCATCGTCGTGAAGACGGTTACTGGGGGGACGGAGGCCGTCTGCCTGGACCGCAGCTCAGCAGCCCAAGGCTCTTCACAGATGTGAGCATCCTCTGGAGGCGGGAACGCTTCTGTTTCTTTGAAGCTCCGCTCTCCTCACAAGGAGGCGTCTCAGCTGTCACTGGGCTGGCCGCTAGAGAGAGGAGAGAGTTCATATGAGCTTCACCAGGCCTTAGCTACAGAATAGAATACTTCATTAGTTTGGTTAGTATGTCCTTGGTCTATGTGTTCTACATGTTGACTTACCTCTGCTGTGTCCATCGTCGTGGGCAACCTCGATGCCCTCCTGTCCTGGGGCTGGAGGCTGGACACCTACCTTGATGTCCTTCTGTCCTTCAGCAGGAGGCTGGACACCATCATTGATGTCCTCCTGTCCTGGGGCTGGAGGCTGGACACCAGCCTGGTTGGTCCTCTTGCACTATATCAGTTGTTACAGAAGAAGAATCAATGACAGAACATATCTCTTAAAACCCCAGTATTCCTACAACAACAATGCATAGCTTGTCTGTTGTTTTACGATAAACTGGTAAGACTTTACCTTTACATTACATTTCCTTAATGTGAAATTATTTGGAATGTGGCTCTCTTATAAATTCACTGTATATTTCTGTTTTACCTTGCGCTTCACCATTGAACAGAATTTCCTGAATTTCCCTTTCTTCTTCTTCCCACTAGCATCCCTCTGAGGCTGTGTGACCGAGGCTGTGGAGGTGACCCCGGCCAGGCTCCCCTCAGTCTCTCGCTGGGCAGCGAGGGCCTGGCTCCTCTCCTTCTCCAGGTCGGAGTTGTCACAGACAAGACTCCTCTTCTCCTGCTCCATAACATGGACTTTTCTTTTGAGGTCTCTCTCTCTCTCTGTCTGCTTTCCTCCACCTCCCTGTCAAGCACCTGAGCCTTCTCAGCTGCCGCCAGCTACTGGGTATCTGAATTGTATTTGACAGATTGAATTGAATTAATCGAATTGAATTGAATAGAAAATTGATTGAATTGAATCTGAGCACAAACTGAATTGTATTTGACAGATTGAATTCTATTCAATTCAGTTTTCATTATTAAAAAAAAAAAAAAAAGATTTTATAGCCTACATACTTTTTTAGATGAGATTTTAGATTAGATTCAGTCAGCGAAATGCAGTAAAAAGTGTGTCAGAAGAGGGATTTGAACCACTGTCTTAAAATGACGAATTAATACCATGGCAGTGGTCAATACCACTATGCCATCATGACGATATAACGGACGATATAACGATATAACGGTGTGTGCTCATATCACCACAGTAGTAAATATAAATGTATTAAAATACATTTATTAATAACATATAACAATAACTGGGGCTAGTATGACCTACGCATTTAATCGGTGAGCAATTTCTTGCCAAACCATTTCCCTCGCCTTGTTAATTGCCGTAGTATTGCACTATTTTACATCTTATTTTTCGTCTTCATAAAGATCAATAAGCAGGAGTGCTGCACAATAAGTAGGACCGCTGCGGAGTGTAGTATCTTCAGTTCGACTCTTCGGGGCTCTTTTCCATTCACACCCCAATTGCGGCAAGCTACCATGCAAGGTGCCAGCCCGCTCATTGGGAGCAATTTGGGGTTCAGTGTCTTGCCCAAGGACACTTCGACATGTGGCCAGCCGGGGCTTGAACCGCTGATCTGTCAACCTTGCGATCATTAGACGGCGGGTCTACCTCCACAGTCCTTCCTAGTTAAGTCGCCACGGGGGTCTGGAAAGTCGCCAGATTAACAAATTGGCAACACTGCTCCTGCCTCTTCATCTGAGCCCTCTCTCTCTTCTTCAACAGGAGCAACCACATTTCTTTCTGCCTTGTCCTCATCTGACAATTCGAAATCTGAACATCCCTCAACTATTCGGTACAACCAGTGTTGCCAACTCCTTTGTAATGGAAGTAGCTGTTGGCTCTCCCAAAAGCAGCTAGAAGTCGCTAGATGAAGTAATCAACTAAAAGTTGAGACTGGGAAAACTTTTTTTTTTAAAGGCAGTGTAGATGTACTGGCAGGCTTGGTGTAGCCCCCTGGGGACGTCGTTCGATCTGGTGGATGAAGTCTTCTCGGCCCTCGCCACGGAGGAGGTCCAACCTTCATCCCCAGTGTTGCCAACTTGGTGACTTTGTCGCTATATATGGCGACTTAACTAGTCAAAAGCGACCAGCGACAAATCTAGTTACTTTTCCTCGTCAATTGGGGAATTACTGAAAAGCGTCTAATTAGTTAGTTTGTAAACCTGCTCAGCCTTTTAAAAAATTCATTTAGCCTTTCAGAATGGCATTTTTTTTTCATTTTTTTTTTTTACATGTTTATTTGAAAGGTTTCAAACATAAAATCATGCCACAATATGTTATATTGAATATATTATTATTAAAATACCACTTTTAACAGTTAATCTGTTCCTTTGTTAGGACGTTTGCGCCACCTGACATTTTGGGGGTTTGAGATGCTAAAACGCAAAGTAATCCATATTATTAGAATGTATTGACAATACATTCAAACTAAACATGTTGTATAGAATAAAATCATATATAACTTGAATTGATTCATCTATTTTTAAATGGAAATAATATACTCGGACACAAAAATCTTCGGATTAGGAAAGCGATGTGTGTCACAAGTTAGCCAAGTCATCTCTGTTGTGACAGACATCAAAGTGGTTTTGATAAAACGGGCCGATTGCGTCACAACGATGAGCGTGAAGTCACGGGGCGAAAACCATATAAATACCGGAGCTTCTCCGTTATTCAGACACCATCATGCCCAGAGAGACCTCCCGCCCTGTCCGCAGGCGCCCCAGGAGGAGGGGATCGAGGCCACAAACATTTTGCCGAAATACTTTTTCGGGCAATATGTAATTTATGTTGGCAGCTTTATACCTGCCAATGGTGGTTTTAGACTGGTTAGCCTGGACCACAGCCCAACCAGTCTAAAACCGCCCAATCCACCAGAGGGAAACACACTGCCTCCCTTCCCTCCCAGAGACGCCGGTGGAGGAGGAGATTTGATTTGATTTGATTAATTCATGCTTGCAGTTTAGCCAAGGCCCCACCGAAAAACTGCAGAACTTACATGACAAGAAATATTAGCAGCGTACACAACAATTTTTAGGTTAAAAATATTTCAAGGCGGCAAAGCAAGGGCAGGTAGCATTCATGGTAGCCATGCTGTGTTTTAGTGGGTCTAGATACTGTCGTTGTACAGTAGGAGGAGGGGCCACAAACATTTTGTTGAGGCAAGGAGTGGAGGCAACAAGGGTGGCTACAAAGAGTGGTTGGAGGCCCTTGCAGAGGGACTTGTCACCCCTGTGACAGCAAGGAGTGCTCCTCAGTGTGCCTCAGGACCTGTGGGAGCCTCAGTGGAGCACGACTGAAAAAATATTCGACAAGAGGAAGGTCTGCAGGTAGTGTTCACTGTCGAAGACTGGCACTAAGGCCTGTGCCGGTGCATCGGTCTATGGATGCCGAAAGTGCAACTTGCCCCTGCACATCGAGTGCTTCGGCAAACATGTCCGCAACAACCGTTAGATGACTTGAGTCTGATTTGGTTTTATTCATTTTATAATTTTATTGACAGCAGTTCAGTCTGTTCAGTCAAAGCAAGTCAGTTCAAATAAAAGCTTAAGGTGTAAGCTTGTTTTTTATTCCATGTTTCTATCTGCTATAGAGCTTGAGAAATGAAGGTTTTAGTAAGCGTTGACAATTCTGTTACATTCTTCTGAAAATCCTCAGGTTTTAGGAGGTTGTTTACAGAAGGTGTTTTTTAGCAGGCGTTTTAGGCCTAAATGGGTTCATGTTTTGTTTTTTTGTACATTTAACCGAAGCCTTCATGCAAATCGATTTACAATATATATATATATATATATATATATATATATATATATATATATATATATATATATATATATACAGTATATCTGTCTAAGTGAATCATCTATCCATCAGTAATCATATGGAAAAATTATCTATGCCAAATTCAGGATCCAGTTAGAAGAACATAATTTACTACTCAGAAAGGCTTCAAACACCATTGTAATCGTGTCAGTTCTTGTAAATTAGCCTGCACCATCATTTTATAGCCTACATACTTTTTTAGATTAGATTTTAGATTAGATTCAGTCAGCGAAATGCAGTAAAAAGCGTGTCAGAAGAGGGATTTGAACCACTGTTTTAAAATGACGAATTAATACCATGGCAGTGGTCAATACCACTATGCCATCGTGACGATATAACGGTGTGTAGCCTGCTGCTCATATCACCACAGTAGTAAATATTTATTTATTAAAATACATTTATTAATAACATATAACAATAACTGGGGCTAGTATGACCTACGCATTTAATCGGTCAGCAATTTCTTGCCAAACAATTTCCCTCGCCTTGTTAATTGCCGTAGTATTGCACTATTTTACATCTTATTTTTCGTCTTCATAAAGATCAATAAGCAGGAGTGCTGCGCAATAAGTAGGACGTCTGCGGAGTGTAGTATCTTCAGTTCGACTCTTCGGGGCTCTTTTCCATTCACACCCCAATTGCGGCAAGCTACCATGCAAGGTGCCAGCCCGCTTATTGGGAGCAATTTGGGGTTCAGTGTCTTGCCCAAGGACACTTCGACATGTGGCCAGCCGGGGCTTGAACCGCTGATCTGTCAACCTTGCGATCATTAGACGGCGGCTCTACCTCCACAGTCCTTCCTAGTTAAGTCGCCACGGGGGTCTGGAAAGTCGCCAGATCAACAAATTGGCAACACTGCTCCTGCCTCTTCATCTGAGCCCTCTCTCTCTTCTTCAACAGGAGCAACCTCATTGCTATCTGCCTTGTCCTCATCTGACAATTCGAAATCTGAATCTCCCTCAACTATTCGGTTGCCAACTCCTTTGTAATGGAAGTAGCTGTTGGCTCTCCCAAAAGTAGCTAGAAGTCGCTAGATGATGTAATCAACTAAAAGTTGAGACTGAAACACGTAGACTGAAAGTCTAAATGATATTTTCTTTTAAAAAGGCTGACCAGGTTTACAAACTAACTATTAACGTATTCACAAACTTTATTTTATTTATTTTTTTAGCTATAAGTTTTGACTGAGCCATTATGGTTAATGAGCTGAGTTATGAGAGCTAGCTAAACTGACTGAGAGGGTGTGAGAGACTGACTGAGACAGAGTGAACCGTTTGAGGGATTTTTGAGTGTGAAACTAACAGAGTGAATATTATTTCAACAAAAACATAACTACAAATATTATACTGAACTGTACAAAATCATTGTTGTGATGGGATATGTTAGATACTTTACAGTAATTCCCCAAATGACCAGAAAAAGTAGCTAGATTTGTCGCTGGTCGCTTTTGACTAGTTTGGCAACATTGCTCCTGCCTCCTCATCTGACCCCTCTCTCTTATTCAACAGGATTTATTGATTGTAAATCGCTTTGGAATAAGGCGTCTGCTAAATGCCAAAAATGAAATGAAATGAAAAACAGGAGCAACCTCATTGCTAGCCTCATCTGCCTTGTAAAATACATTCAACATGTGTATTATGTTACGGCTGGGCCGTCTCACACACGTTTATTGTCAGGCTTGACTGATACTGGTTAAGGAGTGGTGGACACATCATGTTATCGGGCCCAGGAGTGTGATTTAAACCAATCCCTTGCCAAGCCAAAGCCTGCTTTTTTGATGAACCTTGTTTTGTCGAGTAACGTTTTTTTCTCTCCTGTTTCTTGTTGCTTGGGGGTTCCTCTTCAAAATACATTTCTAGCTCATGTATATTTCTAATGATTCCTTATATGTCTTGTTATGATTCTTGTATATGATTCTTATTATGATTACATTTCTATTGGGATATTGCCTCAGGCATAGCTGTAAACATGCTTAGCTACTATATTTGTTGCTGTAATCGCAGTTGCTTCTAGCTATGATATTGTTAAGACCACTTATCTAGTTACACAATCTTCAGCATAACAAGTTCATAAGATATGAAAAATGCACAAGCAAAAGGAATGCAATCCAAATTATTTAATTTTTGTTTTTTTATTTAAGTTTTGATGCATCCTCTGGAGGCGTCGTCACAGCCGCCACTGTGCCGGGCACTAGAGACAGGAGAGAGAGTTCATATGAGCTTCACCAGGCCTATCGCTACAGAATAGAATACGTCATTAGTTTAGTTCGTATGTCCTTGGTCTATGTGTTCTATATGTTGACTTACCTCTGCTGTGTCCATCGTCGTGAAGACGGTTACTGGGTCTCGTTGGACGGAGACTGTCTGCATGGACAGCAGCTGCCAAGGCTCCTCACAGATTTGAGAATCCGCTGGAGGCGGGAACGCTTCTTGGGCTTTGAAGCTCCGCTCCCCTCACAAGGCGTCGTCACAGCTGTCACTGGGCTGGCCGCTAGAGAGAGGAGAGAGAGTTCATATGAGCTTCACCAGGCCTATAGCTACAGAATAGAATACTTCATTAGTATGGTTAGTATGTCCTTGGTCGATGTGTTCTACATGTTGACTTACCTCTGCTGTGTCCATCGTCGTGGGCAACCTCAATGCCCTCCTGTCCTGGGGCTGGAGGCGGGACACTTACCTTCATATCCATACTTACCTTCATATCCTCCTGAGCTGGAGGCTGGAGACCTACCTTGATGTCCTTACATAGGTCTCGGGAGCGGACCGCCTCGTACAGCTCGGCCAGCTTGCCCGTTACCGTGGCACCGGTCTGACGGGCAAACTTATGATCCACATATTTAGCGTTGATGTACTCCTTCCTTGCCGTCCTGCCACAGAAAATAATATAGTTGGTTTCTACACTATTTCGTGTTTAAAATCTCCATGGCTATGATGTTGCCATATTTAGCATGTATTCTATAAAGGTTCTGCATTCTGTACAGTATGTTAGAATACGTTCACATCAAGTCACACAAATGATAAATGAAACCTGGCAACAACACAGTACAGTGTAAAAAGCAGGGGTCCAAAGTGGGACAAGAACATTCTAAAAGTGACCCTCTAGCATTGGCAACAATTACAGTGACGTGACAGTGGTCAAAGTCAACAGACCATATTGAACTCAGTGTCTTCAACCGACTGGAATCTGATTATGTAGAGACTCACATGTCACTTGACGGAGCGGGCTTTGGTGAGAGACTCAGGAAGTTCCCTTCCATGATGTCATTGAAACTACTGTTCCCCATGTTCTTGGCCAGCTAAGGAGAGAGAAAAGACAAATCAAATCAAATAAAACTACACATCCACAAGTCCACCTCTACAATTCCATAATTTAGAGCAGGCATACTGTCTCTACTGCTTAAAATGATTGTTTAATAAAAGCTATTTAAATTTCGACTAGTTACTAGGTCTCTAGGCAGGATAGTAAAGTAAAGATTATCTAATTAAAATACAGCAAAATGTAATATACCAAGAGCTCGGAAGACTCTAGGTTGTCCAGTTCAATAGACCGTATGCGGGAAATGTGGACGCCCATCTCCCTGTGGATTCCAGAGCACTCAATACAGGTCAGGATGCCCAGGTTAGTGGACAGCCACTTAGGCTCTGTGGAGGGAGACCAAAGCAGTTACATTATTTAAACACAAGAGGGCGCACGGTCCATTTTGACTTGATATCAAGTCGAAACAGTGCCCTTGAAAGCACTGAATAATGGCACCACACACACAACACAAAGACAAATTAATCACAAATAATTAATCAAAAGGTATACAAAGGAGTTTGTAACACCATATTTGTATGGCTGAATGCATCATTTCACAAAATGTAACCATCAATAATATTAAAAAGAGAGGGATGGGGCTGAGGGAGAGGGATATTATTGTATATCATCATCCCCTGGAAAACCCTATGAGGGCTGTGGGCTGGATTCTCTCTTTCTCTGTCTTGGGCTGGATTCTCTCTTTCTGTGACACGTATGCACGCACGCACACGCACGCACACATGCACACACAAACACACACTTGGGCTTACCTGCAGCGCCACAGTCACAGCACACTTCGTTGCCCGGCATGCGGAGCACATCCTCTATGATGGCTTTGGTCAGGTCCTCCACAGAGTGTGCTCCACGGAACGCCATGTTCAGAGCCTCCTCCTTACTGTTGGTCAGCACAGAGATCCATCTACACACACATGGGTCAGTGAGAGTGAGTTGTTTTGATATGGTATGGTTCATGTTTTGATCACGCCCACTTCCACCATAAAAATTACCAGTTTCTGGGTGGATCTGCACAAAATCTGATATGCATGATCTTTGGACAAAAAAGGTATTTCCAGTATCTATGTTTCTTGAGATGAGCTGTGTAATAGTGTCACCCTGTGGTTAAGCACAACCATACTCAGGGTTGGTTTAACTAAACAAAAGCCTGGGCTACTAAAATACGTTTTTTAATATGTAAGTATCTTACATCACAAACTCCTGCTCATCCTCAGCCTGGAAGTGATATGTGCGATTAACTGTGTGAGAGAGAAAGATGACCCACAGTTTAGTTTATGCAACATCATACTGTACCTCTTGTGACACTAAACATTAACATTTTGTAAAAAAAAAACTCCTAGCCAAGTTTGGTACTGTCTCTGTAATCACTGTTGAGGTAGAAGATGTTTTTTTTTTTGTTAAGTTGTCCTCTGTGACCTCTCACTCATCAACTCGTGACGTTAGAATTATACGGTTCTATCTCCATTTTTGTCAAAATTTAGTTTTTTACATAATCTGATCCATTAGGTGTTTATTAATGCCTGTGTGGTGTTATTTTTAAAATGTTGACATTTTTTACTTAGTAATTCATAAAATACAAAGGTTCCATCTCACAAAACATAATGGAATGTAAAAACGTTGACGCTCAATATCTCTGAACTACCCTAAACGGAGATAGAACCTTATCATTCTAAGCTCCTCAACTGTGCTGTGCCGGTTTGTGATCCTAGTCCTTTTCAATTGAGTCAAGTCAAGAACTACCGGTAGTGTTGTGACTTACGGGAGATGAGGTCAAAACATTTCTTGTCCTCCCCGGTGGGTTTGACCTGACAGGTGAGCAGGTTCAGTCCCACTGGCTGCCTATTGGACTAAATGACAGGAAGAGAATATTAAGAAATGAATGAGCTTAGCCAATGAAAGCTATATGCTATGAAGCAATAGTCCTTTTATTGTGGGTATATCTACAACCCTTTGCACCCACCCACACCCTCCTGAGGTGGTATGGCCACTTTACAGAGAAGAAACATAAATCACTCTGTGTGTGTGTGTGTGTGTGTGTGTGTGTGTGTGTGTGTGTGTGTGTGTGCATGCGTGCGTTGCTGTAGTTATGGATTATGGGTGATGTAGTACTCACTGTGGCATGTGAGATGGTGAGGATGCCACTCTTTACTGAACACTCCCTCCTTTGCCAGACCTTTCGTAACCTAGGTGACAAACATATCAAGTAATAATTGTTGTCCTTTTTTATCACCTAATCTACTGTATGTGGCAGCAACATGAAAACGTGGCAACAACGACCACAAATGAAGTTGTTACCAATGGTCCATAGAGGGCTGGTATGCTAGACCTTGATTAAGCTTATTTCAAGGATTAGACTAAAGATTGGCTTTTGACAATCTTCATCAGGCCACCTACCCGTCACTCTTCTTCATCAGATAGCCCTTCTTCTCGCTGCCAAACTCTTTGTTCCCCTGGAGCTGGTGCATACTGTATCCACTCTGCTTGCTCTGGGAGTCCTGCAAAGACATTCCTGTGAGGCTTAATATGCAGTCGTGTAAGCAAGAATTCAATAACACTATCTATGAGCCATTAGAATACAGTGCACTAGTCGTGACGTGTTTCTGGGTCCAACCTCGATGCCCTCCTGTCCTGGGGCTGGAGGCTGGACACCTACCTTGATGTCCTTCTGTCCTTCAGCAGGAGGCTGGACACCATCATTGATGTCCTCCTGTCCTGGGGCTGGAGGCTGGACACCAGCCTGGTTGGTCCTCTTGCACTATATCAGTTGTTACAGAAGAAGAATCAATGACAGAACATATCTCTTAAAACCCCAGTATTCCTACAACAACAATGCATAGCTTGTCTGTTGTTTTACGATAAACTGGTAAGACTTTACCTTTACATTACATTTCCTTAATGTGAAATTATGTGGAATGTGGCTCTCTTATAAATTCACTGTATATTTCTGTTTTACCTTGCGCTTCACCATTGAACAGAATGTCCTGAATTTCCCTTTGTTCTTCTTCCCACTAGCATCCCTCTGAGGCTGTGTGACCGAGGCTGTGGAGGTGTCGGGTCCCAGTGATAGGATGGCCCTGGAGAACTGATCCACTGTGTCGTTGCAGATCTCTGAAGAGCTGGTGGACAGCAGGCTCTCTTGGCTGGAGCTCTTCTTAAGGTCCTTGGCGCTCTTCCTAGCGCTCTTGGCGCACTTCTTAGTGCTCTTGGAGGCCTCCCTGGTGGCTTTGACGGTCTCTAGGAGGGTTGCCTTGACCCCGGCCAGGCTCCCCTCAGTCTCTCGCTGGGCAGCGAGGGCCTGGCTCCTCTCCTTCTCCAGGTCGGAGTTATCACAGAAAAGACTCCTCTTCTCCTGCTCCATAACATGTCTGCTTTCCTCCACCTCCCTGTCAAGCACCTGAGCCTTCTCAGCTGCCGCCAGCTTGTCCTCCAGGGCCTTGATGTGGTCCTCTGCCTCCCTGGTGGCGTTGACGGTCTCCAGGAGGGTCGCCTTGACCCCGGCCAGGATCTCCGAAGTCTCTCGCAGGGCAGCGAGGGCCTGGCTCCTCTCCTTCAAGACTCCTCTTGTGCTCAAGACAAGACTCCTCCTCTCCCGCTCCGTAACATGGACTTTTCTTTTGAGGTCTCTCTCTCTCTGTCTGCTTTTCTCCACCTTTCTGTCAAGCACCTGAGCCTTCTCAGCTGCCGCCAGCTTGTCCTCCAGGGCCTCTTTCTGCAGGGCCTTGATGTGGTCTTCTGCCTCCCTGGTGGCGTTGGCGGTCTCCAGGAGGGTCGCCTTGACCCCGGCCAGGCTCCCCTCAGTCTCTCGCTGGGTAGCGAGGGCCTGGCTCCTCTCCTTCTCCAGGTCGGAGTTGTCACAGACGAGGCTCCTCTTTTCTTCCTCCATATCGTGGAGCTTTTGGAGGAGGCCTTCCTCTCTCTGTCGGTACTCCTCCACCTCCTCCCTCGCTCTCTCCAACTCCGCCTTTGCCAGAGCGCTGCTGGCCTTCTCCGCCTCCAGCTCAGAGTCCTTGGCCTCCAGCTCAGAGTCCTTGGCCTCCACCACGGCCCTGCATTTCTCCTTCTCCTCCTCCAGCTCAGAGTCCTTGGCCTCCAGCTCAGAGTCCTTGGCCTCCACCACGGCCCTGCATTTCTCCTTCTCCGCCTCCAGCTCAGAGTCCTTGGCCTCCAGCTCAGAGTCCTTGGCCTCCAGCTCAGAGTCCTTGGCCACGGCCCTCCACTTGGGCCAGTGGAGGGCCCTCCATTTCTCCCTCTTCTCCTCCAGCTTCCTCTGAGTGCTCCTGGCCTTCTCCGCCTCCAGCTCAGAGTCCTCGGCCTCCAGCTCAGAGTCCTTGGCCTCCACCACGGCCCTCCATTTCTCCCTCTTCTCCTCCAGCTTCCTCTGAGTGCTCCTGGCCTTCTCCGCCTCCAGCTCAGAGTCCTCGGCCTCCAGCTCAGAGTCCTTGGCCACGGCCCTCCATTTCTGGAGGGCCCTCCATTTCTCCCTCTTCTCCTCCAGCTTCCTCTGAGTGCCCATGCTCATGCCCATGCTCATGACTACGATATAAGAAACGGAAGGAAGAGAATATGAAATTACGTATTTTATATTTATATATTATTATTATAGAATGACTTGTCCCCTATGAGTTCATGGATGACTGTGAGGCTGTTTGAACTTCAAAAGTGACTGACGTATAGATATTGCGCGACATTGTGATCGAAGCATCAGTTGTAAGTAAGTAAGTAAGTAAGTAAGTAAGTAAGTAAGTAAGTAAGTAAGTAAGTAAGTAACGTGCCAACGTGCCAAAAATCTGGATCCTTGTTGTATTTCTACCTTCCTAAATGATGGCTAGGACGTCGGGTTATAAAGCAAAAGCTTCTTTATATTAAAAAATCTGTTGGCATACACTTTTGAGCACTTTCAAACAATAAACGAGTTATTGGATGCTCACTTTAATTCTGGACGTTACAATTTGCATTTCTCAAAAACCAACAAACTAAACTGTGAACTTCTATGACGTCTTGCCGCAAGGCCTTCTGGGACCAATTAAAGTGAATAATTTAACCTAAAAAGTTAAAACACTCTATTAATACAGGCGGGCCGTCAAGCCCATAGACTTTTACTTGTCAAGGCACATTTTTAAAGCGCAAATCTGTAATTCAAGACTCTCCGGTAATTTACACACAAGACTCACGTTGATCTCTACTCAGCGCGCGCACACACACACACACACACGCACACGCACGCGCACACGCACGCGCACACGCACGCGCACGCGCACACGCACACGCATGCACACACACACACACGCACACACACACACACACACACACACACACACACACACACACACACGTGCACACACACACACACACACGCACACACACACACACACACACACACACACACACCTCTGGGTTCTGCTCTGTGGGCCAGAGATTCGGTTAAGGTGATGTCGTCAGCAGACTGGACATTGAAGTCATCTCCCTGGTTCTTCTTCTTATTTGGCATTTCTATAACTTTCTACAAACATCTGAACAAGGAAGAGAATGTGAAATGACGTATTTTATATTTATATATAATTATTATAGAATGACTTGTCCCCTATGAGTTCATGGATGACTGTGAGGCTGTTTGAACTTCCAAAGTGACTGACGTTGATATTGCGTGACATTGTGATTGAAGCATCAGTTGCAGGAGCAACGTGCCAAAAAGCCATTCTCTTTTTCGTATTTCTACCTTCAAAAAATATGTCTAGGACGTCGGGTTGTAAAGAAAAAGCTTCTTTATATAAGAATCTCTGTTGGCATTGACACTTTGGATCACTTTCAAACAATAAACGAGCTAGACTTTGACACTCAGCGGAGTCAGCGCTCGCGCGCACACACACCCGCGCAGCCACATCCAGACCCCCGCCCCACACACACACACACACACACACACACACACACACACACACACACACACACACACACACACACACACACACACGCACACGCACACACACACACACACACACACACACACACACACACACACACACACACACACACACACGCACCCGCGCAGCCACACCCAGACTCCATTTTTTAAACATCTTTAAATCCATGAGGTCTAGGGCCTATATACCCATCAATAGTTCACACTGCAGCAACAGCAGCATCACATCCGAGACACAGTGCCAACTAAGTTACAGTAATAAATTATTACTTCATAAATTATCACTTCATAGATGTTCTACTACCAGTAGATGTCGCTGTTTGAACACATTCCTGAGACTAACATTCACATTTTTAGCAGGAATTTCACCATCACCAAACTAGTTAGCCTATTTACAACCTGTTACATAATCCTTATCCAAAGATATCGTACTCACGTAACCTCTTCAGTGTCTCTGTACCAACTGCTAAAACCATCTGTTGTTCTACTCTCACCTTCTAGAATATCACCTGGCAACCCCATTATATGACATCATCACTCTGTCAGGACCTTCCTGCACCCAATGCACCCTTGGAACCCTCCAATGATGTCACTCTGCCTAATGTTACCATGACAACCCAGCAAAATGTAAACACAATTTATAATTTTCTGGGTTGTCAAAATGACATGGTTATTATTGCTAAAAGATGGAGGAAGTGTCATTACTGCAACAAGTTCCTCAAATTCATTGTAATAATAATAATAATAATAATACATTAGACTTAAATAGCCCTTTTCTAGACACTCAAAGACGCTTATGTAGTACAACTACAGTAGGCTTTACATACATAAACATTTTCAGTGTTGAAAAAATACTATTAGAGGCCAACAAGAGTATTCAAGTAATCCACTCATGTGTAACCAAACAAGTATACAAACTTCTCCTTATCCTACCTAGTCAGCCCAAAGTAAAACTAAATGTTGCGTATGGGCCATATCAGATAATAAATAACCTGAAAACATAGCTATCCATTTGAACCTTATCAGCCACCTAAGTTAAGGAAAGTCTCATGAGAAACTCATGTTTACCAATTATTTGGTCTTGGGAATGTTAATTTACACCGACAGAACAACTTGAATATTCTCTGTTTAGTGTCAAAATAGATAGAATTGTATTTTTTCCCCAAAAACATCCAATCAATGGCTTGGTCACAGATGTTATAATATATATATATAAGGAAGACAAGTGGATACAGTACTTACCAAGGTGCCATCTTTCTGCAACTGCCTGTCTTCCAGAATGTTGGCACACCCAAGACTCTAACTCCACTATGATCA